>NC_060125.1:60070532-60713568 GCF_021461395.2 Schistocerca americana | reverse complement strand
GTCCAGTTTTAGTTTCCGATGCTTCACTTCAGGTTTACTGTATCCCTTGGACCCTCTTATTGACGATGAAACACAGAAATTGCTTCCGAATTTAATACAAAAGGCACAATGCCGTCTTACGTACAAGAGGACTGAAACTCTAACTTTCTATGATGTGAACCTCTGCTGTGAGTCCAGTTTTAGTTTCCGATGCTTAACTTCAGGTTTACTGTATCCCTTGGACCTTCTTATTGACGATGAAACACAGAAATTGCATCCGAATTCAATACAAAAGGCACAATGCCGACTTAAGTACAAGAGGACTGAAACTCTAACTTTCTATGAATTGAACCTATGCTGTGAGTCCAGTTTTAGTTTCCGATGCTTCACTTCAGGTTTACTGTATACCTTGGACCCTCTCATTGACGATGAAACACAGAAATTGCATCCGAATTTAATACAAAAGGCACAATGCCGACTTAAGTACAAGAGGACTGATACTCTAACTTTCTATGATTTGAACCTCTGCTGTGAGTCCAGTTTCAGTTTCCGATGCTTCACGTCAGGTTTACTGTATCCCTTGGACGTTCTTATTGACGATGAAACACAGAAATTGCATCCGTAATTAATAAAAAAGGCACAATGCCGACCTAAGTACAAGAGGACTGGTACTCTAACTTTCTATGATTTGAACCCCTCCTGTGAGTCCAGTTTTAAATTCCGATGCTTAACTTCAGGTTTTCTGTATCCCTTGGACCATCTTATTGACGATAAAAAACACAGAAATTACATCCGAATTTAATACAAAAGGCACAATGCCGACTTAAGTACAAGAGAACTAAAACTCTAACTTTCTATGATTTGAACCACTGCTGTGAGACCAGTTTTAGATTCCGATGCTTAACTTCAGATTTACTGTATCCCTTGGACCTTCTTATTGACGATGAAACACAGAAATTGGAACCGAATTTTATAAAAAAGGCACAAAGCCGACTTAAGTACAAGAGGACTGATACTCTAACTTTCTATGATTTGAACCTCTGCTGTGAGGCCAGTTTTAGTTTCCGATGCTTTACTTCAGGTTTACTGTTTCCCTTGGACCTTCTTATTGAAGATGAAACACAGAAATTGCATCCGAATTTAATACAAAAGGCACAATGCCGACTTAAGTACAAGAGGACTGAAACTATAACTTTCTATGTTTTGAACCTATGCTGTGAGTCCAAATTTAGTTTCCGATGCTTCACTTCAAATTTACTGTATCCCTGGGACCTTCTTATTGACGATGAATGACAGAAATTGCATCCGAATTTAATAAAAAAGGCACAATGCCGACTTAAGTACAAGAGGACTGACACTCTAACATTCTATGATTTGGACCCCTCCTGTTGAGTCCAGTTTTAGATTCCGATGCTTAACTTCAGGTTTACTGTATCCCTTGGACCTTCTTATTGACGTTGAACACAGAAATTGCATCCGAATTTTATAAAAAAGGCACAATGCCGACTTAAGTACAAGAGGACTGATACTCTAACTTTCTATGATTTGAACCTCTTCTGTGAGGCCAGTTTTAGTTTCCGATGCTTTACTTCAGGTTTACTGTTTCCCTTGGACCTTCTTATTGACGATGAAACACAGAAATTGCATCCGAATTTAATACAAAAGGCACAATGCCGACTTAAATACAAGAGGACTGAAACTCTAACTTTCTATGATTTGAACCTCTGCTGTGAGTCCAGTTTTAGTTTCCGATGCTTCACGTCAGGTTTACTGTATCCCTTGGACCTTCTTATTGACGATGAGACACAGAATTGCATACGAAATTATTAAAAAAAGGCAGAATGCCGACTTAAGTACAAGAGAACTGGTACTCTATCTTTCTATGCCTTTAACCCTCCTGTGAGTCCAGTTTTAGATTCCGATGCTTAACTTCAGGTTTACTGTATCCCTTGGACCTTCTTATTGACGATGCATCACAGAAATTGGATCCGAATTTAATACAAAAGGCACAATGCCGACTAAAGTACAAGAGGACTAATACTCTAACTTTCAATGATTTGAACCCCTCCTGTGAGTCCAGTTTTAGATTCCGGTGGTTAACTTCTGGTTTACTGTATCCCTTGGACCTTCTTATTGACGATGAAACACAGATATTGCATCCGAATTTAATACAAAAGGCACAATGCCGACTTAAGTACAAGAGGACTGAAAACTCTAACTTTCTGTGATTTGAACCTCTGCTGTGAGTCCAGTTTTAGTTTCCGACGCCTCACTTCAGGTTTACTGTATCCCTTGGATCGTCTTATTGACGATGAAACACAGAAATTGCATCCGAATTTAAAACAAAAGGCACAATGCCGACTTAAGTACAAGAGGACTGAAACTCTAACTTTCTATGATGTGAACCTCTGCTGTGAGTCCAGTTCCAGTTTCCGATGCTTCACGTCAGGTTTACTGTATCCCTTGGACGTTCTTATTGACGATGAAACCACAGAAATTGCATCCGAAATTAATAAAAAAGGCACAATGCCGACCTAAGTACAAGAGGACTGGTACTCTAACTTTCTATGATTTGTACCCCTCCCGTGAATCTAGTTTTAGATTCCGGTGCTTAACTTCTGGTTTACTGTATCCCTTGGACCTTCTTATTGACGATGAAACACAGAAATTGCATCCGAAATTAATAAAAAAGGCACAATGCCGACTTAAGTACAAGAGGACTGGTACTCTAACTTTCTGTGATTTGAACCCCTCCTGTGAGTCCAGTTTTTAGCTTCCGATACTTAATTTCAGGTTTACTGTATCCCTTGGACCTTCTTATTGACGATGAAACACAGAAATTGCATCCGAATTTAATACAAAAGGCACAATGCCGACTTAAGTACAAGAAGACTAAAACTCCAACTTTCTATGATTTGAACCACTGCTGTGAGACCAGTTTTAGATTCCGATGCTTAACTTCAGGTTTACCTGTATCCCTTGGACCTTCTTATTGACGATGAAACACAGAAATTGCATCCGAATTTAATACAAAAGGCAGAATGCCGACTTAAGTACTAGAGGGACTGAAACTATAACTTTCTATGTTTTGAACCTATGCTGTGAGTCCAGTTTTAGATTCCGATGCTTGACTTCAGGTTTACTGTATCCCTTGGACCTTCTTATTGACGACGAAATACAGAAATTTTCATCCGAATTTAATACAAAAGGCACAATGCCGACTTAAGTACAAGAGGACTGAAACTCTAACTTTCTATGATTTGAACCTCTGCTGTGAGTCCAGTTTTAGTTTCCGATGCTTCACTTCAAATTTACTGTATCCCTGGGACCTTCTTAATGACGATGAATGACAGAAATTGCATTCGAACTTAACAAAAAAGGCACAATGCCGACTTAAGTACAAGAGGACTGACACTCTAACATTCTATGATTTGGACCCCTCCTGTTGAGTCCAGTTATAGATTCGATGCTTAACTTCAGGTTTACTGTATCCCTTGGACCTTCTTATTGACGATGAAACACAGAAATTGCATCCGAATTTTATAAAAAAGCACAATGCCTACTTAAGTACAAGAGGGGACTGATACTCTATCTTTCTATGAATTTGAACCTCTGCTGTGAGGCCAGATTTAGTTTCCGATGCTTTACTTCAGGTTTACTGTTACCCTTGGACCTTCTTATTGACGATGAAACACAGAAATTGCATCCGAATTTAATACAAAAGGCACAATGCCGACTAAAGTACAAGAGGACTGATACTCTATCTTTCTATGATTTGAACCTCTGCTGTGAGGCCAGTTTTAGTTTCCGATGCTTAACTTCAGATTTACTGTATCCCTTGGACCTTCTTATTGACGATGCATCACAGAAATTGGATCCGAATTTAATACAAAAGGCACAATGCCGACTAAAGTACAAGAGGACTAATACTCTAACTTTCAATGATTTGAACCCCTCCTGTGAGTCCAGTTTTAGATTCCGGTGGTTAACTTCTGGTTTACTGTATCCCTTGGAGCTTCTTATTGACGATGAATGACAGAAATTGCATCCGAATTTAATACAAAAGGCACAATGCCGACTTAAGTACAAGAGGACTGAAACTCTAACTTTCTATGATTTGAACCTCTGCTGTGAGTCCAGTTTTAGTTTCCGACGCTTCACTTCAGGTTTACTGTATCCCTTGGATCGTCTTATTGACAATAAAACACAGGAATTGCATCCGAATTTAATACAAAAGGCACAATGCCGACTTAAGTACAAGAGGACTGAAACTCTAACTTTCTATGATTTGAACCTCTGCTGTGAGTCTAGTTTTAGTTTCCGATGCTACACTTCAGGTTTACTGTATCCCTTGGACCTTCTTATTGACGATGAAACACAGAAATTGCATCCGAATTTTAATACAAAAGGCACAATGCCGACTTAAGTACAAGAGGACTGAAACTGTAACTTTCTATGTTTTGAATCTCTGCTGTGAGTCCAGTTTAAGTTTCCGATGCTTCACTTCAGGTTTACTGTATCCCTTGGACCTTCTTATTGACGATGAAACACAGGAATTGCATCCGAATTTAATACAAAAGGCACAATGCCGACTTAAGTACAAGAGCACTGATACTCTAACTTTCTATGATTTGAACCTCTGCTGTGAGTCCAGTTTTAGTTTCCGATGCTTCACTTCAGGTTTACTGTATCCCTTGGACCTTCTTATTGACGATGAAACACAGAAATTGCATCCGAATTTAATATAAAAGGCACAATGCCGACTTAAGTACAAGAGGACTGATACTCTAACTTTCTATGATTTGAACCCCTCCTGTGAGTCCAGTTTTAGATTCCGATGCTTCACTTCAGGTTTACTGTATCCCTGGGACCTTCTTATTGACGATGAAAAACAGAAATTGCATCTGACTTTAATTAAAAAGGCACAATGCCGACTTAAGTACAAGAGGACAGATACTCTAACTTTCTATGATTGGAACCCCTCCTGTGAGTCCAGTTTAGGATTCCGATGCTTAACTTCAGGTTTACGGTATCCCTTGGACCTCCTTATTGACGATGAAACACAGAAATTGCATCCGAATTTAATTCAAAAGGCACAATGCCGACTTAAGTACAAGAGGACTGAAACTCTAACTTTCTATGATTTGAACCTCTCCTGTGAGTCCCAGTTTTAGTTTCCGACGCTTCACTTCAGGTTTACTGTATCCCTTGGATCGTCTTATTGACAATAAAACACAGGAATTGCATCCGACTTTAATACAAAAGGCACAATGCCGACTTAAGTACAAGAGGACTGAAACTCTAACTTTCTATGATTTGAACCTCTGCTGTGAGTCTAGTTTTAGTTTCCGATGCTACACTTCAGGTTTACTGTATCCCTTGGACCTTCTTATTGACGATGAAACACAGAAATTGCATCCGAATTTAATACAAAAGGCACAATGCCGACTTAAGTACAAGAGGACTGAAACTGTAACTTTCTATGATTTGAATCTCTGCTGTGAGTCCAGTTTAAGTTTCCGATGCTTCACTTCAGGTTTACTGTATCCCTTGGACCTTCTTATTGACGATGAAACACAGGAATTGCATCCGAATTTAATACAAAAGGCACAATGCCGACTTAAGTACAAGAGCACTGATACTCTAACTTTCTATGATTTGAACCTCTGCTGTGAGTCCAGTTTTAGTTTCCGATGCTTCACTTCAGGTTTACTGTATCCCTTGGACCTTCTTATTGACGATGAAACACAGAAATTGCATCCGAATTTAATATAAAAGGCACAATGCCGACTTAAGTACAAGAGGACTGATACTCTAACTTTCTATGATTTGAACCCCTCCTGTGAGTCCAGTTTTAGATTCCGATGCTTCACTTCAGGTTTACTGTATCCCTGGGACCTTCTTATTGACGATGAAAAACAGAAATTGCATCTGACTTTAATTAAAAAGGCACAATGCCGACTTAAGTACAAGAGGACAGATACTCTAACTTTCTATGATTGGAACCCCTCCTGTGAGTCCAGTTTAGGATTCCGATGCTTAACTTCAGGTTTACGGTATCCCTTGGACCTCCTTATTGACGATGAAACACAGAAATTGCATCCGAATTTAATTCAAAAGGCACAATGACGACTTAAGTACAAGAGGACTGATACTCTAACTTTCGATGATTTGAACCTCTCCTGTGAGTCCAGTTTTAGATTCCGATGCTTCACTTCAGGTTTACTGTACCCCTTGGACCCTCTTATTGACGATGAAACACAGAAATTGCATCCGAATTTAATACAAAAGGCACAATGCCGACATAAGTACAAGAGGACTGAAACTCTAAGTTTCTATGATTTGAACCTCTGCTGTGAGTCCAGTTTTAGTTTCCGACGCTTCACTTCAGGTTTACTGTATCCCTTGGATCGTCTTATTGACGATGAAACACAGAAATTGCATCCGAATTTAATACAAAAGGCACAATGCCGACTTAAGTACAAGAGGACTGAAACTCTAACTTTCTATGATGTGAACCTCTGCTGTGAGTCCAGTTCCAGTTTCCGATGCTTCACGTCAGGTTTACTGTATCCCTTGGACGTTCTTATTGACGATGAAACACAGAAATTGCATCCGAAATTAATAAAAAAGGCACAATGCCGACCTAAGTACAAGAGGACTCGTACTCTAACTTTCTATGATTTGAACCCCTCCTGTGAGTCCAGTTTTAGATCCCGATGCTTAACTTCAGATTTACTGTATCCCTTGGACCTTCTTATTGACGATGCATCACAGAAATTGGATCCGAATTTAATACAAAAGGCACAATGCCGACTAAAGTACAAGAGGACTAATACTCTAACTTTCAATGATTTGAACCCCTCCTGTGAGTCCAGTTTTAGATTCCGGTGGTTAACTTCTGGTTTACTGTATCCCTTGGAGCTTCTTATTGACGATGAATGACAGAAATTGCATCCGAATTTAATACAAAAGGCACAATGCCGACTTAAGTACAAGAGGACTGAAACTCTAACTTTCTATGATTTGAACTTCTCCTGTGAGTCCAGTTTTAGTTTCCGACGCTTCACTTCAGGTTTACTGTATCCCTTGGATCGTCTTATTGACGATAAAACACAGAAATTGCATCCGAATTTAATACAAAAGGCACAATGCCGACTTCAGTACAAGAGGACTGAAACTCCAACTTTCTATGATTTGAACCTCTGCTGTGAGTCTAGTTTTACTTTCCGATTCTACACTTCAGGTTTACTGTATCCCTTGGACCTTCTTATTGACGATGAAACACAGAAATTGCATCCGAATTTAATACAAAAGGCACAATGCCGACTTAAGTACAAGAGGACTGAAACTGTAACTTTCTATGATTTGAATCTCTGCTGTGAGTCCAGTTTAAATTTCCGATGCTTCACTTCAGGTTTACTGTATCCCTTGGACCTTCTTATTGACGATGAAACACAGGAATTGCATCCGAATTTAATACAAAAGGCACAATGCCGACTTAAGTACAAGAGCACTGATACTCTAACTTTCTATGATTTGAACCTCTGCTGTGAGTCCAGTTTTAGTTTCCGATGCTTCACTTCAGGTTTACTGTATCCCTTGGACCTTCTTATTGACGATGAAACACAGAAATTGCATCCGAATTTAATATAAAAGGCACAATGCCGACTTAAGTACAAGAGGACTGATACTCTAAATTTCTATGATTTGAACCCCTCCTGTGAGTCCAGTTTTAGATTCCGATGCTTCACTTCAGGTTTACTGTATCCCTGGGACCTTCTTATTGACGATGAAAAACAGAAATTGCATCTGACTTTAATTAAAAAGGCACAATGCCGACTTAAGTACAAGAGGACAGATACTCTAACTTTCTATGATTGGAACCCCTCCTGTGAGTCCAGTTTTGGATTCCGATGCTTAACTTCAGGTTTACTGTATCCCTTGGACCTCCTTATTGACGATGAAACACAGAAATTGCATCCGAATTTAATTCAAAAGGCACAATGCCGACTTAAGTACAAGAGGACTGATACTCTAACTTTCGATGATTTGAACCTCTCCTGTGAGTCCAGTTTTAGATTCCGATGCTTGACTTCAGGTTTACTGTACCCCTTGGACCCTCTTATTGACGATGAAACACAGAAATTGCATCCGAATTTAAAACAAAAGGCACAATGCCGACTTGAGTACAAGAGGACTGAAACTCTAAGTTTCTATGATTTGAACCTCTGCTGTGAGTCCAGTTTTAGTTTCCGACGCTTCACTTCAGGTTTACTGTATCCCTTGGATCGTCTTATTAACGATGAAACACAGAAATTGCATCCGAATTTAATACAAAAGGCACAATGCCGACTTAAGTACAAGAGGACTGAAACTCTAACATTCTATGATGTGAACCTCTGCTGTGAGTCCAGTTCCAGTTTCCGATGCTTCACGTCAGGTTTACTGTATCCCTTGGACGTTCTTATTGACGATGAAACACAGAAATTGCATCCGAAATTAATAAAAAAGGCACAATGCCGACCTAAGTACAAGAGGACTGGTACTCTAACTTTCTATGATTTGAACCCCTCCTGTGAGTCCAGTTTTAGATTCCGATGCTTAACTTCAGGTTTACTGTATCCCTTGGACCATCCTATTGACGATGAAACACAGAAATTGCATCCGAATTTAATACAAAAGGCACAATGCCGACTTAAGTACAAGAGGACTGAAACTCTAACTTTCTATGATTTGATCCACTGCTGTGAGACCAGTTTTAGATTCCGATGCTTAACTTCAGATTTACTGTATCCCTTGGACCTTCTTATTGACGATGAAACACAGAAATTGGAACCGAATTTAATACAAAAGGCACAATGCCGGCTAAAGTACAAGCGGACTAATACTCTAACTTTCTATGATTTGTACCCCTCCCGTGAGTCTAGTTTTAGATTCCGGTGCTTAACTTCTGGTTTACTGTATCCCTTGGACCTTCTTATTGACGATGAAACACAGAAATTGCATCCGAAATTAATAAAAAAGGCACAATGTCGACTTAAGTACAAGAGGACTGGTACTCTAACTTTCTGTGATTTGAACCCCTCCTGTGAGTCCAGTTTTAGATTCCGATACTTAATTTCAGGTTTACTGTATCCCTTGGACCTTCTTATTGACGATGAAATACAGAAATTTCATCCGAATTTAATACAAAAGGCACAATGCCGACTTTAGTACAAGAGGACTGAAACTCTAACTTTCTATGATTTGAACCTCTGCTGTGAGTCCAGTTTTAGTTTCCGATGCTTCACTTCAAATTTACTGTATCCCTGGGACCTTCTTATTGACGATGAATGACAGAAATTGCATCCGAACTTAATAAAAAAGGCACAATGCCGACTTAAGTACAAGAGGACTGACACTCTAACATTCTATGATTTGGACCCCTCCTGTTGAGTCCAGTTTTAGATTCCGATGCTTAACTTCAGGTTTACTGTATCCCTTGGACCTTCTTATTGACGATGAAACACAGAAATTGCATCCGAATTTTATAAAAAAGCACAATGCCAACTTAAGTACAAGAGGACTGATACTCTATCTTTCTATGATTTGAACCTCTGCTGTGAGGCCAGTTTTAGTTTCCGATGCTTTACTTCAGGTTTACTGTTTCCCTTGGACCTTCTTATTGACGATGAAACACAGAAATTGCATCCGAATTTAATACAAAAGGCACAATGCCGACTTAAGTACAAGAGGACTGATACTCTAACTTTCTATGATTTGAACCTCTGCTGTGAGTCCAGTTTTAGTTTCCGATGCTTCACGTCAGGTTTACTGTATCCCTTGGACCTTCTTATTGACGATGAAACACAGAAATTGCATCCGAAATTAATAAAAAAGGCACAATGCCGACTTAAGTACAAGAGGACTGGTACTCTATCTTTCTATGATTTGAACCCCACCTGTGAGTCCAGTGTTAGATTCCGCTGCTTAACTTCAGGTTTACTGTATCCCTTGGACCTTCATATTGACGATGAAACACAGAAATGGCTTCCGAATTTAATACAAAAGGCACAATGCCGACTTAAGTACAAGAGGACTGAAACTCTAACTTTCTATGATTTGAACCACTGCTGTAACACCAGTTTTAGATTCCGATGCTTAACTTTGGATTTACTGTATCCCTTGGACCTTCTTATTGACGATGCATCACAGAAATTGCATCCGAAATTAATTCAAAAGGCACAATGCCGACTAAAGTACAAGAGGACTAATACTCTAACTTTCAATGATTTGAACCCCTCCTGTGAGTCCAGTTTTAGATTCCGGTGGTTAACTTCTGGTTTACTGTGTCCCTTGGAGCTTCTTATTGACGATGAATGACAGAAATTGCATCCGAATTTAATACAAAAGGCACAATGCCGACTTAAGTACAAGAGGACTGATACTCTAACTTTCGATGATTTGAACCTCTCCTGTGAGTCCAGTTTTTGATTCCGATGCTTCACTTCAGGTTTACTGTATCCCGTGGACCTCCTTATTGACGATGAAACACAGAAATTGCATCCGAATTTAATTCAAAAGGCACAATGCCGACTTAAGTACAAGAGGACTGATACTCTAACTTTCGATGATTTGAACCTCTCCTGTGAGTCCAGATTTAGATTCCTATGCTTCACTTCAGGTTTACTGTACCCCTTGGACCCTCTTATTGACGATGAAACACAGAAATTGCATCCGAATTTAATACAAAAGGCACAATGCCGACTTAAGTACAAGAGGACTGAAACTCTAAGTTTCTATGATTTGAACCTCTGCTGTGAGTCCAGTTTTAGTTTCCGATGCTTCACTTCAGGTGTACTGTATCCCTTGCACCTTCTTATTGACGATTAAATATAGAAATTGCATCCGAAGTTAATACAAAAGGCACAATGCCGACTTAAGTAGAAGAGGACTGAAACTGTAACTTTCTATGATTTGATCCTCTGCTGTGAGTCCAGTTTAAGTTTCCGATGCTTCACTTTAGGTTTACTGTATTCCTTGGACCTTCTTATTGACGATGAAACACAGAAATTACATCCGAATTTGATACAAAAGGCACAATGCCGACTTAAGTACAAGAGGACTGATATTCTAACTTTCTATGATTTGAACCTCTGCTGTGAGTCCAGTTTTAGTTTCCGATGCTTCACTTTAGGTTTACTGTATCCCTTGGACCTTCTTACTGACGATGAAACACAGAAATTGCATCGGAATTTAATAAAAAAGGCACAATGCCGACTTAAGTACAAGAGGACTGATACTCTAACTTTCTATGATTTGAACTCCTCCAGTGAGTTCAGTTTTAGTTTCCAATGCTTCACTTCAGGTTTACTGTATCCTTTGGACCTTCTTACTGACGATGAAACACAGAAATTGCATCCGAATTTAATAAAAAAGGCACAATGCCGACTTAAGTACAAGAGGACTGATACTCTAACTTTCTATGATTTGAACCCCTCCTGTGAGTCCAGTTTTAGATTCCGATGCTTAACTTCTGGTTTACTGTATCCCTTGGACCTTCTTATTGACGATGAAACACAGAAATTGCATTCGAATTTAATACAAAAGGCACAATGCCGACTTACGTACAAGAGGACTGAAACTCTAACTTTCTATGATTTGAATCTCTGCTGTGAGTCCAGTTTTAGTTTCCGATGCTTAACTTCAGGTTTACTGTATCCCTTGGACCTTCTTATTGACGATGAAACACAGAAATTGCATCCGAATTTAATACAAAAGTCACAATGCCGACTTAAGTACAAGAGGACTGACACTCTAACTTTCTATGATTTGAACCTCTGCTGTGAGTTCAGTTTTAGTTTCCGATACTTCACTTCCGGTTAACTGTGTCCCTTGGACCTTCTTATTGACGATGAAACACAGAAATTGCATCCGAATTTAATACAAAAGTCACAATGCCAACTTAAGTACAAGAGGACTGATACTCTAACTTTCGATGATTTGAGCCTCTCCTGTGAGTCCAGTTTTAGATTCCGATGCTTCACTTTAGGTTTACTGTATCC
This sequence comes from Schistocerca americana, assembly GCF_021461395.2. NCBI lineage: Eukaryota > Metazoa > Arthropoda > Insecta > Orthoptera > Acrididae > Schistocerca > Schistocerca americana. Next base: position 60,701,542 of record NC_060125.1, on the reverse strand, counting down.
CTTGGACCCTCTTATTGACGATGAAACACAGCATTGCATCCGAATTTAATACAAAAGGCACAATGCCGACTTAAGTACAAGAGGACTGAAACTCTAACTTTCTATGATTTGAACCTCTGCTGTGAGTCCAGTTTTAGTTTCCGATGCTTCACTTCAGGTATACTGTATCCCTTGGACCTTCTTATTAACGATGAAACATAGAAATTGCATCCGAAGTTAATACAAAATGCACAATGCCGACTTGAGTAGAAGTGGACTGAAACTCTAACTTTCTATGATTTGAAACTCTGCTGTGAGTCCAGTTTTAGTTTCCGATGCTTCACTTCAGGTTTCCTGTATCCCTTGGACCCTCTTATTGACGATGAAACACAGAAATTGCATCCGAAATTAATAAAAAACGCACAATGCCGACTTAAGTACAAGAGGACTGATACTCTAACTTCCTATGATTTGAACCCCTCCTGTGAGTCCAGTTTTAGATTCCGATGCTTAACTTCAGGTTTACTGTATCCCTTGGACTTTCTTATTGACGATGAAACACAGAATTTGCATCCGAATTTAATACAAAAGGCACAATGCCGACTTAAGTACAAGAGGACTGAAACTCTAACTTTCTATGATTTGAACCTCTGCTGTGAGTCCAGTTTTAGATTCCGATGCTTAACTTCAGGTTTACTGTATCCCTTGGACTTTCTTATAGACGATGAAACACAGAAATTGCATCCGAATTTAATACAAAAGGCACAATGCCGACTTAAGTGCAAGAGGACTGAATCTCTAACTTTCTATGATTTGAACCTCTGCTGTGAGTCCAGTTTTAGTTTCCGATGCTTCACTTAAGGTTTACTGTATCCCTTGGACCATCTTATTGACGATGAAACACAGAAATTGCATTCGAATTTAATACAAAAGGCACAGTGCCGACTTACGTACAAGAGGACTGAAACTCTAACTTTCTATGATTTGAACCTGTGCTGTGAGTCCAGTTTTAGTTTGCGATGCTTCACTTCAGGTTTACTGTATCCCTTGGACCTTCTTATTGACGATGAAACACAGAAATAGCATCCGAATTTAATACAAAAGGCACAATGCCGACTTAAGTACAAGAGGAATGAAACTCTAACTTTCTATGATTTGAACCTCTGCTGTTAGTCCAGTTTTAGTTTCCGATGCTTCACTTCAGGTTTACTGTGTCCCTTGGACCTTCTTATTGACGATGAAACACAGAAATTGCATCCGAATTTAATAAAAAAGGCACAATGCCGACTTAAGTACAAGAGGACTGAAACTCTAACTTTCTATGATTTGACCCTCTGCTGTGAGGCCAGTTTTAGTTTCCGATGCTTCACTTCAGGTTTACTGTATCCCTGGGACCTTCTTATTGACGATGAAAAACAGAAATAGCATCTGACTTTCATAAAAAGGCACAATGCCGACTTAAGTACAAGAGGACTGATACTCTATCTTTCTATGATTTGAACCTCTGCTGTGAGGCCAGTTTTAGTTTCCGATGCTTTACTTCAGGTTTACTGTTTCCCTTGGACCTTCTTATTGACGATGAAACACAGAAATTGCATCCGAATTTAATACAAAAGGCACAATGCCGACTTAAGTACAAGAGGACTGATACTCTAACTTTCTATGATTTGAACCTCTGCTGTGAGTCCAGTTTTAGTTTCCGATGCTTCACGTCAGGTTTACTGTATCCCTTGGACCTTCTTATTGACGATGAAACACAGAAATTGCATCCGAAATTAATAAAAAAGGCACAATGCCGACTTAAGTACAAGAGGACTGGTACTCTATCTTTCTACGATTTGAACCCCACCTGTGAGTCCAGTGTTAGATTCCGATGCTTAACTTCATGTTTACTGTATCCCTTGGACCTTCTTATTGACGATGAAACACAGAAATGGCTTCCGAATTTAATACAAAAGGCACAATGCCGACCTAAGTACAAGAGGACTCGTACTCTAACTTTCTTTGATTTGAACCCCTCCTGTGAGTCCAGTTTTAGATTCCGATGCTTAACTTCAGGTTTACTGTATCCCTTGGACCTTCTTATTGACGATGAAACACAGAAATTGCATCCGAATTTAATACAAAAGGCACAATGCCGACTTAAGTACAAGAGGACTGAAACTCTAACTTTCTATGATTTGAACCACTGCTGTAACACCAGTTTTAGATTCCGATGCTTAACTTCGGATTTACTGTATCCCTTGGACCTTCTTATTGACGATGCATCACAGAAATTGGATCCGAATTTAATACAAAAGGCACAATGCCGACTAAAGTACAAGAGGACTAATACTCTAACTTTCAATGATTTGAACCCCTCCTGTGAGTCCAGTTTTAGATTCCGGTGGTTAACTTCTGGTTTACTGTGTCCCTTGGAGCTTCTTATTGACGATGAATGACAGAAATTGCATCCGAATTCAATACAAAAGGCACAATGCCGACTTAAGTACAAGAGGACTGATACTCTAACTTTCGATGATTTGAACCTCTCCTGTGAGTCCAGTTTTAGATTCCGATGCTTCACTTCAGGTTTACTGTATCCCTTGGACCTCCTTATTGACGATGAAACACAGAAATTGCATCCGAATTTAATTCAAAAGGCACAATGCCGACTTAAGTACAAGAGGACTGATACTCTAACTTTCGATGATTTGAACCTCTCCTGTGAGTCCAGATTTAGATTCCGATGCTTCACTTCAGGTTTACTGTACCCCTTGGACCCTCTTATTGACGATGAAACACAGAAATTGCATCCGAATTTAATACAAAAGGCACAATGCCGACTTAAGTACAAGAGGACTGAAACTCTAAGTTTCTATGATTTGAACCTCTGCTGTGAGTCCAGTTTTAGTTTCCGATGCTTCACTTCAGGTGTACTGTATCCCTTGCACCTTCTTATTGACGATTAAATATAGAAATTGCATCCGAAGTTAATACAAAAGGCACAATGCCGACTTAAGTAGAAGAGGACTGAAACTGTAACTTTCTATGATTTGATCCTCTGCTGTGAGTCCAGTTTAAGTTTCCGATGCTTCACTTTAGGTTTACTGTATCCCTTGGACCTTCTTATTGACGATGAAACACAGAAATTACATCCGAATTTGATACAAAAGGCACAATGCCGACTTAAGTACAAGAGGACTGATATTCTAACTTTCTATGATTCGAACTCCTCCTGTGAGTTCAGTTTTAGTTTCCGATGCTTCACTTCAGGTTTACTGTATCCCTTGGACCTTCTTACTGACGATGAAACACAGAAATTGCATCCGAATTTAATAAAAAAGGCACAATGCCGACTTAAGTACAAGAGGACTGATACTCTAACTTTCTATGATTTGAACCCCTCCTGTGAGTCCAGTTTTAGATTCCGATGCTTAACTTCTGGTTTACTGTATCCCTTGGACCTTCTTATTGACGATGAAACACAGAAATTGCATTCGAATTTAATACAAAAGGCACAATGCCGACTTACGTACAAGAGGACTGAAACTCTAACTTTCTATGATTTGAATCTCTGCTGTGAGTCCAGTTTAGGTTTCCGATGCTTAACTTCAGGTTTACTGTATCCCTTGGACCTTCTTATTGACGATGAAACACAGAAATTGCATCCGAATTTAATACAAAAGTCACAATGCCGACTTAAGTACAAGAGGACTGACACTCTAACTTTCTATGATTTGAACCTCTGCTGTGAGTTCAGTTTTAGTTTCCGATACTTCACTTCCGGTTAACTGTGTCCCTTGGACCTTCTTATTGACGATGAAACACAGAAATTTCATCCGAATTTAATACAAAAGGAACAATGCCGACTTAAGTACAAGAGGACTGATACTCTAACTTTCGATGATTTGAACCTCTCCTGTGAGTCCAGTTTTAGATTCCGATGCTTCACTTTAGGTTTACTGTATCCCTTGGACCCTCTTATTGACGATGAAACACAGCATTGCATCCGAATTTAATACAAAAGGCACAATGCCGACTTAAGTACAAGAGGACTGAAACTCTAACTTTCTATGATTTGAACCTCTGCTGTGAGTCCAGTTTTAGTTTCCGATGCTTCACTTCAGGTATACTGTATCCCTTGGACCTTCTTATTAACGATGAAACATAGAAATTGCATCCGAAGTTAATACAAAATGCACAATGCCGACTTGAGTAGAAGAGGACTGAAACTCTAACTTTCTATGATTTGAAACTCTGCTGTGAGTCCAGTTTTAGTTTCCGATGCTTCACTTCAGGTTTACTGTATCCCTTGGACCCTCTTATTGACGATGAAACACAGAAATTGCATCCGAAATTAATAAAAAACGCACAATGCCGACTTAAGTACAAGAGGACTGATACTCTAACTTCCTATGATTTGAACCCCTCCTGTGAGTCCAGTTTTAGATTCCGATGCTTAACTGCAGGTTTACTGTATCCCTTGGACTTTCTTATTGACGATGAAACACAGAATTTGCATCCGAATTTAATACAAAAGGCACAATGCCGACTTAAGTACAAGAGGACTGAAACTCTAACTTTCTATGATTTGACCCTCTGCTGTGAGGCCAGTTTTAGTTTCCGATGCTTCACTTCAGGTTTACTGTATCCCTGGGACCTTCTTATTGACGATGAAAAACAGAAATTGCATCTGACTTTCATAAAAAGGCACAATGCCGACTTAAGTACAAGAGGACTGATACTCTATCTTTCTATGATTTGAACCTGTGCTGTGAGGCCAGTTTTAGTTTCCGATGCTTTACTTCAAGTTTACTGTTTCCCTTGGACCTTCTTATTGACGATGAAACACAGAAATTGCATCCGAATTTAATACAAAAGGCACAATGCCGACTTAAGTACAAGAGGACTGATACTCTAACTTTCTATGATTTGAACCTCTGCTGTGAGTCCAGTTTTAGTTTCCGATGCTTCACGTCAGGTTTACTGTATCCCTTGGACCTTCTTATTGACGATGAAACACAGAAATTGCATCCGAAATTAATAAAAAAGGCACAATGCCGACTTAAGTACAAGAGGACTGGTACTCTATCTTTCTATGATTTGAACCCCACCTGTGAGTCCAGTGTTAGATTCCGATGCTTAACTTCAGGTTTACTGTATCCCTTGGACCTTCTTATTGACGATGAAACACAGAAATGGCTTCCGAATTTAATACAAAAGGCACAATGCCGACCTAAGTACAAGAGGACTCGTACTCTAACTTTCTATGATTTGAACCCCTCCTGTGAGTCCAGTTTTAGATTCCGATGCTTAACTTCAGGTTTACTGTATCCCTTGGACCTTCTTATTGACGATGAAACACAGAAATTGCATCCAAATTTAATACAAAAGGCACAATGCCGACTTAAGTACAAGAGGACTGAAACTCTAACTTTCTATGATTTGAACCACTGCTGTAACACCAGTTTTAGATTCCGATGCTTAACTTCGGATTTACTGTATCCCTTGGACCTTCTTATTGACGATGCATCACAGAAATTGGATCCGAATTTAATACAAAAGGCACAATGCCGACTAAAGTACAAGAGGACTAATACTCCAACTTTCAATGATTTGAACCCCTCCTGTGAGTCCAGTTTTAGATTCCGGTGGTTAACTTCTGGTTTACTGTGTCCCTTGGAGCTTCTTATTGACGATGAATGACAGAAATTGCATCCGAATTTAATACAAAAGGCACAATGCCGACTTAAGTACAAGAGGACTGATACTCTAACTTTCGATGATTTGAACCTCTCCTGTGAGTCCAGTTTTAGATTCCGATGCTTCACTTCAGGTTTACTGTATCCCTTGGACCTCCTTATTGACGATGAAACACAGAAATTGCATCCGAATTTAATTCAAAAGGCACAATGCCGACTTAAGTACAAGAGGACTGATACTCTAACTTTCGATGATTTGAACCTCTCCTGTGAGTCCAGATTTAGATTCCGATGCTTCACTTCAGGTTTACTGTACCCCTTGGACCCTCTTATTGACGATGAAACACAGAAATTGCATCCGAATTTAATACAAAAGGCACAATGCCAACTTAAGTACAAGAGGACTGAAACTCTAAGTTTCTATGATTTGAACCTCTGCTGTGAGTCCAGTTTTAGTTTCCGATGCTTCACTTCAGGTGTACTGTATCCCTTGCACCTTCTTATTGACGATTAAATATAGAAATTGCATCCGAAGTTAATACAAAAGGCACAATGCCGACTTAAGTAGAAGAGGACTGAAACTGTAACTTTCTATGATTTGATCCTCTGCTGTGAGTCCAGTTTAAGTTTCCGATGCTTCACTTTAGGTTTACTGTATCCCTTGGACCTTCTTATTGACGATGAAACACAGAAATTACATCCGAATTTGATACAAAAGGCACAATGCCGACTAAAGTACAAGAGGACAGATATTCTAACTTTCTATGATTTGAACCTCTGCTGTGAGTCCAGTTTTAGTTTCCGATGCTTCACTTTAGGTTTACTGTATCCCTTGAACCTTCTTACTGACGATGAAACACAGAAATTGCATCGGAATTTAATAAAAAAGGCACAATGCCGACTTAAGTACAAGAGGACTGATACTCTAACTTTCTATGATTCGAACTCCTCCTGTGAGTTCAGTTTTAGTTTCCGATGCTTCACTTCAGGTTTACTGTATCCCTTGGACCTTCTTACTGACGATGAAACACAGAAATTGCATCCGAATTTAATAAAAAAGGCACAATGCCGACTTAAGTACAAGAGGACTGATACTCTAACTTTCTATGATTTAAACCCCTCCTGTGAGTCCAGTTTTAGATTCCGATGCTTAACTTCTGGTTTACTGTATCCCTTGGACCTTCTTATTGACGATGAAACACAGAAATTGCATTCCAATTTAATACAAAAGGCACAATGCCGACTTACGTACAAGAGGACTGAAACTCTAACTTTCTATGATTTGAATCTCTGCTGTGAGTCCAGTTTTAGTTTCCGATGCTTAACTTCAGGTTTACTGTATCCCTTGGACCTTCTTATTGACGATGAAACACAGAAATTGCATCCGAATTTAATACAAAAGTCACAATGCCGACTTAAGTACAAGAGGACTGACACTCTAACTTTCTATGATTTGAACCTCTGCTGTGAGTTCAGTTTTAGTTTCCGATACTTCACTTCCGGTTAACTGTGTCCCTTGGACCTTCTTATTGACGATGAAACACAGATATTTCATCCGAATTTAATACAAAAGGAACAATGCCGACTTAAGTACAAGAGGACTGATACTCTAACTTTCGATGATTTGAACCTCTCCTGTGAGTCCAGTTTTAGATTCCGATGCTTCACTTTAGGTTTACTGTATCCCTTGGACCCTCTTATTGACGATGAAACACAGCATTGCATCCGAATTTAATACAAAAGGCACAATGCCGACTTAAGTACAAGAGGACTGAAACTCTAACTTTCTATGATTTGAACCTCTGCTGTGAGTCCAGTTTTAGTTTCCGATGCTTCACTTCAGGTATACTGTATCCCTTGGACTTTCTTATTAACGATGAAACATAGAAATTGCATCCGAAGTTAATACAAAATGCACAATGCCGACTTGAGTAGAAGAGGACTGAAACTCTAACTTTCTATGATTTGAAACTCTGCTGTGAGTCCAGTTTTAGTTTCCGATGCTTCACTTCAGGTTTACTGTATCCCTTGGACCCTCTTATTGACGATGAAACACAGAAATTGCATCCGAAATTAATAAAAAACGCACAATGCCGACTTAAGTACAAGAGGACTGATACTCTAACTTCCTATGATTTGAACCCCTCCTGTGAGTCCAGTTTTAGATTCCGATGCTTAACTTCAGGTTTACTGTATCCCTTGGACTTTCTTATTGACGATGAAACACAGAATTTGCATCCGAATTTAATACAAAAGGCACAATGCCGACTTAAGTACAAGAGGACTGAAACTCTAACTTTCTATGATTTGACCCTCTGCTGTGAGGCCAGTTTTAGTTTCCGATGCTTCACTTCAGGTTTACTGTATCCCTGGGACCTTCTTATTGACGATGAAAAACAGAAATTGCATCTGACTTTCATAAAAAGGCACAATGCCGACTTAAGTACAAGAGGACTGATACTCTATCTTTCTATGATTTGAACCTGTGCTGTGAGGCCAGTTTTAGTTTCCGATGCTTTACTTCAGGTTTACTGTTTCCCTTGGACCTTCTTATTGACGATGAAACACAGAAATTGCATCCGAATTTAATACAAAAGGCACAATGCCGACTTAAGTACAAGAGGACTGATACTCTAACTTTCTATGATTTGAACCTCTGCTGTGAGTCCAGTTTTAGTTTCCGATGCTTCACGTCAGGTTTACTGTATCCCTTGGACCTTCTTATTGACGATGAAACACAGAAATTGCATCCGAAATTAATAAAAAAGGCACAATGCCGACTTAAGTACAAGAGGACTGAAACTCTAACTTTCTATGATTTGAACCACTGCTGTAACACCAGTTTTAGATTCCGATGCTTAACTTCGGATTTACTGTATCCCTTGGACCTTCTTATTGACGATGCATCACAGAAATTGGATCCGAATTTAATACAAAAGGCACAATGCCGACTAAAGTACAAGAGGACTAATACTCTAACTTTCAATGATTTGAACCCCTCCTGTGAGTCCAGTTTTAGATTCCGGTGGTTAACTTCTGGTTTACTGTGTCCCTTGGAGCTTCTTATTGACGATGAATGACAGAAATTGCATCCGAATTTAATACAAAAGGCACAATGCCGACTTAAGTACAAGAGGACTGATACTCTAACTTTCGATGATTTGAACCTCTCCTGTGAGTCCAGTTTTAGATTCCGATGCTTCACTTCAGGTTTACTGTATCCCTTGGACCTCCTTATTGACGATGAAACACAGAAATTGCATCCGAATTTAATTCAAAAGGCACAATGCCGACTTAAGTACAAGAGGACTGATACTCTAACTTTCGATGATTTGAACCTCTCCTGTGAGTCCAGTTTTAGTTTCCGATGCTTCACTTCAGGTGTACTGTATCCCTTGCACCTTCTTATTGACGATTAAATATAGAAATTGCATCCGAAGTTAATACAAAAGGCACAATGCCGACTTAAGTAGAAGAGGACTGAAACTGTAACTTTCTATGATTTGATCCTCTGCTGTGAGTCCAGTTTAAGTTTCCGATGCTTCACTTTAGGTTTACTGTATCCCTTGGACCTTCTTATTGACGATGAAACACAGAAATTACATCCGTATTTGATACAAAAGGCACAATGCCGACTTAAGTACAAGAGGACTGATATTCTAACTTTCTATGATTTGAACCTCTGCTGTGAGTCCAGTTTTAGTTTCCGATGCTTCACTTTAGGTTTACTGTATCCCTTGGACCTTCTTACTGACGATGAAACACAGAAATTGCATCGGAATTTAATAAAAAAGGCACAATGCCGACTTAAGTACAAGAGGACTGATACTCTAACTTTCTATGATTTGAACTCCTCCTGTGAGTTCAGTTTTAGTTTCCGATGCTTCACTTCAGGTTTACTGTATCCCTTGGACCTTCTTACTGACGATGAAACACAGAAATTGCATCCGAATTTAATAAAAAAGGCACAATGCCGACTTAAGTACAAGAGGACTGATACTCTAACTTTCTATGATTTGAACCCCTCCTGTGAGTCCAGTTTTAGATTCCGATGCTTAACTTCTGGTTTGCTGTATCCCTTGGACCTTCTTATTGACGATGAAACACAGAAATTGCATTCGAATTTAATACAAAAGGCACAATGCCGACTTACGTACAAGAGGACTGAAACTCTAACTTTCTATGATTTGAATCTCTGCTGTGAGTCCAGTTTTAGTTTCCGATGCTTAACTTCAGGTTTACTGTATCCCTTGGACCTTCTTATTGACGATGAAACACAGAAATTGCATCCGAATTTAATACAAAAGTCACAATGCCGACTTAAGTACAAGAGGACTGACACTCTAACTTTCTATGATTTGAACCTCTGCTGTGAGTTCAGTTTTAGTTTCCGATACTTCACTTCCGGTTAACTGTGTCCCTTGGACCTTCTTATTGACGATGAAACACAGAAATTTCATCCGAATTTAATACAAAAGGAACAATGCCAACTTAAGTACAAGAGGACTGGTACTCTATCTTTCTATGATTTGAACCCCACCTGTGAGTCCAGTGTTAGATTCCGATGCTTAACTTCAGGTTTACTGTATCCCTTGGACCTTCTTATTGACGATGAAACACAGAAATTTCATCCGAATTTAATACGAAAGGCACAATGCCGACCTAAGTACAAGAGGACTCGTACTCTAACTTTCTATGATTTGAACCCCTCCTGTGAGTCCTGTTTTAGATTCCGATGCTTAACTTCAGGTTTACTGTATCCCTTGGACCTTCTTACTGACGATGAAACACAGAAATTGCATCCGAATTTAATAAAAAAGGCACAATGCCGACTTAAGTACAAGAGGACTGATACTCTAACTTTCTATGATTTGAACCCCTCCTGTGAGTCCAGTTTTAGATTCCGATGCTTAACTTCTGGTTTACTGTATCCCTTGGACCTTCTTATTGACGATGAAACACAGAAATTGCATTCGAATTTAATACAAAAGGCACAATGCCGACTTACGTACAAGAGGACTGAAACTCTAACTTTCTATGATTTGAATCTCTGCTGTGAGTCCAGTTTTTGTTTCCGATGCTTAACTTCAGGTTTACTGTATCCCTTGGACCTTCTTATTGACGATGAAACACAGAAATTGCATCCGAATTTAATACAAAAGTCACAATGCCGACTTAAGTACAAGAGGACTGACACTCTAACTTTCTATGATTTGAACCTCTGCTGTGAGTTCAGTTTTAGTTTCCGATACTTCACTTCCGGTTAACTGTGTCCCTTGGACCTTCTTATTGACGATGAAACACAGAAATTTCATCCGAATTTAATACAAAAGGAACAATGCCGACTTAAGTACAAGAGGACTGATACTCTAACTTTCGATGATTTGAACCTCTCCTGTGAGTCCAGTTTTAGATTCCGATGCTTCACTTTAGGTTTACTGTATCCCTTGGACCCTCTTATTGACGATGAAACACAGCATTGCATCCGAATTTAATACAAAAGGCAATATGCCGACTTAAGTACAAGAGGACTGAAACTCTAACTTTCTATGATTTGAACCTCTGCTGTGAGTCCAGTTTTAGTTTCCGATGCTTCACTTCAGGTATACTGTATCCCTTGGACCTTCTTATTAACGATGAAACATAGAAATTGCATCCGAAGTTAATACAAAATGCACAATGCCGACTTGAGTAGAAGAGGACTGAAACTCTAACTATCTGTGATTTGAAACTCTGCTGTGAGTCCAGTTTTAGTTTCCGATGCTTCACTTCAGGTTTACTGTATCCCTTGGACCCTCTTATTGACGATGAAACACAGAAATTGCATCCGAAATTAATAAAAAACGCACAATGCCGACTTAAGTACAAGAGGACTGATACTCTAACTTCCTATGATTTGAACCCCTCCTGTGAGTCCAGTTTTAGATTCCGATGCTTAACTTCAGGTTTACTGTATCCCTTGGACTTTCTTATTGACGATGAAACACAGAATTTGCATCCGAATTTAATACAAAAGGCACAATGCCGACTTAAGTACAAGAGGACTGAAACTCTAACTTTCTATGATTTGACCCTCTGCTGTGAGGCCAGTTTTAGTTTCCGATGCTTCACTTCAGGTTTACTGTATCCCTGGGACCTTCTTATTGACGATGAAAAACGGAAATTGCATCTGACTTTCATAAAAAGGCACAATGCCGACTTAAGTACAAGAGGACTGATACTCTATCTTTCTATGATTTGAACCTGTGCTGTGAGGCCAGTTTTAGTTTCCGATGCTTTACTACAGGTTTACTGTTTCCCTTGGACCTTCTTATTGACGATGAAACACAGAAATTGCATCCGAATTTAATACAAAAGGCACAATGCCGACTTAAGTACAAGAGGACTGATACTCTAACTTTCTATGATTTGAACCTCTGCTGTGAGTCCAGTTTTAGTTTCCGATGCTTCACGTCAGGTTTACTGTATCCCTTGGACCTTCTTATTGACGATGAAACACAGAAATTGCATCCGAAATTAATAAAAAAGGCACAATGCCGACTTAAGTACAAGAGGACTGGTACTCTATCTTTCAATGATTTGAACCCCACCTGTGAGTCCAGTGTTAGATTCCGATGCTTAACTTCAGGTATACTGTATCCCTTGGACCTTCTTATTGACGATGAAACACAGAAATGGCTTCCGAATTTAATACAAAAGGCACAATGCCGACCTAAGTACAAGAGGACTCGTACTCTAACTTTCTATGATTTGAACCCCTCCTGTGAGTCCAGTTTTAGATTCCGATGCTTAACTTCAGGTTTACTGTATCCCTTGGACCTTCTTATTGACGATGAAACACAGAAATTGCATCCGAATTTAATACAAAAGGCACAATGCCGACTTAAGTACAAGAGGACTGAAACTCTAACTTTCTATGATTTGAACCACTGCTGTAACACCTGTTTTAGATTCCGATGCTTAACTTCGGATTTACTGTATCCCTTGGACCTTCTTATTGACGATGCATCACAGAAATTGGATCCGAATTTAATACAAAAGGCACAATGCCGACTAAAGTACAAGAAGACTAATACTCTAACTTTCAATGATTTGAACCCCTCCTGTGAGTCCAGTTTTAGATTCCGGTGGTTAACTTCTGGTTTACTGTGTCCCTTGGAGCTTCTTATTGACGATGAATGACAGAAATTGCATCCGAATTTAATACAAAAGGCACAATGCCGACTTAAGTACAAGAGGACTGATACTCTAACTTTCGATGATTTGAACCTCTCCTGTGAGTCCAGTTTTAGATTCCGATGCTTCACTTCAGGTTTACTGTATCCCTTGGACCTCCTTATTGACGATGAAACACAGAAATTGCATCCGAATTTAATTCAAAAGGCACAATGCCGACTTAAGTACAAGAGGACTGATACTCTAACTTTCGATGATTTGAACCTCTCCTGTGAGTCCAGTTTTAGTTTCCGATGCTTCACTTCAGGTGTACTGTATCCCTTGCACCTTCTTATTGACGATTAAATATAGAAATTGCATCCGAAGTTAATACAAAAGGCACAATGCCGACTTAAGTAGAAGAGGACTGAAACTGTAACTTTCTATGATTTGATCCTGTGCTGTGAGTCCAGTTTAAGTTTCCGATGCTTCACTTTAGGTTTACTGTATCCCTTGGACCTTCTTATTGACGATGAAACACAGAAATTACATCCGTATTTGATACAAAAGGCACAATGCCGACTTAAGTACAAGAGGACTGATATTCTAACTTTCTATGATTTGAACCTCTGCTGTGAGTCCAGTTTTAGTTTCCGATGCTTCACTTTAGGTTTACTGTATCCCTTGGTCCTTCTTACTGACGATGAAACACAGAAATTGCATCGGAATTTAATAAAAAAGGCACAATGCCGACTTAAGTACAAGAGGACTGATACTCTAACTTTCTATGATTTGAACTCCTCCTGTGAGTTCAGTTTTAGTTTCCGATGCTTCACTTCAGGTTTACTGTATCCCTTGGACCTTCTTACTGACGATGAAACACAGAAATTGCATCCGAATTTAATAAAAAAGGCACAATGCCGACTTAAGTACAAGAGGACTGATACTCTAACTTTCTATGATTTGAACCCCTCCTGTGAGTCCAGTTTTAGATTCCGATGCTTAACTTCTGGTTTACTGTATCCCTTGGACCTTCTTATTGACGATGAAACACAGAAATTGCATTCGAATTTAATACAAAAGGCACAATGCCGACTTACGTACAAGAGGACTGAAACTCTAACTTTCTATGATTTGAATCTCTGCTGTGAGTCCAGTTTTAGTTTCCGATGCTTCACTTCAGGTTTACTGTATCCCTTGGACCTTCTTATTGACGATGAAACACAGAAATTGCATCCGAATTTAATACAAAAGTCACAATGCCGACTTAAGTACAAGAGGAGTGACACTCTAACTTTCTATGATTTGAACCTCTGCTGTGAGTTCAGTTTTAGTTTCCGATACTTCACTTCCGGTTAACTGTGTCCCTTGGACCTTCTTATTGACGATGAAACACAGAAATTTCATCCGAATTTAATACAAAAGGAACAATGCCGACTTAAGTACAAGAGGACTGGTACTCTATCTTTCTATGATTTGAACCCCACCTGTGAGTCCAGTGTTAGATTCCGATGCTTAACTTCAGGTTTACTGTATCCCTTGGACCTTCTTATTGACGATGAAACACAGAAATGGCTTCCGAATTTAATACAAAAGGCACAATGCCGACCTAAGTACAAGAGGACTCGTACTCTAACTTTCTATGATTTGAACCCCTCCTGTGAGTCCAGTTTTAGATTCCGATGCTTAACTTCAGGTTTACTGTATCCCTTGGACCTTCTTATTGACGATGAAACACAGAAATTGCATCCGAATTTAATACAAAAGGCACAATGCCGACTTAAGTACAAGAGGACTGAAACTCTAACTTTCTATGATTTGAACCACTGCTGTAACACCAGTTTTAGATTCCGATGCTTAACTTCGGATTTACTGTATCCCTTGGACCTTCTTATTGACGATGCATCACAGAAATTGGATCCGAATTTAATACAAAAGGCACAATGCCGACTAAAGTACAAGAGGACTAATACTCTAACTTTCAATGATTTGAACCCCTCCTGTGAGTCCAGTTTTTGATTCCGGTGGTTAACTTCTGGTTTACTGTGTCCCTTGGAGCTTCTTATTGACGATGAATGACAGAAATTGCATCCGAATTTAATACAAAAGGCACAATGCCGACTTAAGTACAAGAGGACTGATACTCTAACTTTCGATGATTTGAACCTCTCCTGTGAGTCCAGTTTTAGATTCCGATGCTTCACTTCAGGTTTACTGTATCCCTTGGACCTCCTTATTGACGATGAAACACAGAAATTGCATCCGAATTTAATTCAAAAGGCACAATGCCGACTTAAGTACAAGAGGACTGATACTCTAACTTTCGATGATTTGAACCTCTCCTGTGAGTCCAGTTTTAGTTTCCGATGCTTCACTTCAGGTGTACTGTATCCCTTGCACCTTCTTATTGACGATTAAATATAGAAATTGCATCCGAAGTTAATACAAAAGGCACAATGCCGACTTAAGTAGAAGAGGACTGAAACTGTAACTTTCTATGATTTGATCCTCTGCTGTGAGTCCAGTTTAAGTTTCCGATGCTTCACTTTAGGTTTACTGTATCCCTTGGACCTTCTTATTGACGATGAAACACAGAAATTACATCCATATTTGATACAAAAGGCACAATGCCGACTTAAGTACAAGAGGACTGATATTCTAGATTTCTATGATTTGAACCTCTGCTGTGAGTCCAGTTTTAGTTTCCGATGCTTCACTTTAGGTTTACTGTATCCCTTGGACCTTCTTACTGACGATGAAACACAGAAATTGCATCGGAATTTAATAAAAAAGGCACAATGCCGACTTAAGTACAAGAGGACTGATACTCTAACTTTCTATGATTTGAACTCCTCCTGTGAGTTCAGTTTTAGTTTCCGATGCTTCACTTCAGGTTTACTGTATCCCTTGGACCTTCTTACTGACGATGAAACACAGAAATTGCATCCGAATTTAATAAAAAAGGCACAATGCCGACTTAAGTACAAGAGGACTGATACTCTAACTTTCTATGATTTGAACCCTTCCTGTGAGTCCAGTTTTAGATTCCGATGCTTAACTTCTGGTTTACTGTATCCCTTGGACCTTCTTATTGACGATGAAACACAGAAATTGCATTCGAATTTAATACAAAAGGCACAATGCCGACTTACGTACAAGAGGACTGAAACTCTAACTTTCTATGATTTGAATCTCTGCTGTGAGTCCAGTTTTAGTTTCCGATGCTTAACTTCAGGTTTACTGTATCCCTTGGACCTTCTTATTGACGATGAAACACAGAAATTGCATCCGAATTTAATACAAAAGTCACAATGCCGACTTAAGTACAAGAGGACTGACACTCTAACTTTCTATGATTTGAACCTCTGCTGTGAGTTCAGTTTTAGTTTCCGATACTTCACTTCCGGTTAACTGTGTCCCTTGGAACTTCTTATTGACGATGAAACACAGAAATTTCATCCGAATTTAATACAAAAGGAACAATGCCGACTTAAGTACAAGAGGACTGATACTCTAACTTTCGATGATTTGAACCTCTCCTGTGAGTCCAGTTTTAGATTCCGATGCTTCACTTTAGGTTTACTGTATCCCTTGGACCCTCTTATTGACGATGAAACACAGCATTGCATCCGAATTTAATACAAAAGGCACAATGCCGACTTAGGTACAAGAGGACTGAAACTCTAACTTTCTATGATTTGAACCTCTGCTGTGAGTCCAGTTTTAGTTTCCGATGCTTCACTTCAGGTATACTGTATCCCTTGGACCTTCTTATTAACGATGAAACATAGAAATTGCATCCGAAGTTAATACAAAATGCACAATGCCGACTTGAGTAGAAGAGGACTGAAACTCTAACTTTCTATGATTTGAAACTCTGCTGTGAGTCCAGTTTTAGTTTCCGATGCTTCACTTCAGGTTTACTGTATCCCTTGGACCCTCTTATTGACGATGAAACACAGAAATTGCATCCGAAATTAATAAAAAACGCACAATGCCGACTTAAGTACAAGAGGACTGATACTCTAACTTCCTATGAGTTGAACCCCTCCTGTGAGTCCAGTTTTAGATTCCGATGCTTAACTTCAGGTTTACTGTATCCCTTGGACTTTCTTATTGACGATGAAACACAGAATTTGCATCCGAATTTAATACAAAAGGCACAATGCCGACTTAAGTACAAGAGGACTGAAACTCTAACTTTCTATGATTTGAACCTCTGCTGTGAGTCCAGTTTTAGATTCCGATGCTTAACTTCAGGTTTACTGTATCCATTGGACTTTCTTATAGACGATGAAACACAGAAATTGCATCCGAATTTAATACAAAAGGCACAATGCCGACTTAGGTGCAAGAGGACTGAATCTCTAACTTTCTATGATTTGAACCTCTGCTGTGAGTCCAGTTTTAGTTTCCGATGCTTCACTTAAGGTTTACTGTATCCCTTGGACCATCTTATTGACGATGAAACACTGAAATTGCATTCGAATTTAATACAAAAGGGACAGTGCCGACTTACGTACAAGAGGACTGAAACTCTAACTTTCTATGATTTGAACCTGTGCTGTGAGTCCAGTTTTAGTTTGCGATGCTTCACTTCAGGTTAATGTATCCCTTGGACCTTCTTATTGACGATGAAACACAGAAATAGCATCCGAATTTAATACAAAAGGCACAATGCCGACTTAAGTACAAGAGGAATGAAACTCTAACTTTCTATGATTTGAACCTCTGCTGTTAGTCCAGTTTTAGTTTCCAATGCTTCACTTCAGGTTTACTGTGTCCCTTGGACCTTCTTATTGACGATGAAACACAGAAATTGCATCCGAATTTAATAAAAAAGGCACAATGCCGACTTAAGTACAAGAGGACTGAAACTCTAACTTTCTATGATTTGACCCTCTGCTGTGAGGCCAGTTTTAGTTTCCGATGCTTCACTTCAGGTTTACTGTATCCCTGGGACCTTCTTATTGACGATGAAAAACAGAAATTGCATCTGACTTTCATAAAAAGGCACAATGCCGACTTAAGTACAAGAGGACAGATACTCTAACTTTCTATGATTTGAACCCCTCCTGTGAGTCCAGTTTTAGATTCCGATGCTTAACCTCAGGTTTACTGTATCCCTTGGACCTTCTTATTGACGATGAAACACAGAAATTGCATCCGAATTTAATTCAAAAGGCACAATGCCGACTTAAGTACAAGATTACTGATACTCTAACTTTCGATGATTTGAACCTCTCCTGTGATTCCAGTTTTAGAATCCGATGCTTCACTTCAGGTTTACTGTATCCCTTGGACCCTCTTATTGACGATGAAACACAGAAATTGCATCCGAATTTATTACAAAAGGCACAATGCCGACTTAAGTACAAGAGGACTGAAACTCTAACTTTCTATGATTTGAACCTCTGCTGTGAGTCCACTTTTAGTTTCCGATGCTTCACTTCAGGTGTACTGTATCCCTTGGACCTTCTTAGTGACGATGAAACATAGAAATTGCATCCGAAGTTAATACAAAAGGCACAATGCCGACTTAAGTAGAAGAGGACTGAAACTGTAACTTTCTATGATTTGATCCTCTGCTGTGAGTCCAGTTTAAGTTTCCGATGCTTCACTTTAGGTTTACTGTATCCCTTGGACCTTCTTATTGACGATGAAACACAGAAATTGCATCCGAATTTGATACAAAAGGCACAATGCCGACTTAAGTACAAGAGGACTGATACTGTAACTTTCTATGATTTGAACCACTGCTGTGAGTCCAGTTTTAGTTTCCGATGCTTCACTTCAGGTTTACTGAATCCCTTGGACCTTCTTATTGACGATGAAACACAGAAATTGCATCCGAATTTAATATAAAAGGCACAATGCCGACGTAAGTACAAGAGGACTGATACTCTAACTTTCTATGATTTGAACCTCTCCTGTGAGTCCAGTTTTAGATTCCGATGCTTAACTTCAGGTTTACTGTATCCCTTGGACCTTCTTATTGACGATGAAACACAGAAATTGCATCTGAATTTAATGAAACCGACACAATGCCGACTTAAGTACAAGAGGACTGATACTCTAACTCTCTATGATTTGAACCCCTCCTGTGTGTTCAGTTTTAGTTTCCGATGCTTCACTGCAGGTTTAGTGTATCCCTTGGACCTTCTTACTGACGATGAAACACAGAAATTGCATCCGAAGCTAATAAAAAAGGCACAATGCCGACTGAAGTACAAGAGGACTGATACTCTAACTTTCTATGATTTGAACCCCTCCTGTGAGTCCAGTTTTAGATTCCGATGCTTAACTTCTGGTTTACTGTATCCCTTGGACCTTCTTATTGACGATGAAACACAGAAATTGCATCCGAATTTAATACAAAAGGCACAATGCCGACTTAAGTGCAAGAGGACTGAATCTCTAACTTTCTATGATTTGAACCTCTGCTGTGAGTCCAGTTTTAGTTTCCGATGCTTCACTTAAGGTTTACTGTATCCCTTGGACCTTCTTATTGACGATGAAACACAGAAATTGCATTTGAATTTAATACAAAAGGCACAATGCCGACTTACGTACAAGAGGACAGAAACTCTAACTTTCTATGATTTGAATCTCGGCTCTGAGTCCAGTTTTAGTTTCCGATGCTTAACTTCAGGTTTACTGTATCCCTTGGACCTTCATATTGACGATGAAACACAGAAATTGCATCCGAATTTAATACAAAAGGAACAATGCCGACTTAAGTACAAGAGGACTGATACTCTAACTTTCGATGATTTGAACCTCTCCTGTGAGTCCAGTTTTAGATTCCGATGCTTCACTTTAGGTTTACTGTATCCCTTGGACTTCCTTATAGACGATGAAACACAGAAATTGCATCCGAATTTAATACAGAAGGCACAATGCCGACTTAAATACAAGAGGACTGATACTCTAACTTTCTATGATTTGAACCCCTCCTGTGAGTCCAGTTTTAGATTCCGATGCTTAACTTCTGGTTTACTGTATCCCTTGGACCTTCTCATTGACGATGAAACACAGAAATTGCATCCGAATTTAATACAAAAGGCACAATGCCGACTTAAGTACAAGAGTACTGAAACTCTAACTTTCTATGATTTGAACCTCTGCTGTGAGTCCAGTTTTAGTTTCCGATGGTTCACTTCAGGTTTACTGTATGCCTTGGACCTTCTTATTGACGATGAAACACAGAAATTGCATCCGAATTTAATATAAAATGCACAATGCCGACATAAGTACAAGAGGACTGATACTCTAACTTTCTATGATTTGAACCTCTCCTGTGAGTCCAGTTTTAAATTCCGATGCTTAACTTCAGGTTTACTGTATCCCTTGGACCTTCTTATTGACGATGAAACACAGAAATTGCATCTGAATTTAATGAAACCGACACAATGCCGACTTAAGTACAAGAGGACTGATACTCTAACTTTCTATGATTTGAACCCCTCCTGTGTGTTCAGTTTTAGTTTCCGATGCTTCACTGCAGGTTTAGTGTATCCCTTGGACCTTCTTACTGACGATGAAACACAGGAATTGCATCCGAAGCTAATAAAAAAGGCACAATGCCGACTTAAGTACAAGAGGACTGATACTCTAACTTTCTGTGATTTGAACCCCTCCTGTGAGTCCAGTTTTAGATTCCGATGCTTAACTTCTGGTTTACTGTATCCCTTGGACCTTCTTATTGACGATGAAACACAGAAAATGCATCCGAATTTAATACAAACGGCACAATGCCGACTTAAGTGCAAGAGGACTGAATCTCTAACTTTCTATGATTTGAACCTCTGCTGTGAGTCCAGTTTTAGTTTCCGATGCTTCACTTAAGGTTTACTGTATCCCTTGGACCTTCTTATTGACGATGAAACACAGAAATTGCATTTGAATTTAATACAAAAGGCACAATGCCGACTTACGAACAAGAGGACTGAAACTCTAACTTTCTATGATTTGAATCTCTGCTGTGAGTCCAGTTTTAGTTTCCGATGCTTAACTTCAGGTTTACTGTATCCCTTGGACCTTCGTATTGACGATGAAACACAGAAATTGCATCCGAATTTAATAAAAAAGGCACAATGCCGACTTAAGTACAAGAGGACTGATACTCTAACTTTCTATGCTTTGAACCCCTCCTGTGAGTCCAGTTTTAGATTCCGATGCTTAACTTCAGGTTTACTGTATCCCTTGGACCTTCTTATTGACGATGAAACACAGAAATTGCATCCGAATTTAATACAAAAGGAACAATGCCGACTTAAGTACAAGAGGACTGATACTCTAACTTTCGATGATTTGAACCTCTCCTGTGAGTCCAGTTTTAGATTCCGATGCTTCACTTTAGGTTTACTGTATCCCTTGGACTTCCTTATAGACGATGAAACACAGAAATTGCATCCGAATTTATTACAGAAGGCACAATGCCGACTTAAATACAAGAGGACTGATACTCTAACTTTCTATGATTTGAACCCCTCCTGTGAGTCCAGTTTTAGATTCCGATGCTTAACTTCTGGTTTACTGTATCCCTTGGACCTTCTTATTGACGATGAAACACAGAAATTGCATCCGAATTTAATACAAAATGCACAATGCCGACTTAAGTACAAGAGTACTGAAACTCTAACTTTCTATGATTTGAACCTCTGCTGTGAGTCCAGTTTTAGTTTCCGATGGTTCACTTCAGGTTTACTGTATTCCTTGGACCTTCTTATTGACGATGGATCACAGAAATTGCATCCGAATTTAATACAAAAGGCACAATGCCGACTTAAGTACAAGAGGACTGAAACTATAACTTTCTATGATTTGAACCTCTGCTGTGAGTACAGTTTTAGTTTCCGATGCTTCACTTCAGGTTTACTGTATCCCTTGGACCTTGTTATTGACGATGAAACACAGAAATTGCATCCGAATTAAATACAAAATTCACAATGCCGACTTAAGTACAAGAGGACTGAAACTCTAACTTTCTATGATTTAAACCTCTGCTGTGGGTTTAGTTTTAGTTTCCGATGCTTAACTTCATGTTTACTGTATCCCTTGGACCTTCCTATTGACGATGAAACACAGAATGTGCATCCGAATTTAATACAAAAGGCACAATGCCGACTTACGTACAAGAGGACTGAAACTCTAACTTTCTATGATTTGAACCTCTGCTGTGAGTCCAGTTTTAGTTTCCGATGCTTAACTTCAGGTTTACTGTATCCCTTGGACCTTCTTATTGACGATGAAACACAGAAATTGCATCCGAATTTAATACAAAAGGCACAATGCCGACTTAAGTACAAGCGGACTGAAACTCTAACTTTCTATGATTTGAACCTCTGCTGTGAGTCCAGTTTTAGTTTCCGATGCTTCGCTTCAGGTTTACTGTATCCCTTGTTCCTTCTTATTGACGATGAAACACAGAAATTGCATCCGAATTCAATACAAAAGGCACAATGCCGACTTAAGTACAAGAGGACTGAAACTCTAACTTTCTATGATTTGAACCTCTGCTGTGAGTCCAGTATTAGTTTCCGATGCTTCACTTCAGGTTAACTGTATCCCTTGGACCTTCTTATTGACGATGAAACACAGAAATTGCTTTCGAATTTAATACAAAAGGCACAATGCCGACTTACGTACAAGAGGACTGAAACTCTAACTTTCTATGATTTGAACCTCTGCTGTGAGTCCAGTTTTAGTTTCCGATGCTTAACTTCAGGTTTACTGTATCCCTTGGAATTTTTATTGACGATGAAACACAGAATTTGCATCCGAATTTAATAGAAAAGGCACAATGCCGACTTAAGTACAAGAGGACTGATACTCTAACTTTCTATGATTTGAATCTTTCCTGTGAGTCCAGTTTTAGATTCCGATGCTTCACTTCGGGTTTACTGTATCCCTTGGACCCTCGTATTGACGATGAAACACAGAAATTGCATCCGAATTTAATACAAAAGGCACAATGCCGACTAAAGTGCAAGAGGACTGAATCTCTAACTTTCTATGATTTGAACCTCTGCTGTGAGTCCAGTTTTAGTTTCCGATGCTTCACTTAAGGTTTACTGTATCCCTTGGACCTTCTTATTGACGATGAAACACAGAAATTGCATTCGAATTTAATACAAAAGGCACAATGCCGACTTACGTACAAGAGGATTGAAACTCTAACTTTCTGTGATTTGATCCTCTGCTGTGAGTCCAGTTTAAGTTTCCGATGCTTCACTTTAGGTTTACTGTATCCCTTGGACCTTCTTATTGACGATGAAACACAGAAATTGCATCCGAATTTGATACAAAAGGCACAATGCCGAATTAAGTACAAGAGGACTGATACTCTAACTTTCTAT
This sequence comes from Schistocerca americana, assembly GCF_021461395.2. Classification (NCBI taxonomy): domain Eukaryota; kingdom Metazoa; phylum Arthropoda; class Insecta; order Orthoptera; family Acrididae; genus Schistocerca; species Schistocerca americana. The sequence goes on along the minus strand of NC_060125.1, from coordinate 60,678,363 downwards.
GATTTGAACCACTGCTGTGAGTCCAGTTTTAGTTTCCGATGCTTCACTTCAGGTTTACTGAATCCCTTGGACCTTCTTATTGACGATGAAACACAGAAATTGCATCCGAATTTAATATAAAAGGCACAATGCCGACGTAAGTACAAGAGGACAGATACTCTAACTTTCTATGATTTGAACCTCTCCTGTGAGTCCAGTTTTAGATTCCGATGCTTAACTTCAGGTTTACTGTATCCCTTGGACCTTCTTATTGACGATGAAACACAGAAATTGAATCTGAATTTAATGAAACCGACACAATGCCGACTTAAGTACAAGAGGACTGATACTCTAACTTTCTGTGATTTGAACCCCTCCTGTAAGTCCAGTTTTAGATTCCGATGCTTAACTTCATGTTTACTGTATCCCTTGGACCTTCTTATTGACGATGAAACACAGGAATTGCATCTCAATTTAATGAAACCGACACAATGCCGACTTAAGTACAAGAGGACTGATACTCTAACTTTCTATGATTTGAACCCCTCCTGTGTGTTCAGTTTTAGTTTCCGATGCTTCACTGCAGGTTTAGTGTATCCCTTGGACCTTCTTACTGACGATGAAACACAGAAATTGCATCCGAAGCTAATAAAAAAGGCACAATGCCGACTTAAGTACAAGAGGACTGATACTCTAACTTTCTATGATTTGAACCCCTCCTGTGAGTCCAGTTTTAGATTCCGATGCTTAACTTCTGGTTTACTGTATCCCTTGGACCTTCTTATTGACGATGAAACACAGAAATTGCATCCGAATTTAATACAAAAGGCACAATGCCGACTTAAGTGCAAGAGGACTGAATCTCTAACTTTCTATGATTTGAACCTCTGCTGTGAGTCCAGTTTTAGTTTCTGATGCTTCACTTAAGGTTTACTGTATCCCTTGGACCTTCTTATTGACGATGAAACACAGAAATTGCATTTGAATTTAATACAAAAGGCACAATGCCGACTTACGTACAAGAGGACTGAAACTCTAACTTTCTATGATTTGAATCTCTGCTGTGAGTCCAGTTTTAGTTTCCGATGCTTAACTTCAGGTTTACTGTATCCCTTGGACCTTCTTATTGACGATGAAACACAGAAATTGCATCCGAATTTAATAAAAAAGGCACAATGCCGACTTAAGTACAAGAGGACTGATACTCTAACTTTCTATGCTTTGAACCCCTCCTGTGAGTCCAGTTTTAGATTCCGATGCTTAACTTCAGGTTTACTGTATCCCTTGGACTTTCTTATTGACGATGAAACACAGAAATTGCATCCGAATTTAATACAAAAGGAACAATGCCGACTTAAGTACAAGAGGACTGATACTCTAACTTTCGATGATTTGAACCTCTCCTGTGAGTCCAGTTTTAGATTCCGATGCTTCACTTTAGGTTTACTGTATCCCTTGGACTTCCTTATAGACGATGAAACACAGAAATTGCATCCGAATTTAATACAGAAGGCACAATGCCGACTTAAATACAAGAGGACTGATACTCTAACTTTCTATGATTTGAACCCCTCCTGTGAGTCCAGTTTTAGATTCCGATGCTTAACTTCTGGTTTACTGTATCCCTTGGACCTTCTTATTGACGATGAAACACAGAAATTGCATCCGAATTTAATACAAAAGGCACAATGCCGACTTAAGTACAAGAGTACTGAAACTCTAACTTTCTATGATTTGAACCTCTGCTGTGAGTCCAGTTTTAGTTTCCGATGGTTCACTTCAGGTTTACTGTATTCCTTGGACCTTCTTATTGACGATGAATCACAGAAATTGCATCCGAATGTAATACAAAAGGCACAATGCCGACTTAAGTACAAGAGGACTGAAACTATAACTTTCTATGATTTGAACCTCTGCTGTGAGTACAGTTTTAGTTTCCGATGCTTCACTTCAGGTTTACTGTATCCCTTGGACCTTGTTATTGACGATGAAACACAGAAATTGCATCCGAATTAAATACAAAATTCACAATGCCGACTTAAGTACAAGAGGACTGAAACTCTAACTTTCTATGATTTAAACCTCTGCTGTGGGTTTAGTTTTAGTTTCCGATGCTTAACTTCATGTTTACTGTATCCCTTGGACCTTCCTATTGACGATGAAACACAGAATGTGCATCCGAATTTAATACAAAAGGCACAATGCCGACTTACGTACAAGAGGACTGAAACTCTAACTTTCTATGATTTGAACCTCTGCTGTGAGTCCAGTTTTAGATTCCGATGCTTAACTTCAGGTTTACTGTATCCCTTGGAATTTTTATTGACGATGAAACACAGAATTTGCATCCGAATTTAATAGAAAAGGCACAATGCCAACTTAAGTACAAGAGGACTGATACTCTAACTTTCTATGATTTGAACCTTTCCTGTGAGTCCAGTTTTAGATTCCGATGCTTCACTTCGGGTTTACTGTATCCCTTGGACCCTCGTATTGACGATGAAACACAGAAATTGCATCCGAATTTAATACAAAAGGCACAATGACGACTAAAGTGCAAGAGGACTGAATCTCTAACTTTCTATGATTTGAACCTCTGCTGTGAGTCCAGTTTTAGTTTCCTGTGCTTAACGTAAGGTTTACTGTATCCCTTGGACCTTCTTATTGACGATGAAACACAGAAATTGCATTCGAATTTAATACAAAAGGCACAATGCCGACTTACGTACAAGAGGATTGAAACTCTAACTTTCTGTGATTTGAACCTCTGCTGTGAGTCCAGTTTTAGTTTCCGATGCTTAACTTCAGGTTTACTGTATCCCTTGGACCTTCTTATTGACGATGAAACACAGAAATTGCATCCGAATTTAATACAAAAGGCACAATGCCGACTTAAGTACAAGAGTACTGAAACTCTAACTTTCTATGATTTGAACCCCTCCTGTGAGTCCAGTTTTAGATTCCGATGCTTAACTTTTGGTTTACTGTATCCCTTGGACCTTCTTATTGACGATGAAACACAGAAATTGCATCCGAATTTAATACAAAAGGCACAATGCCGACTTAAGTACAACAGTACTGAAACTCTAACTTTCTATGATTTGAACCTCTGCTCTGAGTCCAGTTTTAGTTTCCGATGCTTCACTTCAGGTTTACTGTATTTTTGGACCTTCTTATTGACGATGAAACACAGAAATTGCATCCGAATTTAATACAAAAGGCACAATGCCGACTTAAGTATTACAGGACTGACACTGTAACTTTCTATGATTTGAACCTCTTCTGTGAGTATAGTTTTAGTTTCCGATGCTTCACTTCAGGTTTACTGTATCCCTTGGACCTTCGTATTGACGATGAAACACAGAAAATGCATCCGATTTTAATACAAAAGGAACAATGCCGACTTAAGTACAAGTGGACTGATACTCTAACTTTCGATGATTTGAACCTCTCCTGTGAGTCCAGTTTTAGATTCCGATGCTTCACTTTAGGTTTACTGTATCCCTTGGACTTCCTTATAGACGATGAAACACAGAAATTGCATCCGAATTTAATACAGAAGGCACAATGCCGACTTAAATACAAGAGGACTGATACTCTAACTTTCTATGATTTGAACCCCTCCTGTGAGTCCAGATTTAGATTCCGATGCTTAACTTCTGGTTTACTGTATCCCTTGGACCTTCTTATTGACGATGAAACACAGAAATTGCATCCGAATTTAATACAAAAGGCACAATGCCGACTTAAGTACAAGAGTACTGAAACTCTAACTTTCTGTGATTTGAACCTCTGCTGTGAGTCCAGTTTTAGTTTCCGATGCTTCACTTCAGGTTTACTGTATTCCTTGGACCTTCTTATTGACGATGAATCACAGAAATTGCATCCGAATTTAATACAAAAGGCACAATGCCGACTTAAGTACAAGAGGACTGATACTCTAACTTTCGATGATTTGAACCTCTCCTGTGAGTCCAGTTTTAGATTCCGATGCTTCACTTTAGGTTTACTGCATCCCTTGGACTTCCTTATAGACGATGAAACACAGAAATTGCATCCGAATTTAATACAGAAGGCACAATGCCGACTTAAATACAAGAGGACTGATACTTCTTACTTTCTATGATTTGAACCCCTCCTGTGAGTCCAGTTTTAGATTCGGATGCTTAACTTCTGGTTTACTGTATCCCTTGGACCTTCTTATTGACGATGAAACACAGAAATTGCATCCGAATTTAATACAAAAGGCACAATGCCGACTTAAGTACAAGAGTACTGAAACTCTAACTTTCTATGATTTGAACCTCTGCTGTGAGTCCAGTTTTAGTTTCCGATGGTTCACTTCAGGTTTACTGTATTCCTTGGACCTTCTTATTGACGATGAATCACAGAAATTGCATCCGAATTTAATACAAAAGGCACAATGCCGACTTAAGTACAAGCGGACTGAAACTATAACTTTCTATGATTTGAACCTCTGCTGTGAGTACAGTTTTAGTTTCCGATGCTTCATTTCAGGTTTACTGTATCCCTTGGACCTTGTTATTGACGATGAAACACAGAAATTGCATCCGAATTTAATACAAAAGGCACAATGCCGACTTAAGTACAAGAGGACTGAAACTCTAACTTTCTATGATTTAAACCTCTGCTGTGGGTTTAGTTTTAGTTTCCGATGCTTAACTTCATGTTTACTGTAGCCCTTGGACCTTCCTATTGACGATGAGACACAGAAATTGCATGCGAGTTTAATAAAAAAGGCACAATGCCAACTTAAGTACAAGAGGACAGATACTCTAACTTTCTATGATTTGAACCCCTCCTGTGAGTCCAATTATAGTTTCCGATGCTTCACTTCAGGTTTACTGTATCCCTTGGACCTTCTTATTGACGATGAGACACTGAAATTGCATCCGAATTTAATAAAAAAAGGCACAATGCCGACTTAAGTACAAGAGGACTGATACTCTAACTTTCTATGACATGAACCCCTCCTGTGAGTCCAGTTTTAGATTCCGATGCTTAACCTCTGGTTTACTGTATCCCTTGGACCTTCTTATTGACGATGAAACACAGAAATTGCATCCGAATTTAATACAAAATTCACAATGATGACTTAAGTAAAAGAGGACTGATCCTCTAACTTTCTATGATTTGAACCTCTCCTGTGAGTCCAGTTTTAGATTCCGATGCTTCACTTCGGGTTTACTGTATCCCTTGGACCCTCTTATTGACGATGAAACACAGAAATTGCATCCGAATTTAATACAAAAGGCACAATGCCGACTTAAGTACATGAGGACTGAAACTCTAACTTTCTGTGATTTGAACCTCTGCTGTGAGACCAGTTTTAGTTTCCGATGCTTCACTTCAGGTTTACTGTATCCCTTGGACCTTCTTATTGACGATGAAACACAGAATGTGCATCCGAATTTAATTCAAAAGGCACAATGCCGACTTACGTACAAGAGGACTGAAACTCTAACTTTCTATGATTTGAACCTCTGCTGTGAGTCCAGTTTTAGTTTCCGATGCTTAACTTCAGGTTTACTGTATCCCTTGGACCTTCTTATTGACGATGAAACACAGAAATTGCATCCGAATTTAATACAAAAGGCACAATGCCGACTTAAGTACAAGCGGACTGAAACTCTAACTTTCTATGATTTGAACCTCTGCTGTTAGTCCAGTTTTAGTTTCCGATGCTTCGCTTCAGGTTTACTGTATCCCTTGTTCCTTCTTATTGACGATGAAACACAGAAATTGCATCCGAATTCAATACAAAAGGCACAATGCCGACTTAAGTACAAGAGGACTGAAACTCTAACTTTCTATGATTTGAACCTCTGCTGTGAGTCCAGTATTAGTTTCCGATGCTTCACTTCAGGTTAACTGTATCCCTTAGACCTTCTTATTGACGATGAAACACAGAAATTGCTTTCGAATTTAATACAAAAGGCACAATGCCGACTTACGTACAAGAGGACTGAAACTCTAACTTTCTATGATTTGAACCTCTGCTGTGAGTCCAGTTTTAGTTTCCGATGCTTAACTTCAGGTTTACTGTATCCCTTGGAATTTTTATTGACGATGAAACACAGAATTTGCATCCGAATTTAATACAAAAGGCACAATGCCGACTTATGTACAAGAGTACTGAAACTCTAACTTTCTATGATTTGAACCCCTCCTGTGAGTCCAGTTTTAGATTCCGATGCTTAACTTTTGGTTTACTGTATCCCTTGGACCTTCTTATTGACGATGAAACACAGAAATTGCATCCGAATTTAATACAAAAGGCACAATGCCGACTTAAGTACAACAGTACTGAAACTCTAACTTTCTATGATTTGAACCTCTGCTCTGAGTCCAGTTTTAGTTTCCGATGCTTCACTTCAGGTTTACTGTATCCCTTGGACTTTCTTATTGACGATGAAACACAGAAATTGCATCCGAATTTAATACAAAGGGCACAATGCCGACTTAAGTACAAGAGGACTGAAACTCTATCTTTCTATGATTTAAACCTCTGCTGTGGGTCCAGCTTTAGTTTCCGATGCTTCACTTCATGTTTACTGTATCCCTTGGACCTTCCTATTGACGATGAAACACAGAAATTGCATCCAAATTTAATACAAATGGCACAATGCCGACTTAAGTAAAAGAGGACTGATACTCTAACTTTCTATGATTTGAACCTCTCCTGTGAGTCCAGCTTTAGATTCCGATGTTTCACTTCAGGTTTACTGTATCCCTTGGAGCTTCTTATTGACGATGAAACACAGAATGTGCATCGGAATTTAATACAAAAGGCACAATGCCGACTTACGTACAAGAGGACTGAAACTCTAACTTTCTATGATTTGAACCTCTGCTGTGAGTCCAGTTTTAGTTTCCGATGCTTAACTTCAGGTTTACCGTATCCCTTGGACCTTCTTATTGACGATGAAACACAGAAATTGCATCCGAATTTAATACAAACGGCACAATGCCGACTTAAGTACAAGAGGACTGAAACTCTAACTTTCTACGATTTGAAGCCCTGCTGTGAGTAAAGTTTTAGTTTCCGATGCTTCACTTCAGGTTTACTGTATGATTTGGACCTTCTTATTGACGATGAATTACAGAAATTGCATCCGAATTTAATACAAAAGGCAAATTGCTGACTTAAGTACAAGAGGACTGAAACTCTCACTTTCTATGATTTGAACCTCTGCTGTGAGTCCAGTTTTAGTTTCCGATGCTTAACTTCAGGTTTACTGTATCCTTCGGACCTTCTTATTGACGATGAAACACAGAATTTGCATCCGAATTTAATAGAAAAGGCACAATGCCGACTTAAGTACAAGAGGACTGATACTCTAACTTTCTGTGATTTGAACCTCTCCTGTGAGTCCAGTTTTAGTTTCCGAAGCTTCTCTTCAGGTTTACTGTATCCCATGGACCTTCTTATTGAAGATGAAACATGGAAATTGCATCCGAATTTAATATAAAAGGCACAATGCCGACTTAAGTACAAGAGGACTGATACTCTAACTTTCTATGATTTGAACCCCTCCCGTGAGTCCAGTTTTAAATTCCGATGCTTAACTTCAGGTTACTGTATCCCTTGGACCTTCTTATTGACGATGAGACACAGAAATTGCATCCGAATTTAATACAAAAGGCACAATGCCGACTTAAGTACAAGAGGACTGAAACTCTAACTTTCTATGATTTAAACCTCTGCTGTGGGACCAGTTTTAGTTTCCGATGCTTCACTTCATGTTTACTGTATCCCTTGGACCTTCCTATTGACGATGAAACACAGAAATTGCATCCGAATTTAATAAAAAACGCACAATGCCAACTTAAGTACAAGAGGACTGATACTCTAACTTACTATGATTTGAACTCCTCCTGTGAGTCCAGTTTTAGTTTCCGATGCTTAACTTCAGGTTTACTGTATCCCTTGGACCTTCTTATTGACAATGAAACACAGAAATTGCATCCGAATTTAATACAAAAGGCACAATGCCGACTTAAGTAAAAGAGGACTGATACTCTAACTTCCTATGATTTGAACCTCTGCTGTGAGTCCAGTTTTAGTTTCCGATGCTTCACTTCAGGTTTACTGTATCAATTGGACCTTCTTATTGACGATGAAACACAGAAATTGCATCCGAATTTAGTACAAAAGGCAAATTGCTGACTTAAGTACAAGAGGACTGAAACTCTCACTTTCTATGATTTGAACCTCTGCTGTGAGTCCAGTTTTAGTTTCGGATGCTTAACTTCAGGTTTACTGTATCCCTTGGACCTTCTTATTGACGATGAAACACAGAATTTCCATCCGAATTTAATAGAAAAGGCACAATGCCGACTTAAGTACAAGAATACTGATACTCTAACTTTCTGTGATTTGAACCTCTCCTGTGAGTCCAGTTTTAGATTCCGATGCTTCACTTCGGTTTTACTGTATCCCTTGGACCCTCGTATTGACGATGAAACACAGAAATTGCATCCGAATGTAATACAAAAGGCACAATGCCCGACTTACGTACAAGAGGACTGAAACTCTAACTTTCTATGATTTGAACCCTCTGCTGTGAGTCCAGTTTTAGTTACTGATGCTTAACTTCAGGTTTACTGTATCCCTTGGACCTTCTTATTGACGATGAAACACAGAAAATTGCATCCGAATTTAATACAAAAGGCACAATGCCGACATAAGTACAAGAGGACTGAAACTCTAACTTTCTATGATTGAACCTCTGCTGTGAGTCCAGTTTTAGTTTCCGATGCTTCACTTCAGGTTTACTGTGTCCCTTGGACCTTCTTATTGACGATGAAACACAGAAATTGCGTCCGAATTTAATAAGAAAGGCACAATGCCGACTTAAGTACAAGAGGACTGATACTCTAACTTTCTGTGATTTGAACCTCTCCTGTGAGTCCAGTTTTAGTTTCCGAAGCTTCACTTCAGGTTTACTGTATCCCTGGGACCTTCTTATTGACGATGAAAGACAGAAATTGCATCTGACTTTAATAAAAAACACAATGCCGACTCAAGTACAAGAGGACTGAAACTCTAACATTCTATGATTTGAACCTCTGCTGTGAGTCCAGTTTTAGTTTCCGATGCTTCACTTCAGGTTTACTGTATCCCTTGGACCTTCTTATTGACGATGAAACACAAAAATTGCATCCCAATTTAATACAAAAGGCACAAGGCCGACTTAAGTACAAGAGGACTGAAACTCTAACTTTCTATGATTTAAACCTCTGCTGTGGGTCCAGTTTTAGTTTCCGATGCTTCACTTCATGTTTACTGTATCCCTTGGACCTTCCTATTGACGATGAAACACAGAAATTGCATCCGAATTTAATAAAAAAGGCACAATGCCAACTTAAGTACTAGAGGACTGATACTCTAACTTTCTATGATTTGAACTCCTCCTGTGAGTCCAGTTTTAGTTTCCGATGCTTAACTTCAGGTTTACTGTATCCCTTGGACCTTCTTATTGACGATGAAACACAGAAATTGCATCCGAATTTAATACAAAAGCACAATGCCGACTTAAGTACAAGAGGACTGAAACTCTAACTTTCTATGATTTGAAGCTCTGCTGTGAGTCCAGTTTTAGTTTCCGATGCTTCACTTCAGGTTTACTGTATCAATTGGACCTTCTTATTGACGATGAAACACAGAAATTGCATCCGAATTTAATACAATAGGCAAATTGCTGACTTAAGTACAAGAGGACTGAAACTCTCACTTTCTATGATTTGAACCTCTGCTGTGAGTCCAGTTTTAGTTTCCGATGCTTAACTTCAGGTTTACTGTATCCCTTGGACCTTCTTATTGACGATGAAACACAGAATTTCCATCCGAATTTAATAGAAAAGGCACAATGCCGACTTAAGTACAAGAGGACTGATACTCTAACTTTCTGTGATTTGAACCTCTCCTGTGAGTCCAGTTTTAGATTCCGCTGCTTCACTTCGCTTTTACTGTATCCCTTGGACCCTCGTATTGACGATGAAACACAGAAATTGCATCCGAATGTAATACAAAAGGCACAATGCCGACTTACGTATAAGAGGACTGAAACTCTAACTTTCTATGATTTGAACCTCTGCTGTGAGTCCAGTTTTAGTTTCCGATGCTTAACTTCAGGGTTACTGTATCCCTTGGACCTTCTTATTGACGATGAAACACGGAAATTGCATTCAAATTTGATACAAAAGGCACAATGCCGACTTAAGTACAAGAGGACTGAAACTCTAACTTTCTATGATTTGAACCTCTGCTGTGAGTCCAGTTTTAGTTTCCGATGCTTCACTTCAGGTTTACTGTGTCCCTTGGACCTTCTTATTGACGATGAAACACAGAAATTGCGTCCGAATTTAATAAAAAAGGCACAATGCCGACTTAAGTACAAGAGGACTGATACTCTAACTTTCTATGATTTGAACCCCTCCTGTGAGTCCAGTGTTAATATCAGATGCTTAACTTCAGGTTTACTGTATCCCTTGGACCTTCTAATTGACGATGAAACACAGAAATTGCATCCGAATTTAATACAAAATGCACAATGCCGACCTGAGTACAAGAGGACTGAAACTCAAACTTTCTATGATTTAAACCTCTGCTGTGGGTCCAGTTTTATTTTCCGATGCTTCACATCATGTTTACTGTATCCCTTGGACCTTCTTATTGACGATGAAACACAGAAATTGCATCCGAATTTAATAAAAAAGGCACAATGCCGACATAAGTACAAGAGGACTGATACTCTAACTTTCTATGATTTGAACCCCTCATGTGAGTCCAGTTTTAGATTCCGATGCTTAACCTCTGGTTTACTGTATCCCTTGGACCTTATAATTCACGATGAAACACTGAAATTGCATCCGAATTTAATACAAAAGGCACAATGCCGACTTAAGTAAAAGAGGACTGATACTCTAACTTTCTATGATTTGAACCTCTCCTGTGAGCCCAGTTTTAGATTCCGATGCTTCACTTCAGGTTTACTGTATCAATTGGACCTTCTTATTGACGATGAAACACAGAAATTGCATCCGAATTTAATACAAAGGGCTAATTGCTGACTTAAGTACAAGAGGACTGAAACTCTCTCTTTCTATGATTTGAATCTCTGCTGTGAGTCCAGTTTTAGTTTCCGATGCTTAACTTCAGGTTTACTGTATACCTTGGACCTTCTTGTTGACGATGAAACACAGAATTTGCACCCGAATTTAATAGGAAAGGCACAATGCCGACTTAAGTACAAGAGGACTGATACTCTTACTTTGTGTGATTTGAACCTCTCCTGTGAGTCCAGTTTTAGATTCCGATGCTTCACTTCGGGTTTACTGTATCCCTTGGACTCTCGTATTGACGATGAAACACAGAAATTGCATCCGAATTTAATACAAAAGGCACAATGCCGGCTTAAGTGCAAGAGGACTGAATCTCTAACTTTCTATGATTTGAACCTCTGCTGTGAGTCCAGTTCTAGTTTCCGATGCTTCACTTAGGGTTTACTGTATCCCTTGGACATTCTTATTGACGATGAAACACAGAAATTGCATTCGAATTTAATACAAAAGGCACAATGCCGACTTACGCACAAGAGGACTGAAACTCTAACTTTCTATGTTTTGAACCTCTGCTGTGAGTCCAGTTTTAGTTACTGATGCTTAACTTCAGGTTTACTGTATCCCTTGGACCTTCTTATTGACGATGAAACACAGAAATTGCATCCGAATTTAATACAAAAGGCACAATGCCGACTTAAGTACAAGAGGACTGATACACTAACTTTCTATGATTTCAACCCCTCCTGTGAGTCCAGTTATAGATTCCGATGCTTAACTTCTGGTTTACTGTATCCCTTGGACCTTCTTATTAACGATGAAACACAGAAATTCCATCCCAATTTAATACAAAAGACACAATGCCGACTTAAGTACAAGAGGACTGATACTCTAACTTTCAATGATTTGAACCCCTCCTGTGAGTCCAGTTTTAGTTTCCGATGCTTCACTTCAGGTTTACTGTATCCCTTGGACCTTCTTATTGACGATGAAACACAGAAATTGCATCCGAATTTAATAAAAAAGCACAATGCGGACTTAAGTACAAGAGGACTGATACTCTAACTTTCTATGATTTGAACCCCTCCTGTGAGTCCAGTTTTAGATTCCGATGCTTAACCTCTGGTTTACTGTATCCCTTGGACCTTCTTATTGACGATGAAACACAGAAATTGCATCCGAATTTAATACAAAAGGCACAATGCCGACTTAAGTAAAAGAGGACTGATACTCTAACTATCTATGATTTTAACATCTCCTGTGAGCCCAGTTTTAGATTCCGATGCTTCACTTCGGGTTTATTGTATCCCTTGGACCCTCTTATTGTCGATGAAACACAGAAATTGCATCCGAATTTAATAGAAAAGGCACAATGCCGACTTAAGTACATGAGGACTGAAACTCTAACTTTCCATGATTTGAACCTCTGCTGTGAGACCAGTTTTAGTTTCCGATGCTTCACTTCAGGTTTACTGTATCCCTTGGACCTTCTTATTGACGATGAAACACAGAATGTGCATCCGAATTTAATACAAAAGGCACAATGCCGACTTACGTACAAGAGGACTGAAACTCTAACTTTCTATGATTTGAACCTCTGCTGTGAGTCCAGTTTTAGTTTCCGATGCTTAACTTCAGGTTTACTGTATCCCTTGGACCTTCTTATAGACGATGACACACAGAAATTGCATCCGAATTTAATACAAAAGGCACAATGGCGACTTAAGTACCAGAGGACTGAATCTCTAACTTTCTATGATTTGACCTCTGCTGTGAGTCCAGTTTTAGTTTCCGATGCTTCACTTAATGTTTACTGTATCCCTTGGACCTTCTTATTGACGATGAAACACAGAAATTGCATTCGAATTTAATACAAAAGGCACAATGCCGACTTACGTACAAGAGGACTGAAACTCTAACTTTCTATGATTTGAACCTCTGCTGTGAGTCCAGTTTTAGTTTCCGATGCTTAATTTCAGGTTTACTGTATCCCTTGGACCTTCTTATTGACGATGAAACACAGAAATTGCATCCGAATTTAATACAAAAGGCACAATGCCGACTTAAGTACAAGAGGACTGTCACTCTAACTTTCTATGATTTGAACCTCTGCTGTGAGTCCAGTTTTTGTTTCCGATGCTTCACTTCAGGTTTACTGTGTCCTTTGGACCTTCTTATTGACGATGAAACACAGAAATTGCATCCGAATTTAATAAAAAAGGCACAATGCCGACTTAAGTACAAGAGGACAGATACTCTAACTTTCAATGATTTGAAACCCTCCTGTGAGTCCAGTTTTAGATTCCGATGCTTAACTTCAGGTTTACTGTATACCTTGGACCTTCTTATTGACGATGAAACAAAGAAATTGCATCCGGATTTAATAAAAAAGGCACAATGCCGACTTAAGTACAAGAGGACTGATACTCTAACTTTCTATGATTTGAACCCCTCCTGTGAGTCCAGTTTTAGATTCCGATGCTTAACTTCAGGTTTACTGTATCCCTTGGACTTTCTTATAGACGATGAAACACAGAAATTGCATCCGAATTTAATACAAAAGGCACAATGCCGACTTAAGTACAAGAGGTCTGATACTCTAACTTTCTATGATTTGAACCCCTCCTGTGAGTCCAGTTTTAGATTCCGATGCTTAACTTCAGGTTTACTGTATCCCTTGGACCCCCGTATTGACGATGAAACACAGAAATTGCATCCGAATTTGATACAAAAGGCACAATGCCGACTTAAGTACATGAGGACTGAAACTCTAACTTTCTATGATTTGAACATCTGCTGTGAGTCCAGTTTTAGTTTCCGATGCTTCATTTCAGGTTTACTGTATACCTTGGACCTTCTTATTGACGATGAAACACAGAAATTGCATCCGAATTTAATAAAAAAGGCACAATGACGACTTAAGTACAAGAGGACTGAAACTCTCACTTTCTATGATTTGAACCTCTGCTGTGAGTCCAGGTTTAGTTTCCGATGCTTCACTTCAGGTTTTCTGTATCCCTTGGACCTTCTTATTGAAGATGAAACATAGAAATTGCATCCGAATTTAATACAAAAGGCACAATGCCGACTTAAGTACAAGAGCACTGAAACTCTAACTTTCTATGATTTGAACCTCTGCTGTGAGTCCAGTTCTAGTTTCCGATGCTTCACTTAGGGTTTACTGTATCCCTTGGACATTCTTATTGACGATGAAACACAGAAATTGCATTCGAATTTAATACAAAAGGCACAATGCCGACTTACGCACAAGAGGACTGAAACTCTAACTTTCTATGTTTTCAACCTCTGCTGTGAGTCCAGTTTTAGTTACTGATGCTTAACTTCAGGTTTACTGTATCCCTTGGACCTTCTTATTGACGATGAAACACAGAAATTGCATCCGAATTTAATACAAAAGGCACAATGCCGACTTAAGTACAAGAGGATTGAAACTCTAACTTTCTATGATTTGAACCTCTGCTGTGAGTCTAGTTTAGTTTCCGATGCTTCACTTCAGGTTTACTGTGTCCCTTGGACCTTCTTATTGACGATGAAACACAGAAATTGCATCCGAATTTAATACAAAAGGCACAATGCCGACTTAAGTACAAGAGGACTGAAACTCTAACTTACTATGATTTGAACCTCTGCTGTGAGTCCAGTTTTAGTTTCCGATGCTTCACTTCAGGTTTACTGTGTCCCTTGGACCTTCTTATTGACGATGAAACACAGAAATTGCATCCGATTGTAATAAAAAAGGCACAATGCCGACTTAAGTACAAGAGGACAGATACTCTAACTTTCAATGATTTGAAACCCTCCTGTGAGTCCAGTTTTAGATTCCGATGCTTAACTTCAGGTTTACTGTATACCTTGGACCTTCTTATTGACGATGAAACAAAGAAATTGCATCCGGATTTAATGAAAAAGGCACAATGCCGACTTAAGTACAAGAGGACTGATACTCTAACTTTCTATGATTTGAACCCCTCCTGTGAGTCCAGTTTTAGATTCCGATGCTTAACTTCAGGTTTACTGTATCCCTTGGACTTTCTTATAGACGATGAAACACAGAAATTGCATCCGAATTTAATACAAAAGGCACAATGCCGACTTAAGTACAAGAGGACTGATACTCTAAGTTTCTATGATTTGAACCCCTCCTGTGAGCCAAGTTTTACTTTCCGATGCTTCACTTCAGGTTTACTGTATCCCTTAGACCTTCTTACTGACGATGAAACACAGAAATTGCATCCGAATTTAATAAAAAAGGCACAATGCCGACTTAAGTACAAGAGGACTGATACACTAACTTTCTATGATTTCAATCCCTCCTGTGAGTCCAGTTATAGATTCCGATGCTTAACTTCTGGTTTACTGTATCCCTTGGACCTTCTTATTAACGATGAAACACAGAAATTCCATCCCAATTTAATACAAAAGACACAATGCCGACTTAAGTACAAGAGGACTGATACTCTAACTTTCTATGATTTGATCCCCTCCTGTGAGTCCAGTTTTAGTTTCCGATGCTTCACTTCAGGTTTACTGTATCCCTTGGACCTTCTTATTGACGATGAAACACAGAAATTGCATCCGAATTTAATACAAAAGGCACAATGCCGACTTAAGTACAAGAGGTCTGATACTCTAACTTTCTATGATTTGAACCCCTCCTGTGAGTCCAGTTTTAGATTCCGATGCTTAACTTCTGGTTTACTGTATCCCTTGGACCCCCGTATTGACGATGAAACACAGAAATTGCATCCGAATTTAATACAAAAGGCACAATGCCGACTTAAGTACATGAGGACTGAAACTCTAACTTTCTATGATTTGAACATCTGCTGTGAGTCCAGTTTTAGTTTCCGATGCTTCATTTCAGGTTTACTGTATACCTTGGACCTTCTTATTGACGATGAAACACAGAAATTGCATCCGAATTTAATAAAAAAGGCACAATGACGACTTAAGTACAAGAGGACTGAAACTCTCACTTTCTATGATTTGAACCCTTGCTGTGAGTCCAGGTTTAGTTTCCGATGCTTCACTTCAGGTTTTCTGTATCCCTTGGACCTTCTTATTGAAGATGAAACATAGAAATTGCATCCGAATTTAATACAAAAGGCACAATGCCGACTTAAGTACAAGAGCACTGAAACTCTAACTTTCTATGTTTTCAACCTCTGCTGTGAGTCCAGTTTTAGTTACTGATGCTTAATTTCAGGTTTACTGTATCCCTTGGACCTTGTTATTGACGATGAAACACAGAAATTGAATCCGAATTTAATACAAAAGGCACAATGCCGACTTAAGTACAAGAGGATTGAAACTCTAACTTTCTATGATTTGAACCTCTGCTGTGAGTCTAGTTTAGTTTCCGATGCTTCACTTCAGGTTTACTGTGTCCCTTGGACCTTCTTATTGACGATGAAACACAGAAATTGCATCCGAATTTAATACAAAAGGCACAATGCCGACTTAAGTACAAGAGGACTGAAACTCTAACTTACTATGATTTGAACCTCTGCTGTGAGTGCAGTTTTAGTTTCCGATGCTTCACCTCAGGTTTACTGTATCCCTGGGACCTTCTTATTGACGATGAAAGACTGAAATTGCAACTGACTTTAATAAAAAAGGTACAATGCCGGCTTAAGTACAAGAGGACAGATACTCTAACTTTCTATGATTTGAACCCCTCCTGTGTGGCCAGTTTTAGATTCCGATGCTTAACTTCAGGTTTACTGTATCCCTTGGACCTTCTTGTTGAAGATGAAACATAGAAATTGCATCCGAATTTAATATACAAGGCACAATGCCGACTTAAGTACGTGAGGACTGATACTCTAACTTTCTATGATTTGAACGCCTCCAGTGAGTCCAGTTTTAAATTCCGATGCTTAACTTCAGGTTTACTGTATCCCTTGGACCTTCTTATTGACGATGAAACACAGAAATTGCATCCGAATTTAGTAAAAACGACACAATGCCGACTTAAGTACAAGAGGACTGATACTCTAAGTTTCTATGATTTGAACCCCTCCTGTGAGCCAAGTTTTACTTTCCGATGCTTCACTTCAGGTTTACTGTATCCCTTAGACCTTCTTACTGACGATGAAACACAGAAATTGCATCCGAATTTAATAAAAAAGGCACAATGCCGACTTAAGTACAAGAGGACTGATACACTAACTTTCTATGATTTCAACCCCTCCTGTGAGTCCAGTTATAGATTCCGATGCTTAACTTCTGGTTTACTGTATCCCTTGGACCTTCTTATTAACGATGAAACACAGAAATTCCATCCCAATTTAATACAAAAGACACAATGCCGACTTAAGTACAAGAGGACTGATACTCTAACTATCTATGATTTTAACATCTCCTGTGAGCCCAGTTTTAGATTCCGATGCTTCACTTCGGGTTTATTGTATCCCTTGGACCCTCTTATTGACGATGAAACACAGAAATTGCATCCGAATTTAATACAAAAGGCACAATGCCGACTTAAGTACATGAGGACTGAAACTCTAACTTTCCATGATTTGAACCTCTGCTGTGAGACCAGTTTTAGTTTCCGATGCTTCACTTCAGGTTTACTGTATCCCTTGGACCTTCTTATTGACGATGAAACACAGAATGTGCATCCGAATTTAATACAAAAGGCACAATGCCGACTTACGTACAAGAGGACTGAAACTCTAACTTTCTATGATTTGAACCTCTGCTGTGAGTCCAGTTTTAGTTTCCGATGCTTAACTTCAGGTTTACTGTATCCCTTGGACCTTCTTATAGACGATGACACACAGAAATTGCATCCGAATTTAATACAAAAGGCACAATGGCGACTTAAGTACCAGAGGACTGAAACTCTAACTTCCTATGTTTTGAACCTCTGCTGTGAGTCCAGTTTTAGTTTCCGATGCTTCACTTCAGGTTTACTGTATCGCTTGTACCTTCTTATTGACGATGAAACACAGAAATTGCATCCGAATTCAATACCAAAGGCACAATGCCGACTTAAGTACAAGAGGACTGAAACTCTAACTTTCTATGATTTGACCCTCTGCTGTGAGTCCAGTTTTAGTTTCCGATGCTTCACTTCAGGTTTACTGTATCCCTTGGACCTTCTTATTGAAGATGAAACACAGAAATTGCATTCGAATTTAATACAAAAGGCACATTGCCGACTTACGTACAAGAGGACTGAAACTCTAACTTTCTATGATTTGAACCCCTCCTGTGAGTCCAACTTTAGATTCCGATGCTTAACCTCTGGTTTACTGTATCCCTTGGACCTTCTTATTGACGATGAAACACAGAATGTGCATCCGAATTTAATACAAAAGGCACAATGCCGACTTACGTACAAAAGGACTGAAACTCTAAATTTCTACGATTTGAACCTCTGCTGTGAGTCCAGTTTTAGTTTCCGATGCTTCACTTCAGGTTTACTGTATCCCTTGTACCTTCTTATTGACGATGAAACACAGAAATTGTATCCGAATTCAATACAAAAGGCACAATGACGACTTACGTACAAGAGGACTGAAACTCTAACTTTCTATGATTTGAACCTCTGCTGTGAGTTCAGTTTTAGTTTCCGAAGCTTAACTTCAGGTTTACTGAATCCCTTGGACCTTCTTATTGACGATGAAACACAGAATTTGCATCTGAATTTAGTAGAAAAGGCACAATGCCGACTTAAGTACAAGAGGACTGATACTCTAACTTTCTATGATTTGAACCTCTCCTATGAGTCCAGTTTTAGATTCCGATGCTTCACTTCGGGTTTACTGTATCCCTTGGACCCTCGTATTGGCGATGAAACACAGAAATTGCATCCGAATTTAATACAAAAGGCACAATGCCGACTTACGTACAAGAGGACTGAAACTCTAACTTTCTATGATTTGAACCCCTCCTGTGAGTCCAACTTTAGATTCCGATGCTTAACTTCTGGTTTACTGTATCCCTTGGACCTTCTTATTGACGATGAAACACAGAAATTGCATCCGAATTTAATACAAAAGGCACAATGCCGACTTAAGTACAAGAGGACTGAAACTCTAACTTTCTATGATTTGAACCTCTGCTGTGAGTCCAGTTTTAGTTTCCGATGCTTCACTTTAGGTTTACTGTATACCTTGGACCTTCTTATTGACGATGAAACACAGAAATTGCATCCGAATTTAATACAAAAGGCACAATGCCGACTTAAGTACAAGAGGACTGAAACTCTCACTTTCTATGATTTGAACCTCTGCTGTGAGTCCAGTTTTAGTTTCCGTTGCTTCACTTCAGGTTTACTGTATCCCTTGGACCTTCTTATTGAAGATGAGACATAGAATTTGCATCCGAATTAAATACGAAAGGCACAATGCCGACTTAAGTACAAGAGGACAGAAACTCTAACTTTCTATGATTTGAACCTCTGCTGTGAGTCCAGTTTTAGTTTCCGATGCTTCACTTCAGGTTTAATGTATCCCTTGTACCTTCTTATTGACGATGAAACACAGAAATTGCATCCGAATTCAATACAAAAGGCACAATGCCGACTTAAGTACAAGAGAACTGAGACTCTAACTTTCTATGATTTGAACCTCTGCTGTGAGTCCAGTTTTAGTTTCCGATGCTTCACTTCAGGTTTACTGTATCCCTTGGACCTTCTTATTGACGATGAAGCACAGAAATTGCATTCGAATTTAATACAAAAGGCACAATGCCGACTTACGTACAAGAGGACTGAATCTCTAACTTTCTATGATTTGAACCTCTGCTGTGAGTCCAGTTTTAGTTTCCGATGCTTCACTTAATGTTTACTGTATCCCTTGGACCTTCTTATTGACGATGAAACACAGAAATTGCATTCGAATTTAATACAAAAGGCACAATGCCGACTTACGTACAAGAGGACTGAAACTCTAACTTTCTATGATTTGAACCTCTGCTGTGAGTCCAGTTTTAGTTTCCGATGCTTAATTTCAGGTTTACTGTATCCCTTGGACCTTCTTATTGACGATGAAACACAGAAATTGCATCCGAATTTAATACAAAAGGCACAATGCCGACTTAAGTACAAGAGGACTGTCACTCTAACTTTCTATGATTTGAACCTCTGCTGTGAGTCCAGTTTTTGTTTCCGATGCTTCACTTCAGGTTTACTGTGTCCCTTGGACCTTCTTATTGACGATGAAACACAGAAATTGCATCCGAATTTAATAAAAAAGGCACAATGCCGACTTAAGTACAAGAGGACAGATACTCTAACTTTCTATGATTTGAAACCCTCCTGTGAGTCCAGTTTTAGATTCCGATGCTTAACTTCAGGTTTACTGTATACCTTGGACCTTCTTATTGACGATGAAACAAAGAAATTGCATCCGGATTTAATAAAAAAGGCACAATGCCGACTTAAGTACAAGAGGACTGATACTCTAACTTTCTATGATTTGAACCCCTCCTGTGAGTCCAGTTTTAGATTCCGATGCTTAACTTCAGGTTTACTGTATCCCTTGGACTTTCTTATATACGATGAAACACAGAAATTGCATCCGAATTTAATACAAAAGGCACAATGCCGACTTAAGTACAAGAGGTCTGATACTCTAACTTTCTATGATTTGAACCCCTCCTGTGAGTCCAGTTTTAGATTCCGATGCTTAACTTCTGGTTTACTGTATCCCTTGGACCCCCGTATTGACGATGAAACACAGAAATTGCATCCGAATTTAATACAAAAGGCACAATGCCGACTTAAGTACATGAGGACTGAAACTCTAACTTTCCATGATTTGAACATCTGCTGTGAGTCCAGTTTTAGTTTCCGATGCTTCATTTCAGTTTTACTGTATACCTTGGACCTTCTTATTGACGATGAAACACAGAAATTGCATCCGAATTTAATAAAAAAGCACAATGACGACTTAAGTACAAGAGGACTGAGACTCTAACTTTCTATGATTTGAACCTCTGCTGTGAGTCCAGTTTTAGATTCCGATGCTTCACTTCAGGTTTACTGTATCCCTTGGACCTTCTTATTGACGATGAAACACAGAAATTGCATTCGAATTTAATACAAAGGGCACAATGCCGACTTACGTACAAGAGGACTGAGACTCTAACTTTCTATGATTTGAACCTCTGCTGTGAGTCCAGTTTTAGATTCCGATGCTTCACTTCAGGTTTACTGTATCCCTTGGACCTTCTTATTGACGATGAAGCACAGAAATTGCATCCGAATTTAATACAAAAGGCACAATGCCGACATTAGTACAAGAGGACTGAAACTCTAACTATCTATGATTTGAACCTCTGCTGTGAGTCCAGTTTTAGTTTCCGATGCTTCACTTCAGGTTTACTGTATCCCTTGGACCTTCTTATAGAAGATGAAACATAGAAATTGCATCCGAATTTAATACAAAAGGCACAATGCTGACTTAAGTACAAGAGGACTGAAACTCTAACTTTCTATGATTTGAACCTCTGCTGTGAGTCCAGTTTTAGTTTCCGATGCTTCACTTCAGGTTTACTGTATCCCTTGTACCTTCTTATTGAAGATGAAACACAGAAATTGCATCCGAATTCAATACAAAAGGCACAATGCCGACTTAAGTACAAGAGGACTAAGACTCTAACTTTCTATGATTTGAACCTCTGCTGTGAGTCCAGTTTTAGTTTCCGATGCTTCACTTCAGGTTTACTGTACCCTTGGACCTTCTTATTGACGATGAAACACAGAAATTGCATTCGAATTTAATACAAAAGGCACAATGCCGACTTACGTACAAGAGGACTGAAACTCTAACTTTCTATGACTTGAACGTCTGCTGTGAGTCCAGTTTTAGTTTCCGATGCTTAACTTCAGGTTTACTGTGTCCCTTGGACCTACTTATTGACGATGAAACACAGAAATTGCATCCGAATTTAATAAAAAAGACACAATGCCGACTTAAGTACAAGAGGACTGAAACTCTAACTTTCTATGATTTGAACCTCTGCTGTGAGTCCAGTTTTAGTTTCCGATGCTTCACTTAAGGTTTACTGTATCCCTTGGACCTTCTTATTGACGATGAAACACAGAAATTGCATTCGAATTTAATACAAAGGGCACAATGCCGACTTACGTACAAGAGGACTGAAACTCTAACAATCTATGATTTGAACCTCTGCTGTGAGTCCAGTTTTAGTTTCCGATGCTTAACTTCAGGTTTACTGTATCCCTTGGACCTTCTTATTGACGATGAAACACAGAAATTGCATCCGAATTTAATACAAAAGGCACTATGCCGACTTAAGTACAAGAGGACTGAAACTCTAACTTTCTATGATTTGAACCTCTGCTGTGAGTCCAGTTTTAGTTTCCGATGCTTCACTTCAGGTTTACTGTATCCCTTGTACCTTCTTATTGACGATGAAACACAGAAATTGCATCCGAATTCAATACAAAAGGCACAATGCCGACTTAAGTACAAGAGGACTGAGACTCTAACTTTCTATGATTTGAACCTCTGCTGTGAGTCCAGTTTTAGTTTCCGATGCTTCACTTCAGGTTTACTGTATCCCTTGGACCTTCGTATTGACGATGAAACACAGAAATTGCATTCGAATTTAATACAAAAGGCACAATGCCGACATATGTACAAGAGGACTGAAACTCTAACTTTCTGTGATTTGAACGTCTGCTGTGAGTCCAGTTTTAGTTTCCGATGCTTAACTTCAGGTTTACTGTATCCCTTGGACCTTCGTATTGGCGATGAAACACAGAATTTGCATCCGAATTTAATAGAAAAGGCACAATGCCGACTTAAGTACAAGAGGACTGATACTCTAACTTTCTATGATTTGAACCTCTCCTGTGAGTCCAGTTTTAGATTCCGATGCTTCACTTCAGGTTCACTGTATCCCTTGGACCCTCGTATTGACGATGAAACACAGAAATTGCATCCGAATTTAATACAAAAGGCACAATGCCGACTTAAGTGCAAGAGGACTGAATCTCTAACTTTCTATGATTTGAACCTCTCCTGTGAGTCCAGTTTTAGTTTCCGATGCTTCACTTCAGGTTTACTGTATCCCTTGGACCTTCTTATTGACGATGAAACACAGAAATTGCCTCCGAATTTAATACAAAAGGCACAATGCCGACTTAAGTACAAGATGACTGAAACTCTAACTTTCTATGATTTGAACCTCTGCTGTGAGTCCAGTTTTAGTTTCCGATGCTTTACTTCAGGTTTACTGTGTCCCTTGGACCTACTTATTGACGATGAAACACAGAAATTGCATCCGAATTTAATAAAAAAGGCACAATGCCGACTTAAGTACAAGAGGACTGAAACTCTAACTTTCTATGATTTGAACCTCTGCTATGAGTCCAGTTTTAGTTTCCGATGCTTCACTTAAGGTTTACTGTATCCCTTGGACCTTCTTATTGACGATGAAACACAGAAATTGCTTTCGAACTTAATACAAAGGGCACAATGCCGACTTACGTACAAGAGGACTGAAACTCTAACAATCTATGATTTGAACCTCTGCTGTGAGTCCAGTTTTAGTTTCCGATGCTTAACTTCAGGTTTACTGTATCCCTTGGACCTTCTTATTGAAGATGAAACACAAAAATTGCCTCCGAATTTAATACAAAAGGCACAATGCCGACTTAAGTACAAGAGGACTGAAACTCTAACTTTCTATGATTTGAACCTCTGCTGTGAGTCCAGTTTTAGTTTCCGATGCTTCACTTCAGGTTTACTGTGACCCTTGGACCATCTTATTGACGATGAAACACAGAAATTGCATCCGAATTTAATAAAAAAGGCACAATGCCGACTTATGTACAAGAGGACTGATACTCTAATTTTCTATGATTTGAACCCCTCCTGTGAGTCCAGTTTTAGGTTCCGATGCTTAACTTCAAGTTTATTGTATCCCTTGGTCTTTCTTATAGACGATGAAACACAGAAATTGCATCCGAATTTAATACAAAAGGCACAATGCCGACTTAAGTACAAGAGGACTGATACTCTAACTTTCTATGATTTGAACCCCTCCTGTGAGTCCTGTTTTAGATTCCGATGCTTAACTTCTGGTTTACTGTATCCCTTGGACCCTCGTATTGACGATGAAACACAGAAATTGCATCCGAATTTAATACAAAAGGCACAATGCCGACCTAAGTACAAGAGTACTGAAACTCTAACTTTCTATGATTTGAACCTCTGCTGTGAGTCCAGTTTTAGTTTCCGATGCTTCACTTCAGGTTTACTGTATCCATTGGACCTTCTTATTGACGATGAAACACAGAAATTGCATCCGAATTTAATAAAAAAGGCACAATGCCGACTTAAGTACAAGAGGACTGAAACTCGAACTTTCTATGATTTGAACCTGTGCAGTGAGTCCAGTTTTAGTTTCCGATGCTTAACTTCAGGTTTACTGCATCCCTTGGACCTTCTTATTGACGATGAAACACAGAATTTGCATCCGAATTTAAAAGAAAGGCACAATGACGAGTTAAGTACAGGAAGACTGATACTCTAACTTTCTATGATTTGAACCTCTCCTGTGAGTCCAGTTTTTGATTCTGATGCTTCACTTCGGGTGTACTGTATCCCTCGGACCCTCGTATTGACGATGAAACACAGAAATTGCATCCGAATTTAATACAAAAGGCACAATGAGGACTTAAGTGCAAGAGGACTGAATCTCTAACTTTCTATTATTTGAACCTCTGCTGTGAGTCCAGTTTTAGTTTCCGATGCCTCAATTAAGGTTTACTGTATCCCTTGGACCTTCTTATTGACGTTGAAACACAGAAACTGCATTCGAATTTAATACAAAAGGCACAATGCCGACTTACGTACAAGAGGACTAAAACTCTAACTTTCTATGATTTGAACCTCTGCTGTGAGTCCAGTTTTAGTTTCCGATGCTTAACTTCAGGTATACTGTATCCCTTGGACCTTCTTATTGACGATGAAACACAGAAATTGCATCCGAATTTAATTCAAAAGGCACAATGCCGACTTAAGTACAACAGGACTGAAACTCTAACTTTCTATGATTTGAACCTCTGCTGTGAGTCCAGTTTTAGTTTCCGATGCTTCACTTCAGGTTTACTGTGTCCCTTGGTCCTTCTTATTGACAATGAAACACAGAAATTGCATCCGAATTTAATAAAAAAGGCACAATGCCGACTTAAGTACAAGAGGACTGAGACTCTAACTTTCTATGATTTTAACCACTCCTGTGAGCCCAGTTTTAGATTCCGATGCTTCACTTCGGGTTTACTGTATCCCATGGACCCTCTTATTGACGATGAAACACAGAAATTGCATCCGAATTTAATACAAAAGGCACAATGCCGACTTAAGTACATGAGGACTGAAACTCTAACTTTCCATGATTTGAACCTCTGCTGTGAGACCAATTTTAGTTTCCGATGCTTCACTTCAGGGTTACTGTATCCCTTGGAACTTCTTATTGACGATGAAACACAGAAATTGCATCCGAATTTAATACAAAAGGCACAATGACGACTTAAGTACATGAGGACAGAAACTCTAACTTTCCATGATTTGAACCTCTGCTGTGAGACCAGTTTTAGTTTCCGATGCTTCACTTCAGGTTTACTGTATCCCTTGGACCTTCTTATTGACGATGAAACACAGAATGTGCATCCGAATTTAATACAAAAGGCACAATGCCGACTTACGTACAAGAGGACTGAAACTCTAACTTTCTACGATTTGAACCTCTGCTGTGAGTCCAGCTTTAGTTTCCGATGCTTAACTTCAGGTTTACTGTATCCCTTGGACCTTCTTATTGACGATGAAACACAGAAATTGCATCCGAATTTAATACAAAAGGCACAATGGCGGCTTAAGTACCAGAGGACTGAAACTCTAACTTTCTATGTTTTGAACCTCTGCTGTGAGTCCAGTTTTAGTTTCCGATGCTTCACTTCAGGTTTACTGTATCCCTTGTACCTTCTTATTGACGATGAAACACAGAAATTGCATCCAAATTCAATACAAAAGGCACAATGCCGACTTACGTACAAGAGGACTGAAACTCTAACTTTCTATGATTTGAACCTCTGCTGTGAGTCCAGTTTTAGTTTCCGAAGCTTAACTTCAGGTTTACTGAATCCCTTGGACCTTCTTATTGACGATGAAACACAGAATTTGCATCCGAATTTAATAGAAAAGGCACAATGCCGACTTACGTACAAGAGGACTGAAACTCTAACTTTCTATGATTTGAACCCCTCCTGTGAGTCCAACTTTAGATTCCGATGCTTAACTTCTGGTTTACTGTATCCCTTGGACCTTCTTATTGACGATGAAACACAGAAATTGCATCCGAATTTAATACAAAAGGCACAATGCCGACTTAAGTCAAGAGGACTGAAACTCTAACTTTCTATGATTTGAACCTCTGCTGTGAGTCCAGTTTTAGTTTCTGATGCTTCACTTTAGGTTTACTGTATACCTTGGACCTTCTTATTGACGATGAAACACAGAAATTGTATCCGAATTTAATACAAAAGGCACATTGCCGACTTAAGTACAAGAGGACTGAAACTCTAACTTTCTATGATTTTAACCTCTGCTGTGAGTCCAGTTTTAGTTTCCGATGCTTCACTTCAGGTGTACTGTATCCCTTGGACCTTCTTATTGACGATGAAACACAGAAATTGCATACGAATTTAATACAAAGGCACAATGCCGACTTACGTACAAGAGGACTGAATCTCTAACTTTCTATGATTTGAACCTCTGCTGTGAGTCCAGTTTTAGTTTCCGATGCTTCACTTAAGGTTTACTGTATCCCTCGGACCTTCTTATTGACGATGAAACACAGAAATTGCATTGGAATTTAATACAAAAGGCACAATGCCGACTTACGTACAAGAGGACTGAAACTCTAACTTTCTATGATTTGAACCTCTGCTGTGAGTCCGGTTTTAGTTTCCGATGCTTAATTTCAGGTTTACTGTATAACTTGGACCTTCTTATTGACGATGAAACACAGAAATTGCATCCGAATTTAATACAAAAGGCACAATGCCGACTTAAGTACAAGAGGACTGTCACTCTAACTTTCTATGATTTGAACCTCTGCTGTGAGTCCAGTTTTAGTTTCCGATGCTTCACTTCAGGTTTACTGTGTCCCTTGACCTTCTTATTGACGATGAAACACAGAAATTGCATCCGAATGTAATAAAAAAGGCACATTGCCGACTTAAGTACAAGAGGACAGATACTCTAACTTTCTATGATTTGAACCCCTCCTGTGAGTCCAGTTTTAGATTCCGATGCTTAACTTCAGGTTTACTGTATCCCTTGGACCTTCTTATTGACGATGAAACACAGAAATTGCATCCGGATTTAATAAAAAAGGCACAATGCCGACTTAAGTACAAGATGACTGATACTCTAACTTCTATGATTTGAACCCCTCCTGTGAGTCCAGTTTTAGATTCCGATGCTTAACTTCAGGTTTACTGTATCCCTTGGACTTTCTTATAGACGATGAAACACAGAAATTGCATCCGAATTTAATACAAAAGGCACAATGCCGACTTCAGTACAAGAGGACTGATACTCTAACTTTCTATGATATGAACCCCTCCTGTGAGTCCAGTTTTAGATTCCGATGCTTAACTTCTGGTTTACTGTATCCCTTGGACCCTCGTATTGACGATGAAACACAGAAATTGGATCCGAATTTAATACAAAAGGCACAATGCCGACTTAAGTACAAGAGGACTGAAACTCTAACTTTCTATGATTTGAACCTCTGCTGTGAGTCCAGTTTTAGTTTCCGATGCTTCACTTAAGGTTTACTGTATCCCTTGGACCTTCTTATTGACGATGAAACACAGAAATTGCTTTCGAACTTAATACAAAGGGCACAATGCCGACTTACGTACAAGAGGACTGAAACTCTAACAATCTATGATTTGAACCTCTGCTGTGAGTCCAGTTTTAGTTTCCGATGCTTAACTTCAGGTTTACTGTATCCCTTGGACCTTCTTATTGAAGATGAAACACAAAAATTGCATCCGAATTTAATACAAAAGGCACAATGCCGACTTAAGTACAAGAGGACTGACACTCTAACTTTCTATGATTTGAACCTCTGCTGTGAGTCCAGTTTTAGTTTCCGATGCTTCACTTCAGGTTTACTGTGACCCTTGGACCATCTTCTTGACGATGAAACACAGAAATTGCATCCGAATTTAATAAAAAAGGCACAATGCCGACTTAAGTACAAGAGGACTGATACTCTAATTTTCTATGATTTGAACCCCTCCTGTGAGTCCAGTTTTAGGTTCCGATGCTTAACTTCAAGTTTATTGTATCCCTTGGTCTTTCTTATAGACGATGAAACACAGAAATTGCATCCGAATTTAATACAAAAGGCACAATGCCGACTTAAGTACAAGAGGACTGATACTCTAACTTTCTATGATTTGAACCCCTCCTGTGAGTCCTGTTTTAGATTCCGATGCTTAACTTCTGGTTTACTGTATCCCTTGGACCCTCGTATTGACGATGAAACACAGAAATTGCATCCGAATTTAATACAAAAGGCACAATGCCGACCTAAGTACAAGAGTACTGAAACTCTAACTTTCTATGATTTGAACCTCTGCTGTGAGTCCAGTTTTAGTTTCCGATGCTTCACTTCAGGTTTACTGTATCCCTTGGACCTTCTTATTGACGATGAAACACAGAAATTGCATCCGAATTTAATAAAAAAGGCACAATGCCGACTTAAGTACAACAGGACTGAAACTCTAACTTTCTATGATTTGAACCTCTGCTGTGAGTCCAGTTTTAGTTTCCGATGCTTCACTTCAGGTTTACTGTGTCCCTTGGTCCTTCTTATTGACAATGAAACACAGAAATTGCATCCGAATTTAATAAAAAAGGCACAATGCCGACTTAAGTACAAGAGGACTGAAACTCTAACTTTCTATGATTTGAACCTCTGCTGTGAGTCCAGTTTTAGTTTCCGATGCCTCAATTAAGGTTTACTGTATCCCTTGGACCTTCTTATTGACGATGAAACACAGAAACTGCATTCGAATTTAATACAAAAGGCACAATGCCGACTTACGTACAAGAGGACTAAAACTCTAACTTTCTATGATTTGAACCTCTGCTGTGAGTCCAGTTTTAGTTTCCGATGCTTAACTTCAGGTATACTGTATCCCTTGGACCTTCTTATTGACGATGAAACACAGAAATTGCATCCGAATTTAATTCAAAAGGCACAATGCCGACTTAAGTACAACAGGACTGAAACTCTAACTTTTTATGATTTGAACCTCTGCTGTGAGTCCAGTTTTAGTTTCCGATGCTTCACTTCAGGTATACTGTGTCCCTTGGTCCTTCTTATTGACAATGAAACACAGAAATTGCATCCGAATTTAATAAAAAAGGCACAATGCCGACTTAAGTACAAGAGGACTGAAACTCTAACTTTCTATGATTTGAACCTCTGCTGTGAGTCCAGTTTTAGTTTCCGATGCTTCACTTCAGGTTTACTGTATCCCTAAGACCATCTTATTGACGATGAAAGACAAAAATTGCATCTGACAGTAATAAAAAGGACACAATGCCGACTTAAGTACAAGAGGACAGATACTCTAACTTTCTATGATTTGAACCCCTCCTGTGAGTCTAGTTTTAGATTCCGATGCTTAACTTCAGGTTTACTGTATCCCTTGGACCTTCTTATTGACGATGAAACACAGAAATTGCATCCGAATTTAATAAAAAAGGCACAATGCCGACTTAAGTACAAGAGGACTGATACTCTAACTTTCTATGATTTGAACCCCTCCTGTGAGTCCAGTTTTAGATTCCGATGCTTAACTTCAGGTTTACTGTATACCTTGGACCTTCTTATTGACGATGAAACACAGAAATTGCATCCGAATTAAATACAAAAGGCACAATGCCGACTTAAGTACAAGTGGACTGAAACTCTAACTTTCTATGATTTGAACCTCTGCTGTGAGTCCAGTTTTAGTTTCCGATGCTTCACATCAGGTTTACTGTATCCCTTGTACCTTCTTATTGACGATGAAACACAGAAATTGCATCCGAATTCAATACAAAAGGCACAATGCCGACTTAAGTACAAGAGGACTGAGACTCTAACTTTCTATGATTTTAACCTCTCCTGTGAGCCCAGTTTTAGATTCCGATGCTTCACTTCGGGTTTACTGTATCCCATGGACCCTCTTATTGACGATGAAACACAGAAATTGCATCCGAATTTAATACAAAAGGCACAATGCCGACTTAAGTACATGAGGACTGAAACTCTAACTTTCCATGATTTGAACCTCTGCTGTGAGACCAATTTTAGTTTCCGATGCTTCACTTCAGGGTTACTGTATCCCTTGGACCTTCTTATTGACGATGAAACACAGAAATTGCATCCGAATTTAATACAAAAGGCACAATGCCGACTTAAGTACATGAGGACAGAAACTCTAACTTTCCATGATTTGAACCTCTGCTGTGAGACCAGTTTTAGTTTCCGATGCTTCACTTCAGGTTTACTGTATCCCTTGGACCTTCTTATTGACGATGAAACACAGAATGTGCATCCGAATTTAATACAAAAGGCACAATGCCGACTTACGTACAAGAGGACTGAAACTCTAACTTTCTACGATTTGAACCTCTGCTGTGAGTCCAGTTTTAGTTTCCGATGCTTAACTTCAGGTTTACTGTATCCCTTGGACCTTCTTATTGACGATGAAACACAGAAATTGCATCCGAATTTAATACAAAAGGCACAATGGCGGCTTAAGTACCAGAGGACTGAAACTCTAACTTTCTATGTTTTGAACCTCTGCTGTGAGTCCAGTTTTAGTTTCCGATGCTTCACTTCAGGTTTACTGTATCCCTTGTACCTTCTTATTGACGATGAAACACAGAAATTGCATCCAAATTCAATACAAAAGGCACAATGCCGACTTACGTACAAGAGGACTGAAACTCTAACTTTCTATGATTTGAACCTCTGCTGTGAGTCCAGTTTTAGTTTCCGAAGCTTAACTTCAGGTGTACTGTATCCCTTGGACCTTCTTATTGACGATGTAACACAGAAATTGCATACGAATTTAATACAAGAGGCACAATGCCGACTTACGTACAAGAGGACTGAATCTCTAACTTTCTATGATTTGAACCTCTGCTGTGAGTCCAGTTTTAGTTTCCGATGCTTCACTTAAGGTTTACTGTATCCCTCGGACCTTCTTATTGACGATGAAACACAGAAATTGCATTGGAATTTAATACAAAAGGCACAATGCCGACTTACGTACAAGAGGACTGAAACTCTAACTTTCTATGATTTGAACCCCTCCTGTGAGTCCAACTTTAGATTCCGATGCTTAACTTCTGGTTTACTGTATCCCTTGGACCTTCTTATTGACGATGAAACACAGAAATTGCATCCGAATTTAATACAAAAGGCACAATGCCGACTTAAGTCAAGAGGACAGAAACTCTAACTTTCTATGATTTGAACCTCTGCTGTGAGTCCAGTTTTAGTTTCTGATGCTTCACTTTAGGTTTACTGTATACCTTGGACCTTCTTATTGACGATGAAACACAGAAATTGCATCCGAATTTAATACAAAAGGCACAATGCCGACTTAAGTACAAGAGGACTGAAACTCTAACTTTCTATGATTTTAACCTCTGCTGTGAGTCCAGTTTTAGTTTCCGATGCTTCACTTCAGGTGTACTGTATCCCTTGGACCTTCTTATTGACGATGTAACACAGAAATTGCATACGAATTTAATACAAGAGGCACAATGCCGACTTACGTACAAGAGGACTGAATCTCTAACTTTCTATGATTTGAATCTCTGCTGTGAGTCCAGTTTTAGTTTCCGATGCTTCACTTAAGGTTTACTGTATCCCTCGGACCTTCTTATTGACGATGAAACACAGAAATTGCATTGGAATTTAATACAAAAGGCACAATGCCGACTTACGTACAAGAGGACTGAAACTCTAACTTTCTATGATTTGAACCTCTGCTGTGAGTCCGGTTTTAGTTTCCGATGCTTAATTTCAGGTTTACTGTATCCCTTGGACCTTCTTATTGACGATGAAACACAGAAATTGCATCCGAATTTAATACAAAAGGCACAATGCCGACTTAAGTACAAGAGGACTGTCACTCTAACTTTCTATGATTTGAACCTCTGCTGTGAGTCCAGTTTTAGTTTCCGATGCTTCACTTCAGGTTTACTGTGTCCCTTGACCTTCTTATTGACGATGAAACACAGAAATTGCATCCGAATTTAATAAAAAAGGCACATTGCCGACTTAAGTACAAGAGGACAGATACTCTAACTTTCTATGATTTGAACCCCTCCTGTGAGTCCAGTTTTAGATTCCGATGCTTAACTTCAGGTTTACTGTATCCCTTGGACCTTCTTATTGACGATGAAACACAGAAATTGCATCCGGATTTAATAAAAAAGGCACAATGCCGACTTAAGTACAAGATGACTGATACTCTAACTTCTATGATTTGAACCCCTCCTGTGAGTCCAGTTTTAGATTCCGATGCTTAACTTCAGGTTTACTGTATCCCTTGGGCTTTCTTATAGACGATGAAACACAGAAATTGCATCCGAATTTAATACAAAAGGCACAATGCCGACTTAAGTACAAGAGGACTGATACTCTAACTTTCTATGATTTGAACCCCTCCTGTGAGTCCAGTTTTAGATTCCGATGCTTAACTTCTGGTTTACTGTATCCCTTGGACCCTCGTATTGACGATGAAACACAGAAATTGCATCCGAATTTAATACAAAAGGCACAATGCCGACTTAAGTACAAGAGGACTGAAACTCTAACTTTCTATGATTTGAACCTCTGCTGTGAGTCCAGTTTTAGTTTCCGATGCTTCACTTAAGGTTTACTGTATCCCTTGGACCTTCTTATTGACGATGAAACACAGAAATTGCTTTCGAACTTAATACAAAGGGCACAATGCCGACTTACGTACAAGAGGACTGAAACTCTAACAATCTATGATTTGAACCTCTGCTGTGAGTCCAGTTTTAGTTTCCGATGCTTAACTTCAGGTTTACTGTATCCCTTGGACCTTCTTATTGAAGATGAAACACAAAAATTGCATCCGAATTTAATACAAAAGGCACAATGCCGACTTAAGTACAAGAGGACTGAAACTCTAACTTTCTATGATTTGAACCTCTGCTGTGAGTCCAGTTTTAGTTTCCGATGCTTCACTTCAGGTTTACTGTGACCCTTGGACCATCTTATTGACGATGAAACACAGAAATTGCATCCGAATTTAATACAAAAGGCACAATGCCGACTTAAGTACAAGAGGACTGATACTCTAATTTTCTATGATTTGAACCCCTCCTGTGAGTCCAGTTTTAGGTTCCGATGCTTAACTTCAAGTTTATTGTATCCCTTGGTCTTTCTTATAGACGATGAAACACAGAAATTGCATCCGAATTTAATACAAAAGGCACAATGCCGACTTAAGTACAAGAGGACTGATACTCTAACTTTCTATGATTTGAACCCCTCCTGTAAGTCCTGTTTTAGATTCCGATGCTTAACTTCTGGTTTACTGTATCCCTTGGACCCTCGTATTGACGATGAAACACAGAAATTGCATCCGAATTTAATACAAAAGGCACAATGCCGACCTAAGTACAAGAGTACTGAAACTCTAACTTTCTATGATTTGAACCTCTGCTGTGAGTCCAGTTTTAGTTTCCGATGCTTCACTTCAGGTTTACTGTATCCCTTGGACCTTCTTATTGACGATGAAACACAGAAATTGCATCCGAATTTAATAAAAAAGGCACAATGCCGACTTAAGTACAAGAGGACTGAAACTCGAACTTTCTATGATTTGAACCTGTGCAGTGAGTCCAGTTTTAGTTTCCGATGCTTAACTTCAGGTTTACTGCATCCCTTGGACCTTCTTATTGACGATGAAACACAGAATTTGCATCCGAATTTAATAGAAAGGCACAATGACGAGTTAAGTACAGGAAGACTGATACTCTAACTTTCTATGATTTGAGCCTCTGCTGTGAGTCCAGTTTTAGTTTCCGATGCTTCACTTCAGGTTTACTGTATCCCTAAGACCATCTTATTGACGATGAAAGACAAAAATTGCATCTGACAGTAATAAAAAAGACACAATGCCGACTTAAGTACAAGAGGACAGATACTCTAACTTTCTATGATTTGAACGCCTCCTGTGAGTCTAGTTTTACATTCCGATGCTTAACTTCAGGTTTACTGTATCCCTTGGACCTTCTTATTGACGATGAAACACAGAAATTGCATCCGAATTTAATAAAAAAGGCACAATGCCGACTTAAGTACAAGAGGACTGATACTCTAACTTTCTATGATTTGAACCCCTCCTGTGAGTCCAGTTTTAGATTCCGATGCTTAACTTCAGGTTTACTGTATACCTTGGACCTTCTTATTGACGATGAAACACAGAAATTGCATCCGAATTAAATACAAAAGGCACAATGCCGACTTAAGTACAAGTGGACTGAAACTCTAACTTTCTATGATTTGAACCTCTGCTGTGAGTCCAGTTTTAGTTTCCGATGCTTCACATCAGGTTTACTGTATCCCTTGTACCTTCTTATTGACGATGAAACACAGAAATTGCATCCGAATTCAATACAAAAGGCACAATGCCGACTTAAGTACAAGAGGACTGAGACTCTAACTTTCTATGATTTTAACCTCTCCTGTGAGCCCAGTTTTAGATTCCGATGCTTCACTTCGGGTTTACTGTATCCCATGGACCCTCTTATTGACGATGAAACACAGAAATTGCATCCGAATTTAATACAAAAGGCACAATGCCGACTTAAGTACATGAGGACTGAAACTCTAACTTTCCATGATTTGAACCTCTGCTGTGAGACCAATTTTAGTTTCCGATGCTTCACTTCAGGGTTACTGTATCCCTTGGACCTTCTTATTGACGATGAAACACAGAAATTGCATCCGAATTTAATACAAAAGGCACAATGCCGACTTAAGTACATGAGGACAGAAACTCTAACTTTCCATGATTTGAACCTCTGCTGTGAGACCAGTTTTAGTTTCCGATGCTTCACTTCAGGTTTACTGTATCCCTTGGACCTTCTTATTGACGATGAAACACAGAATGTGCATCCGAATTTAATACAAAAGGCACAATGGCGGCTTAAGTACCAGAGGACTGAAACTCTAACTTTCTATGTTTTGAACCTCTGCTGTGAGTCCAGTTTTAGTTTCCGATGCTTCACTTCAGGTTTACTGTATCCCTTGTACCTTCTTATTGACGATGAAACACAGAAATTGCATCCAAATTCAATACAAAAGGCACAATGCCGACTTACGTACAAGAGGACTGAAACTCTAACTTTCTATGATTTGAACCTCTGCTGTGAGTCCAGTTTTAGTTTCCGAAGCTTAACTTCAGGTTTACTGAATCCCTTGGACCTTCTTATTGACGATGAAACACAGAATTTGCATCCGAATTTAATAGAAAAGGCACAATGCCGACTTAAGTACAAGAGGACTGATACTCTAACTTTCTATGATTTGAACCCCTCCTGTGAGTCCAGTTTTAGATTCCGATGCTTCACTTCGGGTTTACTGTATCCCTTGGACCCTCGTATTGGCGATGAAACACAGAAATTGCATCCGAATTTAATACAAAAGGCACAATGCCGACTTACGTACAAGAGGACTGAAACTCTAACTTTCTATGATTTGAACCCCTCCTGTGAGTCCAACTTTAGATTCCGATGCTTAAATTCTGGTTTACTGTATCCCTTGGACCTTCTTATTGACGATGAAACACAGAAATTGCATCCGAATTTAATACAAAAGGCACAATGCCGACTTAAGTCAACAGGACTGAAACTCTAACTTTCTATGATTTGAACCTCTGCTGTGAGTCCAGTTTTAGTTTCTGATGCTTCACTTTAGGTTTACTGTATACCTTGGACCTTCTTATTGACGATGAAACACAGAAATTGCATCCGAATTTAATACAAAAGGCACAATGCCGACTTAAGTACAAGAGGACTGAAACTCTAACTTTCTATGATTTTAACCTCTGCTGTGAGTCCAGTTTTAGTTTCCGATGCTTCACTTCAGGTTTACTGTATCCCTTGGACCTTCTTATTGACGATGAAACACAGAAATTGCATACGAATTTAATACAAGATACACAATGCCGACTTACGTACAAGAGGACTGAATCTCTAACTTTCTATGATTTGAACCTCTGCTGTGAGTCCAGTTTTAGTTTCCGATGCTTCACTTCAGGTGTACTGTATCCCTTGGACCTTCTTATTGACGATGTAACACAGAAATTGCATACGAATTTAATACAAGAGGCACAATGCCGACTTACGTACAAGAGGACTGAATCTCTAACTTTCTATGATTTGAACCTCTGCTGTGAGTCCAGTTTTAGTTTCCGATGCTTCACTTAAGGTTTACTGTATCCCTCGGACCTTCTTATTGACGATGAAACACAGAAATTGCATTGGAATTTAATACAAAAGGCACAATGCCGACTTACGTACAAGAGGACTGAAACTCTAACTTTCTATGATTTGAACCTCTGCTGTGAGTCCGGTTTTAGTTTCCGATGCTTAATTTCAGGTTTACTGTATCCCTTGGACCTTCTTATTGACGATGAAACACAGAAATTGCATCCGAATTTAATACAAAAGGCACAATGCCGACTTAAGTACAAGAGGACTGTCACTCTAACTTTCTATGATTTGAACCTCTGCTGTGAGTCCAGTTTTAGTTTCCGATGCTTCACTTCAGGTTTACTGTGTCCCTTGACCTTCTTATTGACGATGAAACACAGAAATTGCATCCGAATTTAATAAAAAAGGCACATTGCCGACTTAAGTACAAGAGGACAGATACTCTAACTTTCTATGATTTGAACCCCTCCTGTGAGTCCAGTTTTAGATTCCGATGCTTAACTTCAGGTTTACTGTATCCCTTGGACCTTCTTATTGACGATGAAACACAGAAATTGCATCCGGATTTAATAAAAAAGGCACAATGCCGACTTAAGTACAAGATGACTGATACTCTAACTTCTATGATTTGAACCCCTCCTGTGAGTCCAGTTTTAGATTCCGATGCTTAACTTCAGGTTTACTGTATCCCTTGGGCTTTCTTATAGACGATGAAACACAGAAATTGCATCCGAATTTAATACAAAAGGCACAATGCCGACTTAAGTACAAGAGGACTGATACTCTAACTTTCTATGATTTGAACCCCTCCTGTGAGTCCAGTTTTAGATTCCGATGCTTAACTTCTGGTTTACTGTATCCCTTGGACCCTCGTATTGACGATGAAACACAGAAATTGCATCCGAATTTAATACAAAAGGCACAATGCCGACTTAAGTACAAGAGGACTGAAACTCTAACTTTCTATGATTTGAACCTCTGCTGTGAGTCCAGTTTTAGTTTCCGATGCTTCACTTAAGGTTTACTGTATCCCTTGGACCTTCTTATTGACGATGAAACACAGAAATTGCTTTCGAACTTAATACAAAGGGCACAATGCCGACTTACGTACAAGAGGACTGAAACTCTAACAATCTATGATTTGAACCTCTGCTGTGAGTCCAGTTTTAGTTTCCGATGCTTCACTTCAGGTTTACTGTGACCCTTGGACCATCTTATTGACGATGAAACACAGAAATTGCATCCGAATTTAATACAAAAGGCACAATGCCGACTTAAGTACAAGAGGACTGATACTCTAATTTTCTATGATTTGAACCCCTCCTGTGAGTCCAGTTTTAGGTTCCGATGCTTAACTTCAAGTTTATTGTATCCCTTGGTCTTTCTTATAGACGATGAAACACAGAAATTGCATCCGAATTTAATACAAAAGGCACAATGCCGACTTAAGTACAAGAGGACTGATACTCTAACTTTCTATGATTTGAACCCCTCCTGTAAGTCCTGTTTTAGATTCCGATGCTTAACTTCTGGTTTACTGTATCCCTTGGACCCTCGTATTGACGATGAAACACAGAAATTGCATCCGAATTTAATACAAAAGGCACAATGCCGACCTAAGTACAAGAGTACTGAAACTCTAACTTTCTATGATTTGAACCTCTGCTGTGAGTCCAGTTTTAGTTTCCGATGCTTCACTTCAGGTTTACTGTATCCCTTGGACCTTCTTATTGACGATGAAACACAGAAATTGCATCCGAATTTAATAAAAAAGGCACAATGCCGACTTAAGTACAAGAGGACTGAAACTCGAACTTTCTATGATTTGAACCTGTGCAGTGAGTCCAGTTTTAGTTTCCGATGCTTAACTTCAGGTTTACTGCATCCCTTGGACCTTCTTATTGACGATGAAACACAGAATTTGCATCCGAATTTAATAGAAAGGCACAATGACGAGTTAAGTACAGGAAGACTGATACTCTAACTTTCTATGATTTGAACCTCTCCTGTGAGTCCAGTTTTTGATTCTGATGCTTCACTTCGGGTGTACTGTATCCCTCGGACCCTCGTATTGACGATGAAACACAGAAATTGCATCCGAATTTAATACAAAAGGCACAATGAGGACTTAAGTGCAAGAGGACTGAATCTCTAACTTTCTATTATTTGAACCTCTGCTGTGAGTCCAGTTTTAGTTTCCGATGCCTCAATTAAGGTTTACTGTATCCCTTGGACCTTCTTATTGACGATGAAACACAGAAACTGCATTCGAATTTAATACAAAAGGCACAATGCCGACTTACGTACAAGAGGACTAAAACTCTAACTTTCTATGATTTGAACCTCTGCTGTGAGTCCAGTTTTAGTTTCCGATGCTTAACTTCAGGTATACTGTATCCCTTGGACCTTCTTATTGACGATGAAACACAGAAATTGCATCCGAATTTAATTCAAAAGGCACAATGCCGACTTAAGTACAACAGGACTGAAACTCTAACTTTCTATGATTTGAACCTCTGCTGTGAGTCCAGTTTTAGTTTCCGATGCTTCACTTCAGGTTTACTGTGTCCCTTGGTCCTTCTTATTGACAATGAAACACAGAAATTGCATCCGAATTTAATAAAAAAGGCACAATGCCGACTTAAGTACAAGAGGACTGAAACTCTAACTTTCTATGATTTGAGCCTCTGCTGTGAGTCCAGTTTTAGTTTCCGATGCTTCACTTCAGGTTTACTGTATCCCTAAGACCATCTTATTGACGATGAAAGACAAAAATTGCATCTGACAGTAATAAAAAAGACACAATGCCGACTTAAGTACAAGAGGACAGATACTCTAACTTTCTATGATTTGAACGCCTCCTGTGAGTCTAGTTTTACATTCCGATGCTTAACTTCAGGTTTACTGTATCCCTTGGACCTTCTTATTGACGATGAAACACAGAAATTGCATCCGAATTTAATAAAAAAGGCACAATGCCGACTTAAGTACAAGAGGACTGATACTCTAACTTTCTATGATTTGAACCCCTCCTGTGAGTCCAGTTTTAGATTCCGATGCTTAACTTCAGGTTTACTGTATACCTTGGACCTTCTTATTGACGATGAAACACAGAAATTGCATCCGAATTAAATACAAAAGGCACAATGCCGACTTAAGTACAAGTGGACTGAAACTCTAACTTTCTATGATTTGAACCTCTGCTGTGAGTCCAGTTTTAGTTTCCGATGCTTCACATCAGGTTTACTGTATCCCTTGTACCTTCTTATTGACGATGAAACACAGAAATTGCATCCGAATTCAATACAAATGGCACAATGCCGACTTAAGTACAAGAGGACTGAGACTCTAACTTTCTATGATTTTAACCTCTCCTGTGAGCCCAGTTTTAGATTCCGATGCTTCACTTCGGGTTTACTGTATCCCATGGACCCTCTTATTGACGATGAAACACAGAAATTGCATCCGAATTTAATACAAAAGGCACAATGCCGACTTAAGTACATGAGGACTGAAACTCTAACTTTCCATGATTTGAACCTCTGCTGTGAGACCAATTTTAGTTTCCGATGCTTCACTTCAGGGTTACTGTATCCCTTGGACCTTCTTATTGACGATGAAACACAGAAATTGCATCCGAATTTAATACAAAAGGCACAATGCCGACTTAAGTACATGAGGACAGAAACTCTAACTTTCCATGATTTGAACCTCTGCTGTGAGACCAGTTTTAGTTTCCGATGCTTCACTTCAGGTTTACTGTATCCCTTGGACCTTCTTATTGACGATGAAACACAGAATGTGCATCCGAATTTAATACAAAAGGCACAATGGCGGCTTAAGTACCAGAGGACTGAAACTCTAACTTTCTATGTTTTGAACCTCTGCTGTGAGTCCAGTTTTAGTTTCCGATGCTTCACTTCAGGTTTACTGTATCCCTTGTACCTTCTTATTGACGATGAAACACAGAAATTGCATCCAAATTCAATACAAAAGGCACAATGCCGACTTACGTACAAGAGGACTGAAACTCTAACTTTCTATGATTTGAACCTCTGCTGTGAGTCCAGTTTTAGTTTCCGAAGCTTAACTTCAGGTTTACTGAATCCCTTGGACCTTCTTATTGACGATGAAACACAGAATTTGCATCCGAATTTAATAGAAAAGGCACAATGCCGACTTAAATACAAGAGGACTGATACTCTAACTTTCTATGATTTGAACCCCTCCTGTGAGTCCAGTTTTAGATTCCGATGCTTCACTTCGGGTTTACTGTATCCCTTGGACCCTCGTATTGGCGATGAAACACAGAAATGCATCCGAATTTAAATACAAAAGGCACAATGCCGACTTACGTACAAGAGGACTGAAACTCTAACTTTCTATGATTTGAACCCCTCCTGTGAGTCCAACTTTAGATTCCGATGCTTAAATTCTGGTTTACTGTATCCCTTGGACCTTCTTATTGACGATGAAACACAGAAATTGCATCCGAATTTAATACAAAAGGCACAATGCCGACTTAAGTCAAGAGGACTGAAACTCTAACTTTCTATGATTTGAACCTCTGCTGTGAGTCCAGTTTTAGTTTCTGATGCTTCACTTTAGGTTTACTGTATACCTTGGACCTTCTTATTGACGATGAAACACAGAAATTGCATCCGAATTTAATACAAAAGGCACAATGCCGACTTAAGTACAAGAGGACTGAAACTCTAACTTTCTATGATTTTAACCTCTGCTGTGAGTCCAGTTTTAGTTTCCGATGCTTCACTTCAGGTTTACTGTATCCCTTGGACCTTCTTATTGACGATGAAACACAGAAATTGCATACGAATTTAATACAAGATACACAATGCCGACTTACGTACAAGAGGACTGAATCTCTAACTTTCTATGATTTGAACCTTTGCTGTGAGTCCAGTTTTAGTTTCCGATGCTTCACTTAAGGTTTACTGTATCCCTCGGACCTTCTTATTGACGATGAAACACAGAAATTGCATTGGAATTTAATACAAAAGGCACAATGCCGACTTACGTACAAGAGGACTGAAACTCTAACTTTCTATGATTTGAACCTCTGCTGTGAGTCCGGTTTTAGTTTCCGATGCTTAATTTCAGGTTTACTGTATCCCTTGGACCTTCTTATTGACGATGAAACACAGAAATTGCATCCGAATTTAATACAAAAGGCACAATGCCGACTTAAGTACAAGAGGACTGTCACTCTAACTTTCTATGATTTGAACCTCTGCTGTGAGTCCAGTTTTAGTTTCCGATGCTTCACTTCAGGTTTACTGTGTCCCTTGACCTTCTTATTGACGATGAAACACAGAAATTGCATCCGAATTTAATAAAAAAGGCACATTGCCGACTTAAGTACAAGAGGACAGATACTCTAACTTTCTATGATTTGAACCCCTCCTGTGAGTCCAGTTTTAGATTCCAATGCTTAACTTCAGGTTTACTGTATCCCTTGGACCTTCGTATTGACGATGAAACACAGAAATTGCATCCGGATTTAATAAAAAAGGCACAATGCCGACTTAAGTACAAGATGACTGATACTCTAACTTCTATGATTTGAACCCCTCCTGTGAGTCCAGTTTTAGATTCCGATGCTTAACTTCAGGTTTACTGTATCCCTTGGACTTTCTTATAGACGATGAAACACAGAAATTGCATCCGAATTTAATACAAAAGGCACAATGCCGACTTAAGTACAAGAGGACTGATACTCTAACTTTCTATGATTTGAACCCCTCCTGTGAGTCCAGTTTTAGATTCCGATGCTTAACTTCTGGTTTACTGTATCCCTTGGACCCTCGTATTGACGATGAAACACAGAAATTGCATCCGAATTTAATACAAAAGGCACAATGCCGACTTAAGTACAAGAGGACTGAAACTCTAACTTTCTATGATTTGAACCTCTGCTGTGAGTCCAGTTTTAGTTTCCGATGCTTCACTTCAGGTTTACTGTATCCCTTGGACCTTCTTATTGACGATGAAACACAGAAATTGCATCCGAATTTAATACAAAAGGCACAATGCCGACATTAGTACAAGAGGACTGAAACTCTAACTATCTATGATTTGAACCTCTGCTGTGAGTCCAGTTTTAGTTTCCGATGCTTCACTTCAGGTTTACTGTATCCCTTGGACCTACTTATAGAAGATGAAACATAGAAATTGCATCCGAATTTAATACAAAAGGCACAATGCTGACTTAAGTAAAAGATTACTGAAACTCTAACATTCTATGATTTGAACCTCTGCTGTGAGTCCAGTTTTAGTTTCCGATGCTTCACTTCAGGTTTACTGCATCCCTTGTACCTTCTTATTGACGATGAAACACAGAAATTGCATCCGAATTCAATACAAAAGGCACAATGCCGACTTAAGTACAAGAGGACTGAGACTCTAACTTTCTATGATTTGAACCTCTGCTGTGAGTCCAGTTTTAGTTTCCGATGCTTCACTTCAGGTTTACTGTATCCCTTGGACCTTCTTATTGACGATGAAACACTGAAATTGCATACGAATTTAATACAAAAGGCACAATGGCGACTTACGTACAAGTGGACTGAAACTCTAACTTTCTATGATTTGAACGTCTGCTGTGTGTCCAGTTTTAGTTTCCGATGCTTAACTTCAGGTTTACTGTATCCCTTGGACCTTCTTATTGGCGATGAAACACAGAATTTGCATCCGAATTTAATAGAAAAGGCACAATGCTGACTTAAGTACAAGAGGACTGATACTCTAACTTTCTATGATTTGAACCTCTCCTGTGAGTACAGTTTTAGATTCCGATGCTTCACTTCGGGTTTACTGTATCCCTTGGACCCTCGTATTGACGATGAAACACAGAAATTGCATCCGAATTTAATACAAAAGGCACAATGCCGACTTAAGTGCAAGATGACTGAATCTCTAACTTTCTATGATTTGAACCTCTGCTGTGAGTTAAGTTTTAGTTTCCGATGCTTCACTTCAGGTTTACTGTATCCCTTGGACCTTCTTATTGACGATGAAACACAGAAATTGCCTCCGAATTTAATACAAAAGGCACAATGCCGAATTAAGTACAAGACGACTGAAACTCTAACTTTCTATGATTTGAACCTCTGCTGTGAGTGCAGTTTTAGTTCCCGATGCTTTACTTCTGGTTTACTGTGTCCCTTGGACCTAATTATTGACGATGAAACACAGAAATTGCATCCGAATTTAATACAAAAGGCACAATGCCGACTTAAGTGCAAGAGGACTGAATCTCTAACTTATTATGATTTGAACCTCTGCTGTGAGTTAAGTTTTAGTTTCCGATGCTTCACTTCAGGTTTCCTGTATCCCTTGGACCTTCTTATTGACGATGAAACACAGAAATTGCCTCCGAATTTAATACAAAAGGCACAATGCCGAATTAAGTACAAGAGGACTGAAACTCTAACTTTCTATGATTTGAACCTCTGCTGTGAGTCCAGTTTTAGTTTCCGATGCTTTACTTCAGGTTTACTGTGTCCCTTGGGCCTACTTATTGACGATGAAACACAGAAATTGCATCCGAATTTAATAAAAAAGGCACAATGCCGACTTAAGTACAAGAGGACTGAAACTCTAACGTTCTATGATTTGAACCTCTGCTGTGAGTCCAGTTTTAGTTTCCGATGCTTCACTTAAGGTTTACTGTATCCCTTGGACCTTCTTATTGACGATGAAACAC
Organism: Schistocerca americana; assembly: GCF_021461395.2. Taxonomy (NCBI): domain Eukaryota; kingdom Metazoa; phylum Arthropoda; class Insecta; order Orthoptera; family Acrididae; genus Schistocerca; species Schistocerca americana. Next base: position 60,634,005 of record NC_060125.1, on the reverse strand, counting down.
AGAAATTGCATCCGAATTTAATACAAAAGGCACAATGCCGACTTAAGTAAAAGAGGACTGAAACTCTAACTTTCTATGATTTGAACCTCTGCTGTGAGTCCAGTTTTAGTTTCCGATCCTTCACTTCAGGTCTACTGTATCCCTTGTACCTTCTTATTGACGATGAAACACAGAAATTGCATCCGAATTCAATACAAAAAGCACAATGCCGACTTAAGTACAAGAGGACTGAGACTCTAACTTTCTATGATTTGAACCTCTGCTGTGAGTCCAGTTTTAGTTTCCGATGCTTCACTTCAGGTTTACTGTATCCCTTGGACCTTCTTATTGACGATGAAACACAGAAATTGCATTCGAATTTAATACAAAAGGCACAATGCCGACTTATGTACAAGAGGACTGAAACTCTAACTTTCTATGATTTGAACGTCTGCTGTGAGTCCAGTTTTAGTTTCCGATGCTTAACTTCAGGTTTACTGTATCCCTTGGACCTTCTTATTGGCGATGAAACACAGAATTTGCATCCGAATTTAATAGAAAAGGCACAATGCCGACTTGAGTACAAGAGGACTGATACTCTAACTTTCTATGATTTGAACCTCTCCTGTGAGTCCAGTTTTAGATTCCGATGCTTCACTTCAGGTTTACTGTATCCCTTGGACCCTCGTATTGACGATGAAACACAGAAATTGCATCCGAATTTAATACAAAAGGCACAATGCCGACTTAAGTGCAAGAGGACTGAATCTCTAACTTTCTATGATTTGAACCTCTGCTGTGAGTCCAGTTTTAGTTTCCGATGCTTCACTTCAGGTTTACTGTATCCCTTGGACCTTCTTATTGACGATGAAACACAGAAATTGCCTCCGAATTTAATACAAAAGGCACAATGCCGACTTAAGTACAAGATGACTGAAACTCTAACTTTCTATGATTTGAACCTCTGCTGTGAGTCCAGTTTTAGTTTCCGATGCTTTACTTCAGGTTTACTGTGTCCCTTGGACCTATTTATTGACGATGAGACACAGAAATTGCATCCGAATTTAATAAAAAAGGCACAATGCCGACTTAAGTACAAGAGGACTGAAACTCTAACTTTCTATGATTTGAACCTCTGCTGTGAGTCCAGTTTTAGTTTCCGATGCTTCACTTAAGGTTTACTGTATCCCTTGGACCTTCTTATTGACGATGAAACACAGAAATTGCATTCGAATTTAATACAAAGGGCACAATGCCGACTTACGTACAAGAGGACTGAAACTCCAACAATCTATGATTTGAACCTCTGCTGTGAGTCCAATTTTAGTTTCCGATGCTTAACTTCAGGTTTACTGTATCCCTTGGACCTTCTTATTGACGATGAAACACAGAAATTGCATCCGAATTTAATACAAAAGGCACAATGCCGACTTAAGTTCAAGAGGACTGAAACTCTAACTTTCTATGATTTGAACCTCTGCTGTGAGTACAGTTTTAGTTTCCGATGCTTCACTTCAGGTTTACTGTGTCCCTTGGACCATCTTATTGACGATGAAACACAGAAATTGCATCCGAATTTAATAAAAAAGGCACAATGCCGACTTAAGTACAAGAGGACTGATACTCTAACTTTCTATGATTTGAACCCCTCCTGTGAGTCCAGTTTTAGATTCCGATGCTTAACTTCAAGTTTATTGTATCCCTTGGTCTTTCTTATAGACGATGAAACACAGAAATTGCATCCGAATTTAATACAAAAGGCACAATGCCGACTTAAGTACAAGAGGACTGATACTCTAACTTTCTATGATTTGAACCCCTCCTGTGAGTCCTGTTTCAGATTCCGATGCTTAACCTCTGGTTTACTGTATCCCTTGGACCCTCGTATTGACGATGAAACACAGAAATTGCATCCGAATTTAATACAAAAGGCACAATGCCGACCTAAGTACAAGAGTACTGAAACTCTAACTTTCTATGATTTGAACCTCTGCTGTGAGTCCAGTTTTAGTTTCCGATGCTTCACTTCAGGTTTACTGTGTTCCTTGGACCTTCTTATTGACGATGAAACACAGAAATTGCATCCGAATTTAATACAAAAGGCACAATGCCGACTTAAGTACAAGAGGACTGAAACTCTAACTTTCTATGATTTGAACCTCTGCTGTGAGTCCAATTTTAGTATCCGATGCTTCACTTCAGGTTTACTGTATCCCTTGGACCTTCTTATTGACGATGAAACACAGAAATTGCATCCGAATTTAATAAAAAAGGCACAATGCCGACTTAAGTACAAGAGGACTGAAACTCCAACTTTCTATGATTTGAACCTCTGCTGTGGGTCCAGTATTAGTTTCCGATGCTTCAATTCATGTTTACTGTATCCCTTGGATTTTCCTATTGACGATGGAACACAGATATTGCATCCGAATTTAATAAAAAAGGCACAATGCCAACTTAAGTACAAGAAGGCTGATACTCTAACTTTCTATGATTTGAACCCCTCCTGTGAGTCCAGTTTTAGTTTCCGATGCTTCACTTCAGGTCTACTGTATCCTTTGGACCTTCTTATTGACGATGAAACACAGATATTGCATCCGAATTTAATAAAAAAGGCACAATGCCGACATAAGTCAAGAGGACTGAAACTCTAACATTCTATGATTTGAACCTCTGCAGTGAGTCCAGTTTTAGTTTCTGATGCTTAACTTCAGGTTTACTGCATCCCTTGGACCTTCTTATTGACGATGAAATACAGAATTTGCATCCGAATTTAATAGAAAAGGCACAATGCCGACTTAAGTACAAGAGGACTGATACTCTAACTTTCTATGATTTGAACCTCTCCTGTGAGTCCAGTTTTAGATTCCGATGCTTCACTTCGGGTTTACTGTATCCCTTGGACCCTCGTATTGACGATGAAACACAGAAATTGCATCCGAATTTAATACAAAAGGCACAATGCCGACTTAAGTGCAAGAGGACTGAATCTCTAACTTTCTATGATTTGAACCTCTTCTGTGAGTTAAGTTTTAGTTTCCGATGCTTCACTTCAGGTTTACTGTATCCCTTGGACCTTCTTATTGACGATGAAACACAGAAATTGCCTCCGAATTTAATACAAAAGGCACAATGCCGAATTAAGTACAAGAGGACTGAAACTCTAACTTTCTATTATTTGAACCTCTGCTGTGAGTCCAGTATTAGTTTCCGATGCTTTACTTCAGGTTTACTGTGTCCCTTGGACCTACTTATTGACGATGAAACACAGAAATTGCATCCGAATTTAATAAAAAAGGCACAATGCCGACTTAAGTACAAGAGGACTGAAACTCTAACTTTCTATGATTTGAACCTCTGCTGTGAGTCCAGTTTTAGTTTCCGATGCTTCACTTAAGGTTTACTGTATCCCTTGGACCTTCTTATTGACGATGAAACACAGAAATTGCATCCGAATTTAATACAAAAGGCACAATGCCGACTTAAGTACAAGAGGACTGAAACTCTAACTTTCTATGATTTGAACCTCTGCTGTGAGTCCAGTTTTAGTTTCCGATGCTTCACTTCAGGTTTACTGTATCCCTTGTACCTTCTTATTGACGATGAAACACAGAAATTGCATCCGAATTCAATACAAAAGGCACAATGCCGACTTAAGTACAAGAGGACTGAGACTCTAACTTTCTATGATTTGAACCTCTGCTGTGAGTCCAGTTTTAGTTTCCGATGCTTCACTTCAGGTTTACTGTATCCCTTGGACCTTCTTATTGACGATGAAACACAGAAATTGAATTCGAATTTAATACAAAAGGCACAATGCCGACTTATGTACAAGAGGACTGCAACTCTAACTTTCTATGATTTGAAAGTCTGCTGTGAGTCCAGTTTTAGTTTCCGATGCTTCACTTCAGGTTTACTGTATCCCTTGGACCTTCTTATTGGCGATGAAACACAGAATTTGCATCCGAATTTAATAGAAAAGGCACAATGCCGACTTAAGTACAAGAGGACTGATACTCTAACTTTCTATGATTTGAACCTCTCCTGTGAGTCCAGTTTTAGATTCCGATGCTTCACTTCGGGTTTACTGTATCCCTTGGACCCTCGTATTGACGATGATACACAGAAATTGCATCCGAATTTAATACAAAAGGCACAATGCCGACTTAAGTGCAAGAGGACTGAATCTCTAACTTTCTATGATTTGAACCTCTGCTGTGAGTCCAGTTTTAGTTTCCGATGCTTCACTTCAGGTTTACTGTATCCCTTGGACCTTCTTATTGACGATGAAACACAGAAATTGCCTCCGAATTTAATACAAAAGGCACAATGCCGACATAAGTACAAGATGACTGAAACTCTAACTTTCTATGATTTGAACCTCTGCTGTGAGTCCAGTTTTAGTTTCCGATGCTTTACTTCAGGTTTACTGTGTCCCTTGGACCTACTTATTGACGATGAAACACAGAAAGTGCATCCGTATTTAATAAAAAAGGCACAATGCCGACTTAAGTACAAGAGGACTGAAACTCTAACTTTCTATGATTTAAACCTCTGCTGTGAGTACAGTTTTAGTTTCCGATGCTTCACTTCAGGTTTACTGTGTCCCTTGGACCATCTTATTGACGATGAAACACAGAAATTGCATCCGAATTTAATAAAAAAGGCACAATGCCGACTTAAGTACAAAAGGACTGATACTCTAACTTTTTATGATTTGAACCCCTCCTATGAGTCCAGTTTTAGATTCCGATGCTTAACTTCAAGTTTATTGTATCCCTTGGTCTTTCTTATAGACGATGAAACACAGAAATTGCATCCGAATTTAATACAAAACGCACAATGCCGACTTAAGTACAAGAGGACTGATACTCTAACTTTCTATGATTTGAACCCCTCCTGTGAGTCCTGTTTCAGATTCCGATGCTTAACTTCTGGTTTACTGTATCCCTTGGACCCTCGTATTGACGATGAAACACAGAAATTGCATCCGAATTTAATACAAAGGGCACAATGCCGACTTACGTACAAGAGGACTGAAACTCCAACAATCTATGATTTGAACCTCTGCTGTGAGTCCAATTTTAGTTTCCGATGCTTAACTTCAGGTTTACTGTATCCCTTGGACCTTCTTATTGACGATGAAACACAGAAATTGCATCCGAATTTAATACAAAAGGCACAATGCCGACTTAAGTACAAGAGGACTGAAACTCTAACTTTCTATGATTTGAACCTCTGCTGTGAGTACAGTTTTAGTTTCCGATGCTTCACTTCAGGTTTACTGTGTCCCTTGGACCATCTTATTGACGATGAAACACAGAAATTGCATCCGAATTTAATAAAAAAGGCACAATGCCGACTTAAGTACAAGAGGACTGATACTCTAACTTTTTATGCTTTGAACCCCTCCTATGAGTCCAGTTTTAGATTCCGATGCTTAACTTCAAGTTTATTGTATCCCTTGGTCTTTCTTATAGACGATGAAACACAGAAATTGCATCCGAATTTAATACAAAACGCACAATGCCGACTTAAGTACAGGAGGACTGATACTCTAACTTTCTATGATTTGAACCCCTCCTGTGAGTCCTGTTTCAGATTCCGATGCTTAACTTCTGGTTTACTGTATCCCTTGGACCCTCGTATTGACGATGAAACACAGAAATTGCATCCGAATTTAATACAAAAGGCACAATGCCGACCTAAGTACAAGAGTACTGAAACTCTAACTTTCTATGATTTGAACCTCTGCTGTGAGTCCAGTTTTAGTTTCCGATGCTTCACTTCAGGTTTACTGTGTTCCTTGGACCTTCTTATTGACGATGAAACACAGAAATTGCATCCGAATTTAATACAAAAGGCACAATGCCGACTTAAGTACAAGATTACTGAAACTCTAACTTTCTATGATTTGAACCTCTGCTGTGAGTCCAATTTTAGTTTCCGATGCTTCACTTCAGGTTTACTGTATCCCTTGGACCTTCTTCTTGACGATGAAACACAGAAATTGCATCCGAATTTAATAAAAAAGGCACAATGCCGACTTAAGTACAAGAGGACTGAAACTCTAACTTTCTATGATTTGAACCTCTGCTGTGGGTCCGGTTTTAGTTTCTGATGCTTCAATTCATGTTTACTGTATCCCTTGGACTTTCCTATTGACGATGGAACACAGATATTGCATCCGAATTTAATAAAAAAGGCACAATGCCATCTTAAGTACAAGAGGGCTGATACTCTAACTTTCTATGATTTGAACCCCTCCTGTGAGTCCAGTTTTAGTTTCCGATGCTTCACTTCAGGTCTACTGTATCCTTTGGACCTTCTTATTGACGATGAAACACAGATATTGCATCCAAATTTAATAAAAAAGGCACAATTCCGACATAAGTCAAGAGGACTGAAACTCTAACTTTCTATGATTTGAACGTCTGCAGTGAGTCCAGTTTTAGTTTCCGATGCTTCACTTCAGGTTTACTGTATCCCTTGTACCTTCTTATTGACGATGAAACACAGAATATGCATCCGAATTTAATAGAAAAGGCACAATGACGACTTAAGTACAAGAAGACAGATACTCTAACTTTCTATGATTTGAACCTCTCCTGTGAGTCCAGTTTTTGATTCCGATGCTTCACTTCGGGTGTACTGTATCCCTTGGACCCTCGTATTGACGATGAAACACAGAAATTGCATCCGAATTTAATACAAAAGGCACAATGAGGACTTAAGTGCAAGAGGACTGAATCTCTAACTTTCTATGATTTGAACCTCTGCTGTGAGTCCAGTTTTAGTTTCCGATGCCTCAATTAAGGTTTACTGTATCCCTTGGACCATCTTATTGACGATGAAACACAGAAACTGCATTCGAATTTAATACAAAAGGCACAATGCCGACTTACGTACAAGAGGACTGAAACTCTAACTTTCTATGATTTGAACCTCTGCTGTGAGTCCAGTTTTAGTTTCCGATGCTTAACTTCAGGTATACTGTATACCTTGGACCTTCTTATTGACGATGGAACACAGAATTTGCATCCGAATTTAATACAAAAGGCACAATGCCGACTTAAGTACAACAGGACTGAAACTCTAACTTTCTATGATTTGAACCTCTGCTGTGAGTCCAGTTTTAGTTTCCGATGCTTCACTTCAGGTTTACTGTGTCCCTTGGTCCTTCTAATTGACGATGAAACACAGAAATTGCATCCGAATTTAATAAAAAAGGCACAATGCCGACTTAAGTACAAGAGGACTGAAACTCTAACTTTCTATGATTTGAAAATCTGCTGTGAGTCCAGTTTTAGTTTAAGATGCTTCACTTCAGGTTTACTGTATCCCTACGACCATCTTATTGACGATGAAAGACAGAAATTGCATCTGACTGTAATAAAAAAGACACAATGCCGACTTAAGTACAATAGGACAGATACTCTAACTTTCTATGATTTGAACCCCTCCTGTGAGTCCAGTTTTAGATTCCGATGCTTAACTTCAGGTTTACTGTATCCCTTGGACCTTCTTATTGACGATGAAACACAGAAATTGCATCCGAATTTAATAAAAAAGGCACAATGCCGACTTAAGTACAAGAGGACTGATACTCTAACTTTCTATGATTTGAACCCCTCCTGTGAGTCCAGTTTTAGATTCCGATGCTTAACTTCAGGTTTACTGTATACCTTGGACCTTCTTATTGACGATGAAACACTGAAATTGCATCCGAATTTAATACAAAAGGCACAATGCCGACTTAAGTACAAGAGTACTGATACTCTAACTTTTAATGATTTGAACCTCTCCTGTGAGTCCACTTTTAGATTCCGATGCTTCACTTCAGGTTTACTGTATCCCTTGGACCCTCGTATTGACGATGAAACACAGAAATTGCATCCGAATTTAATACAAAAGGCACAATGCCGACTTACGTACAAGAGGACTGAAACTCTAACAATCTATGATTTGAACCTCTGCTGTGAGTCCAGTTTTAGTTTCCGATGCTTCACTTCAGGTTTACTGTATTTCTTGGACCTTCTTATTGACGATTAAACACAGAAATTGCATCCGAATGTAATACAAAAGGCACAATGCCGACTTAAGTACAAGAGGACTGAAACTCTAACTTTCTATGATTTGAACCTCTGCTGTGAGTCCAGTTTTAGTTTCCGATGCTTCACTTCAGGTTTACTGTATACCTTGGACCTTCTTATTGACGATGAAGCACAGAAATTGCATCCGAAATTAATAAAAAAGGCACAATGCCGACTTAAGTACAAGAGGACTGATAATCTAACTTTCTATGATTTGAACCCCTCCTGTGAGTCCAGTTTTAGATTCCGATGTTTAACTTCAGGTTTACTTTATCCCTTGGACCTTCTTATTGACGATGAAACACAGAAATTGCATCTGAATGTAATACAAAAGGCACAATGCCGACTTAAGTACAAGAGGACTGAAACTCTAACTTTCTATGATTTGAACCCCTCCTGTGAGTCCAGTTTTAGTTTCCGATGCTTCACTTCATGCTTACTGTATCCCTTGGACCTTCCTATTGACGATGAAACACAGATATTGCATCCGAATTTAATAAAAATGCACAATGCCGACTTAAGTCAAGAGGACTGAAACTTAAACTTTCTATGATTTCAACCTCCGCTGTGAGTCCAGTTTTAGTTTCCGATGCTTCACTTCATGTTTACTGTATCCCTTGGACCTTCCTATTGACGATGAAACACAGATATTGCATCCGAATTGAATAAAAAAGGCACAATGCCAACATAAGTACAAGAAGACTGATACTCTAACTTTCTATGATTTGAACCTCTCCTGTGAGTCCAGTTTTTGATTCCGATGCTTCACTTCGGGTTTACTGAATCCCTTGGACCCTCGTATTGACGATGAAACACAGAAATTGCATCCGAATTTAATACAAAAGGCACAATGAGGACTTAAGTGCACGAGGACTGAATCTCTGACTTTCAATGATTTGAACCTGTGCTGTGAGTCCAGTTTTAGTTTCTGATGCCTCAATTAAGGTGTACTGTATCCCTTGGACCTTCTTATTGACGATGAAACACAGAAATTGCATTCGAATTTAATACAAAAGGCACAGTGCCGACTTACGTACAAGAGGACTGAAACTCTAACTTTCTATGATTTTAACCTCTGCTGTGAGTTAAGTTTTAGTTTCCGATGCTTAACTTCAGGTTTACTGTATCCCTTGGACCTTCTTATTGACGATGAAACACAGAAATTGCTTCCGAATTTAATACAAAAGGCACAATGCCGACTTAAGTACAAGAGGACTGAAACTCTAACTTTCTATGATTTGAACCTCTGCTGTGAGTCCAGTTTTAGTTTCCGATGCTTCACTTCAGGTTTACTGTATCCCTAAGACCTTCTTATTGACGATGAAAGACAGAAATTGCATCTGACTGTAATAAAAAAGGCACAATGCCGATCTAAGTACAAGAGGACAGATACTCTAACTTTCTATGATTTGAATCCCTCCTGTGAGTCCAGTTTTAGATTCCGATGCTTAACTTCAGGTTTACTGTATCCCTTGGACCTTCTTAATGACGATGAAACAAAGAAATTGCATCCGAATTTAATAAAAAAGGCACTATGCCGACTTAAGTACAAGAGGACTGATACTCTAACTTTCGATGATTTGAACCTCTCCTGTGAGTCCAGTTTTGGATTCCGATGCTTCACTTCAGGTTTACTGTATTCCTTGGACCCTCTTATTGACGATGAAACACAGAAATTGCATCCAAATTTAATACAAAAGTCACAATGCCGACTTACGTACAAGAGGACTGAAACTCTAACTTTCTATGCTTTGAACCTCTGCTGTGAGTCCAGTTTTAGTTTCCGATGCTTCACTTCAGGTATACTGTATCCCTTGGACCTTCTTATTGACGATGAAACATAGAAATTGCATCCGAAGATAATACGAAAGGCACAATGCCGACTTATGTAGAAGACGACTGAAACTCTAACTTTCTATGATTTGGAACTCTGCTGTGAGTCCAGTTTTAGTTTCCGATGCTTCACTTCAGGTTTACTGTATCCCTTGGACCTTCTTATTGAAGATGAAACATAGAAATTGCATCCGAATTTAATACAAAAGGCACAATGCCGACTTAAGTACAAGAGGACAAAAAACTCTAACTTTCTATGATTTAAACCTCTGCTGTGAGTCCAGTTTTAGTTTCCGATGCTTCACTTCAGGTTTACTGTATCCCTTGTACCTTCTTATTGACGATGAAACACATAAATTGCATCCGAATTCAATACAAAAGGCACAATGCCGACTTAAGTACAAGAGGACTGAAACTCTCACTTTCTATGATTTGAACCTCTCCTGTGAGTTAAGTTTTAGTTTCCGATGCTTCACTTCAGGTTTACTGTATCCCTTGGACCTTCGTGTTGAAGATGAAACATAGAAATTGCATCCGAATTTAATACGAAAGGCACAATGCCGACTTAAGTACAAGAGGACTGAAACTCTAACTTTCTATGATTTGAACCTCTGCTGTGAGTCCAGTTTTAGTTTCCGATGCTTCACTTCAGGTTTACTGTATCCCTAAGACCTTCTTATTGACGATGAAAGACAGAAATTGCATCTGACTGTAATAAAAAAGGCACAATGCCGACTTAAATACAAGAGGACAGATACTCTAACTTTCTATGATTTGAACCCCTCCTGTGAGTCCAGTTTTAGATTCCGATGGTTAACTTCAGGTTTACTGTATCCCTTGGACCTTCTTATTGACGATGAAACACAGAAATTGCATCCGAATTTAATAAAAAAGGCACAATGCCGACTTAAGTACAAGAGGACTGATACTCTAACTTTCTATGATTTGAACCCCTCCTGTGAGTCCAGTTTTAGATTCCGATGCTTAACTTCAGGTTTACTGTATCCCTTATACCTTCTTATTGACGATGAAACACAGAAATTGCATCCGCATTTAATACAAAAGGCACAATGCCGACTTAAGTACAAGAGTTCTGATACTCTAACTTTCGATGATTAGAACCTCTCCTGTGAGTCCAGTTTTAGATTCCGATGCTTCACTTCAGGTTTACTGTATCCCTTGGACCCTCTTATTGACGATGAAACACAGAAATTGCATCCGAATTTAATACAAAAGGCACAATGCCGACTTACGTATAAGAGGACTGAAACTCTAACTTTCTATGCTTTGAACCTCTGCTGTGAGTCCAGTTTTAGTTTCCGATGCTTCACTTCAGGTATACTGTATCCCTTGGACCTTCTTATTGACGATGAAACATAGAAATTGCATCCGAAGATAATACAAAAGGCACAATGCCGACTTATGTAGAAGACGACTGAAACTCTAACTTTCTATGATTTGGAACTCTGCTGTGAGTCCAGTTTTAGTTTCCGATGTTTCACTTCAGGTTTACTGTATCCCTTGGACCTTCTTATTGACGATGAAGCACAGAAATTGCATCCGAAATTAATAAAAAAGGCACAATGCCGACTTAAGCAAAAGAGGACTGATACTCTAACTTTCTATGATTTGAACCCCTCCTGTGAGTCCAGTTTTAGATTCCGATGTTTAACTTCAGGTTTACTGTATCCCTTGGACCTTCTTATTGACGATGAAACACAGAAATTGCATCCGAATTTAATACAAAAGGCACAATGCCGACTTAAGTACAAGAGGACTGAAACTCTAACTTACTATGATTTGAACCTCTGCTGTGAGACCAGTTTTAGATTCCGATGCTTAACTTCAGGATTACTGTATCCCTTGGACTTTCTTATAGACGATGATACACAGAAATTGCATCCGAATTTAATACAAAAGGCACAATGCCGACTTAAGTACAAGAGGTCTGAGACTCTAACTTTCTATGATTTGAACCTCTGCTGTGAGTCCAGTTTTAGTTTCCGATGCTTCACTTCAGGTTTAGTGTATCCCTTGGACCTTCTTATTGACGATGAAACACAGAAATTGCATCCGAATTTAATACAAATGGCACAATGCCGACTTAAGTACAAGAGGACTGAAACTCTCACTTTCTATGATTTGAACCTCTCCTGTGAGTCCAGTTTTAGTTTCCGATGCTTCACTTCAGGTTTACTGTATCCCTTGGACCTTCTTATTGAAGATGAAACATAGAAATTGCATCCGAATTTAATACAAAAGGCACAATGCCGACTTAAGTACAAGAGGACCGAAACTCTAACTTTCTATGATGTAAACCTCTGCTGTGAGTCCAGTTTTAGTTTCCGATGCTTCACTTCAGGTTTACTGTATCCCTTGTACCTTCTTATTGACGATGAAACACAGAAATTGCATCTGAATTCAATACAAAATTCACAATGCCGACTTAAGTACAAGAGGACTGAGTCTCTAACTTTCTATGATTTGAACCTCTGCTGTGAGTCCAGTTTTAGTTTCCGATGCTTCATTTCAGGTTTACTGTATTCCTTGGACCTTCTTATTGACGATGAAACACAGAAATTGCATTCGAATATAATACAAAAGGCACAATGCCGACTTACGTACAAGAGGACTGAATCTCTAACTTTCTATGAATTGAACCTCTGCTGTGAGTCCAGTTTTAGTTTCCGATGCTTCACTTAAGGTTTACTGTACCCCTTGGACCTTCTTATTGACGATGAAACACAGAAATTGCATTCGAATTTAATACAAAAAGCACAATGCCGACTTACGTACAAGAGGACTGAAACTCTAACTTGCTATGATTTGAACCTCTGCTGTGAGTCCTGTTTTAGTTTCCGATGCTTAACTTCAGGTTTACTGTGTCCCTTGGACCTTCTTATTGACGATGAAACACAGAAATTGCATCCGAATTTAATAAAAAAGGCACAATGCCGACTTAAGTACAAGAGGACTGAAACTCTAACTTTCTATGATTTGAACCTCTGCTGTGAGTCCAGTTTTAGTTTCCGATGCTTTACTTAAGGTTTACTATATCCCTTGGACCTTCTTATTGACGATGAAACACAGAAATTGCATCCGAATTTAATACAAAAGGCACAATGCCGACTTACGTACAAGAGGACTGAAACTCTAACATTCTATGATTTGAACCTCTGCTGTGAGTCCAGTTTTAGTTTCCGATGCTTAACTTCAGGTTTACTGTATCCCTTGGACCTTCTTATTGACGATGAAACACAGAAATTGCATCCGAATTTAATACAAAAGGCACAATGCCGACTTAAGTACAAGAGGACTGAAACTCTAACTTTCTATGATTTGAACCTTTGCTGTGAGTCCAGTTTTAGTTTCCGATGCTTCACTTCAGGTTTACTGTGTCCCTTGGACCTTCTTATTGACGATGAAACACAGAAATTGCATCCGAATTTAATAAAAAAGGCACAATGCCGACTTAAGTACAAGAGGACTGATACTCTGACTTTCTATGATTTGAACCCCTCCTGTGAGTCCAGTTTTAGATTCCGATGCTTAACTTCAGGTTTACTGTATCCCTTGGACCTTTTTATTGACGATGAAACACAGAAATTGCTTCCGAATTTAATACAAAAGGCACAATGCCGACCAAAGTACAAGAGTACTGATACTCTAATTTTCGATGATTTGAACCTCTCCTGTGAGTCCAGTTTTAGAATCCGATGCTTCGCTTCAGGTTTACTGTATCCCTTGGACCCTCTTATTGACGATGAAACACAGAAATTGCATCCGAATTTAATACAAAAGGCACAATGCCGACTTAAGTACAAGAGGACTGAAACTCTAACTTTCTATGCTTTGTACCTCTGCTGTGAGTCCAGTTTTAGTTTCCGATGCTTCACCTTTGGTATACTGTATCCCTTGGACCTTCTTATTGACGATGAAACATAGAAATTGCATCCGAAGATAATACAAAAGGCGCAATGCCGACTTAAGTAGAAGACGACTGAAACTCTAACTTTCTATGATTTGAAACTCTGCTGTGAGTCCAGTTTTAGTTTCCGATGCTTCACTTCAGGTTTACTGTATCCCTTGGAACTTCTTATTGACGATGAAGCACAGAAATTGCATCCGAAATTAATAAAAAAGGCACAATGCCGACTTAAGTACAAGAGGACTGATACTCTAACTTTCTATGATTTGAACCCCTCCTGTGAGTCCAGTTTTAGATTCCGATGTTTAACTTCAGGTTTACTGTATCGCATGGACCTTCTTATTGACGATGAAACACAGAAATTGCATCCGAATTTAATACAAAAGGCACAATGCCGACTTACGTACAAGAGGACTGAAACTCTAACTTTCTATGATTTGAACCTCTGCTGTGAGACCAGTTTTAGATTCCGATGCTTAACTACAGGTTTACTGTATCCCTTGGACTTTCTTATAGACGATGAAACACAGAAATTGCATCCGAATTTAATACAAAAGGCACAATGCCGACTTAAGTACAAGAGGACTGATACTCTAACTTTCTATGATTTGAACCACTCCTGTGAGTCCAGTTTTAGATTCCGATGCTTAACTTCTGGTTTACTGTATCCCTTGGACCCTGGTATTGACGATGAAACACAGAAATTGCATCCGAATTTAATACAAAAGCACAATGCCGACTTAAATACAAGAGTACTGAAACTCTAACTTTCTATGATTTGAACCTCTGCTGTGAGTCCAGTTTTAGTTTCCGATGCTTCACATCATGTTTACTGTATCCCTTGGACCTTCCTATTGTCGATGAAACACAGAAATTGCATCCGAATTTAATAAAAAAGGCCCAATGCCAACTTAAGTTCAAGAGGACTGATACTCTAACTTTCTATGATTTGAACCCATCCTGTGAGTCCAGTTTTAGTTTCCGATGCTTCACTTCAGGTTTACTGTATCCTTTGGACCTTCTTATTGACGATGAAACACAGAAATTGCATCCGAATTTAATAAAAAAGGCACAATGCCAACTTAAATACAAGAGGACTGATACTCTAACTTTCTATGATTTGGACCCCTCCTGTGAGTCCAGTTTTAGTTTCCGATGCTTCACTTCAGGTTTACTGTATCCTTTGGACCTTCTTATTGACGATGAAACACAGAAATTGCATCCGAATTTAATAAAAAAGGCACAATGCCGACTTAAGTACAAGAGGACTGATACTCTAACTTTCTATGAGTTGAACCCCTCCTGTGAGTCCAGTTTTAGATTCCGATGCTTAACCTCGGGTTTACTGTATCCCTTGGACCTTCTTATTGACGATGAAACACAGAAATTGCATCCGTATTTAATACAAAAGGCACAATGCCGACTTAAGTAAAAGAGGACTGATACTCTAACTTTCTATGATTTGAACCTCTCCTGTGAGTCCAGTTTTAGATTCCGATGCTTCATTTAGGGTTTACTGAATCCCTTGGATCCTCTTATTGACGATGAAACACAGAAATTGCATCCGAATTTAATACAAAAGGCACAATGCCGACTGAAGTACAAGTGGACTGAAACTCTAACTTTCTTTGATGTGAACCTCTGCTGTGAGACCAGTTTTAGTTTCCGATGCTTCACTTCAGGTTTACTGTATCCCTTGGACCTTCTTATTGACGATGAAACACAGAAATTGCATTCGAATTTAATACAAAAGGCACAATGCCGACTTACGTACAAGAGGACTGAAACTCTAACTTTCTATGATTTGAACCTCTGCTGTGAGACCAGTTTTAGTTTCCGATGCTTCACTTCAGGTTTACTGTATCCTTGGACCATCTTATTGAAGATGAAACATAGAAATTGCATCAGAATTTAATACAAAAGGCACAATGCCGACTTAAGTACAAGAGGACTGAAACTCTAACTTTCTATGATGTAAACCTCTGCTGTGAGTCCAGTTTTAGTTTCCGATGCTTCTCTTCAGGTTTACTGTATCCCTTGTACCTTCTTATTGACGATGAAACACAGAAATTGCATCCGAATTCAATACAAAAGGCACAATGCCGACTTAAGTACAAGAGGACTGAAACTCTAACTTTCTATGATTTTAACTTCTGCGGTGAGACCAGTTTCAGATTCCGATGCTTAACTTCAGGTTTACTGTATCCCTTGGACTTTCGTATAGACGATGAAACACAGAAATTGCATCCGAATTTAATACAAAAGGCACAATGCCGACTTAAGTACAAGAGGACTGAGACTCTAACTTTCTATGATTTGAACGTCTGCTGTGAGTCCAGTTTTAGTTTCCGATGCTTCACTTCAGGTTTAGTGTATCCCTTGGACCTTCTTATTGACGATGAAACACAGAAATTGCATCCGAATTTAATACAAAAGGCACAATGCCGACTTAAGTAGAAGAGGACTGAAACTCTCACTTTCAATGATTTGAACCTCTCCTGTGAGTCCTGTTTTAGTTTCCGATGCTTCACTTCAGGTTTACTGTATCCCTTGGACCTTCTTATTGAAGATGAAACATAGAAATTGCATCCGAATTTAATACAAAAGGCACAATGCCGACTTAAGTACAAGAGGACAAAAAACTCTAACTTTCTATGATTTAAACCTCTGCTGTGAGTCCAGTTTTAGTTTCCGATGCTTCACTTCAGGTTTACTGTATCCCTTGTACCTTCTTATTGACGATGAAACACATAAATTGCATCCGAATTCAATACAAAAGGCACAATGCCGACTTAAGTACAAGAGGACTGAGACTCTAACTTTCAATGATTTGAACGTCTGCTGTGAGTCCAGTTTTAGTTTACGATGCTTCACTTCAGGTTTACTGTATCCCTTGGACCTTCGTATTGAAGATGAAGCATTGAAATTGCATCCGAATTTAATACAAAAGACACAATGTCGACTTAAATACAAGAGCACTGAAACTCTAACTTTCTATGAATTGAACCTCTGCTGTGAGTCCAGTTTTAGTTTCCGATGCTTCACTTCAGGTTTACTGTATCCCTAAGACCTTCTTATTGACGATGAAAGACAGAAATTGCATCTGACTGTAATAAAAAAGGCACAATGCCGACTTAAATACAAGAGGACAGATACTCTAACTTTCTATGATTTGAACCCCTCCTGTGAGTCCAGTTTTAGATTCCGATGCTTAACTTCAGGTTTACTGTATCCCTTGGACCTTCTTATAGACGATGAAACACAGAAATTGCATCCGCATTTAATACAAAAGGCACAATGCCGACTTAAGTACAAGAGTTCTGATACTCTAACTTTCGATGATTTGAACCTCTCCTGTGAGTCCAGTTTTAGATTCCGATGCTTCACTTCAGGTTTACTGTATCCCTTGGACCCTCTTATTGACGATGAAACACAGAAATTGCATCCGAATTTAATACAAAAGGCACAATGCCGACTTACGTACAAGAGGACTGAAACTCTAACTTTCTATGCTTCGAACCTCTGCTGTGAGTCCAGTTTTAGTTTCCGATGCTTCACTTCAGGTATACGGTATCCCTTGGACCTTCTTATTGACGATGAAACATAAAAATTGCATCCGAAGATAATTCAAAAGGCACAATGCCGACTTATGTAGAAGACGACTGAAACTCTAACTTTCTATGATTTGGAACTCTGCTGTGAGTCCAGTTTTAGTTTCCGATGTTTCACTTCCGGTTTACTGTATCCCTTGGACCTTCTTATTGACGATGAAGCACAGAAATTGCATCCGAAATTAATAAAAAAGGCACAATGCCGTCTTAAGTACAAGAGGACTGATACTCTAACTTTCTATGATTTGAACCCCTCCTGTGAGTCCAGTTTTAGATTCCGATGTTTAACTTCAGGTTTACTGTATCCCTTGGACCTTCTTATTGACGATGAAACACAGAAATTGCATCCGAATTTAATACAAAAGGCACAATGCCGACTTAAGTACAAGAGGACTGAAACTCTAACTTACTATGATTTGAACCTCTGCTGTGAGACCAGTTTTAGATTCCGATGCTTAACTTCAGGTTTACTGTATCCCTTGGACTTTCTTATAGACGATGAAACACAGAAATTGCATCCGAATTTAATACAAAAGGCACAATGCCGACTTAAGTACAAGAGGACTGAGACTCTGACTTTCTATGATTTGAACCTCTGCTGTGAGTCCAGTTTTAGTTTCCGATGCTTCACTTCAGGTTTAGTGTATCCCTTGGACCTTCTTATTGACGATGAAACACAGAAATTGCATCCGAATTTAATACAAAAGGCACAATGCCGACTTAAGTACAAGAGGACTGAAACTCTCACTTTGTATGATTTGAACCTCTCCTGTGAGTCCAGTTTTAGTTTCCCATGCTTCACTTCAGGTTTACTGTATCCCTTGGACCTTCTTATTGAAGATGAAACATAGAAACTGCATCCGAATTTAATACAAAAGGCACAATGCCGACTTAAGTACAAGAGGACTGAAACTCTAACTTTCTATGATGTAAACCTCTGCTGTGAGTCCAGTTTTAGTTTCCGATGCTTCACTTCAGGTTTACTGTATCCCTTGTACCTTCTTATTGACGATGAAACACAGAAATTGCATCCGAATTCAATACAAAAGGCACAATAACGACTTAAGTACAAGAGGACTGAGACTCTAACTTTCTATGATTTGAACCTCTGCTGTGAGTCCAGTTTTAGTTTCCGATGCTTCATTTCAGGTTTACTGTATACCTTGGACCTTCTTATTGACGATGAAACACAGAAATTGCATTCGAATATAATACAAAAGGCACAATGCCGACTTACGTACAAGAGGACTGAATCTCTAACTTTCTATGGATTGAACCTCTGCTGTGAGTCCAGTTTTAGTTTCCGATGCTTCACTTAAGGTTTACTGTACCCCTTGGACCTTCTTATTGACGATGAAACACAGAAATTGCATTCGAATTTAATACAAAAAGCACAATGCCGACCTACGTACAAGAGGACTGAAACTCTAACTTGCAATGATTTGAACCTCTGCTGTGAGTCCTGTTTTAGTTTCCGATGCTTAACTTCAAGTTTACTGTATCCCTAAGACCATCTTATTGACGATGAAACACAGAAATTGCATCCGAATTTAATACAAAAGGCACAATGCCGACTTAAGTACAAGAGGACTGAACCTCTAACTTTCTATGATTTGAACCTCTGCCGTGAGTCCAGTTTCAGTTTCCGATGCTTCACTTCAGGTTTACTGTGTCCCTTGGACCTTCTTATTGACGATGAAACACAGAAATTGCATCCGAATTTAATAAAAAAGGCACAATGCCGACTTACGTACAAGAGGACTGAAACTCTAACATTCTATGATTTGAACCTCTGCTGTGAGTCCAGTTTTAGTTTCCGATGCTTAACTTCAGGTTTACTGTATCCCTTGGACCTTCTTATTGACGATGAAACACAGAAATTGCATCCGAATTTAATACAAAAGGCACAATGCCGACTTAAGTACAAGAGGACTGAAACTCTAACTTTCTATGATTTGAACCTTTGCTGTGAGTCCAGTTTTAGTTTCCGATGCTTCACTTCAGGTTTACTGTGTCCCTTGGACCTTCTTATTGACGATGAAACACAGAAATTGCATCCGAATGTAATAAAAAAAGGCACAATGCCGACTTAAGTACAAGAGGACTGATACTCTGACTTTCTATGATTTGAACCCCTCCTGTGAGTCCAGTTTTAGATTCCGTTGCTTAACTTCAGGTTTACTGTATCCCTTGGACCTTCTTATTGACGATGAAACACAGAAATTGCTTCCGAATTTAATACAAAAGGCACAATGCCGACTAAAGTACAAGAGTACTGATACTCTAATTTTCGATGATTTGAACCGCTCCTGTGAGTCCAGTTTTAGATTCCGATGCTTCACTTCAGGTTTACTGTATCCCTTGGACCCTCTTATTGACGATGAAACACAGAAATTGCATCCGAATTTAATACAAAAGGCACAATGCCGACTTAAGTACAAGAGGACTGAAACTCTAACTTTCTATGCTTTGTACCTCTGCTGTGAGTCCAGTTTTAGTTTCCGATGCTTCACCTTTGGTATACTGTATCCCTTGGACCTTCTTATTGACGATGAAACATAGAAATTACATCCGAAGATAATACAAAAGGCGCAATGCCGACTTAAGTAGAAGACGACTGAAACCCTAACTTTCTATGATTTGAAACTCTGCTGTGAGTCCAGTTTTAGTTTCCGATGCTTCACTTCAGGTTTACTGTATCCCTTGGAACTTCTTATTGACGATGAAGCACAGAAATTGCATCCGAAATTAATAAAAAAGGCACAATGCCGACTTAAGTACAAGAGGACTGATACTCTAACTTTCTATGATTTGAACCTCTGCTGTGAGTCCAGTTTTAGTTTCCGATGCTTCACTTCAGGTTTACTGTATTCCTTGGACCTTCTTATTGACGATGAAACACAGAAATTGCATCCGAATTTAATACAAAAGGCACAATGGCGACTTAAGTACGAGAGGACTGAAACTCTAACTTTCTATGATGTGAACCTCTGCTGTGAGTCCAGTTTTAGTTTCCGATGCTTCACTTCAGGTTTACTGTATCCCTTGGACCTTCTTATTGACGATGAAACACAGAAATTGCATCCGAATTTAGTACAAAAGGCACAATGCCGACTTAAGTACAAGAGGACTGAAACTCTAACTTTCTATGATTTGAACCTCTGCTGTGGGTCCAGTTTTAGTTTCCGGTGCTTCACATCATGTTTACTGTATCCCTTGGACCTTCCTATTGACGATGAAACACAGAAATTGCATCCGAATTTAATAAAAAAGGCCCAATGCCAACTTAAGTACAAGAGGACTGATACTCTAACTTTCTATGATTTGAACCCATCCTGTGAGTCCAGTTTTAGTTTCCGATGCTTCACTTCAGGTTTACTGTATCCTTTGGACCTTCTTATTGACGATGAAACACAGAAATTGCATCCGAATTTAATAAAAAAGGCACAATGCCAACTTAAGTACAAGAGGACTGATACTCTAACTTTCTATGATTTGAACCCCTCCTGTGAGTCCAGTTTTAGTTTCCGATGCTTCACTTCAGGTTTACTGTATCCTTTGGACCTTCTTATTGACGATGAAACACAGAAATTGCATCCGAATTTAATATAAAAGGCACAATGCCGACTTAAGTACAAGAGGACTGATACTCTAACTTTCTATGAGTTGAACCCCTCCTGTGAGTCCAGTTTTAGATTCTGATGCTTAACCTCTGGTTTACTTTATCCCTTGGACCTTCTTATTGACGATGAAACACAGAAATTGCATCCGTATTTAATACAAAAGGCACAATGCCGACTTAAGTAAAAGAGGACTGATACTCTAACTTTCTATGATTTGAACCTCTCCTGTGAGTCCAGTTTTAGATTCCGATGCTTCATTTAGGGTTTACTGTATCCCTTGGATCCTCTTATTGACGATGAAACACAGAAATTGCATCCGAATTTAATACAAAAGGCACAATGCCGACTTAAGTACAAGTGGACTCAAACTCTAAATTTCTATGATTTGAACCTCTGCTGTGAGACCAGTTTTAGTTTCCGATGCTTCACTTCAGGTTTACTGTATCCCTTGGACCTTCTTATTAACGATGAAACACAGAAATTGCATTCGAATTTAATACAAAAGGCACAATGCCGACTTACGTACAAGAGGACTGAAACTCTAACTTTCTATGATTTGAACCTCTGCAGTGAGACCAGTTTTAGTTTCCGATGCTTCACTTCAGGTTTACTGTATCCCTTGGACCTTCTTATTGAAGATGAAACATAGAAATTGCATCCGAATTTAATACAAAAGGCACAATGCCGACTTAAGTACAAGAGGACTGAGACTCTAACTTTCTATGATAAGAACCTTAGCTGTGAGTCCAGTTTTAGTTTCCGATGCTTCACTTCAGGTTTACTGTATTCCTTGGACCTGCTTATTGACGATGAAACACAGAAATTGCATCCGAATTTAATAAAAAAGGCACAATGCCGACTTACGTACAAGAGGACTGAAACTCTAACATTCTATGATTTGAACCTCTGCTGTGAGTCCAGTTTTAGTTTCCGATGCTTAACTTCAGGTTTACTGTATCCCTTGGACCTTCTTATTGACGATGAAACACAGAAATTGCATCCGAATTTAATACAAAAGGCACAATGCCGACTTAAGTACAAGAGGACTGAAACTCTAACTCTCTATGATTTGAACCTTTGCTGTGAGTCCAGTTTTAGTTTCCGATGCTTCACTTCAGGTTTACTGTGTCCCTTGGACCTTCTTATTGACGATGAAACACAGAAATTGCATCCGAATTTAATAAAAAGGCACAATGCCGACTTAAGTACAAGAGGACTGATACTCTGACTTTCTATGATTTGAACCCCTCCTGTGAGTCCAGTTTTAGATTTCGTTGCTTAACTTCAGGTTTACTGTATCCCTTGGACCTTCTTATTGACGATGAAACACAGAAATTGCTTCCGAATTTAATACAAAAGGCACAATGCCGACTAAAGTACAAGAGTACTGATACTCTAATTTTCGATGATTTGAACCTCTCCTGTGAGTCCAGTTTTGGATTCCGATGCTTCACTTCAGGTTTACTGTATCCCTTGGACCCTCTTATTGACGATGAAACACAGAAATTGCATCCGAATTTAATACAAAAGGCACAATGCCGACTTAAGTACAAGAGGACTGAAACTCTAACTTTCTATGCTTTGTTCCTCTGCTGTGAGTCCAGTTTTAGTTTCCGATGCTTCACCTTTGGTATACTGTATCCCTTGGACCTTCTTATTGACGATGAAACATAGAAATTGCATCCGAAGATAATACAAAAGGCGCAATGCCGACTTAAGTAGAAGACGACTGAAACTCTAACTTTCTATGATTTGAAACTCTGCTGTGAGTCCAGTTTTAGTTTCCGATGCTTCACTTCAGGTTTACTGTATCCCTTGGAACTTCTTATTGACGATGAAGCACAGAAATTGCATCCGAAATTAATAAAAAAGGCACAATGCCGACTTAAGTACAAGAGGACTGATACTCTAACTTTCTATGATTTGAACCTCTGCTGTGAGTCCAGTTTTAGTTTCCGATGCTTCACTTCAGGTTTACTGTATTCCTTGGACCTTATTATTGACGATGAAACACAGAAATTGCATCCGAATTTAATACAAAAGGCACAATGGCGACTTAAGTACAAGAGGACTGAAACTCTAACTTTCTATGATTTGAACCTCTGCTGTGAGTCCAGTTTTAGTTTCCGATGCTTCACTTCAGGTTTACTGTATCCCTTGGACCTTCTTATTGACGATGAAACACAGAAATTGCATCCGAATTTAGTACAAAAGGCACAATGCCG
Organism: Schistocerca americana; assembly: GCF_021461395.2. Classification (NCBI taxonomy): domain Eukaryota; kingdom Metazoa; phylum Arthropoda; class Insecta; order Orthoptera; family Acrididae; genus Schistocerca; species Schistocerca americana. The sequence continues at coordinate 60,610,713 of NC_060125.1, read as the reverse complement.
ACTTAAGTACAAGAGGACTGAAACTCTAACTTTCTATGATTTGAACCTCTGCTGTGGGTCCAGTTTTAGTTTCCGATGCTTCACATCATGTTTACTGTATCCCTTGGACCTTCCTATTGACGATGAAACAAAGAAATTGCATCCGAATTTAATAAAAAAGGCCCAATGCCAACTTAAGTACAAGAGGACTGATACTCTAACTTTCTATGATTTGAACCCATCCTGTGAGTCCAGTTTTAGTTTCCGATGCTTCACTTCAGGTTTACTGTATCCTTTGGACCTTCTTATTGACGATGAAACACAGAAATTGCATCCGAATTTAATAAAAAAGGCACAATGCCAACTTAAGTACAAGAGGACTGATACTCTAACTTTCTATGATTTGAACCCCTCCTGTGAGTCCAGTTTTAGTTTCCGATGCTTCACTTCAGGTTTACTGTATCCTTTGGACCTTCTTATTGACGATGAAACACAGAAATTGCATCCGAATTTAATAAAAAAGGCACAATGCCGACTTAAGTACAAGAGGACTGATACTCTAACTTTCTATGAGTTGAACCCCTCCTGTGAGTCCAGTTTTAGATTCCGATGCTTAACCTCTGGTTTACTGTATCCCTTGGACCTTCTTATCGACGATGAAACACAGAAATTGCATCCGTATTTAATACAAAAGGCACAATGCCGACTTAAGTAAAAGAGGACTGATACTCTAACTTTCTATGATTTGAACCTCTCCTGTGAGTCCAGTTTTAGATTCCGATGCTTCTTTTAGGGTTTACTGTATCCCTTGGATCCTCTTACTGACGATGAAACACAGAAATTGCATCCGAATTTAATACAAAAGGCACAATGCCGACTTAAGTACAAGTGGACTCTAACTCTAACTTTCTATGATTTGAACCTCTGCTGTGAGACCAGTTTTAGTTTCCGATGCTTCACTTCAGGTTTACTGTATCCCTTGGACCTTCTTATTGACGATGAAACACAGATATTGCATTCGAATTTAATACAAAAGGCACAATGCCGACTTACGTACAAGAGGACTGAAACTCTAACTTTCTATGATTTGAACCTCTGCTGTGGGTCCAGTTTTAGTTTCCGATGCTTCACATCATGTTTACTGTATCCCTTGGACCTTCCTATTGACGATGAAACAAAGAAATTGCATCCGAATTTAATAAAAAAGGCCCAATGCCAACTTAAGTACAAGAGGACTGATACTCTAACTTTCTATGATTTGAACCCATCCTGTGAGTCCAGTTTTAGTTTCCGATGCTTCACTTCAGGTTTACTGTATCCTTTGGACCTTCTTATTGACGATGAAACACAGAAATTGCATCCGAATTTAATAAAAAAGGCACAATGCCAACTTAAGTACAAGAGGACTGATACTCTAACTTTCTATGATTTGAACCCCTCCTGTGAGTCCAGTTTTAGTTTCCGATGCTTCACTTCAGGTTTACTGTATCCTTTGGACCTTCTTATTGACGATGAAACACAGAAATTGCATCCGAATTTAATAAAAAAGGCACAATGCCGACTTAAGTACAAGAGGACTGATACTCTAACTTTCTATGAGTTGAACCCCTCCTGTGAGTCCAGTTTTAGATTCCGATGCTTAACCTCTGGTTTACTGTATCCCTTGGACCTTCTTATCGACGATGAAACACAGAAATTGCATCCGTATTTAATACAAAAGGCACAATGCCGACTTAAGTAAAAGAGGACTGATACTCTAACTTTCTATGATTTGAACCTCTCCTGTGAGTCCAGTTTTAGATTCCGATGCTTCTTTTAGGGTTTACTGTATCCCTTGGATCCTCTTACTGACGATGAAACACAGAAATTGCATCCGAATTTAATACAAAAGGCACAATGCCGACTTAAGTACAAGTGGACTCTAACTCTAACTTTCTATGATTTGAACCTCTGCTGTGAGACCAGTTTTAGTTTCCGATGCTTCACTTCAGGTTTACTGTATCCCTTGGACCTTCTTATTGACGATGAAACACAGATATTGCATTCGAATTTAATACAAAAGGCACAATGCCGACTTACGTACAAGAGGACTGAAACTCTAACTTTCTATGATTTGAACCTCTGCTGTGAGACCAGTTTTAGTTTCCGATGCTTCACTTCAGGTTTACTGTATCCCTTGGACCTTCTTATTGAAGATGAAACATAGAAATTGCATCCGAATTTAATACAAAAGGCACAATGCCGACTTAAGTACAAGAGGACTGAAACTCTAACTTTCTATGATGTAAACCTCTGCTGTGAGTCCAGTTTTAGTTTCCGATGCTTCACTTCAGGTTTACTGTATTCCTTGGACCTGCTTATTGACGATGAAACACAGAAATTGCACTCGAATTTAATACAAAAGGCACAATGCCGACTTACGTACAAGAGGACTGAATCTCTAACTTTCTATGAATTGAACCTCTGCTGTGAGTCCAGTTTTAGTTTCCGATGCTTCACTTAAGGTTTACTGTATCCCTTGGACCTTCTTATTGACGATGAAACACAGAAATTGCATTCGAATTTAATACAAAAGGCACAATGCCGACTTACGTACAAGAGGACTGAAACTCTAACATTCTATGATTTGAACCTCTGCTGTGAGTGCAGTTTTAGTTTCCGATGCTTCACTTCAGGTTTACTGTGTCCCTTGGACCTTCTTATTGACGATGAAACGCAGAAATTGCATCCGAATTTAATAAAAAAGGCACAATGCCGACTTAAGTACAAGAGGACTGATACACTAACTTTCTATGATTTGAACCCCTCCTGTGAGTCCAGTTTTAGATTCCGATGCTTAACTTCAGGTTTACTGTATCCCTTGGACCTTTTTATTGACGATGAAACACAGAAATTGCTTCCGAATTTAATACAAAAGGCACAATGCCGACTTCAGTACAAGAGTACTGATACTCTAATTTTCGATGATTTGAACCTCTCCTGTGAGTCCAGTTTTAGATTCCGATGCTTCACTTCAGGTTAACTGTATCCCTTGGACCCTCTTATTGACGATGAAACACAGAAATTGCATCCGAATTTAATACAAAAGGCACAATGCCGAACTAAGTACAAGAGTACTGAAACTCTAACTTTCTATGCTTTGTACCTCTGCTGTGAGTCCAGTTTTAGTTTCCGATGCTTCACCTTTGGTATACTGTATCCCTTGGACCTTCTTATTGACGATGAAACACAGAAATTGCATCCGAAGATAATGCAAAAGGCACAATGCCGACTTAAGTAGAAGACGACTGAAACTCTAACTTTCTATGATTTGAAACTCTGCTGTGAGTCCAGTTTTAGTTTCTGATGCTTCACTTCAGGTTTACTGTATCCCTTGGAACTTCTTATTGACGATGAAGCACAGAAATTGCATCCGAAATTAATAAAAAAGGCACAATGCCGACTTAAGTACAAGTGGACTGATACTCTAACTTTCTATGATTTGAACCCCTCCTGTGAGTCCAGTTTTAGATTCCGATGTTTAACTTCAGGTTTACTGTATCCCATGGACCTTCTTATTGACGATGAAACACAGATATTGCATCCGAATTTAATACAAAAGGCACAATGCCGTCTTACGTACAAGAGGACTGAAACTCTAACTTTCTACGATTTGAACCTCTGCTGTGAGACCAGTTTTAGATTCCGATGCTTAACTTCAGCTTTACTGTATCCCTTGGACTTTCTTATAGACGATGAAACACAGAAATTGCATCCGAATTTAATACAAAAGGCACAATGCCGACTTAAGTACAAGAGGACTGATACTCTAACTTTCTATGATTTGAACCACTCCTGTGAGTCCAGTTTTAGATTCCGATGCTTAACTTCTTTTTTACTGTATCCCTTGGACCCTCGTATTGACGATGAAACACAGAAATTGCATCCGAATTTAATACAAAAGGCACAATGCCGACTTAAATACAAGAGTACTGAAACCCTAACTTTCTATGATTTGAACCTCTGCTGTGAGTCCAGTTTTAGTTTCCGATGCTTCACTTCAGGTTTACTGTATTCCTTGGACCTTCTTATTGACGATGAAACACAGAAATTTCATCCGAATTTAATACAAAAGGCACAATGCCGACTTAAGTACAAGAGGACTGAAACTCTAACTTTCTATGATTTGAACCTCTGCTGAGAGTACAGTTTTAGTTTCCGATGCTTCACTTCAGGTTTACTGTATCCCTTGGACCTTCTTATTGACGATGAAACACAGAAATTGCATCCGAATTTAATACAAAAGGCACAATGCCGACTTAAGTACAAGAGGACTGAAACTCTAACTTTCTATGATTTGAACCTTTGCTGTGAGTCCAGTTTTAGTTTCCGATGCTTCACTTCAGGTTTACTGTGTCCCTTGGACCTTCTTATTGACGATGAAACACAGAAATTGCATCCGAATTTAATAAAAAAGGCACAATGCCGACTTAAGTACAAGAGGACTGATACTCTGACTTTCTATGATTTGAACCCCTCCTGTGAGTCCAGTTTTAGATTCCGTTGCTTAACTTCAGGTTTACTGTATCCCTTGGACCTTCTTATTGACGATGAAACACAGAAATTACTTCCGAATTTAATACAAAAGGCACAATGCCGACTTAAGTACAAGAGGACTGATACTCTAACTTTCTATGATTTGAACCCCTCCTGTGAGTCCAGTTTTAGATTCCGATGTTTAACTTCAGGTTTACTGTATCGCATGGACCTTCTTATTGACGATGAAACACAGAAATTGCATCCGAATTTAATACAAAAGGCACAATGCCGACTTACGTACAAGAGGACTGAAACTCTAACTTTCTATGATTTGAACTTCTGCTGTGAGACCAGTTTTAGATTCCGATGCTTAACTTCAGGTTTACTGTATCCCTTGGACTTTCTTATAGACGATGAAACACAGAAATTGCATCCGAATTTAATACAAAAGGCACAATGCCGACTTAAGTACAAGAGGACTGATACTCTAACTTTCTATGGTTTGAACCACTCCTGTGAGTCCAGTTTTAGATTCCGATGCTTAACTTCTGGTTTACTGTATCCCTTGGACCCTGGTATTGACGATGAAACACAGAAATTGCATCCGAATTTAATACAAAAGGCACAATGCCGACTTAAGTACAAGAGGACTGATACTCTAACTCTCTATGATTTGAACCTCTGCTGTGAGTCCAGTTTTAGTTTCCGATGCTTCACTTCAGGTTTACTGTATTCCTTGGACCTTCTTACTGACGATGAAACACAGAAATTGCATCCGAATTTAATACAAAAGGCACAATGGCGACTTAAGTACAAGAGGACTGAAACTCTAACTTTCTATGATTTGAACCTCTGCTGTGAGTCCAGTTTTAGTTTCCGATGCTTCACTTCAGGTTTACTGTATCCCTTGGACCTTCTTATTGACGATGAAACACAGAAATTGCATCCGAATTTAGTACAAATTTCACAATGCCGACTTAAGTACAAGAGGACTGAAACTCTAACTTTCTATGATTTGAACCTCTGCTGTGAGTCCAGTTTTAGTTTCCGATGCTTCACATCATGTTTACTGTATCCCTTGGACCTTCCTATTGACGATGAAACACAGAAATTGCATCCGAATTTAATAAAAAATGCCCAATGCCAACTTAAGTACAAGAGGACTGATACTCTAACTTTCTATGATTTGAACCCATCCTGTGAGTCCAGTTTTAGTTTCCGATGCTTCACTTCAGGTTTACTGTATCCTTTGGACCTTCTTATTGACGATGAAACACAGAAATTGCATCCGAATTTAATAAAAAAGGCACAATGCCAACTTAAGTACAAGAGGACTGATACTCTAACTTTCTATGATTTGAACCCCTCCTGTGAGTCCAGTTTTAGTTTCCGATGCTTCACTTCAGGTTTACTGTATCCTTTGGACCTTCTTATTGACGATGAAACACAGAAATTGCATCCGAATTTAATAAAAAAGGCACAATGCCGACTTAAGTACAAGAGGACTGATACTCTAACTTTCTACGAGTTGAACCTCTCCTGCGAGTCCAGTTTTAGATTCCGATGCTTAACCTCTGGTTTACTGTATCCCTTGGACCTTCGTATTGACGATGAAACACAGAAATTGCATACGTATTTAATACAAAAGGCACAATGCCGACTTAAGTAAAAGAGGACTGATACTCTAACTTTCTATGATTTGAACCTCTCCTATGAGTCCAGTTTTAGATTCCGATGCTTCATTTAGGGTTTACTGTATCCCTTGGATCCTCTTATTGACGATGAAACACAGAAATTGCATCCGAATTTAATACAAAAGGCACAATGCCGACTTAAGTACAAGTGGACTCAAACTCTAACTTTCTATGATTTGAACCTCTGCTGTGAGACCAGTTTTAGTTTCCGATGCTTCACTTCAGGTTTACTGTATCCCTTGGACCTTCTTATTGACGATGAAACACAGAAATTGCATTCGAATTTAATCCAAAAGGCGCAATGCCGACTTACGTACAAGAGGACTGAAACTCTAACTTTCTATGATTTGAACCTCTGCTGTGAGACCAGTTTTAGTTTCCGATGCTTCACTTCAGGTTTACTGTATCCCTTGGACCTTCTGATTGAAGATGAAACATAGAAATTGCATCCGAATTTAATACAAAAGGCACAATGCCGACTTAAGTACAAGAGGACTGAAACTCTAACTTTCTATGATGTAAACCTCTGCTGTGAGTCCAGTTTTAGTTTCCGATGCTTCACTTCAGGTTTACTGTATCCCTTGTACCTTCTTATTGACGATGAAACACAGAAATTGCATCCGAATTCAATACAAAAGGCACAATGCCGACTTAAGTACAAGAGGACTGAGACTCTAACTTTCTATGATTTGAACCTCTGCTGTGAGTCCAGTTTTAGTTTCCGATGCTTCACTTCAGGTTTACTGTGTCCCTTGGACCTTCTTATTGACGATGAAACGCAGAAATTGCATCCGAATTTAATAAAAGAATCACAATGCCGACTTAAGTACAAGAGGACTGATACACTAACTTTCTATGATTTGAACCCCTCCTGTGAGTCCAGTTTTAGATTCCGATGCTTAACTTCAGGTTTACTGTATCCCTTGGACCTTCTTATTGACGATGAAACACAGAAATTGCTTCCGAATTTAATACAAAAGGCACAATGCCGACTTAAGTACAAGAGTACTGATACTCTAATTTTCGATGATTTGAACCTCTCCTGTGAGTCCAGTTTTAGATTCCGATGCTTCACTTCAGGTTAACTGTATCCCTTGGACCCTCTTATTGACGATGAAACACAGAAATTGCATCCGAATTTAATACAAAAGGCACAATGCCGAACTAAGTACAAGAGGACTGAAACTCTAACTTTCTATGCTTTGTACCTCTGCTGTGAGTCCATTTTTAGTTTCCGATGCTTCACCTTTGGTATACTGTATCCCTTGGAATTTCTTATTGACGATGAAACACAGAAATTGCATCCGAAGATAATGCAAAAGGCACAATGCCGACTTAAGTAGAAGACGACTGAAACTCTAACCTTCTATGATTTGAAACTCTGCTGTGAGTCCAGTTTTAGTTTCTGATGCTTCACTTCAGGTTTACTGTATCCCTTGGAACTTCTTATTGACGATGAAGCACAGAAATTGCATCCGAAATTAATAAAAAAGGCACAATGCCGACTTAAGTACAAGTGGACTGATACTCTAACTTTCTATGATTTGAACCCCTCCTGTGAGTCCAGTTTTAGATTCCGATGTTTAACTTCAGGTTTACTGTATCCCATGGACCTTCTTATTGACGATGAAACACAGATATTGCATCCGAATTTAATACAAAAGGCACAATGCCGTCTTACGTACAAGAGGACTGAAACTCTAACTTTCTATGATTTGAACCTCTGCTGTGAGACCAGTTTTAGATTCCGATGCTTAACTTCAGGTTTACTGTATCCCTTGGACTTTCTTATAGACGATGAAACACAGAAATTGCATCCGAATTTAATACAAAAGGCACAATGCCGACTTAAGTACAAGAGGACTGATACTCTAACTTTCTATGATTTGAACCACTCCTGTGAGTCCAGTTTTAGATTCCGATGCTTAACTTCTGGTTTACTGTATCCCTTGGACCCTGGTATTGACGATGAAACACAGAAATTGCATCCGAATTTAATACAAAAGGCACAATGCCGACTTAAGTACAAGAGGACTGATACTCTAACTTTCTATGATTTGAACCTCTGCTGTGAGTCCAGTTTTAGTTTCCGATGCTTCACTTCAGGTTTACTGTATTCCTTGGACCTTCTTATTGACGATGAAACACAGAAATTGCATCCGAATTTAATACAAAAGGCACAATGGCGACTTAAGTACAAGAGGACTAAAACTCTAACTTTCTATGATTTGAACCTCTGCTGTGAGTCCAGTTTTAGTTTCCGATGCTTCACTTCAGGTTTACTGTATCCCTTGGACCTTCTTATTGACGATGAAACACAGAAATTGCATCCGAATTTAGTACAAAAGGCACAATGCCGACTTAAGTACAAGGGGACTGAAACTCTAACTTTCTATGATTTGAACCTCTGCTGTGGGTCCAGTTTTAGTTTCCGATGCTTCACATCATGTTTACTGTATCCCTTGGACCTTCCTATTGACGATGAAACACAGAAATTGCATCCGAATTTAATAAAAAAGGCCCAATGCCAACTTAAGTACATGAGGACTGATACTCTAACTTTCTATGATTTGAACCCATCCTGTGACTCCAGTTTTAGTTTCCGATGCTTAACTTCAGGTTTACTGTATCCTTTGGACCTTCTTATTGACGATGAAACACAGAAATTGCATCCGAATTTAATAAAAAAGGCACAATGCCAACTTAAGTACAAGAGGACTGATACTCTAACTTTCTATGATTTGAACCCCTCCTGTGAGTCCAGTTTTAGTTTCCGATGCTTCACTTCAGGTTTACTGTATCCTTTGGACCTTCTTATTGACGATGAAACACAGAAATTGCATCCGAATTTAATAAAAAAGGCACAATGCCGACTTAAGTACAAGAGGACTGATACTCTAACTTTCTATGAGTTGAACCCCTCCTGTGACTCCAGTTTTAGATTCCGATGCATAACCTCTGGTTTACTGTATCCCTCTGACCTTCTTATTGACGATGAAACACAGAAATTGCATCCGTATTTAATACAAAAGGCACAATGCCGACTTAAGTAAAAGAGGACTGATACTCTAACTTTCTATGATTTGAACCTCTCCTGTGAGTCCAGTTTTAGATTCCGATGCTTCATTTAGGGTTTACTGTATCCCTTGGATCCTCTTATTGACGATGAAACACAGAAATTGCATCCGAATTTAATACAAAAGGCACAATGCCGACTTAAGTACAAGTGGACACAAACTCTAACTTTCTATGATTTGAACCTCTGCTGTGAGACCAGTTTTAGTTTCCGATGCTTCACTTCAGGTTTACTGTATCCCTTGGACCTTCTTATTGACGATGAAACACAGAAATTGCATTCGAATTTAATACAAAAGGCACAATGCCGACTTACGTAAAAGAGGACTGAAACTCTAACTTTCTATGATTTGAACCTCTGCTGTGAGACCAGTTTTAGTTTCCGATGCTTCACTTCAGGTTTACTGTATCCCTTGGACCTTCTTATTGAAGATGAAACATAGAAATTGCATCCGAATTTAATACAAAAGGCACAATGCCGACTTAAGTACAAGAGGACTGAAACTCTAACTTTCTATGATGTAAACCTCTGCTGTGAGTCCAGTTTTAGTTTCCGATGCTTCACTTCAGGTTTACTGTATCCCTTGTACCTTCTTATTGACGATGAAACACAGAAATTGCATCCGAATTCAATACAAAAGGCACAATGCCGACTTAAGTACAAGAGGACTGAGACTCTAATTTTCGATGATTTGAACCTCTCCTGTGAGTCCAGTTTTAGTTTCCGATGCTTCACCTTTGGTATACTGTATCCCTTGGAATTTCTTATTGACGATGAAACACAGAAATTGCATCCGAAGATAATGCAAAAGGCACAATGCCGACTTAAGTAGAAGACGACTGAAACTCTAACTTTCTATGATTTGAAACTCTGCTGTGAGTCCAGTTTTAGTTCTGATGCTTCACTTCAGGTTTACTGTATCCCTTGGAACTTCTTATTGACGATGAAGGACAGAAATTGCATCCGAAATTAATAAAAAAGGCACAATGCCGACTTAAGTACAAGTGGACTGATACTCTAACTTTCTATGATTTGAACCCCTCCTGTGAGTCCAGTTTTAGATTCCGATGTTTAACTTCAGGTTTACTGTATCCCATGGACCTTCTTATTGACGATGAAACACAGATATTGCAACCGAATTTAATACAAAGGGCACAATGCCGTCTTACGTACAAGAGGACTGAAACTCTAACTTTCTGTGATTGGAACCTCTGCTGTGAGACCAGTTTTAGATTCCGATGCTTAACTTCAGGTTTACTGTATCCCTTGGACTTTCTTATAGACGATGAAACACAGAAATTGCATCCGAATTTAATACAAAAGGCACAATGCCGACTTAAGTACAAGAGGACTGATACTCTAACTTTCTATGATTTGAACCACTCCTGTGAGTCCAGTTTTAGATTCCGATGCTTAACTTCTGGTTTACTGTATCCCTTGGACCCTCGTATTGACGATGAAACACAGAAATTGCATCCGAATTTAATACAAAAGGCACAATGCCGACTTAAATACAAGAGTACTGAAACTCTAACTTTCTATGATTTGAACCTCTGCTGTGAGTCCAGTTTTAGTTTCCGATGCTTCACTTCAGGTTTACTGTATTCCTTGGACCTTCTTATTGACGATGAAACACAGAAATTTCATCCGAATTTAATACAAAAGGCACAATGCCGACTTAAGTACAAGAGGACTGAAACTCTAACTTTCTATGATTTGAACCTCTGCTGTGAGTACAGTTTTAGTTTCCGATGCTTCACTTCAGGTTTACTGTATCCCTTGGACCTTCTTATTGACGATGAAACACAGAAATTGCATCCGAATTTAGTACAAAAAGCACAATACCGACTTAAGTACAAGAGGACTGAAACTCTAACTTTCTATGATTTGAACCTCTGCTGTGGGTCCAGTTTTAGTTTCCGATGCTTCACTTCATGTTTACTGTATCCCTTGGACCTTCCTATTGACGATGAAACACAGAAATTGCATCCGAATTTAATAAAAAAGGCCCAATGCCAACTTAAGTACAAGAGGACTGATACTCTAACTTCTATGATTTGAACCCCTGCCTGTGAGTCCAGTTTTAGTTTCCGATGCTTCACTTCAGGTTTACTGTATCCTTTGGACCTTCTTATTGACGATGAAACACAGAAATGCATCCGAATTTAATAAAAAGGGCACAATGCCGACTTAAGTACGAGAGGACTGATACTCTAACTTTCTATGATTTGAACCCCTCCTGTGAGTCCAGTTTTAGATTCCGATGCTTAACCTCTGGTTTACTGTATCCCTTGGACCTTCTTATTGACGATGAAACACAGAAATTGCATCCGTATTTAATACAAAAGGCACAATGCCGACTTAAGTAAAAGAGGACTGATACTCTAACTTTCTATGATTTGAACCTCGCCTGTGAGTCCAGTTTTAGATTCCGATGCTTCAATTCGGTTTACTGTATCCCTTGGATCCTCTTATTGACGATGAAACACAGAAATTGCATCCGAATTTAATACAAAAGGCACAATGCCGACTTAAGTACATGAGGACTGAAACTCTAACTTTCTATGATTTGAACCTCTGCTGTGAGACCAGTTTTAGTTTCCGATGCTTCACTTCAGGTTAATGTATCCCTTGGACCTTCCTATTGACGATGAAACATAAATTGCATCCGAATTTAATAAAAAAGGCACATTGCCAACTTAAGTACAAGAAGACTGATACTCTAACTTTCTATGATTTGAACCCCTCCTGTGAGTCCCAGTTTTAGTTTCCGATGCTTCACTTCAGGTTTACTGTATCCTTTGGACCTTCTTATTGACGATGAAACACAGAAATTGCATCCGAATTTAATAAAAAAGGCACAATGCCGACTTAAGTACAAGAGGGACTGATACTCTAACTTTCTATGAGTTGAACCCCTCCTGTGAGTCCAGTTTTAGATTCTGATGCTTAACCTCTGGTTTACTGTATCCCTTGGACCTTCTTATTGACGATGAAACACAGAAATTGCATCCGTATTTAATACAAAAGGCACAATGCCGACTTAAGTAAAAGAGGACTGATACTCTAACTTTCTATGATTTGAACCTCTCCTGTGAGTCCAGTTTTAGATTCCGATGCTTCATTTAGGGTTTACTGTATCCCTTGGATCCTCTTATTGACGATGAAACACAGAAATTGCATCCGAATTTAATACAAAAGGCACAATGCCGACTTAAGTACATGAGGACTGAAACTCTAACTTTCTATGATTTGAACCTCTGCTGTGAGACCAGTTTTAGTTTTCCGATGCTATACTTAAGGTTTACTGTATCCCTTGGACCTTCTTATTGACGATGACACACAGAATGTGCATCCGAATTTAATACAAAGGCACAATGCCGACTTAAGTACAAGAGGACTGACACTCTAATTTTCTATGATTTGAACCGCACCTGTGAGTTCAGTTTTAGATTCCGATGCTTTACTTCAGGTTTACTGTATCCCTTGGACCTTCTTATTGACGATGAAACACAGAAATTGCATCCGAATTTAATACAAAGAGCACAATACCGACTTAAGTAGAGGTGGAGTGACACTCTAACTTTCTATGATATGAACCTCTGCTGTCAGTCCAGTTTTAGATTACGATGCTTCAGGTTACTGTATCCCTCTGACCTTCTTATTGACGATGAAACACAGAAATTGCATCCGAATTTAATACAAAAGGCACAATGCCGACTTAAGTACAAGAAGACTGAAACTCTAACTTTCTATGATTTGAACCTCTCCTGTGAGTCCAGTTTTAGATTCCGATGCTTCATTTAGGGTTTACTGTATCCCTTGGATCCTCTTATTGACGATGAAACACAGAAATTGCATCCGAATTTAATACAAAAGGCACAATGCCGACTTAAGTACAAGTGGACACAAACTCTAACTTTCTATGATTTGAACCTCTGCTGTGAGACCAGTTTTAGTTTCCGATGCTTCACTTCAGGTTTACTGTATCCCTTGGACCTTCTTATTGACGATGAAACACAGAAATTGCATTCGAATTTAATACAAAAGGCACAATGCCGACTTACGTAAAAGAGGACTGAAACTCTAACTTTCTATGATTTGAACCTCTGCTGTGAGACCAGTTTTAGTTTCCGATGCTTCACTTCAGGTTTACTGTATCCCTTGGACCTTCTTATTGAAGATGAAACATAGAAATTGCATCCGAATTTAATACAAAAGGCACAATGCCGACTTAAGTACAAGAGGACTGAAACTCTAACTTTCTATGATGTAAACCTCTGCTGTGAGTCCAGTTTTAGTTTCCGATGCTTCACTTCAGGTTTACTGTATCCCTTGTACCTTCTTATTGACGATGAAACACAGAAATTGCATCCGAATTCAATACAAAAGGCACAATGCCGACTTAAGTACAAGAGGATGAGACTCTAATTTTCGATGATTTGAACCTCTCCTGTGAGTCCAGTTTTAGTTTCCGATGCTTCACCTTTGGTATACTGTATCCCTTGGAATTTCTTATTGACGATGAAACACAGAAATTGCATCCGAAGATAATGCAAAAGGCACAATGCCGACTTAAGTAGAAGACGACTGAAACTCTAACTTTCTATGATTTGAAACTCTGCTGTGAGTCCAGTTTTAGTTTCTGATGCTTCACTTCAGGTTTACTGTATCCTTGGAACTTCTTATTGACGATGAAGGACAGAAATTGCATCCGAAATTAATAAAAAAGGCACAATGCCGACTTAAGTACAAGTGGACTGATACTCTAACTTTCTATGATTTGAACCCCTCCTGTGAGTCCAGTTTTAGATTCCGATGTTTAACTTCAGGTTTACTGTATCCATGGACCTTCTTATTGACGATGAAACACAGATATTGCAACCGAATTTAATACAAAGGGCACAATGCCGTCTTACGTACAAGAGGACTGAAACTCTAACTTTCTGTGATTGGAACCTCTGCTGTGAGACCAGTTTTAGATTCCGATGCTTAACTTCAGGTTTACTGTATCCCTTGGACTTTCTTATAGACGATGAAACACAGAAATTGCATCCGAATTTAATACAAAAGGCACAATGCCGACTTAAGTACAAGAGGACTGATACTCTAACTTTCTATGATTTGAACCACTCCTGTGAGTCCAGTTTTAGATTCCGATGCTTAACTTCTGGTTTACTGTATCCCTTGGACCCTCGTATTGACGATGAAACACAGAAATTGCATCCGAATTTAATACAAAAGGCACAATGCCGACTTAAATACAAGAGTACTGAAACCTTACTTTCTATGATTTGAACCTCTGCTGTGAGTCCAGTTTTAGTTTCCGATGCTTCACTTCAGGTTTACTGTATTCCTTGGACTTCTTATTGACGATGAAACACAGAAATTTCATCCGAATTTAATACAAAAGGCACAATGCCGACTTAAGTACAAGAGGACTGAAACTCTAACTTTCTATGATTTGAACCTCTGCTGTGAGTACAGTTTTAGTTTCCGATGCTTCACTTCAGGTTTACTGTATCCCTTGGGACCTTCTTATTGACGATGAAACACAGAAATTGCATCCGAATTTAGTACAAAAAGCACAATACCGACCTTAAGTACAAGAGGACTGAAACTCTAACTTTCTATGATTTGAACCTCTGCTGTGGGTCCAGTTTTAGTTTCCGATGCTTCACTTCATGTTTACTGTATCCCTTGGACCTTCCTATTGACGATGAAACACAGAAATTGCATCCGAATTTAATAAAAAAGGCCCAATGCCAACTTAAGTACAAGTGGACTGATACTCTAACTTTCTATGATTTGAACCCCTCCTGTGAGTCCAGTTTTAGTTTCCGATGCTTCACTTCAGGTTTACTGTATCCTTTGGACCTTCTTATTGACGATGAAACACAGAAATTGCATCCGAATTTAATAAAAAGGGCACAATGCCGACTTAAGTACGAGAGGACTGATACTCTAACTTTCTATGATTTGAACCCCTCCTGTGAGTCCCAGTTTTGATTCCGATGCTTAACCTCTGGTTTACTGTATCCCTTGGACCTTCTTATTGACGATGAAACACAGAAATTGCATCCGTATTTAATACAAAAGGCACAATGCCGACTTAAGTAAAAGAGGACTGATACTCTAACTTTCTATGATTTGAACCTCGCCTGTGAGTCCAGTTTTAGATTCCGATGCTTCAATTCGGGTTTACTGTATCCCTTGGATCCTCTTATTGACGATGAAACACAGAAATTGCATCCGAATTTAATACAAAAGGCACAATGCCGACTTAAGTACATGAGGACTGAAACTCTAACTTTCTATGATTTGAACCTCTGCTGTGAGACCAGTTTTAGTTTCCGATGCTTCACTTCAGGTTAATGTATCCCTTGGACCTTCCTATTGACGATGAAACATAAATTGCATCCGAATTTAATAAAAAAGGCACATTGCCAACTTAAGTACAAGAAGACTGATACTCTAACTTTCTATGATTTGAACCCCTCCTGTGAGTCCAGTTTTAGTTTCCGATGCTTCACTTCAGGTTTACTGTATCCTTTGGACCTTCTTATTGACGATGAAACACAGAAATTGCATCCGAATTTAATAAAAAAGGCACAATGCCGACTTAAGTACAAGAGACTGATACTCTAACTTTCTATGAGTTGAACCCCTCCTGTGAGTCCAGTTTTAGATTCTGATGCTTAACCTCTGGTTTACTGTATCCCTTGGACCTTCTTATTGACGATGAAACACAGAAATTGCATCCGTATTTAATACAAAAGGCACAATGCCGACTTAAGTAAAAGAGGACTGATACTCTAACTTTCTATGATTTGAACCTCTCCTGTGAGTCCAGTTTTAGATTCCGATGCTTCATTTAGGGTTTACTGTATCCCTTGGATCCTCTTATTGACGATGAAACACAGAAATTGCATCCGAATTTAATACAAAAGGCACAATGCCGACTTAAGTACATGAGGACTGAAACTCTAACTTTCTATGATTTGAACCTCTGCTGTGAGACCAGTTTTAGTTTCCGATGCTATACTTAAGGTTTACTGTATCCCTTGGACCTTCTTATTGACGATGACACACAGAATGTGCATCCGAATTTAATACAAAAGGCACAATGCCGACTTAAGTACAAGAGGACTGACACTCTAATTTTCTATGATTTGAACCGCACCTGTGAGTTCAGTTTTAGATTCCGATGCTTTACTTCAGGTTTACTGTATCCCTTGGACCTTCTTATTGACGATGAACACAGAAATTGCATCCGAATTTAATACAAAGAGCACAATACCGACTTAAGTAGAGGTGGAGTGACACTCTAACTTTCTATGATATGAACCTCTGCTGTCAGTCCAGTTTTAGATTACGATGCTTCAGGTTTACTGTATCCCTCTGACCTTCTTATTGACGATGAAACACAGAAATTGCATCCGAATTTAATACAAAAGGCACAATGCCGACTTAAGTACAAGAAGACTGAAACTCTAACTTTCTATGATTTGAACCTCTCCTGTGAGTCCAGTTTTAGATTCCGATGCTTCACTTTAGGTTTACTGTATACCTTGCACATTCTAATTGACGATGAAACACAGATATTGCATCGGAATTAAATTCAAAAGGCATAATGCCGACTTAAGTACATGAGGACTGACACTCTAACTTTCTATGATTTGAACCTCTCCTGTGAGTCCAGTTTTAGATTCCGATGCTTCACTTCAGGTTTACTGTATCCCTTGCACCTTCTTATTGACGATGAAACACAGAAATTGCATTCGAATTTAATACAAAAGAACAATGCCGACTTAAGTACAAGGAGAGTGACACTTTAACTTTCTATGAATTGAACGTCTCCTGTGAGTCCAGTTTTAGATTCCGATGCTTCACTTCAGGTTTACTGTATCCCTTGGACCATCTTATTGACGATGAAACACAGAAATTGCATCCGAATTTAATACAAAAGGCACAATGGCAACTTAAGTATTAGAGGAATGACACTCTCACTTTCTATGATTTGAACCTTTCCTGTGAGTCCAGTTTTAGATTCGATGCTTCACTTCAGGTTTACTGTATCCCTTGGCCCTTCTTATTGACGATGAAACACAGAAATTGCATCCAAATTTAATACAAAAGGCACAATGCCGACTTAAGTACAAGAAGACTGACACTCTAACTTTCTATGATTTGAACCTCTCCTGTGAGTCCAGTTTTAGATTCCAATGCTTCACTTCAGGTTTACTGTATACCTTGCACATTCTTATTGACGATGAAACACAGATATTGCATCGGAATTAAATTCAAAAGACATAATGCCGACTTAAGTACATGAGGACTGACACTCTAACTTTCTATGATTTGAACCTCTCCTGTGAGTACAGTTTTAGATTTCGATGCTTCACTTTATGTTTACTGTTTCCCTTGGACCTTCTTATTGACGATGAAACACAGATATTGTATCGGAAATTATTACAAGAGGCACAATGCCGACATAAGTACAAGAGGACTGACACTTTCACTTTCTATGATTTGAACCTCGCCTGTGAATCCAGTTTTAGATTCCGATGCTTCATTTCGGGTTTACTGTATCCCTTGGATCCTCTTATTGACGATGAAACACAGAAATTGCATCCGAATTTAATACAAAAGGCACAATGCCGACTTAAGTACAAGAGGACTGAAACTCTAACTTTCTATGATTTGAACCTCTGCTGTGGGTCCAGTTTTAGTTTCCGATGCTTCACTTCATGTTTACTGTATCCCTTGGACCTTCTTATTGACGACGAAACACAGAGATTGCATCCGTATTTAATACAAAAGGCACAATGCCGACTTAAGTAAAAGAGGACTGATACTCTAACTTTCTATGATTTGAACCTCTCCTGTGAGTCCAGTTTTAGATTCCGATGCTTCATTTAGGGTTTACTGTATCCCTTGGATCCTCTTATTGACGATGAAACACAGATATTGCATCCGAATTTAATACAAAAGGCACAATGCCGACTTAAGTACATGAGGACTGAAACTCTAACTTTCTATGATTTGAACCTCTGCTGTGAGACCAGTTTTAGTTTCCGGTGCTTCACTTCAGGTTTACTGTATCCCTTGGAACTTCTTATTGACGATGAAACACAGAATGTGCATTTGAATTTAATACAAAAGGCACAATGCTGACTTAAGTACAAGAGGACTGACACTCTAATTTTCTATCATTTGAACCGCACCTGTGAGTCCAGTTTTAGATTCCGATGCTTCACTTCAGGTTTACTGTATCCCTTGGACCTTCTTATTGACGATGAAACACAGAAATTGCATCCGAATTTAATACAAAGAGCACAATACCGACTTAAGTAGAGTTGGAGTGACACTCTAACTTTCTATGATTTGAACCTCTGCTGTCAGTCCAGTTTTAGATTACGATGCTTCAGGTTTACTGTATCCCTCGGACCTTCTTATTGACGATGAAACACAGAAATTGCATCCGAATTTAATACAAAAATCACAGTGCCGACTTAAGTACAAGAGGACTGAAACTCTAACTTTCTATGATTTGAACCTCTGCTGTGAGTCCAGTTTTAGTTTCCGATGCTTCACTTCAGGTTTACTGTATCCCTTGGACCTTCTTATTGACGATGGAACACAGAAATTGCATGCGAATTTAATACAAAAGGCACAATGCCGACTTAAGTACAAGAGGACTGAAACTCTAACTTTCTATGATTTGAACCTCTGCTGTGGTCCAGTTTTAATTTCCGATGCTTCAGTTCATGTTTACTGTATCCCTTGGTCCTTCCTATTGACGATGAAACACAGAAATTGCATCCGAATTTAATACAAAAGGCACAATGGCAACTTAAGTATTAGAGGAATGACACTCTCACTTTCTGTGATTTGAACCTTTCCTGTGAGTCCAGTTTTAGATTCCGATGCTTCACTTCAGGTTTACTGTATCCCTTGGCCCTTCTTATTGACGATGAAACACAGAAATTGCATCCGAATTTAATACAAGAGGCACAATGCCGACTTAAGTACAAGAAGACTGACACTCTAACTTTCTATGATTTGAACCTCTCCTGTGAGTCCAGTTTTAGATTCCAATGCTTCACTTCTGGTTTACTGTATACCTTGCACATTCTTATTGACGATGAAACACAGTTATTGCATCGGAATTAAATTCAAAAGGCATAATGCCGACTTAAGTACATGAGGACTGACACTCTAACTTTCTATGATTTGAACCTCTCCTGTGAGTCCAGTTTTAGATTCCGATGCTTCACTTTGGGTATACTGTATATCTTGGACCTTCTTATTGACGATGAAACACACAAATTGCATCCGAAATTATTACAAAAGGCACAATGCCGACATAAGTACAAGAGGACTGACACTTCCACTTTCTATGATTTGAACCTCTACAGTGAGTCCAGTTTTAGATTCCGATGCTTCACTTCAGATTTACAGTATACCATGCACCTTCTTAATGATGATGAAACACAGAAATTGCATCCGAATTTAATACAAAAAACACAATGACGACTTAAGGACAAGAGGACTGACACCCTCACTTTCTATGATTTGAACCTACCCTGTGAGTCCAGTTTTAGATTCCGAAGCATCACTTCAGGTTTACTGTATCCCTTAGACCTTCTTATTGACGATGAAACACAGAAACTGCATCCGAATTTAGTACAAAAGGCACAATGCCGACTTAAGTACAAGAGGACTGACATGCTAACTTTCTATGATTTGAACCTCTCCTGTGTGTCCAGTTTGAGATTCCGATGCTTCACTTCAAGTTTACTGTATCCCTTGGATATTCTTATTGACGATGTAACACAGAAATTGCATCCGAATTTAATACAAAAGTCACAATGCCGACCTAAGTACAAGAGGACTGACACTCTAACTTTCGATGATTTGAACCACTCCTGTGAGTCCAGTTTTAGATTCCGATGCTTCACTTCAGGTTTTTTTTGTATCCCTTGGTCCTTCTTAATGACGATGAAACACAGAAATTGCATCCGAATTTAATACAAAAGGCACAATGCCGACTTAAGTACAAGAGGACTGACACTCTAACTTTCTATGATTTGAACCTCTCCTGTGAGTCCAGTTTTAGATTCCGATGGTTCATTTCAGGTTCACTGTATACCTTGGACCTCCTTATTGACGATGAAGCACTGAAATTGGATCGGAATTATATTCAAAAGGCACAATGCCGACTTAAGTACAAGAGGACTGAAACTCTAATTTTCAATGATTTGAACCTCTCCTGTGAGTCCAGTTTTAGATTCCGATGCGTCACTTCTGATTTACTATATCCCTTGGACCTTCTTACTGACTATGAAACACAGAAATTGCATCCGAATTTAATACAAGAGGCACAATGCCGACTTAAGTACAAGAGGACTGACACTCTAACTTTCTATGATTTGAACCGCACCTGTGAGTCCAGTTTTGGATTCCGATGCTTCACTTCAGGTTTACTGTATACCTTGGACTTTCTTATTGACGATGAAACACAGAAATTGCATCTGAATTTAATAAAAAAGGCACAATGCTGACTTAAGTACAAGAGGACTGACACTCTAACTTTCAATGATTTTAACCTCTCCTGTGAGTCCAGTTTTAGATTCCGATGCTTCACTTTAGGTTTACTGTATCCCTTGCACCTTCATATTGACGATGAAACACCGAAATTGCATCCGAACTTAATACCAAAGGCACAATGCCGGCTTAAGCACATCATGACTGACACTCTAACTTTCTATGATTTGAACCTCTCCTGTGAGTCCAGTTTTAGGTTCCGATGCTTCAATTCTGGTTTACTGTATACCTTGCACGTTCTTATTGACGATGAAACACAGATATTGCATCGGAATTAAATTCAAAAGGCATAATGACGACTTAAGTACATGAGGACTGACACTCTAACTTTCAATGATTTGAACCTCTCCTGTGAGTCCAGTTTTAGATTCCGATGCTTCACTTCAGGTTTACTGTATACCTTGCACGTTCTTATTGACGATGAAACACAGAAATTGGATCAGAATTTAATACAAAATGCACAATGCCGATATAAGTACAAGAGGACTGACACTCTCACTTTCTATGTTTCGAACGTCTCCTATGAGTCCAGTTTTATATTCCGATGATTCACTTCAGGTTTACTGTATACCTTGGACCTTCTTATTGACGATGAAACACAGAAATTGCATCGGAATTAAATTCAAAAGGCACAATGCCGACTTAAGTACAAGAGGACTGACACTCTAACTTTCTACGACTTGAACCTCTCCTGTGAGTCCAGTTTTAGATTCCGATGCTTCACTTCAGGTTTACTGTATCTCTTGGACCCTCTTATTGACGATGTAACACAGAAGTTGTATCCGAATTTAATACAAAACGCACAATGGCGACTTAAGTAAAAGAGGAATGGCAGTCTTACTTTCTATGATTGGAACCCCTCCTGTAAGTCCAGTTTTAGATTCCGATGCTTCACTTCAGGTTTACTGTATCCCTTGGACCTTCTTATTGACGTTGAAACTCAGAAATTGCATCCGAATTTAATACAAAAGGCACAATGGCGACTTAAGTGAAAGAGGAAAGACACTCTAACTTTCTACAATTTGAACCTCTCCTGTGAATCCAGTTTGAGATTCCGATGCTTCACTTCAGGTTTACTGTGTCCCTTGGACCTTCTTATTGACGATGAAACACAGAAATTGCATCCGAATTTAATAAAAAAGGCACAATGCCGACTTAAGTACAAGAGGACTGATACTCTAACTTTCTATGATTTGAACCCCTCCTGTGAGTCCAGTTTCAGATTCAGATGCCTAACTTCAGGTTTACTGTATCCCTTGGACCTTCTTATTGACGATGAAACACAGAAATTGCATCCGAATTTAATACAAAAGGCACAATGCCGACTTAAGTACAAGAGTACTGATACTCTAACTTTCGATGATTTGAACCTCTCCTGTGAGTCCAGTTTTAGATTCCGTTGCTTCACTTCAGGTTTACTGTATCCCTTTGACCCTCTTATTGACGATGAAACACAGAAATTGCATCCGAATTTAATACAAAAGGCACAATGCCGACTTAAGTACAAGAGGACTGAAACTCTAACTTTCTATGCTTTGAACCTCTGCTGTGAGTCCAGTTTTAGTTTGCGATGCTTCACTTCAGGTATATTGTATCCCTTGGACCTTCTTATTGACGATGAAACATAGAAATTGCATACGAAGACAATACAAAAGGCACAATGCCGACTTAAGTAGAAGACGACTGAAACTCTAACTTTCTATGATTTGAAACTCTGCTGTGAGTCCAGTTTTAGTTTCCGATGCTTCACTTCAGGTTTACTGTATCCCTTGGACCTTCTTATTGACGATGAAGCACAGAAATTGCATCCGAAATTAATAAAAAAGGCACAATGCCGTCTTAAGTACAACAGGACTGATACTCTAACTTTCTATGATTTGAACCCCTCCTGTGAGTCCAGTTTTAGATTCCGATGTTTAACTTCAGGTTTACTGTATCCCTTGGACCTTCTTATTGACGAGGAAACACAGAAATTACATCCGAATTTAATACAAAAGGCACAATGCCGACTTAAGTACAAGAGGACTGAAACTCTAACTTTCTATGATTTGAACCTCTGCTGTGAGACCAGTTTTAGATTCCGATGCTTAACTTCAGGTTTACTGTATCCCTTGGACTTTCTTATAGACGATGAAACACAGATATTGCATCCGAATTTAATACAAAAGGCACAATGCCGACATAAGTACAAGAAGACTGATACTCTAACTTTCTATGATTTGAACCCCTCCTGTGAGTCCAGTTTTAGATTCCGATGCTTAACTTCTGGTTTACTGTATCCCTTGGACCCTCGTATTGACGATGAAACACAGAAATTGCATCCGAATTTAATACAAAAGGCACAATGCCAACTTAAATACAAGAGTACTGAAACTCTAACTTTCTATGATTTGAACCTCTGCTGTGAGTCCAGTTTTAGTTTCCGATGCTTCACTTCAGGTTTACTGTATTCCTTGGACCTTCTTATTGACGATGAAACACAGAAATTGCACCCGAATTTAATACAAAAGCCACAATGCCGACTTAAGTACAAGAGGACTGAAACTCTAACTTTCTATGATTTGAACCTCTGCTGTGAGTCCAGTTTTAGTTTCCGATGCTTCACTTCAGGTTTACTGTATCCCTTGGACCTTCTTATTGACGATGAAACACAGAAATTGCATCCGAATTTAATACAAAAGGCACAATGCCGACTTAAGTACAAGAGGATTGAAACTCTAACTTT
The DNA here is from genome assembly GCF_021461395.2 of Schistocerca americana. Taxonomy (NCBI): domain Eukaryota; kingdom Metazoa; phylum Arthropoda; class Insecta; order Orthoptera; family Acrididae; genus Schistocerca; species Schistocerca americana. The sequence goes on along the minus strand of NC_060125.1, from coordinate 60,587,111 downwards.
CTATGATTTGAACCTCTGCTGTGGGTTTAGTTTTATTTTCCGATGCTTCACTTCATGTTTACTGTATTCCTTGGACCTTCCTATTGACGATGAAACACAGAAATTGCATCCGAATTTAATAAAAAACGCACAATGCCAACTTAAGTACAAGAGGACTGATACTCTAACTTTCTATGATTTGAACCTCTCCTGTGAGTCCAGTTTTAGATTCCGATGCTTCATTTAGGGTTTACTGTATCCCTTGGATCCTCTTATTGACGATGAAACACAGATATTGCATCCGAATTTAATACAAAAGGCACAATGCCGACTTAAGTAAAAGAGGACTGATACTCTAACTTTCTATGATTTGAACCTCTGCTGTCAGTCCAGTTTTAGATTACGATGCTTCAGGTTTACTGTATAGCTCGAACCTTCTTATTGACGATGAAACACAGAAATTGCATCCGAATTTAATACAAAAATCACAATGCCGACTTAAGTACAAGAGGACTGAAACTCTAACTTTCTATGATTTCAACCTCTGCTGTGAGTCCAGTTTTAGTTTCCGATGCTTCACTTCAGGTTTACTGTATCCCTTGGACCTTCTTATTGACGATGGAACACAGAAATTGCATGCGAATTTAATACAAAAGGCACAATGCCGACTTAAGTACAAGAGGAATGAAACTCTAACTTTCTATGATTTGAACCTCTGCTGTGGTCCAGTTTTAGTTTCCGATGCTTCACTTCATGTTTACTGTATCCCTTGGACCTTCCTATTGACGATGAAACACAGAAATTGCATCCGAATTTAATACAAAAGGCACAATGGCAACTTAAGTATTAGAGGAATGACACTCTCACTTTCTATGATTTGAACCTTTCCTGTGAGTCCAGTTTTAGATTCCGATGCTTCACTTCAGGTTTACTGTATCCCTTGGCCCTTCTCATTGACGATGAAACACAGAAATTGCATCCGAATTTAATACAAGAGGCACAATGCCGACTTAAGTACAAGAAGACTGACACTCTAACTTTCTATGATTTAAACCTCACCTGTGAGTCCAGTTTTAGATTCCAATGCTTCACTTCTGGTTTACTGTATACCTTGCACATTCTTATTGACGATGAAACACAGTTATTGCATCGGAATTAAATTCAAAAGGCATAATGCCGACTTAAGTACAAGAGGAATGACACTCTAACCTTCTATGATTTGAACCTCTCCTGTGAGTCCAGTTTTAGATTCCGATGCTTCACTTTAGGTATACTGTATATCTTGGACCTTCTTATTGACGATGAAACACACAAATTGCATCCGAAATTATTACAAAAGGCACAATGCCGACATAAGTACAAGAGGACTGACACTTCCACTTTCTATGATTTGAACCCCTACAGTGAGTCCAGTTTTAGATTCCGATGCTTCACTTCAGATTTACAGTATACCATGCACCTTCTTAATGATGATGAAACACAGAAATTGCATCCGAATTTAATACAAAAAACACAATGACGACTTAAGGACAAGAGGACTGACACCCTCACTTTCTATGATTTGAACCTACCCTGTGAGTCCAGTTTTAGATTCCGAAGCATCACTTCAGGTTTACTGTATCCCTTAGACCTTCTTATTGACGATGAAACAGAGAAATTGCATCCGAATTTAGTACAAAAGGCACAATGCCGACTTAAGTACAAGAGGACTGACATGCTAACTTTCTATGATTTGAACCTCTCCTGTGTGTCCAGTTTGAGATTCCGATGCTTCACTTCAAGTTTACTGTATCCCTTGGATATTCTTATTGACGATGTAGCACAGAAATTGCATCCGAATTTAATACAAAAGTCACAATGCCGACCTAAGTACAAGAGGACTGACACTCTAACTTTCGATGATTTGAACCACTCCTGTGAGTCCAGTTTTAGATTCCGATGCTTCACTTCAGGTTTTTTTTGTATCCCTTGGTCCTTCTTAATGACGATGAAACACAGAAATTGCATCCGAATTTAATACAAAAGGCACAATGCCGACTTAAGTACAAGAGGACTGACACTCTAACTTTCTATGATTTGAACCTCTCCTGTGAGTCCAGTTTTAGATTCCGATGGTTCATTTCAGGTTCACTGTATACGTTGGACCTCCTTATTGACGATGAAGCACTGAAATTGGATCGGAATTATATTCAAAAGGCACAATGCCGACTTAAATACAAGAGGACTGAAACTCTAATTTTCAATGATTTGAACCTCTCCTGTGAGTCCAGTTTTAGATTCCGATGCGTCACTTCTGATTTACTATATCCCTTGGACCTTCTTACTGACTATGAAACACAGAAATTGCATCCGAATTTAATACAAGAGGCACAATGCCGACTTAAGTACAAGAGGACTGACACTCTAACTTTCTATGATTTGAACCGCACCTGTGAGTATAGTTTTGGATTCCGATGCTTCACTTCAGGTTTACTGTATACCTTGGACTTTCTTATTGACGATGAAACACAAAAATTGCATCTGAATTTAATAAAAAAGGCACAATGCTGACTTAAGTGCAAGAGGACTGACACTCTAACTTTCAATGATTTTAACCTCTCCTGTGAGTCCAGTTTTAGATTCCGATGCTTCACTTTAGGTTTACTGTATCCCTTGCACCTTCATATTGACGATGAAACACCGAAATTGCATCCGAACTTAATACCAAAGGCACAATGCCGGCTTAAGCACATCATGACTGACACTCTAACTTTCTATGATTTGAACCTCTCCTGTGAGTCCAGTTTTAGGTTCCGATGCTTCAATTCTGGTTTACTGTATACCTTGCACGTTCTTATTGACGATGAAACACAGATATTGCATCGGAATTAAATTCAAAAGGCATATTGACGACTTAAGTACATGAGGACTGACACTCTAACTTTCAATGATTTGAACCCCTCCTGTGAGTCCAGTTTTAGATTCCGATGCTTCACTTTAGGTTTACTGTATCCCTTGGAGCTTCTTATTGACGATGAAACACAGAAATTGTATCCGAATGTAATACAAAAGGCACAATGCCGACTTAAGTACAAGAGTACTGATACTCTAACTTTCGATGATTTGAACCTCTCCTGTGAGTCCAGTTTTAGATTCCGTTGCTTCACTTCAGGTTTACTGTATCCCTTTGACCCTCTTATTGACGATGAAACACAGAAATTGCATCCGAATTTAATACAAAAGGCACAATGCCGACTTAAGTACAAGAGGACTGAAACTCTAACTTTCTACGACTTGAACCTCTCCTGTGAGTCCAGTTTTAGATTCCGATGCTTCACTTCAGGTTTACTGTATACCTTGCACGTTCTTATTGACGATGAAACACAGAAATTGGATCAGAATTTAATACAAAATGCACAATGCCGATATAAGTACAAGAGGACTGACACTCTCACTTTCTATGTTTCGAACGTCTCCTATGAGTCCAGTTTTATATTCCGATGATTCACTTCAGGTTTACTGTATACCTTGGACCTTCTTATTGACGATGAAACACAGAAATTGCATCGGAATTAAATTCAAAAGGCACAATGCCGACTTAAGTACAAGAGGACTGACACTCTAACTTTCTACGACTTGAACCTCTCCTGTGAGTCCAGTTTTAGATTCCGATGCTTCACTTCAGGTTTACTGTATCTCTTGGACCCTCTTATTGACGATGTAACACAGAAGTTGTATCCGAATTTAATACAAAACGCACAATGGCGACTTAAGTAAAAGAGGAATGGCAGTCTTACTTTCTATGATTGGAACCCCTCCTGTAAGTCCAGTTTTAGATTCCGATGCTTCACTTCAGGTTTACTGTATCCCTTGGACCTTCTTATTGACGTTGAAACTCAGAAATTGCATCCGAATTTAATACAAAAGGCACAATGGCGACTTATGTGAAAGAGGAAAGACACTCTAACTTTCTACAATTTGAACCTCTCCTGTGAATCCAGTTTGAGATTCCGATGCTTCACTTCAGGTTTACTGTGTCCCTTGGACCTTCTTATTGACGATGAAACACAGAAATTGCATCCGAATTTAATAAAAAAGGCACAATGCCGACTTAAGTACAAGAGTACTGATACTCTAACTTTCGATGATTTGAACCTCTCCTGTGAGTCCAGTTTTAGATTCCGTTGCTTCACTTCAGGTTTACTGTATCCCTTTGACCCTCTTATTGACGATGAAACACAGAAATTGCATCCGAATTTAATACAAAAGGCACAATGCCGACTTAAGTACAAGAGGACTGAAACTCTAACTTTCTATGCTTTGAACCTCTGCTGTGAGTCCAGTTTTAGTTTCCGATGCTTCACTTCAGGTATACTGTATCCCTTGGACCTTCTTATTGACGATGAAACATAGAAATTGCATCCGAAGACAATACAAAAGGCACAATGCCGACTTAAGTAGAAGACGACTGAAACTCTAACTTTCTATGATTTGAAACTCTGCTGTGAGTCCAGTTTTAGTTTCCGATGCTTCACTTCAGGTTTACTGTATCCCTTGGACCTTCTTATTGACGATGAAGCACAGAAATTGCATCCGAAATTAATAAAAAAGGCACAATGCCGACTTAAGTACAACAGGACTGATATTCTAACTTTCTATGATTTGAACCCCTCCTGTGAGTCCAGTTTTAGATTCCGATGTTTAACTTCAGGTTTACTGTATCCTTTGGACCTTCTTATTGACGAGGAAACACAGAAATTACATCCGAATTTAATACAAAAGGCACAATGCCGACTTAAGTACAAGAGGACTGAAACTCTAACTTTCTATGATTTGAACCTCTGCTGTGAGACCAGTTTTAGATTCCGATGCTTCACTTCAGGTTTACTGTATCCCTTGGACTTTCTTATAGACGATGAAACACAGATATTGCATCCGAATTTAATACAAAAGGCACAATGCCGACATAAGTACAAGAAGACTGATACTCTAACTTTCTATGATTTGAACCCCTCCTGTGAGTCCAGTTTTAGATTCCGATGCTTAACTTCTGGTTTACTGTATCCCTTGGACCCTCGTATTGACGATGAAACACAGAAATTGCATCCGAATTTAATACAAAAGGCACAATGCCAACTTAAATACAATAGTACTGAAACTCTAACTTTCTATGATTTGAACCTCTGCTGTGAGTCCAGTTTTAGTTTCCGATGCTTCACTTCAGGTTTACTGTATTCCTTGGACCTTCTTATTGACGATGAAACACAGAAATTGCACCCGAATTTAATACAAAAGCCACAATGCCGACTTAAGTACAAGAGGACTGAAACTCTAACTTTCTATGATTTGAACCTCTGCTGTGAGTCCAGTTTTAGTTTCCGATGCTTCACTTCAGGTTTACTGTATCCCTTGGACCTTCTTATTGACGATGAAACACAGAAATTGCATCCGAATTTAATACAAAAGGCACAATGCCGACTTAAGTACAAGAGGATTGAAACTCTAACTTTCTATGATTTGAACCTCTGCTGTGGGTCCAGTTTTATTTTCCGATGCTTCACTTCATGTTTACTGTATTCCTTGGACCTTCCTATTGACGATGAAACACAGAAATTGCATCCGAATTTAATAAAAAAGGCACAATGCCAACTTAAGTACAAGAGGACTGATACTCTAACTTTCTATGATTTGAACCCCTCCTGTGAGTCCAGTTTTAGTTTCCGATGCTTCACTTCAGGTTTACTGTATCCTTTGGACCTTCTTATTGACGATGAAACACAGAAATTGCACCCGAATTTAATAAAAAAGGCACAATGCCGACTTCAGTACAAGAGGACTGATACTCTAACTTTCTATGATTTGAACCCCTCCTGTGAGTCCAGTTTTAGATTCCGATGCTTAACCTCTGGTTTACTGTATCCCTTGGACCTTCTTATTGACGATGAAACGCAGAAATTGCATCCGTATTTAATACAAAATGCACAATGCCGACTTAAGTAAAAGAGGACTGATACTCTAACTTTCTATGATTTGAACCTCTCCTGTGAGTCCAGTTTTAGATTCCGATGCTTCATTTACGGTTTACTGTATCCCTTGGATCCCCTTTTTGACGATGAAACACAGAAATTGCATCCGAATTTAATGCAAAAGGCACAACGGCGACTTAAGTACATGAGGACTGAAACTCTAACTTACTATGATTTGAACCCCTCCTGTGAGTCCAGTTTTAGATTCAGATGCTTCACTTCAGGTTTACTGTATCCCTTCGACCTTCTTATTGACGATGAAACACAGAAATTGCATCCGAATTTAATACAAAGAGCACAATACCGACTTAAGTAGAGGAGGAGTGACACTCTAACTTTCTATGATTCTAACCCCTCCTGTGAGACCAGTTTTAGTTTCCGATGCTTCACTTCAGGTTTACTGTATCCTTTGGACCTTCTTATTGACGATGAAACACAGAAATTGCATCCGAATTTAATACAAAAGGCACAATGCCGACATAAGTACAAGAGGACTGATACTCTAACTTTCTATGATTTGAACCCCTCCTGTGAGTCCAGTTTTAGATTCCGATGTTTAACTTCAGGTTTACTGTATCCCTTGGACCTTCTTATTGACGAGGAAACACAGAAATTACTTCCGAATTTAATACAAAAGGCACAATGCCGACTTAAGTACAAGAGGACTGAAACTCTAACTTTCTATGCTTTGAACCTCTGCTGTGAGACCAGTTTTAGATTCCGATGCTTAACTTCAGGTTTACTGTATCCCTTGGACTTTCTTATAGACGTTGAAACACAGATATTGCATCCGAATTTAATACAAAAGGCACAATGCCGACTTAAGTACAAGAGGACTGATACTCTAACTTTCTATAATTTGAACCCCTCCTGTGAGTCCAGTTTTAGATTCCGATGCTTAACTTCTGGTTTACTGTATCCCTTGGACCCTCGTATTGACGATGAAACACAGAAATTGCATCCGAATTTAATACAAAAGGCACAATGCCGACTTAAATACAAGAGTACTGAAACTCTAACTTTCTATGATTTGAACCTCTGCTGTGAGTCCAGTTTTAGTTTCCGATGCTTCACTTCAGGTTTACTGTATTCCTTGGACCTTCTTATTGACGATGAAACACAGAAATTGCATCCGAATTTAATACAAAAGGCACAATGCCGACTTAAGTACAAGAGGACTGAAACTCTAACTTTCTATGATTTGAACCTCTGCTGTGAGTCCAGTTTTAGTTTCCGATGCTTCACTTCAGGTTTACTGTATCCCTTGGACCTTCTTATTGACGATGAAACACAGAAATTGCATCCGAATTTAATACAAAAGGCACAATGCCGACTTAAGTACAAGAGGACTGAAACTCTAACTTTCTATGATTTGAACCTCTGCTGTGTGTCCAGTTTTAGTTTCCGATGCTTCACTTCATGTTTACTGTATCCCTTGGACCTTCCTATTGACGATGAAACACAGAAATTGCATCCGAATTTAATGAAAAAGGCACAATGCCAACATAAGTACAGGAGGACTGATACTCTAACTTTCTACGATTTGAACCCCTCCTGTGAGTCCAGTTTTAGTTTCCAATGCTTCACTTCAGGTTTACTGTATCCTTTGGACCTTCCTATTGACGATGAAACACAGAAATTGCATCCGAATTTAATAAAAAAGGCACAATGCCAACTTAAGTACAAGAGGACTGATACTCTAACTTTCTATGATTTGAACCCCTCCTGTGAGTCAAGTTTTAGTTTCCGATGCTTCACTTCAGGTTTACTGTATCCTTTGGACCTTCTTATTGACGATGAAACACAGAAATTGCATCCGAATTTAATAAAAAAGGCACAATGCCGACTTAAGTACAAGAGGACTGATACTCTAACTTTCTATGATTTGAACCCCTCCTGTGAGTCCAGTTTTAGATTCCGATGCTTCATTTAGGGTTAACTGTATCCCTTGGATCCTCTTATTGACGATGAAACACAGAAATTGCATCCGAATTCAATACAAAAGGCACAATGCCGTCTTAGGTACAAGAGGACTGACACACTAATTTTCTATGATTTGAACCGCACCTGTGAGTCCAGTTTTAGATTCCGATGCTTCACTTCAGGTTTACTGTATCCCTTGGACCTTCTTATTGACGATGAAACACAGAAATTGCATCCCAATTTAATACAAAGAGCACAATACCGACTTAAGTAGAGGAGGAGTGACACTCTAACTTTCTATGATTTGAACCTCTGCTGTCAGTCCAGTTTTAGATTACGATGCTTCAGGTTTACTGTATCCCTCGGACCTTCTTATTGACGATGAAACACAGAAATTGCATCCGAATTTAATACAAAAGGCACAATGCCGACTTAAGTACAAGAGGACTGAAACTCTAACATTCTATGATTTGAACCTCTGCTGTGAGTCCAGTTTTAGTTTCCGATTCTTCACGTCAGGTTTACTGTATCCCTTGGACCTTCTTATTGATGATGAAACACAGAAATTGCATCCGAATTTAATACAAAAGGCACAATGCCGACTTAAGTACAAGAGGACTGAAACTCTAACTTTCTATGATTTGAACCTCTGCTGTGGGTCCAGTTTTAGTTTCCGATGCTTCACTTCATGTTTACTGTATCCCTTGGACCTTCCTATTGACGATGAAACACAGAAATTGCATCTGAATTTAATAAAAATGGCACAATGCCAACTTAAGTACAAGAGGACTGATACTCTAACTTTCTATAATTTGAACCCCTCCTGTGAGACCAGTTTTAGTTTCCGATGCTTCACTTCAGGTTTACTGTATCCTTGGGACCTTCTTATTGACGATGAAACACAGAAATATCATCCGAATTTAATAAGAAAGGCACAATGCCGACTTAAGTACAAGAGGACTGATACTCTAACTTTCTATGATTTGAACCCCTCCTGTGAGTCCAGTTTTAGTTTCCGATGCTTAACCTTTGGTTTACTGTATCCCTTGGACCTACTTATTGACGATGAAACACAGAAATTGCATCCGTATTTAATACAAAAGGCAAAATGCCGACTTAAGTAAAAGAGGACTGCTACTCTAACTTTCTATGATTTGAACCTCTCCTGTGAGTCCAGTTTTAGATTCCGATGCTTCATTTCGGGTTTACTGTATCCCTTGGATCCTCTTATTGACGATGAAACACAAGAATTGCATCCGAATTTAATACAAAAGGCACAATGCCGACTTAAGTACAAGAGGACTGAAACTCTAACTTTCTATGATTTGAACCTCAGCTGTGAGTCCAGTTTTAGTTTCCGATGCTTCACTTAAGGTTTACTGTATCCCTTGGACCTTCTTATTGACGATGAAACATAGAAATTGCATCCGAAGATAATACAAAAGGCACAATGCCGACTTAAGTAGAAGACGACTGAAACTCTAACTTTCTATGATTTGAAACTCTGCTGTGAGTCCAGTTTTAGTTTCCGATGCCTCACTTCAGGTTTACTGTATCCCTTGGACCTTCTTATTGTCGATGAAGCAAAGATATTGCATCCGAAATTAATAAAAAAGGCACAATGCCGACTTAAGTACAAGAGGACTGATACTCTAACTTTCTATGATTTGAACCCCTCCTGTGAGTCCACTTTTAGATTCCGATGTTTAACTTCAGGATTACTGTATCCCTTGGACCTTCTTATTGACGAGGAAACACAGAAATTACTTCCGAATTTAATACAAAAGGCACAATGCCGACTTAAGTACAAGAGGACTGAAACTCTAACTTTCTATGGTTTGATCCTCTGCTGTGAGACCAGTTTTAGATTCCGATGCTTAACTTCAGGTTTACTGTATCCCTTGGACTTTCTTATAGACGATGAAACACAGATATTGCATCCGAATTTAATACAAAAGGCACAATGCCGACTTAAGTACAAGAGGACTGATACTCTAACTTTCTATAATTTGAACCCCTCCTGTGAGTCCAGTTTTAGATTCCGATGCTTAACTTCTGGTTTACTGTATCCCTTGGACCCTCGTATTGACGATGAAACACAGAAATTGCATCCGAATTTAATACAAAAGGCACAATGCCGACTTAAATACAAGAGTACTGAAACCCTAACTTTCTATGATTTGAACCTCTGCTGTGAGTCCAGTTTTAGTTTCCGATGCTCCACTTCAGGTTTACTCTATTCCTTGGACCTTCTTATTGACGATGAAACACAGAAATTGCATCCGAATTTAATACAAAAGGCACAATGCCGACTTAAGTACAAGAGGACTGAAACTCTAACTTTCTATGATTTGAACCTCTGCTGTGAGTCCAGTTTTAGTTTCCGATGCTTCACTTCAGGTTTACTGTATCCCTTGGACCTTCTTATTGACGATGAAACACAGAAATTGCATCCGAATTTAATACAAAAGGCACAATGCCGACTTAAGTACAAGAGGACTGAAACTCTAACTTTCTATGATTTGAACCTCTGCTGTGTGTCCAGTTTTAGTTTCCGATGCTTCACTTGATGTTTACTGTATCCCTTGGACCTTCCTATTGACGATGAAACACAGAAATTGCTTCCGAATTTAATAAAAAAGGCACAATGCCAACTTAAGTACAAGAGGACTGATACTCTAACTTTCTATGATTTGAACCCCTCCTGTGAGTCCAGTTTTAGTTTCCAATGCTTCACTTCAGGTTTACTGTATCCTTTGGACCTTCCTATTGACGATGAAACACAGAAATTGCATCAGAATTTAGTAAAAAAGGCACAATGCCAACTTATGTACAAGAGGACTGATACTCTAACTTTCTACGATATGAACCCCTCCTGTGAGTCCAGTTTTAGTTTCCGATGCTTCACTTCAGGTTTACTGTATCCTTTGGACCTTCTTATTGACGATGAAACACAGAAATTGCATCCGAATTTAATAAAAAAGGCACAATGCCGACTTAAGTACAAGAGGACTGATACTCTAACTTTCTATGATTTAAACCCCTCCTGTGAGTCCAGTTTTAGATTCCGATGCTTCATTTAGGGTTTACTGTATCCCTTGGAACTTCTTATTAACGATGAAACACAGATATTGCATCCGAATTTAATACAAAAGGCACAATGCCGTCTTAGGTACAAGAGGACTGACACTCTAATTTTCTATGATTTGAACCTCTGCTGTGAGTCCAGTTTTAGTTTCCGATGCATCACGTCAGGTTTACTGTATCCCTTGGACCTTCTTATTGACGATGAAACACAGAAATTGCATCCGAATTTAATACAAAAGGCACAATGCCGACTTAAGTACAAGAGGACTGAAACTCTAACTTTCTATGATTTGAACCTCTGCTGTGGGTCCAGTTTTAGTTTCCGATGCTTCACCTCATGTTTACTGTATCCCTTGGACCTTCCTATTGACGATGAAACACAGAAATTGCATCTGAATTTAATAAAAATGGCACAATGCCAACTTAAGTACAAGAGGACTGATACTCTAACTTTCTATAATTTGAACCCCTCCTGTGAGACCAGTTTTAGTTTCCGATGCTTCACGTCAGGTTTACTGTATCCTTGGGACCTTCTTATTGACGATGAAACACAGAAATATCATCCGAATTTAATAAGAAAGGCACAATGCCGACTTAAGTACAAGAGGACTGATACTCTAACTTTCTATGATTTGAACCCCTCCTGTGAGTCCAGTTTTAGTTTCCGATGCTTAACCTTTGGTTTACTGTATCCCTTGGACCTACTTATTGACGATGAAACACAGAAATTGCATCCGTATTTAATACAAAAGGCAAAATGCCGACTTAAGTAAAAGAGGACTGCTACTCTAACTTTCTATGATTTGAACCTCTCCTGTGAGTCCAGTTTTAGATTCCGATGCTTCATTTCGGGTTTACTGTATCCCTTGGATCCTCTTATTGACGATGAAACACAAGAATTGCATCCGAATTTAATACAAAAGGCACAATGCCGACTTAAGTACAAGAGGACTGAAACTCTAACTTTCTATGATTTGAACCTCAGCTGTGAGTCCAGTTTTAGTTTCCGATGCTTCACTTAAGGTTTACTGTATCCCTTGGACCTTCTTATTGACGATGAAACATAGAAATTGCATCCGAAGATAATACAAAAGGCACAATGCCGACTTAAGTAGAAGACGACTGAAACTCTAACTTTCTATGATTTGAAACTCTGCTGTGAGTCCAGTTTTAGTTTCCGATGCCTCACTTCAGGTTTACTGTATCCCTTGGACTTTCTTATTGTCGATGAAGCAAAGATATTGCATCCGAAATTAATAAAAAAGGCACAATGCCGACTTAAGTACAAGAGGACTGATACTCTAACTTTCTATGATTTGAACCCCTCCTGTGAGTCCAGTTTTAGATTCCGATGTTTAACTTCAGGATTACTGTATCCCTTGGACCTTCTTATTGACGAGGAAACACAGAAATTACTTCCGAATTTAATACAAAAGGCACAATGCCGACTTAAGTACAAGAGGACTGAAACTCTAACTTTCTATGGTTTGATCCTCTGCTGTGAGACCAGTTTTAGATTCCGATGCTTAACTTCAGGTTTACTGTATCCCTTGGACTTTCTTATAGACGATGAAACACAGATATTGCATCCGAATTTAATACAAAAGGCACAATGCCGACTTAAGTACAAGAGGACTGATACTCTAACTTTCTATGATTTGAACCCCTCCTGTGAGTCCAGTTTTAGATTCCGATGCTTAACTTCTGGTTTACTGTATCCCTTGGACCCTCGTATTGACGATGAAACACAGAAATTGCATCCGAATTTAATACAAAAGGCACAATGCCGACTTAAATACAAGAGTACTGAAACCCTAACTTTCTATGATTTGAACCTCTGCTGTGTGTCCAGTTTTAGTTTCCGATGCTTCACTTCAGGTTTACTCTATTCCTTGGACCTTCTTATTGACGATGAAACACAGAAATTGCATCCGAATTTAATACAAAAGGCACAATGCCGACTTAAGTACAAGAGGACTGAAACTCTAACTTTCTATGATTTGAACCTCTGCTGTGAGTCCAGTTTTAGTTTCCGATGCTTCACTTCAGGTTTACTGTATCCCTTGGACCTTCTTATTGACGATGAAACACAGAAATTGCATCCGAATTTAATACAAAAGGCACAATGCCGACTTAAGTACAAGAGGACTGAAACTCTAACTTTCTATGATTTGAACCTCTGCTGTGTGTCCAGTTTTAGTTTCCGATGCTTCACTTGATGTTTACTGTATCCCTTGGACCTTCCTATTGACGATGAAACACAGAAATTGCTTCCGAATTTAATAAAAAAGGCACAATGCCAACTTAAGTACAAGAGGACTGATACTCTAACTTTCTATGATTTGAACCCCTCCTGTGAGTCCAGTTTTAGTTTCCAATGCTTCACTTCAGGTTTACTGTATCCTTTGGACCTTCCTATTGACGATGAAACACAGAAATTGCATCAGAATTTAGTAAAAAAGGCACAATGCCAACTTATGTACAAGAGGACTGATACTCTAACTTTCTACGATTTGAACCCCTCCTGTGAGTCCAGTTTTAGTTTCCGATGCTTCACTTCAGGTTTACTGTATCCTTTGGACCTTCTTATTGACGATGAAACACAGAAATTGCATCCGAATTTAATAAAAAAGCACAATGCCGACTTAAGTACAAGAGGACTGATACTCTAACTTTCTATGATTTAAACCCCTCCTGTGAGTCCAGTTTTAGATTCCGATGCTTCATTTAGGGTTTACTGTATCCCTTGGAACTTCTTATTAACGATGAAACACAGATATTGCATCCGAATTTAATACAAAAGGCACAATGCCGTCTTAGGTACAAGAGGACTGACACTCTAATTTTCTATGATTTGAACCGCACCTGTGAGTCCAGTTTTAGATTCCGATGCTTCACTTCAGGTTTACTGTATCCCTTGGACCTTCTTATTGACGATGAAACACAGAAATTGCATCCGAATTTAATACAAAGTGCACAATACCGACTTAAGTAGAGGAGGAGTGACACTCTAACTTTCTATGATTTGAACCTCTGCTGTCAGTCCAGTTTTAGATTACGATGCTTCAGGTTTACTGTATCCCTCGGACCTACCTATTGACGATGAAACACAGAAATTGCATCCGAATTTAATACAAAAGGCACAATGCCGACTTAAGTACAAGAGGACTGAAACTCTAACTTTCTATGATTTGAACCTCTGCTGTGAGTCCAGTTTTAGTTTCCGATGCTTCACGTCAGGTTTACTGTATCCCTTGGACCTTCTTATTGACGATGAAACACAGAAATTGCATCCGAATTTAATACAAAAGGCACAATGCCGACTTAAGTACAAGAGGACTGAAACTCTAACTTTCTATGATTTGAACCTCTGCTGTGGGTCCAGTTTTAGTTTCCGATGCTTCACTTCATGTTTACTGTATCCCTTGGACCTTCCTATTGACGATGAAACACAGAAATTGCATCTGAATTTAATAAAAAAGGCACAATGCCAACTTAAGTACAAGAGGACTGATACTCTAACTTTCTATAATTTGAACCCCTCCTGTGAGTCCAGTTTTAGTTTCCGATGCTTCACTTCAGGTTTACTGTATCCTTGGGACCTTCTTATTGACGATGAAACACAGAAATATCATCCGAATTTAATAAAAAAGGCACAATGCCGACTTAAGTACAAGAGGACTGATAATCTAACTTCCTATGATTTGAACCCCTCCTGTGAGTCCAGTTTTAGTTTCCGATGCTTAACCTTTGGTTTACTGTATCCCTTGGACCTAGTTATTGACGATGAAACACAGAAATTGCATCCGTATTTAATACAAAAGGCAAAATGCCGACTTAAGTAAAAGAGGACTGATACTCTAACTTTCTATGATTTGAACCTCTCCTGTGAGTCCAGTTTTAGATTCCGATGCTTCATTTCGGGTTTACTGTATCCCTTGGATCCTCTTATTGACGATGAAACACAAGAATTGCATCCGAATTTAATACAAAAGGCACAATGCCGACTTCAGTACAAGAGGACTGAAACTCTAACTTTCTATGATTTGAACCTCTGCTGTGAGTCCAGTTTTAGTTTCCGATGCTTCACTTCAGGTTTACTGTAAACCTTGAACCTTCTTATTGACGATGAAACACAGAAATTGCATCCGAATTTAATACAAAAGGCACAATGCCGACTTAAGTACAAGAGGACTGAAACTCTAACTTTCTATGATTTGAACCACTGCTGTGGGTCCAGTTTTAGTTTCCGATGCTTCACTTCATGCTTACTGTATCCCTTGGACCTTCCTATTGACGATGAAACACAGAAATTGCATCCGAATTTAATAAAAAAGGCACAATGCCAACTTAAGTACAAGAGGACTGATACTCTAACTTTCTATGATTTGAACCCCTCCTGTGAGTCCAGTTTTAGTTTCCAATGCTTCACTTCAGGTTTACTGTATCCTTTGGACCTTCCTATTGACGATGAAACACAGAAATTGCATCAGAATTTAATAAAAAAGGCACAATGCCAACTTATGTACAAGAGGACTGATACTCTAACTTTCTACGATTTGAACCCCTCCTGTGAGTCCAGTTTTAGTTTCCGATGCTTCACTTCAGGTTTACTGTATCCTTTGGCCCTTCTTATTGACGGTGAAACACAGAAATTGCATCCGAATTTAATAAAAAAGGCACAATGCCGACTTAAGTACAAGAGGACTGATACTCTAACTTTCTATGATTTGAACCCCTCCTGTGAGTCCAGTTTTAGATTCCGATGCTTCATTTAGGGTTTACTGTATCCCTTGGAACTTCTTATTGACGATGAAACACAGAAATTGCATCCGAATTTAATACAAAAGGCACAATGCCGTCTTAGGTACAGGAGGACTGACACTCTAATTTTCTATGATTTGAACCGCACCTGTGAGTCCAGTTTTAGATTCCGATGCTTCACTTCAGGTTTACTGTATCCCTTGGACCTTCTTATTGACGATGAAACACAGAAATTGCATCCGAATTTAATACAAAGTGCACAATACCGACTTAAGTAGAGGAGGAGTGACACTCTAACTTTCTATGATTTGAACCTCTGCTTTCAGTCCAGTTTTAGATTACGATGCTTCAGGTTTACTGTATCCCTCGGACCTACCTATTGACGATGAAACACAGAAATTGCATCCGAATTTAATACAAAAGGCACAATGCCGACTTAAGTACAAGAGGACTGAAACTCTAACTTTCTATGATTTGAACCTCTGCTGTGAGTCCAGTTTTAGTTTCCGATGCTTCACGTCAGGTTTACTGTATCCCTTGGACCTTCTTATTGACGATGAAACACAGAAATTGCATCCGAATTTAATACAAAAGGCACAATGCCGACCTAAGTACAAGAGGACTGAAACTCTAACTTTCTATGATTTGAACCTCTGCTGTGGGTCCAGTTTTAGTTTCCGATGCTTCACTTCATGTTTACTGTATCCCTTGGACCTTCCTATTGACGATGAAACACAGAAATTGCATCTGAATTTAATAAAAAAGGCACACTGCCGACTTAAGTACAAGAGGACTGAAACTCTAACTTTCTATGATTTGAACCTCTGCTGCGAGTCCAGTTTTAGTTTCCGATGCTTCACTTCAGGTTTACTGTATCCCTCGGACCTTCTTATTGACGATGAAACACAGAAATTGCATCCGAATTTAATACAAAAGGCACAATGCCGACTTAAGTACAAGAGGACTGAAACTCTAACTTTCTATGATTTGAACCTCTGCTGTGGGTCCAGTTTTAGTTTCCGATGCTTCACTTCATGTTTACTGTATCCCTTGGACCTTCCTATTGACGATGAAACACAGAAATTGCATCCGAATGTAATAAAAAAGGCACAATGCCAACTTAAGTACAAGAGGACTGATACTCTAACTTTCTATGATTTGAACCCCTCCTGTGAGTCCAGTTTTAGTTTCCAATGCTTCACTTCAGGTTTACTGTATCCTTTGGACCTTCTTATTGACGATGAAACACAGAAATTGCATCCGAATTTAATAAAAAAGGCACAATGCCGACTTAAGTACAAGAGGACTGATACTCTAACTTTCTATGATTTGAACCCCTCCTGTGAGTCCAGTTTTAGATTCCGATGCTTCATTTCGGGTTTACTGTATCCCTTGGATCCTCTTATTGACGATGAAACACAAGAATTGCATCCGAATTTAATACAAAAGGCACAATGCCGACTTAAGTACAAGAGGACTGAAACTCTAACTTTCTATGATTTGAACCTCAGCTGTGAGTCCAGTTTTAGTTTCCGATGCTTCACTTAAGGTTTACTGTATCCCTTGGACCTTCTTATTGACGATGAAACATAGAAATTGCATCCGAAGATAATACAAAAGGCACAATGCCGACTTAAGTAGAAGACGACTGAAACTCTAACTTTCTATGATTTGAAACTCTGCTGTGAGTCCAGTTTTAGTTTCCGATGCCTCACTTCAGGTTTACTGTATCCCTTGGACCTTCTTATTGTCGATGAAGCACAGAAATTGCATCCGAAATTAATAAAAAAGGCACAATGCCGACTTAAGTACAAGAGGACTGATACTCTAACTTTCTATGATTTGAACCCCTCCTGTGAGTCCAGTTTTAGATTCCGATGTTTAACTTCAGGTTTACTGTATCCCTTGGACCTTCTTATTGACGAGGAAACACAGAAATTACTTCCGAATTTAATACAAAAGCCACAATGCCGACTTAAGTACAAGAGGACTGAAACTCTAACTTTCTATGGTTTGATCCTCTGCTGTGAGACCAGTTTTAGATTCCGATGCTTAACTTCAGGTTTACTGTATCCCTTGGACTTTCTTATAGACGATGAAACACAGATATTGCATCCGAATTTAATACAAAAGGCACAATGCCGACTTAAGTACAAGAGGACTGATACTCTAACTTTCTATGATTTGAACCCCTCCTGTGAGTCCAGTTTTAGATTCCGATGCTTAACTTCTGGTTTACTGTATCCCTTGGAACCTCGTATTGACGATGAAACACAGAAATTGCATCCGAATTTAATACAAAAGGCACAATGCCGACTTAAATACTAGAGTACTGAAACCCTAACTTTCTATGACTTGAACCTCTGCTGTGAGTCCAGTTTTAGTTTCCGATGCTTCACTTCAGGTTTACTCTATTCCTTGGACCTTCTTATTGACGATGAAACACAGAAATTGCATCCGAATTTAATATAAAAGGCACAATGCCGACTTAAGTACAAGAGGACTGAAACTCTAACTTTCTATGATTTGAACCTCTGCTGTGAGTCCAGTTTTAGTTTCCGATGCTTCACTTCAGGTTTACTGTATCCCTTGGACCTTCTTATTGACGATGAAACACAGAAATTGCATCCGAATTTAATACAAAAGGCACAATGCCGACTTAAGTACAAGAGGACTGAAACTCTAACTTTCTATGATTTGAACCTCTGCTGTGTGTCCAGTTTTAGTTTCCGATGCTTCACTTCATGTTTACTGTATCCCTTGGACCTTCCTATTGACGATGAAACACAGAAATTGCTTCCGAATTTAATAAAAAAGGCACAATGCCAACTTAAGTACAAGAGGACTGATACTCTAACTTTCTATGATTTGAACCCCTCCTGTGAGTCCAGTTTTAGTTTCCAATGCTTCACTTCAGGTTTACTGTATCCTTTGGACCTGCCTATTGACGATGAAACACAGAAATTGCATCAGAATTTAATAAAAAAGGCACAATGCCAACTTATGTACAAGAGGACTGATACTCTAACTTTCTACGATTTGAACCCCTCCTGTGAGTCCAGTTTTAGTTTCCGATGCTTCACTTCAGGTTTACTGTATCCTTTGGACCTTCTTATTGACGATGAAACACAGAAATTGCATCCGAATTTAATAAAAAAGGCACAATGCCGACTTAAGTACAAGAGGACTGATACTCTAACTTTCTATGATTTGAACCCCTCCTGTGAGTCCAGTTTTAGATTCCGATGCTTCATTTAGGGTTTACTGTATCCCTTGGAACTTCTTATTGACGATGAAACACAGAAATTGCATCCGAATTTAATACAAAAGGCACAATGCTGTCTTAGGTACAGGAGGACTGACACTCTAATTTTCTATGATTTGAACCGCACCTGTGAGTCCAGTTTTAGATTCCGATGCTTCACTTCAGGTTTACTGTATCCCTTGGACCTTCTTATTGTCGATGAAACACAGAAATTGCATCCGAATTTAATACAAAGTGCACAATACCGACTTAAGTAGAGGAGGAGTGACACTCTAACTTTCTATGATTTGAACCTCTGCTGTCAGTCCAGTTTTAGATTACGATGCTTCAGGTTTACTGTATCCCTCGGACCTACCTATTGACGATGAAACACAGAAATTGCATCCGAATTTAATACAAAAGGCACAATGCTGCCTTAAGTACAAGAGGACTGAAACTCTAACTTTCTATGATTTGAACCTCTGCTGTGAGTCCAGTTTTAGTTTCCGATGCTTCACGTCAGGTTTACTGTATCCCTTGGACCTTCTTATTGACGATGAAACACAGAAATTGCATCCGAATTTAATACAAAAGGCACAATGCCGACTTAAGTACAAGAGGACTGAAACTCTAACTTTCTATGATTTGAACCTCTGCTGTGGGTCCAGTTTTAGTTTCCGATGCTTCACTTCATGTTTACTGTATCCCTTGGACCTTCCTATTGACGATGAAACACAGAAATTGCATCTGAATTTAATAAAAAAGGCACAAGGCCATCTTAAGTACAAGAGGACTGATACTCTAACTTTCTATAATTTGAACCCCTCCTGTGAGTCCAGTTTTAGTTTCCGATGCTTCACTTCAGGTTTACTGTATCCTTGTGACCTTCTTATTGACGATGAAACACAGAAATATCATCCGAATTTAATAAAAAAGGCACAATGCCGACTTAAGTACAAGAGGGCTGATAATCTAACTTCCTATGATTTGAACCCCTCCTGTGAGTCCAGTTTTAGTTTCCGATGCTTAACCTTTGGTTTACTGTATCCCTTGGACCTAGTTATTGACGATGAAACACAGAAATTGCATCCGTATTTAATACAAAAGGCAAAATGCCGACTTAAGTAAATGAGGACTGATACTCTAACTTTCTATGATTTGAACCTCTCCTGTGAGTCCAGTTTTAGATTCCGATGCTTCATTTCGGGTTTACTGTATCCCTTGGATCCTCTTATTGACGATGAAACACAAGAATAGCATCCGAATTTAATACAAAAGGCACAATGCCGACTTCAGTACAAGAGGACTGAAACTCTAACTTTCTATGATTTGAACCTCTGCTGTGAGTCCAGTTTTAGTTTCCGATGCTTCACTTCAGGTTTACTGTAAACCTTGAACCTTCTTATTGACGATGAAACACAGAAATTGCATCCGAATTTAATACAAAAGGCACAATGCCGACTTAAGTTCAAGAGGACTGAAACTCTAACTTTCTATGATTTGAACCACTGCTGTGGGTCCAGTTTTAGTTTCCGATGCTTCACTTCATGCTTACTGTATCCCTTGGACCTTCCTATTGACGATGAAACACAGAAATTGCATCCGAATTTAGTAAAAAAGGCACAATGCCAACTTAAGTACAAGAGGACTGATACTCTAACTTTCTATGATTTGAACCCCTCCTGTGAGTCCAGTTTTAGTTTCCAATGCTTCACTTCAGGTTTACTGTATCCTTTGGACCTTCCTATTGACGATGAAACACAGAAATTGCATCCGATTTTAATAAAAAAGGCACAATGCCAACTTAAGTACAAGAGGACTGATACTCTAACTTTCTATGATTTGAACCCCTCCTGTGAGTCCAGTTTTAGTTTCCGATGCTTCACTTCAGGTTTACTGTATCCTTTGGACCTTCTTATTGACGATGAAACACAGAAATTGCATCCGAATTTCATAAAAAAGGCACAATGCCGACTTAAGTACAAGAGGACTGATACTCTAACTTTCTATGATTTGAACCCCTCCTGTGAGTCCAGTTTTAGATTCCGATGCTTCATTTAGGGTTTACTGTATCCCTTGGATCCTTTTATTGACGATGAAACACAGAAATTGCATCCGAATTTAATACAAAAGGCACAATGCCGACTTAAGTACATGAGGACTGAAACTCTAACTTTCTATGATTTGAACCTCTGCTGTGAGACCAGTTTTAGTTTCCGATGCTTCACTTCAGGTTTACTGTATCCCTTGGACCTCCTTATTGACGATGAAACACAGAATGTGCATCCGAATTTAATACAAAAGGCACAATGCCGTCTTAGGTACAAGAGAACTGAAACTCTAATTTTCTATGATTTGAACCGCACCTGTGAGTCCAGTTTTAGATTACGATGCTTCAGGTTTACTGTATCCCTCGGACCTTCTTATTGACGATGAAACACAGAAATTGCATCCGAATTTAATACTAAAGGCATAATGCCGACTTAAGTAGAAGAGGACTGAAACTCTAACTTTCTATGATTTGAACCTCTGCTGTGAGTCCAGTTTTAGTTTCCGATGCTTCACGTCAGGTTTACTGTATCACTTGGACGTTCTTATTGACGATGAAACACAGAAATTGCATCCGAATTTAATACAAAACGCACAATGCCGACTTAAGTACAAGAGGACTGAAACTCTAACTTTCTATGATTTGAACCTCTGCTGTGGGTCCAGTTTTAGTTTCCGATGCTTCACTTCATGTTTACTGTATCCCTTGGACCTTCCTATTGACGATGAAACACAGAAATTGCATCCGAATTTAATAAAAAAGGCACAATGCCAACTTAAGTACAAGAGGACTGATACTCTAACTTTCTATAATTTGAGTCCCTCCTGTGAGTCCAGTTTTAGTTTCCGATGCTTCACTTCAGGTTTACTGTATCACTTGGACCTTCTTATTGACGATGAAAGACAGAAATTGCATCCGATTTTAATACAAATGGCACAATGCAGACTTAAGTACAAGAGGCTTGACACTCTCACTTTCTACGATTTGAACCTCTCCTGTGAGTCCAGTTTTAGATTCCGATGCTTCACTTCAGGTTTATTGTATACCTTGCACCTTCTTATTGACGATGAAACACATAAATTGCATCGGAATTTAATACAAAAGGCACAATGCATACTTAAGTAAGAGGACTGACAATCTAACTTCCTATGATTTGAACCTCTCCTGTGAGCCCAGTTTTAGATTCTGATGCTTAACTTCAGGTTTACTGTATCCCTTGGACCTTCTTATTGACGATGAAGCACAGAAATTGCATCCGAAATTAATAAAAAAGGCACAATGCCGACTTAAGTACAAGAGGACTGAAACTCTAACTTTCTATGATTTGAACCCCTCCTGTGAGTCCAGTTTTAGATTACGATGTTTAACTTCAGGTTTACTGTATCCCTTGGACCTTCATATTGACGAGGAAACACAGAAATTACATCCGAACTTAATACAAAAGGCACAATGCCGACTTAAGTACAAGAGGACTGAAACTCTAACTTTCTATGATTTGAACCTCTGCTGTGAGACCAGTTTTAGATTCCGAGGCTTAACTTCAGGTTTAGTGTATCCCTTGGACTTTCTTATAGACGATGAAACACAGATATTGCATCCGAATTTAATACAAAAGGCACAATGCCGACTTAAGTACAAGAGGACTGATACTCTAACTTTCTATGATTTGAACCCCTCCTGTGAGTCCAGTTTTAGATTCCGATGCTTAACTTCTGGTTTACTGTATCCCTTGGACCCTCGTATTGACGATGAAACACAGAAATTGCATCCGAATTTAATACAAAAGGCACAATGCCGACTTAAATACAAGAGTACTGAAACTCTAACTTTCTATGATTTGAACCTCTGCTGTGAGTCCAGTTTTAGTTTCCGATGCTTCACTTCAGGTTTACTGTATTCCTTGGACCTTCTTATTGACGATGAAACACAGAAATTGCATCCGAATTTAATACAAAAGGCACAATGCCGACATAAGTACAAGAGGACTGAAACTCTAACTTTCTATGATTTGAACCTCTGCTGTGAGTCCAGTTTTAGTTTCCGATGCTTCACTTCAGGTTTACTGTATCCCTTCGACCTTCTTATTGACGATGAAACACAGAAATTGCATCCGAATTTAATACAAAAGGCACAATGCCGACTTAAGTACAAGAGGACTGAAACTCTAACTTTCTATGATTTGAACCTCTGCTGTGGGTCCAGTTTTAGTTTCCGATGCTTCACTTCATGTTTACTGTATCCCTTGGACCTTCCTATTGACGATAAAACACAGAAATTGCATCCGAATTTAATAAAAAAGGCACAATGCCAACTTAAGTACAAGAGGACTGATACTCTAACTTTCTATGATTTGAACCCGTCCTGTGAGTCCAGTTTTAGTTTCCGATGCTTCACTTCAGGTTTACTGTATCCTTTGGACCTTCCTATTGACGATGAAACACAGAAATTGCATCCGAATTTAATAAAAAAGGCACAATGCCAACTTAAGTACAAGAGGACTGATACTCTAACTTTCTATGATTTGAACCCCTCCTGTGAGTCCAGTTTTAGTTTCCGATGCTTCACTTCAGGTTTACTGTATCCTTTGGACCTTCTTATTGACGATGAAACACAGAAATTGCATCCGAATTTAATAAAAAAGGCACAATGCCGACTTAAGTACAAGAGGACTGATACTCTAACTTTCTATGATTTGAACCGCACCTGTGAGTCCAGTTTTAGATTCCGATGCTTCACTTCAGGTTTACTGTATCCCTTGGACCTTCTTATTGACGATGAAACACAGAAATTGCATCCGAATTAAATACAAAGAGCACAATACCGACTTAAGTAGAGGAGGAGTGACACTCTAACTTTCTATGATTTGAACCTCTGCCGTCAGTCCAGTTTTAGATTACGATGCTTCATGTTTACTGTATCCCTCGGACCTTCTTATTGACGATGAAACACAGAAATTGCATCCGAATTTCATACAAATGGCACAATGTCGACTTAAGTACAAGAGGACTCACACTCTCAATTTCTTTGATTTGAACCTCTCCTGTGAGTCCAATTTTATATTCAGATGCTGCAGTTCAGGTCTACTGTATACCTTGCACCTTCTTATTGACGATGAAACACAGAAATTGCATCCGAATTTAATACAAAAGGCACAATGCCGACCTAAGTACAAGAGGACTGACATTCTAGCTTTCTATGATTTGAACCACTCCTGTGAGTCCAGTTTTAGATTCCGATGCTTCACTTCAGGTTTACAGTATCCCTTGGACCTTCTTATTGACTATGAACCACAGAAATTGCATCCGAATTTAATACAAAATGCACAATACCGACTTAGGTACAAGAGGAGTAACACTCTAGCTTTCTATGATTTGATCCTCTCCTGTGAGTCCAGTTTTAGATTCCGATGCTTCACTTCAGGTTTACTGAATCACCTGGCCCTTCTTATTGACGATGAAACACAGAAATTGCATCCGATTTTAATACAAATGGCACAATGCAGACTTAAGTACAAGAGGCTTGACATTCTCACTTTCTACGATATGAACCTCTCCTGTGAGTCCAGCTTTAGATTCCGATGCTTCACTTTAGGTTTATTGTATACCTTGCACCTTCTTATTGACGATGAAACACATAAATTGCATCGGAATGTGATACAAAAGGCACAATGCCGACTTAAGTAAGAGGACTGACAATCTTAACTTCCTATGATTTGAACCTCTCCTGTGAGCCCAGTTTTAGTTTCCGATGCTTCACTTCAGGTTTACTGTATCCCTTGGACCTTCTTATTGACGATGAAACACAGAAATTGCATCCGAATTTAATACAAAAGGCACAATGCCGTCTTAGGTACAGGAGGACTGACACTCTAATTTTCTATGATTTGAACCGCACCTGTGAGTCCAGTTTTAGATTCCGATGCTTCACTTCAGGTTTACTGTATCCCTTGGACCTTCTTATTGACGATGAAACACAGAAATTGCATCCGAATTTAATACAAAGAGCACAATACCGACTTAAGTAGAGGAGGAGTGACACTCTAACTTTCTATGATTTGAACCTCTGATGTCAGTCCAGTTTTAGATTACGATGCTTCAGGTTTACTGTATCCCTCGGACCTTCTTATTGACGATGAAACACAGAAATTGCATCCGAATTTAATACTAAAGGCATAATGCCGACTTAAGTAGAAGAGGACTGAAACTCTAACTTTCTATGATTTGAACCTCTGCTGTGAGTCCAGTTTTAGTTTCCGATGCTTCACGTCAGGTTTACTGTATCCCTTGGACGTTCTTATTGACGATGAAACACAGAAATTGCATCCGAATTTAATACAAAAGGCACAATGCCGACTTAAGTACAAGAGGACTGAAACTCTAACTTTCTATGATTTGAACCTCTGCTGTGGGTCCAGTTTTAGTTTCCGATGCTTCACTTCATGTTTACTGTATCCCTTGGACCTTCCTATTGACGATGAAACACAGAAATTGCATCCGAATTTAATAAAAAAGGCACAATGCCAACTTAAGTACAAGAGGACTGATACTCTAACTTTCTATAATTTGAGTCCCTCCTGTGAGTCCAGTTTTAGTTTCCGATGCTTCACTTCAGGTTTACTGTATCACTTGGACCTTCTTATTGACGATGAAAGACAGAAATTGCATCCGATTTTAATACAAATGGCACAATGCAGACTTAAGTACAAGAGGCTTGACACTCTCACTTTCTACGATTTGAACCTCTCCTGTGAGTCCAGTTTTAGATTCCGATGCTTCACTTCAGGTTTATTGTATACCTTGCACCTTCTTATTGACGATGAAACACATAAATTGCATCGGAATTTAATACAAAAGGCACAATGCATACTTAAGTAAGAGGACTGACAATCTAACTTCCTATGATTTGAACCTCTCCTGTGAGCCCAGTTTTAGATTCTGATGCTTAACTTCAGGTTTACTGTATCCCTTGGACCTTCTTATTGACGATGAAGCACAGAAATTGCATCCGAAATTAATAAAAAAGGCACAATGCCGACTTAAGTACAAGAGGACTGAAACTCTAACTTTCTATGATTTGAACCCCTCCTGTGAGTCCAGTTTTAGATTACGATGTTTAACTTCAGGTTTACTGTATCCCTTGGACCTTCATATTGACGAGGAAACACAGAAATTACATCCGAACTTAATACAAAAGGCACAATGCCGACTTAAGTACAAGAGGACTGAAACTCTAACTTTCTATGATTTGAACCTCTGCTGTGAGACCAGTTTTAGATTCCGAGGCTTAACTTCAGGTTTAGTGTATCCCTTGGACTTTCTTATAGACGATGAAACACAGATATTGCATCCGAATTTAATACAAAAGGCACAATGCCGACTTAAGTACAAGAGGACTGATACTCTAACTTTCTATGATTTGAACCCCTCCTGTGAGTCCAGTTTTAGATTCCGATGCTTAACTTCTGGTTTACTGTATCCCTTGGACCCTCGTATTGACGATGAAACACAGAAATTGCATCCGAATTTAATACAAAAGGCACAATGCCGACTTAAATACAAGAGTACTGAAACTCTAACTTTCTATGATTTGAACCTCTGCTGTGAGTCCAGTTTTAGTTTCCGATGCTTCACTTCAGGTTTACTGTATTCCTTGGACCTTCTTATTGACGATGAAACACAGAAATTGCATCCGAATTTAATACAAAAGGCACAATGCCGACATAAGTACAAGAGGACTGAAACTCTAACTTTCTATGATTTGAACCTCTGCTGTGAGTCCAGTTTTAGTTTCCGATGCTTCACTTCAGGTTTACTGTATCCCTTCGACCTTCTTATTGACGATGAAACACAGAAATTGCATCCGAATTTAATACAAAAGGCACAATGCCGACTTAAGTACAAGAGGACTGAAACTCTAACTTTCTATGATTTGAACCTCTGCTGTGGGTCCAGTTTTAGTTTCCGATGCTTCACTTCATGTTTACTGTATCCCTTGGACCTTCCTATTGACGATAAAACACAGAAATTGCATCCGAATTTAATAAAAAAGGCACAATGCCAACTTAAGTACAAGAGGACTGATACTCTAACTTTCTATGATTTGAACCCGTCCTGTGAGTCCAGTTTTAGTTTCCGATGCTTCACTTCAGGTTTACTGTATCCTTTGGACCTTCCTATTGACGATGAAACACAGAAATTGCATCCGAATTTAATAAAAAAGGCACAATGCCAACTTAAGTACAAGAGGACTGATACTCTAACTTTCTATGATTTGAACCCCTCCTGTGAGTCCAGTTTTAGTTTCCGATGCTTCACTTCAGGTTTACTGTATCCTTTGGACCTTCTTATTGACGATGAAACACAGAAATTGCATCCGAATTTAATAAAAAAGGCACAATGCCGACTTAAGTACAAGAGGACTGATACTCTAACTTTCTATGATTTGAACCGCACCTGTGAGTCCAGTTTTAGATTCCGATGCTTCACTTCAGGTTTACTGTATCCCTTGGACCTTCTTATTGACGATGAAACACAGAAATTGCATCCGAATTAAATACAAAGAGCACAATACCGACTTACGTAGAGGAGGAGTGACACTCTAACTTTCTATGATTTGAACCTCTGCCGTCAGTCCAGTTTTAGATTACGATGCTTCATGTTTACTGTATCCCTCGGACCTTCTTATTGACGATGAAACACAGAAATTGCATCCGAATTTCATACAAATGGCACAATGTCGACTTAAGTACAAGAGGACTCACACTCTCAATTTCTTTGATTTGAACCTCTCCTGTGAGTCCAATTTTATATTCAGATGCTGCAGTTCAGGTCTACTGTATACCTTGCACCTTCTTATTGACGATGAAACACAGAAATTGCATCCGAATTTAATACAAAAGGCACAATGCCGACCTAAGTACAAGAGGACTGACATTCTAGCTTTCTATGATTTGAACCACTCCTGTGAGTCCAGTTTTAGATTCCGATGCTTCACTTCAGGTTTACAGTATCCCTTGGACCTTCTTATTGACTATGAACCACAGAAATTGCATCCGAATTTAATACAAAATGCACAATACCGACTTAGGTACAAGAGGAGTAACACTCTAGCTTTCTATGATTTGATCCTCTCCTGTGAGTCCAGTTTTAGATTCCGATGCTTCACTTCAGGTTTACTGAATCACCTGGCCCTTCTTATTGACGATGAAACACAGAAATTGCATCCGATTTTAATACAAATGGCACAATGCAGACTTAAGTACAAGAGGCTTGACATTCTCACTTTCTACGATATGAACCTCTCCTGTGAGTCCAGCTTTAGATTCCGATGCTTCACTTCAGGTTTATTGTATACCTTGCACTTTCTTATTGACGATGAAACACATAAATTGCATCGGAATTTGATACAAAAGGCACAATGCCGACTTAAGTAAGAGGACTGACAATCTTAACTTCCTATGATTTGAACCTCTCCTGTGAGCCCAGTTTTAGTTTCCGATGCTTCACTTCAGGTTTACTGTATCCCTTGGACCTTCTTATTGACGATGAAACACAGAAATTGCATCCGAATTTAATACAAAAGGCACAATGCCGTCTTAGGTACAGGAGGACTGACACTCTAATTTTCTATGATTTGAACCGCACCTGTGAGTCCAGTTTTAGATTCCGATGCTTCACTTCAGGTTTACTGTATCCCTTGGACCTTCTTATTGACGATGAAACACAGAAATTGCATCCGAATTTAATACAAAGAGCACAATACCGACTTAAGTAGAGGAGGAGTGACACTCTAACTTTCTATGATTTGAACCTCTGATGTCAGTCCAGTTTTAGATTACGATGCTTCAGGTTTACTGTATCCCTCGGACCTTCTTATTGACGATGAAACACAGAAATTGCATCCGAATTTAATACAAAAGGCACAATGCCGACTTAAGTACAAGAGGACTGAAACTCTAACTTTCTATGATTTGAACCTCTGCTGTGAGTCCAGTTTTAGTTTCCGATGCTTCACGTCAGGTGTACTGTATCCCTTGGACCTTCTTATTGACGATGAAACACAGAAATTGCATCCGAATTTAATACAAAAGGCACAATGCCGACTTAAGTACAAGAGGACTGAAACTCTAACTTTCTATGATTTGAACCTCTGCTGTGGGTCCAGTTTTAGTTTCCGATGCTTCACTTCATGTTTACTGTATCCCTTGGACCTTCCTATTGACGATGAAACACAGAAATTGCATCCGAATTTAATAAAAAAGGCACAATGCCAACTTAAGTACAAGAGGACTGATCCTCTAACTTTCTATAATTTGAACCCCTCCTGTGAGTCCAGTTTTAGTTTCCGATGCTTCACTTCAGGTTTACTGTATCCTTGGGACCTTCTTATTGACGATGAAACACAGAAACTGCATCCGAATTTAATAAAAAAGGCACAATGCCGACTTAAGTACAAGAGGACTGAAACTCTAACTTTCTATGATTTGAACCTCTGCTGTGAGACCAGTTTTAGTTTCCGATGCTTCACTTCAGGTTTACTGTATCCCTTGGACCTTCTTATTGACGATGAAACACAGAATGTGCATCCGAATTTAATACAAAAGGCACAATGCCGTCTTAGGTACAAGAGGACTGAAACTCTAATTTTCTATGATTTGAACCGCACCTGTGAGTCCAGTTTTAGATTACGATGCTTCAGGTTTACTGTATCCCTCGGACCTTCTTATTGACGATGAAACACAGATATTGCATCCGAATTTAATACTAAAGGCACAATGCCGACTTAAGTACAAGAGGACTGAAACTCTAACTTCCTATGATTTGAACCTCTGCTGTGAGTCCAGTTTTAGTTTCCGATGCTTCACGTCAGGTTTACTGTATCCCTTGGACCTTCTTATTGACGATGAAACACAGAAATTGCATCCGAGTTTAATACAAAAGGCACAATGCCGACTTAAGTACAAGAGGACTGAAACTCTAACTTTCTATGATTTGAACCTCTGCTGTGGGTCCAGTTTTAGTTTCCGATGCTTCACTTCATGTTTACTGTATCCCTTGGACCTTCCTATTGACGATGAAACACAGATATTGCATCCGAATTTAATAAAAAAGGCACAATGCCAACTTAAGTACAAGAGGACTGATACTCTAACTTTCTATAATTTGAACCCCTCCTGTGAGTCCAGTTTTAGTTCCCGATGCTTCACTTCAGGTTTACTGTATCACTTGGACCTTCTTATTGACGATGAAACACAGAAATTGCATCCGATTTTAATACAAATGGCACAATGCAGACTTAAGTACAAGAGGCTTGACACTCTCACTTTCTACGATTTAAACCTCTCCTGTGAGTCCAGTTTTAGATTCCGATGCTTCACTTCGGGTTTATTGTATACCTTGCACCTTCTTATTGACGATGAAACACATAAATTGCATCGGAATTTGGTACAAAAGGCACAATGCAGACTTAAGTAAGAGGACTGACAATCTAACTTCCTATGATTTGAACCTCTCCTGTGAGCCCAGTTTTAGATTCTGATGCTTCACTTCAGGTTTACTGTATCCCTTGGACCTTCTTATTGACGATGAAGCACAGAAAATGCATCCGAAATTAATAAAAAAGGCACAATGCCGACTTAAGTACAAGAGGACTGATACTCTAACTTTCTATGATTTGAACCCCTCCTGTGAGTCCAGTTTTAGATTACGATGTTTAACTTCAGGTTTACTGTATCCCTTGGACCTTCTTATTGACGAGGAAACACAGAAATTACATCCGAATTTAATACAAAAGGCACAATGCCGACTTAAGTACAAGAGGACTGAAACTCTAACTTTCTATGATTTGAACCTCTGCTGTGAGACCAGTTTTAGATTCCGAGGCTTAACTTCAGGTTTACTGTATCCCTTGGACTTTCTTATAGAAGATGAAACACAGATATTGCATCCGAATTTAATACAAAAGGCACAATGCCGACTTAAGTACAAGAGGACTGATACTCTAACTTTCTATGATTTGAACCCCTCCTGTGAGTCCAGTTTTAGATTCTAATGCTTCACTTCATGTTAACTGTATGCCTTGCACCTTCTTATTGACGATGAAACACAGAAATTGCATCCGAATGTAATACAAAATGCACAATGCCTACTTACGTACAAGAGGACTGACACTCTCACTTTCTATGATTTGAACCCTTCCTGTGGGTTCAGTTTTAGATTCCGAGGCTTCACTTCAGGTTTACTGCATACCTTGCACCTTCTTATTGACGATGAAACACAGAAATTGCTTCGGAATTAAATTCAAAAGGCACAATGCCGACTCAAGTACAAGAGGACTGACATTCTAGCTTTCTATGATTTGAACCACTCCTGTGAGTCCAGTTTTAGATTCCGATGCTTCACTTCAGGTTTACAGTATCCCTTGGACCTTCTTTTTGACGATGAAACACAGAAAATGCATCCGAACTTAATACAAATGGCACAATACCGACTTAGGTACAAGAGGAGTGACACTCTAACTTTCTATGATTTGATCCTCTCCTGTGAGTCCAGTTTTAGATTCCGATGCTTCACTTCAGGTTTACTGTATGACTTGGACCTTCTTATTGACGATGAAACACAGAAATTGCATCCGAATTTAATACAAATGGCACAATGCCGACTTAAGTACAAGAGGCTTGACACTCTCACTTTCAACGATTTGAACCTCTCCTGTGAGTCCAGTTTTAGATTCCGATGCTTCACTTCAGGTTTATTGTATACCTTGCACCTTCTTATTGACGATGAAACACAGAAATTGCAACGGAATTTGATACAAAAGGCACAATGCAGACTTAAGTAAAAGAGGACTGACACTCCAACTTCCTATGATTTGAACCTCTCCTGTGAGCCCAGTTTTAGATTCTGATGCTACACTTCAGGTTTACTGTATCCCTTGGACCTTCTTATTGGCAATGAAACACAGAAATTGCATCCGAATTTAATACAAAATGCACAATGCCGACTTAAGTAAAAGAGGACAGACACACTAACATTCTATGATTTGAACCCCTCCTGCGAGTCCAGTTTTAGATTCCGATGCTTCACTTCAGGTTTACTGTATCCCTTGGACCTTCTTATTGACGATGAAACACAGAAATTGCATCCGAATTTTATATAAATGGCACAATGCCGACTTAAGTACAAGAGGACTGACACTCTCACTTTCTATGATTTCAACCTCTCCTGTGAGTCCAGTTATAGATTCCGATCTTTCAATTCAGGTTTACTGTACTCTTTGGACCATCTTATTGACGATGAAACACGGAAAATGCATCGGAATTAAATTCAATAGGCACAATGCCGATTTAAGTAAAAGAGTAGTGACACTCTCACTTTCTATGATTTGAACCTCACCTGTGAGCCCAGTTTTGGATTCTGATGCTACACTTCAGGTTTACTGTATCCCTTGGACCTTCTTATTGGCGATGAAACACAGAAATTGCATCCGAATTTAATAGAAAAGGCACAATGCCGACTTCAGTAAAAGAGGACTGACACACTAACATTCTATGATTTGAACCCCTCCTGCGAGTCCAGTTTTAGATTCCGATGGTTCACTTCAGGTTTTTCTGTATCCCTTGGACCTTCTTATTGACGATGAAACACAGAGTTTGGTTCCGAATTTAATACAAATGGCACAACGTCGACTTAAGTACAAGAGGACTGACACTCTCACTTTCTTTGATTCGAGCCTCTCCTGTGAGTCCAATTTTATATTCAGATGCTTCACTTCAGGTTTACTGTATACCTTGCACCTTCTTAATGACGATGAAACACAGAAATTGCATCAAAATTTAATACAAAAGGCACAATGCCGACCTAAGTACAAGAGGACTGATATTCTAGCTTTCTATGATTTGAACCACTCCTGTGAGTCCAGTTTTAGATTCCGATGCTTCACTTCAGGTTTACAGTATCCCTTGGACCTTCTTATTGACGATGAAACACAGAAATTGCATCCGAATTTAATACAAAAGGCACAATACCGACTTAGGTACAAGAGGAGTGACACTCTAACTTTCTATGATTTGGTCCTCTCATGTGAGTCAAGTTTTAGATTCCGATGCTTCACTTCAGGTTTACTGTATCACTTGGACCTTCTTATTGACGATAAAACACAGAAATTGCATCCGAATTTAATACAAATGGCACAATGCCGACTTAAGTACAAGAGGCTTGACACTCTCAATTTCTACGATTTGAACCTCTCCTGTGAGTCCAGTTTTAGATTCCGATGCTTCACTTCAGGTTTATTGTATACCTTGCTCCTTCTTATTGACGATGAAACACAGAAATTGCATCGGAATTAGATACAAAAGGCACAATGCACACTTAAGTAAAAGAGGACTTACACTCTAACTTCCTATGATTTGAACCTCTCCTGTGAGCCCAGTTTTAGATTCTGATGCTTCACTTCAGGTTTACTGTATCCCTTGGACCTTCTTATTGGCGATGAAACACAGAAATTGCATCCGAATTTAATACAAAAGGCACAATGCCGACTTAAGTAAAAGAGGACTGACACACTAACATTCTATGATTTGAACCCCTTCTGCGAGTCCAGATTTAGATTCCGATGCTTCACTTCAGGTTTACTGTATCCCTTGGACCTTCTTACTGACGATGAAACACAAAAATTGCATCCGAATTTAATACAAATTGTCAAATGTCGACTTAAGTACAAGAGGACTGACGCTCTCACTTTCAATGATTTGAACCTCTCCTGTTAGTCCAGTTTTAGATTCTAATGCCTCACTTCAGGTTAACTGTATACCTTGCACCTTCTTATTGACGATGAAACACAGACATTGCATCCGAATTTAATACAAAATGCACAATGCCTTCTTACATACAAGAGGACTGACACTCTCACTTTCTATGATTTGAACCTTTCCTGTGGGTCCAGTTTTAGATTCCAAGGTTTCACTTCAGGTTTACTGCATACCTTGCACCTTCTTATTGACAATGAAACACACAAATTGCTTCGGAATTAAATTCAAAAGGCACAATGCCGACTCAAGTACAAGAGAACTGACATTCTAGCTTTCTATGATTTGAACCTCTCCTGTGAGCCCAGTTTTAGATTCTGATGCTTCACTTCAGGTTTACTGTATCCCTTGGACCTTCTTATTGGCGATGAAACACAGAAATTGCATCCGAATTTAATACAAAAGGCACAATACCGACTTAGGTACAAGAGGAGTGACACTCTAACTTTCTATGATTTGATTCTCTCCTGTGAGTCCAGTTTTAGATTCCGATGCTTCACATCAGGTTTACTGTATCACTTGGACCTTCTTATTGACGATGAAACACAGAAATTGCATCCGAATTTAATACAAATGGCACAATGCCGACTTAAGTACAAGAGGCTTGACACTCTCACTTTCTAAGATTTGAACCTCTCCTGTGAGTCCAGTTTTAGATTCCGATGCTTCACTTCAGGTTTACTGTATCCCTTGGACCATCTTATTGGCGATGAAACACAGAAATTGCATCCGAATTTAATACAAAAGGCACAATGCCGACTTAAGTAAAAGAGGACTGACACACTAACATTCTATGATTTGAACCCCTCCTGCGAGTCCTGTTTTAGATTCCGATGCTTCACTTCAGGTTTACTGTATCCCTTGGACCGTCTTATTGTGGATGAAACACAGAAATTGCATCCGAATTTAATACAAAGGGCACAATACCGACTTAAGTACAGGAGAAGTGACACTCTAACTTTCTATGGTTTGAACCTCTCCTGTGAGTCCAGGTTTACATTCCGATGCTTCACTTCAGGTTTACTGTATCCCTTGGACCTTCTTACTGACGATGAAACACAAAAGTTGCATCCGAATTTAATACAAATTGCAAAATGTCGACTTAAGTACAAGAGGACTGACACTCTCACTTTCTGTGATTTGAACCTCTCCTGTGAGTCCAGTTTTAGATTCCGATGCTTCACTTCAGGTTTACTGTATCCCTTAGGCCTTCTTATTGACGATGAAACACAGAAATTGCATCCGGATTTAATACAAATCGCACAATGCCGACTTAAGTACAAGAGGACTGACACTCTCACTTTCTATGATTTGAACCTCTCTTGTGAGCCCAGTTTTAGATTCCGATGCTTTACTTCAGGTTTACTTTATACCTTGCACCTTCTTACTGATGAAACACAGAAATAGCATCGGAATTAAACTCAAAAGGCACAATGCCGAATTAAGTGCAAGAGGACTGACACTGTAACTTTCTGTGATAAGAAACTCTCCTGTGAGTCCAGTTTAAGTTTCCGATGCTTCACTGCAGGTCTACTGTATCCCTTGGAACTTCTTATTGACCATGAAACACAGAAATTGCATCCGAATTTAATACAAAGGGCACAATACCGACTTAAGTACAGGAGGAGTGACACTCTATTATTCAATGATTTGAACCACTCCTGTGAGTCCAGTTTTAGATTCCGATGCTCCACTTAGGTTTACTGTATCCCTTGCACCTTCTTATTGACGATGAAAGACAGAAATTGCATCCGAATTTAATACAAAGGGCACAATACCGACTTAAGTACAAGAGGAGTGACACTCTAACATTCTATGATTTGAATCTCTCCTATGATTCCAGTTTTAGAGTTCGATGCTTCACTTCAGGTTTACTGTATCCCTTGCACCTTCTTATTGACGATGAAACACAGAAATTGCATCCGAATTTAATATTAATGGCACAATGCCGACTTAAGTACAAGAGGACTGACACTCTCACTTTCTATGATTTGAACCTCTCCTGTGAGTCCAGTTTTAGATTCCGATCCTTCAATTCAGGTTTACTGTACCCCTTGGACCATCTTATTGACGATGAAACACAGAAATTGCATCGGAATTAAATTCAAAAGGCACAATGCCGACATAAGTAAAAGAGGAGTGACCCTCTCACTTTCTATGATTTGAACCTCTCCTGTGAGTCCAGTTTTAGATTCCGATGCTTCACTTCAGGTTTACTGTATACCTTCCACCTTCTTATTGACGATGAAACACAGAAATTGCATCCGAATGTAATACAAAAGAGCACATTGCCGACTTGAGTAAAAGAGGACTGACACTCTAACATTCTATTATTTGAACCTCTCCTGCGAGTCCAGTTTCAGATTCCGATGCTTCACTTATGGTTTACTGTATCCCTTGGACCTTCTTATTGACGATGAAACACAGAAATTGCATCCGAATTTAATACAAAAGGCACAATACCGACTTAAGTACAAGGGGAGTGACACTCTAACTTTCTATGATTTGAATCTCTCCTATGATTCCAGTTTTAGAGTTCGATGCTTCACTTCAGGTTTACTGTATCCCTTGCACCTTCTTAATGTCGATGAAACACAGAAATTGCATCCGAATTTAATATTAATGGCACAATGCCGACTTAAGTACAAGAGGACTGACACTCCAACTTCCTATGATTTGAACCTCTCCTGTGAGCCCAGTTTTAGATTCTGATGCTACACTTCAGGTTTACTGTATCCCTTGGACCTTCTTATTGGCAATGAAACACAGAAATTGCATCCGAATTTAATACAAAATGCACAATGCCGACTTAAGTAAAAGAGGACAGACACACTAACATTCTATGATTTGAACCCCTCCTGCGAGTCCAGTTTTAGATTCCGATGCTTCACTTCAGGTTTACTGTATCCCTTGGACCTTCTTATTGACGATGAAACACAGAAATTGCATCCGAATTTTATATAAATGGCACAATGCCGACTTAAGTACAAGAGGACTGACACTCTCACTTTCTATGATTTCAACCTCTCCTGTGAGTCCAGTTATAGATTCCGATCTTTCAATTCAGGTTTACTGTACTCTTTGGACCATCTTATTGACGATGAAACACGGAAAATGCATCGGAATTAAATTCAATAGGCACAATGCCGATTTAAGTAAAAGAGTAGTGACACTCTCACTTTCTATGATTTGAACCTCACCTGTGAGCCCAGTTTTGGATTCTGATGCTACACTTCAGGTTTACTGTATCCCTTGGACCTTCTTATTGGCGATGAAACACAGAAATTGCATCCGAATTTAATAGAAAAGGCACAATGCCGACTTCAGTAAAAGAGGACTGACACACTAACATTCTATGATTTGAACCCCTCCTGCGAGTCCAGTTTTAGATTCCGATGGTTCACTTCAGGTTTTTCTGTATCCCTTGGACCTTCTTATTGACGATGAAACACAGAGTTTGGTTCCGAATTTAATACAAATGGCACAACGTCGACTTAAGTACAAGAGGACTGACACTCTCACTTTCTTTGATTCGAGCCTCTCCTGTGAGTCCAATTTTATATTCAGATGCTTCACTTCAGGTTTACTGTATACCTTGCACCTTCTTAATGACGATGAAACACAGAAATTGCATCAAAATTTAATACAAAAGGCACAATGCCGACCTAAGTACAAGAGGACTGACATTCTAGCTTTCTATGATTTGAACCACTCCTGTGAGTCCAGTTTTAGATTCCGATGCTTCACTTCAGGTTTACAGTATCCCTTGGACCTTCTTATTGACGATGAAACACAGAAATTGCATCCGAATTTAATACAAAAGGCACAATACCGACTTAGGTACAAGAGGAGTGACACTCTAACTTTCTATGATTTGGTCCTCTCATGTGAGTCAAGTTTTAGATTCCGATGCTTCACTTCAGGTTTACTGTATCACTTGGACCTTCTTATTGACGATAAAACACAGAAATTGCATCCGAATTTAATACAAATGGCACAATGCCGACTTAAGTACAAGAGGCTTGACACTCTCAATTTCTACGATTTGAACCTCTCCTGTGAGTCCAGTTTTAGATTCCGATGCTTCACTTCAGGTTTATTGTATACCTTGCTCCTTCTTATTGACGATGAAACACAGAAATTGCATCGGAATTAGATACAAAAGGCACAATGCACACTTAAGTAAAAGAGGACTTACACTCTAACTTCCTATGATTTGAACCTCTCCTGTGAGCCCAGTTTTAGATTCTGATGCTTCACTTCAGGTTTACTGTATCCCTTGGACCTTCTTATTGGCGATGAAACACAGAAATTGCATCCGAATTTAATACAAAAGGCACAATGCCGACTTAAGTAAAAGAGGACTGACACACTAACATTCTATGATTTGAACCCCTTCTGCGAGTCCAGATTTAGATTCCGATGCTTCACTTCAGGTTTACTGTATCCCTTGGACCTTCTTACTGACGATGAAACACAAAAACTGCATCCGAATTTAATACAAATTGTCAAATGTCAAGTACAAGAGGACTGACGCTCTCACTTTCAATGATTTGAACCTCTCCTGTTAGTCCAGTTTTAGATTCTAATGCCTCACTTCAGGTTAACTGTATACCTTGCACCTTCTTATTGACGATGAAACACAGACATTGCATCCGAATTTAATACAAAATGCACAATGCCTTCTTACGTACAAGAGGACTGACACTCTCACTTTCTATGATTTGAACCTTTCCTGTGGGTCCAGTTTTAGATTCCAAGGTTTCACTTCAGGTTTACTGCATACCTTGCACCTTCTTATTGACGATGAAACACACAAATTGCTTCGGAATTAAATTCAAAAGGCACAATGCCGACTCAAGTACAAGAGAACTGACATTCTAGCTTTCTATGATTTGAACCACTCCTGTCAGTCCAGTTTTAGATTCCGAAGCTTTACTTCAGGTTTACAGTATCCCTTGGACCTTCTTATTGACGATGAAACACAGAAAATGCATCCGAATTTAATACAAAAGGCACAATACCGACTTAGGTACAAGAGGAGTGACACTCTAACTTTCTATGATTTGATTCTCTCCTGTGAGTCCAGTTTTAGATTCCGATGCTTCACATCAGGTTTACTGTATCACTTGGACCTTCTTATTGACGATGAAACACAGAAATTGCATCCGAATTTAATACAAATGGCACAATGCCGACTTAAGTACAAGAGGCTTGACACTCTCACTTTCTAAGATTTGAACCTCTCCTGTGAGTCCAGTTTTAGATTCCGATGCTTCACTTCAGGTTTACTGTATCCCTTGGACCTTCTTATTGGCGATGAAACACAGAAATTGCATCCGAATATAATACAAAAGGCTCAATGCCGACTTAAGTAAAAGAGGACTGACACACTAACATTCTATGATTTGAACCCCTCCTGCGATTCCTGTTTTAGATTCCGATGCTTCACTTCAGGTTTACTGTATCCCTTGGACCGTCTTATTGTGGATGAAACACAGAAATTGCATCCGAATTTAATACAAAGGGCACAATACCGACTTAAGTACAGGAGAAGTGACACTCTAACTTTCTATGGTTTGAACCTCTCCTGTGAGTCCAGGTTTACATTCCGATGCTTCACTTCAGGTTTACTGTATCCCTTGGACCTTCTTACTGACGATGAAACACAAAAGTTGCATCCGAATTTAATACAAATTGCAAAATGTCGACTTAAGTACAAGAGGACTGACACTCTCACTTTCTGTGATTTGAACCTCTCCTGTGAGTCCAGTTTTAGATTCCGATGCTTCACTTCAGGTTTACTGTATCCCTTAGGCCTTCTTATTGACGATGAAACACAGAAATTGCATCCGGATTTAATACAAATCGCACAATGCCGACTTAAGTACAAGAGGACTGACACTCTCACTTTCTATGATTTGAACCTCTCTTGTGAGCCCAGTTTTAGATTCCGATGCTTTACTTCAGGTTTACTTTATACCTTGCACCTTCTTACTGATGAAACACAGAAATAGCATCGGAATTAAACTCAAAAGGCACAATGCCGAATTAAGTGCAAGAGGACTGACACTGTAACTTTCTGTGATAAGAAACTCTCCTGTGAGTCCAGTTTAAGTTTCCGATGCTTCACTGCAGGTCTACTGTATCCCTTGGAACTTCGGATTGACCATGAAACACAGAAATTGCATCCGAATTTAATACAAAGGGCACAATACCGACTTAAGTACAAGAGGAGTGACACTCTAACATTCTATGATTTGAATCTCTCCTATGATTCCAGTTTTAGAGTTCGATGCTTCACTTCAGGTTTACTGTATCCCTTGCACCTTCTTATTGACGATGAAACACAGAAATTGCATCCGAATTTAATATTAATGGCACAATGCCGACTTAAGTACAAGAGGACTGACACTCTCACTTTCTATGATTTGAACCTCTCCTGTGAGTCCAGTTTTAGATTCCGATCCTTCAATTCAGGTTTACTGTACCCCTTGGACCATCTTATTGACGATGAAACACAGAAATTGCATCGGAATTAAATTCAAAAGGCACAATGCCGACATAAGTAAAAGAGGAGTGACCCTCTCACTTTCTATGATTTGAACCTCTCCTGTGAGTCCAGTTTTAGATTCCGATGCTTTACTTCAGGTTTACTGTATACCTTCCACCTTCTTATTGACGATGAAACACAGAAATTGCATCCGAATGTAATACAAAAGAGCACATTGCCGACTTGAGTAAAAGAGGACTGACACTCTAACATTCTATTATTTGAACCTCTCCTGCGAGTCCAGTTTCAGATTCCGATGCTTCACTTATGGTTTACTGTATCCCTTGGACCTTCTTATTGACGATGAAACACAGAAATTGCATCCGAATTTAATACAAATGGCACAATACCGACTTAAGTACAAGAGGAGTGACACTCTAACTTTCTATGATTTGAATCTCTCCTATGATTCCAGTTTTAGAGTTCGATGCTTCACTTCAGGTTTACTGTATCCCTTGCACCTTCTTAATGACGATGAAACACAGAAATTGCATCCGAATTTAATATTAATGGCACAATGCCGACTTAAGTACAAGAGGACTGACACTCTCACTTTCTATGATTTGAACCTCTCCTGTGAGTCCAGTTTTAGATTCCGATCCTTCAATTCAGGTTTACTGTACCCCTTGGACCATCTTATTGACGATGAAACACAGAAATTGCATCGGAATTAAATTCAAAAGGCACAATGCCGACATAAGTAAAAGAGGAGTGACCCTCTCACTTTCTATGATTTGAACCTTTCCTGTGAGTCCAGTTTTAGATTCCGATGCTTCACTTCAGGTTTACTGTATACCTTCCACCTTCTTATTGACGATGAAACACAGAAATTGCATTCGAATGTAATACAAAAGAGCACATTGCCGACTTGAGTAAAAGAGGACTGACACTCTAACATTCTATTATTTGAACCTCTCCTGCGAGTCCAGTTTCAGATTCCGATGCTTCACTTATGGTTTACTGTATCCCTTGGACCTTCTTATTGACGATGAAACACAGAAATTGCATCCGAATTTAATACAAAAGGCACAATACCGACTTAAGTACAAGAGGAGTGACACTCTAACTTTCTATGATTTGAATCCCTCCTATGATTCCAGTTTTAGAGTTCGATGCTTCACTTCAGGTTTACTGTATCCCTTGCACCTTCTTAATGACGATGAAACACAGAAATTGCATCCGAATTTAATATTAATGGCACAATGCCGACTTAAGTACAAGAGGACTGACACTCTCACTTTCTATGATTTGAATCTCTCCTGTGAGTCCAGTTTTAGATTCCGATCCTTCAATTCAGGTTTACTGTACCCCTTGGACCATCTTATTGACGATGAAACACAGAAATTGCATCGGAATTAAATTCAAAAGGCACAATGCCGACATAAGTAAAAGAGGAGTGACCCTCTCACGTTCTATGATTTGAACCTCACCTGTGAGTCCAGTTATAGGTTCAGATGCTTCACTTCAGGTTTACTGCATACCTTGCACCCTCTAATTGACGATGAAACACAGAAATTGCATCCGAATTTAATACAAATGGCACAATGCCGACTTAAGTACAAGAGGATTGTCACTCTCACTTTCTATGATTTGAACCGCTCCTGTGAGTCCATTTTTAGATTCCGATGCTTCACTTCAGATTTACTGTATCCCTTGGACCTTCTTATTAACGATGAAACACTGAAATTGCATCCGAATTAATACGGAAGGCTCAGTGCCGACTGAAGTAAAAAAGGACTGACACTCTCACTTTCTATGATTTGAACCTCTCCTGTGAGTCCAGTTTCAGATTCCGATGTTTCGCTTCAGGTTTACTGTATACCTTGCACCTTCTTATTAACGATGAAACACAGAAATTGCATCCGAATTTAATACAAAGGGCACAATACCGACCTAAGTACAGGAGGAGTGAAACTCTAACTTTCTATGATTTGAACCTCTCCTGTGAGTCCAGTTTTAGATTCCGATGCTTCACTTCAGGTTTACTGTATCACTTGGACCTTCTTATTGACGATGAAACACAGAAATTGCATCCGAATTTAATACAAATGGCACAATGCCGACTTAAGTACAAGAGGCTTGACACTCTCACTTTCTACGATTTGAACCTCTCCTGTGAGTCCAGTTTTAGATTCCGATGCTTCACTTCAGGTTTATTGTATACCTTGCACCTTCTTATTGACGATGAAACACAGAAATTGCATCGGAATTTGATACAAAATGCACAATGCAGACTTAGGTAAAAGAGGACTGACACCCTAACTTCCTATGATTTGAACCTCTTCTGTGAGCCCAGTTTTAGATTCTGATGCTTCACTTCAGGTTTACTGTATCCCTTGGACTTTCTTATTGGCGATGAAACACAGAAATTGCCACCGAATTTAATACAAAAGGCACAATGCCGACTTAAGTAAAAGTGGACTGACACACTAACATTCTATGATTTGAACCCCTCCTGGGATTCCGATGCTTCACTTCAGGTTTACTGTATCCCTTGGACCTTCTTACTGACGATGAAACACAAAAATTGCATCCGAATTTAATACAAATTGCAAAATGACGAATTAAGTACAAGACGGCTGACACTCTCACTTTCTATGATTTGAACCTCTCCTGTGAGTCCAGTTTTAGATTCTGATGCCCCACTTCAGGTTAACTGTGTACCTTGCACCTTGTTATTGACGATGAAACACAGAAATTGCAACCGAATTTAATACAAAATGCACAATGCCTACTTACGTACAAGAGGACTGATACTCTAACTTTCTATGATTTCAATATCTCCTGTGAGTCCAGTTTTAGATTCCGATGCTTCACTTCAGGTTCACTGTATCCCTTGGACCTTCTTATTGACGATGAAACACAGAAATTGCATCCGGATTTAATACAAATCGCACAATGCCGACTTAAGTACAAGAGGACTGACACTCTCACTTTCTATGATTTGAACTCCTCCTGTGAGCCCAGTTTTAGATTCCGATGCTTTACTTCAGGTTTACTGTATAACTTGCACCTTCTTACTGATGAAACACAGAAATTGCATCGGAATTAAATTCAAAAGGCACAATGCCGACTTAAGTGCAAGAGGACTGACACTCTCACTTTCTATTATTTGAACCTCTCCTGTGAGTCCAGTTTTAGAGTCCGATGCTTCACTTCAGGTTTACTGTATCCCTTGCACCTTCTTATTGACGATGAAACACAGAAATTGCATCCGAATTTAATATTAATGGCACCATGCCGACTTAAGTACAAGAGGACTGACACTCTCACTTTCTATGATTTGAACCTCTCCTGTGAGTCCAGTTTTAGATTCCGATCGTTCAATTCATTTATACTGTACCCCTTGGACCATCTTATTGACGATGAAACACAGAAATTGCATCGGAATTAAATTCAAAAGGCACAATGCCGACATAGGTAAAAGAGGAGTGACCCTCTCACTTTCTATAATACGAAACTCTCCTGTGAGTCCAGTTTAAGTTTCCGATGCTTCACTGCAGGTCTACTGTATCCCTTGGACCTTCTTATTGAAAATGAAACACAGAAATGGCATCCGAATTTAATACAAAGGGCACAATACCGACTTAAGTACAGGAGGAGTGACACTCTATTTTTCAATGATTTGAACCTCTCCTGTGAGTCCAGTTTTAGATTCCGATGCTTCACTTGGGTTTACTGTATCCCTTGCACCTTCTTATTGACGATGAAACACAGAAATTGCATCCGAATTTTATACAAAGGGCACAATGTCAACTTAAGTACAAGAGGACTGACACTCTCACTTTCTATGATTTGAACCTCTCCTGTGGGTCCAGTTTTAGATTCCGATGCTTCACTTCAGGTTTACTGTATACCTTCCACCTTCTTATTGACGATGAAACACAGAAATTGCATCCGAATTTAATACAAAAGAGCACAATGCCGACTTGAGTAAAAGAGGACTGACACTCTAACTTTCTATTATTTGAACCTCTCCTGCGAGTCCAGTTTAAGATTCCGATGCTTCACTTATGGGTTACTGTATCCCTTGGACCTTCTTATTGACGATGAAACACAGAAATTGCATCCGAATTTAATACAAAAGGCACAATACCGACTTAAGTACAAGAGGAGTGACACTCTAACTTTCTATGATTTGAATCACTCCTGTGAGTCCAGTTTTAGAGTCCGATGCTTCACTTCAGGTTTACTGTATCCCTTGCACCTTCTTATTGACGATGAAACACAGAAATTGCATCCGAATTTAATATTAATGGCACCATGCCGACTTAAGTACAAGAGGACTGACACTCTCACTT
Source organism: Schistocerca americana (assembly GCF_021461395.2). Classification (NCBI taxonomy): domain Eukaryota; kingdom Metazoa; phylum Arthropoda; class Insecta; order Orthoptera; family Acrididae; genus Schistocerca; species Schistocerca americana. Next base: position 60,542,397 of record NC_060125.1, on the reverse strand, counting down.
TCTATGATTTGAACCTCTCCTGTGAGTCCAGTTTTAGATTCCGATCGTTCAATTCATTTATACTGTACCCCTTGGACCATCTTATTGACGATGAAACACAGAAATTGCATCGGAATTAAATTCAAAAGGCACAATGCCGACATAGGTAAAAGAGGAGTGACCCTCTCACTTTCTATGATTTGAACCTCACCTGTGAGTCCAGTTTTAGATTCAGATGCTTCACTTCAGGTTTACTGCATACCTTGCACCCTCTAATTGACGAAGAAACACAGAAATTGCATCGCAATTAAATTCAAACGGCACAACGCCGACTTAAGTACAAGAGAACTAACACTCTAACTTTCAATGATTTGAACCTCTCCTGTGAGTCCAGATTTAGATTCCGATGCTTCACTTCTGGTTTACTGTATCCCTTGGACCTTCTTATTGACGATGGAACACTGAAATTGCATCTGAATTTAATACAAAAAGCACAATGGCGACTTAAGTATAAGAGGACTGACACTCTCACTTTCTATGATTTGAACCTCTCCTGTGAGTCCAGTTTTAGATTCCGATGCTTCACTTCAGATTTACTGTATCCCTTGGACCTTCTTATTGACAATGAAACACAGAAATAGCATCCAAATTTAATACAGAAGGCTCAATGCCGACTGAAGTAAAAACGGACCGACACTCTCACTTTCTATGATTTGAACCTCTCCTGTGAGTTCAGTTTTAGATTTCGATGTTTCACTTCAGGTTTACTGTATACCTTGCACCTTCTTATTGACGATGAAAGACAGAAATTGCAACGGAATTAAATTCAAAAGGCACAATGCCGACTGAAGTAAAAAAGGACTGACACTCACACTTTCTACGATTTGAACCTCTCCTGTGTGACCAGTTTTCGATTCCGATGCTTCACTTCAGGTATGCTGTATACCTTGGACCTTCTTATTGACGATGAAACACAGAAATTGCATCCGAATATAATACAAAAGACACAATACCGACCTCAGTACAAGAGGAGTGACACTCTAACTTTCTATAATTTTAATCTCTCCTGTGAGTCCAGTTTTAGAGTCCGATGCTTCACTTCAGGTTTACTGTATCCCATGCACCTTCTTATTGACGATGAAACACAGAAATTGCATCCGAATTTAATATAAATGGCTTAATGCCGACTTAAGTACAAGAGGACAGACACTCACAGTTTCTATGATTTGAACCTCTCCTGTGAGTCAGTTTTAGATTCCGATGCTTCAATTCAGGTTTACTGAACCCCTTGGACCTTCTTATTGACGGAAACACAGAAATTGCATAGGAATTAAATTCAAATGCCAAAATGCCGAGTTAAGTAAAAGAGGACTGACACTCTCACTTTCTATGATTTGAACCTCTCCTGTGAGTCCAGTTTTAGATTCAGATGCTTCACTTCAGGTTTACTGCACACCTTGCACCTTCTTATTGACGATGAAACACAGAAATTGCATCAGAAATAAATTCAAAAGGCACAATGCCGACTTAAGTACAAGAGAACTGACACTCTAATATTCTATGATTTGAACCTCTCCTGTGAGTCCAGTTTTAGATTCTGATGCCCCACTTCAGGTTAACTGTGTACCTTGCACCTTGTTATTGACGATGAAACACAGAAATTGCAACCGAATTTAATACAAAATGCACAATGCCTACTTACGTACAAGAGGACTGACACTCTAACTTTCTATGATTTCAATATCTCCTGTGAGTCCAGTTTTAGATTCCGATGCTTCACTTCAGGTTCACTGTATCCCTTGGACCTTCTTATTGACGTTGAAACACAGAAATTGCATCCGGATTTAATACAAATCGCACAATGCCGACTTAAGTACAAGAGGACTGACACTCTCACTTTCTATGATTTGAACTCCTCCTGTGAGCCCAGTTTTAGATTCCGATGCTTTACTTCAGGTTTACTGTATAACTTGCACCTTCTTACTGATGAAACACAGAAATTGCATCGGAATTAAATTCAAAAGGCACAATGCCGATTTAAGTGCAAGAGGACTGACACTCTAACTTTCTATAATACGAAACTCTCCTGTGAGTCCAGTTTAAGTTTCCGATGCTTCACTGCAGGTCTACTGTATCCCTTGGACCTTCTTATTGAAAATGAAACACAGAAATGGCATCCGAATTTAATACAAAGGGCACAATACCGACTTAAGTACAGGAGGAGTGACACTCTATTTTTCAATGATTTGAACCTCTCCTGTGAGTCCAGTTTTAGATTCCGATGCTTCACTTGGGTTTACTGTATCCCTTGCACCTTCTTATTGACGATGAAACACAGAAATTGCATCCGAATTTTATACAAAGGGCACAATGTCAACTTAAGTACAAGAGGACTGACACTCTCATTTTCTATGATTTGAACCTCTCCTGTGAGTCCAGTTTTAGATTCCGATGCTTCACTTCAGGTTTACTGTATACCTTCCACCTTCTTATTGACGATGAAACACAGAAATTGCATCCGAATTTAATACAAAAGAGCACAATGCCGACTTGAGTAAAAGAGGACTGACACTCTAACTTTCTATTATTTGAACCTCTCCTGCGAGTCCAGTTTAAGATTCCGATGCTTCACTTATGGGTTACTGTATCCCTTGGACCTTCTTATTGACGATGAAACACAGAAATTGCATCCGAATTTAATACAAAAGGCACAATACCGACTTAAGTACAAGAGGAGTGACACTCTAACTTTCTATGATTTGAATCACTCCTGTGAGTCCAGTTTTAGAGTCCGATGCTTCACTTCAGGTTTACTGTATCCCTTGCACCTTCTTATTGACGATGAAACACAGAAATTGCATCCGAATTTAATATTAATGGCACCATGCCGACTTAAGTACAAGAGGACTGACACTCTCACTTTCTATGATTTGAACCTCTCCTGTGAGTCCAGTTTTAGATTCCGATCGTTCAATTCATTTATACTGTACCCCTTGGACCATCTTATTGACGATGAAACACAGAAATTGCATCGGAATTAAATTCAAAAGGCACAATGCCGACATAGGTAAAAGAGGAGTGACCCTCTCACTTTCTATGATTTGAACCTCACCTGTGAGTCCAGTTTTAGATTCAGATGCTTCACTTCAGGTTTACTGCATACCTTGCACCCTCTAATTGACGAAGAAACACAGAAATTGCATCGCAATTAAATTCAAACGGCACAACGCCGACTTAAGTACAAGAGAACTAACACTCTAACTTTCAATGATTTGAACCTCTCCTGTGAGTCCAGATTTAGATTCCGATGCTTCACTTCTGGTTTACTGTATCCCTTGGACCTTCTTATTGACGATGGAACACTGAAATTGCATCTGAATTTAATACAAAAAGCACAATGGCGACTTAAGTATAAGAGGACTGACACTCTCACTTTCTATGATTTGAACCTCTCCTGTGAGTCCAGTTTTAGATTCCGATGCTTCACTTCAGATTTACTGTATCCCTTGGACCTTCTTATTGACGATGAAACACAGAAATAGCATCCAAATTTAATACAGAAGGCTCAATGCCGACTGAAGTAAAAACGGACCGACACTCTCACTTTCTATGATTTGAACCTCTCCTGTGAGTTCAGTTTTAGATTTCGATGTTTCACTTCAGGTTTACTGTATACCTTGCACCTTCTTATTGACGATGAAAGACAGAAATTGCAACGGAATTAAATTCAAAAGGCACAATGCCGACTGAAGTAAAAAAGGACTGACACTCACACTTTCTACGATTTGAACCTCTCCTGTGTGACCAGTTTTCGATTCCGATGCTTCACTTCAGGTATGCTGTATACCTTGGACCTTCTTATTGACGATGAAACACAGAAATTGCATCCGAATATAATACAAAAGACACAATACCGACCTCAGTACAAGAGGAGTGACACTCTAACTTTCTATAATTTTAATCTCTCCTGTGAGTCCAGTTTTAGAGTCCGATGCTTCACTTCAGGTTTACTGTATCCCATGCACCTTCTTATTGACGATGAAACACAGAAATTGCATCCGAATTTAATATAAATGGCTTAATGCCGACTTAAGTACAAGAGGACAGACACTCACAGTTTCTATGATTTGAACCTCTCCTGTGAGTCAGTTTTAGATTCCGATGCTTCAATTCAGGTTTACTGAACCCCTTGGACCTTCTTATTGACGGAAACACAGAAATTGCATAGGAATTAAATTCAAATGCCAAAATGCCGAGTTATGTAAAAGAGGACTGACACTCTCACTTTCTATGATTTGAACCTCTCCTGTGAGTCCAGTTTTAGATTCAGATGCTTCACCTCAGGTTTACTGCACACCTTGCACCTTCTTATTGACGATGAAACACAGAAATTGCATCAGAAATAAATTCAAAAGGCACAATGCCGACTTAAGTACAAGAGAACTGACACTCTAATATTCTATGATTTGAACCTCTCCTGTGAGTCCAGTTTTAGATTCCGATGCTTCACTTCAGGTTCACTGTATCCCTTGGACCTTCTTATTGACGATGAAACACAGAAATTGCATCCGGATTTAATAAAAATCGCACAATGCCGACTTAAGTACAAGAGGACTGACACTCTCACTTTCTATGATTTGAACTCCTCCTGTGAGCCCAGTTTTAGATTTCGATGCTTTACTTCAGGTTTACTGTATAACTTGCACCTTCTTACTGATGAAACACAGAAATTGCATCGGAATTAAATTCAAAAGGCACAATGCCGACTTAAGTGCAAGAGGACTGACACTCTAACTTTCTATAATACGAAACTCTCCTGTGAGTCCAGTTTAAGTTTCCGATGCTTCACTGCAGGTCTACTGTATCCCTTGGACCTTCTTATTGAAAATGAAACACAGAAATTGCATCCGAATTTAATACAATGGGCACAATACCGACTTAAGTACAGGAGGAGTGACACTCTATTTTTCAATGATTTGAACCTCTCCTGTGAGTCCAGTTTTAGATTCCGATGCTTCACTTAGGTTTACTGTATCCCTTGCACCTTCTTATTGACGATGAAACACAGAAATTGCATCCGAATTTAATACAAAGGGCACAATGTCGACTTAAGTACAAGAGGACTGACACTCTCACTTTGTATGATTTGAACCTCTCCTCTGAGTCCAGTTTTAGATTCCGATGCTTCACTTCAGGTTTACTGTATACCTTCCACCTTCTTATTTACGATGAAACACAGAAATTGCATCCGAATTTAATACAAAAGAGCACAATGCCGACTTGAGTAAAAGAGGACTGACACTCTAACTTTCTATTATTTGAACCTCTCCTGCGAGTCCAGTTTAAGATTCCGATGCTTCACTTATGAGTTACTGTATCCCTTGGACCTTCGTATTGACGATGAAACACAGAAATTGCATCCGAATTTAATACAAAAGGCACAATACCGACTTAAGTACAAGAGGAGTGACACTCTAACTTTCTATGATTTGAATCTCTCCTGTGAGTCCAGTTTTAGATTCCGATCGTTCAATTCGTTTTTACTGTACCCCTTGGACCATCTTATTGACGATGAAAGACAGAAATTGCAACGGAATTAAATTCAAAAAGCACAATGCCGACTGAAGTAAAAAAGGACTGACACTCACACTTTCTACGATTTGAACCTCTCCTGTGAGTCCAGTTTTAGATTCAGATGCTTCACTTCAGGTTTACTGCACACCTTGCACCATCTTATTGACGATGAAACACAGAAATTGCATCCGAATTTAATACAAAGGGCACAATGTCGACTTAAGTACAAGAGGACTGACACTCTAACTTTCTATTATTTGAACCTCTCCTGCGAGTCCAGTTTAAGATTCCGATGCTTCACTTCAGGTTTACTGTATCCCTTGCACCTTCGTATTGACGATGAAACACAGAAATTGCATCCGAATTTAATATTAATGGCACAATGCCGACTTGAGTACAAGAGGACTGACACTCTCACTTTCTATGATTTGAACCTCTCCTGTGAGTCCAGTTTTAGATTCCGATCGTTGAATTCATTTTTACTGTACCCCTTGGACCATCTTATTGACGATGAAAGACAGAAATTGCATCGGAATTAAATTCAAATGGCACAACGCCGACTTAAGTACAAGAGAACTAACACTCTAACTTTCTATGATTTGAACCTCTCCTGTGAGTCCAGTTTTAGATTCCGATGCTTCACTTCTGGTTTACTGTATCCCTTGGACCTTCTTATTGACGATGGAACACTGAAATTGCATCCGAATTTAATACAAAAAGCAAAATGCCGACTTAAGTATAAGAGGACTGACACTCTCACTTTCTATGATTTGAACCTCTCCTGTGAGTCCAGTTTTAGATTCCGATGCTTCACTTCAGATTTACTGTATCCCTTGGACCTTCTTATTGACGATGAAACACAGAAATAGCATCCAAATTTAATACAGAAGGCACAATGCCGGCTGAAGTAAAAACGGACCGACACTCTCACTTTCTATGATTTGAACCTCTCCTGTGAGTCCAGTTTTAGATTCCGATGTTTCACTTCAGGTTTACTGTATACCTTGCACCTTCTTATTGACGATGAAAGACAGAAATGGCAACGGAATTAAATTCAAAAGGCACAATGCCGACTGAAGTAAAAAAGGACTGACACTCACACTTTCTACGATTTGAACCTCTCCTGTGTGACCAGTTCTCGATTCCGATGCTTCACTTTAGGTATACTGTATACCTTGGACCTTCTTATTGACGATGAAACACAGAAATTGCATCCGAATATAATACAAAAGACACAATACCGACTTCAGTACAAGAGGAGTGACACTCTAACTTTCTATAGTTTGAATCTCTCCTGTGAGTCCAGTTTTAGAGTCCGATGCTTCACTTCAGGTTTACTGTATCCCATGCACCTTCTTATTGACGATGAAACACAGAAATTGCATCCGAATTTAATATAAATGGCACAATGCCGACTTAAGTACAAGAGGACAGACACTCTCACTTTCTATGATTTGAACCTCTCCTGTGAGTCAGTTTTAGATTCCGATGCTTCAATTCAGGTTTACTGAACCCCTTGGCCTTCTTATTGACGGAAACACAGAAATCGCATAGGAATTAAATTCAAATGGCAAAATGCCGAGTTAAGTAAAAGAGGACTGACACTCTCACTTTCTATGATTTGAACCTCTCCTGTGAGTCCAGTTTTAGATTCAGATGCTTCACTTCAGGTTCACTGCACACCTTGCACCTTCTTATTGACGATGAAACACACAAATTGCATCGGAATTAAATTCAAATAGCACAATGACGACTTAAGTGCAAGAGGACTGACACTCTAACTTTCTATGATTCGAACCTCTCCTGTGAGTCCAGTTTTAGATTCCGATGCTTCACTTACGGTTTACTGTATCCCTTCGACCTTCTTATTGATGATGAAACACAGAAATTGCATCCGAATTTAATACAAAGGGCACAATACCGACTTAAGTACAGGAGGAGTGAAACTCTAAATTTCTATGATTTGAACCTCTCCTGTGAGTCCAGTTTTAGATTCCGATGCTTCACTTCTGGTTTACTGTATCACTTGGACCTTCTTATTGACGATGAAACACAGAAATTGCATCCGAATTTAATACAAATGGCACAATGCCAACTTAAGTACAAGAGGCTTGACACTCTCACTTTCTACGATTTGAACCTCTCCTGTGAGTCCAGTTTTAGATTCCGATGCTTCACTTCAGGTTTATTGTGTACCTTGCACCTTCTTATTGACGATGAAACACAGAAATTGCATCGGAATTTGATACAAAAGGCGCAATGCAGACTTAAGTAAAAGAGGACTGACACTCTAACTTTCTATGATTTGAACCTCTCCTGTGAGCCCAGTTTTAGATTCTGATGCTTCACTTCAGGTTTGCTGTATCCCTTGGACCTTCTTATTGGCGATGAAACACAGAAATTACATCCGAATTTAACACAAAAGGCACAATGCCGACTTAAGTAAAAGTGGACTGACACACTAACATTCTATGATTTGAACCCCTCCTGCGAGTCCAGTTTTAGATTCCGATGCTTCACTTCAGGTTTACTGTATCCCTTGGACCTTCTTACTGACGATGAAACACAAAAATTGCATCCGAATTTAATACAAATTGCAAAATGACAAATTAAGTACAAGAGGACTGACACTCTCACTTTCTATGATTTGAACCTCTCCTGTGAGTCCAGTTTTAGATTCTGGTGCCTCACTTCAGGTTAACTGTATACCTTGCACCTTGTTATTGACGATGAAACACAGAAATTGCATCCGAATTTAATACAAAATGCACAATGCCTACTTTCGTAGAAGAGGACTGACACTCTAACTTTCTATGATTTGAACCTCTCCTGTGAGTCCAATTTTAAATTCCGATGCTTCAATTCAGGTTTACTGAACCCCTTGGAGCTTCTTATTGACGATGAAACACAGAAATTGCATAGGAAATAAATTCAAATGGCAAAATGCCGAGTTAAGTAAAAGCGGACTGAAACTCTCACTTTCTATGATTTGAACCTCTCCTATGAGTCCAGTTTTAGATTCAGATGCTTCCCTTCAGGTTTACTGCACACCTTGCACCTTCTTATTGACGATGAAACACAGAAATTGCATCCGAATGTAATACAGAAGGGTCAGTGCCGACTGAAGTAAAAAAGGACTGACACTCTCACTTTCTATGATTTGAACCTCTCCTGTGAGTCCAGTTTTAGATTCCGATGTTTCGCTTCAGGTTTACTGTATACCTTGCACCTTCTTATTGACGATGAAACACAGATATTGCATCGGAATTAAATTCAAAAGGAACAATGCCGACTTAAGTGCAAGAGGACTGACACTCTAACTTTCTATGATTCGAACCCCTCCTGTGAGTCCAGTTTTAGATTCCGATGCTTCATTCACGGTTTACTGTATCCCTTGGACCTTCTTATTGACGATGAATCACAGTAATTGCATCCGAATTTAATACAAAGGGCACAATACCGACTTAAGTACAGGAGGAGTGAAACTCTAACTTTCTATGATTTGAACCTCTCCTGTGAGTCCAGTTTTAGATTCCGATGCTTAACTTCAGGTTTACTGTATCCCTTGGACCTTCTTGTTGACGATGAAACACAGAAATTGCATCCGAATTTAATACAAATGGCACAATGTCGACTTAAGTACAAGAGGACTGACACTCTCTCTTTCTATGATTTCAACCTCTCCTGTGAGTCCAGTTTTAGATTCTGATGCTTTTCTTCAGGTTTACTGTATACCTTGGACCTTCTTATTGACGATGAAACACAGAAATTCCATGCGAATTTAATACAAAAGGCATAATGCCGACATAAGTAAAAGAGGACTGACACTCTCTCTTTCTATGATTTGAACCTCTCCTGTGAGTCTAGTTTTAGATTCCGATGCTTCACTTCAGTTTTACTGTATCCCTTGGACCTTCTCATTGACGATGAAACACAGATATTGCATCCGAATTAATTACAAAAGGCACAATGCCGGTTTAAGTACAAGAGGACTGACACTCTCACTTTCTACGATTTGAACCTCCCCTGTGAGTCCAGTTTTAGATTCCGATGCTTCACTTCAGGTTTACTATATTGCTTGCACCTTCTTATTGACGATGAAAAACAGAAATTGCATTCGAATTGAATACAAAAGCCACAATGCCCTCTTAAGTACAAGAGGACTGACACTCTAACTTTCTATAATTTGAACCTCTCCTGTGAGTCCAGTTTTAGATTCCGATGCTTCACTTCAGGTTTACCTTATACCTTGCACCTTCTTATTGACGACTAAACACAGATATTACATCCGAATTAAATACAAAAGGCACAATGCCGACTTAAGTACAAGAGGACTGACACTCTCACTTTCTACGATTTGAACCAGACTTGTGAGGCCAGTTTCTGATTCCGATGCTTCACTTCAGGTTACTGTATACCTTGCACATTCTTTTTGACGATGAATCACAGAAATTGTATCCGAATTTAATACAAAAGGCACAATGCCGTCTTAATAACAAGAGGGCTGACACTCTCACTTTCTATGATTTGAACCTCTCCTGTGAGTACAGTTTTAGATTCCGATCCTTCACTTCAGGTTTACTGTATACCTTGCACCTTCTTATTGACGATGAAACACAGAAATTGCATCCGAATTTAGTACAAAAGGCACAATGCCGATTTAAGTACAAGAGGACTGACATTTCCACTTTCTACGATTTGAACCTCTCCTGTGAGTCCAGTTTTAGAATCCGATGCTTCACTTCAGGTTTACTGTATACCTTGCACCTTCTTATTGAGGATGAAACACATAAATTGCAACCGAATTTAATACAAAATGCACAATGCCGACTTAAGTACAAGAGGACTTTCTATGATTTGAACCTCTCCTGTGAGTCTAGTTTAAGATTCCGATGCTTCACTTTAGCTTTACTGTATTCCTTGGACCTTCTTATTGACGATAAAACACAGAAATTGCAACCGAATTTGATACCAAAGGCACAATGTCGACTTAAGTACAAGAGGACTGACACTCTAACTTTCTATGAGTTGAACGTCTCCTGTGTGTCCAGTTTTAGATTCCGATGCTTCACTTCAGGTTTATTGTATACCGTGCACCTTCTTATTAACGATGAAGCACAGAAATTGCATCCGAATTTAATACAAAAGGCACAATGCCGAATAAGTACAAGAGGACTGACACTCTCACTTTCTATGATTTGAACCTCTCCTGTGTGTTCAGTTTTAGATTCCAATGCTTCACTTCAGGTTTACTGTTTCCCTTGGACCTTCTTATTGACGGTGAAACACAGAAATTGCATTCGAATTTAATACAATATTCACAATGCCGACTTACGTTCAAGAGGGCTGACACTCTAACTTTCTATGATTTGAACCTTTCCTGTGAGTTCAGTTTTAGATTCCGATGCTTCACTTCAGGTTTACTGTATACCTTGGTCCTTCTTATTGACGATGAAACACAGACTTTGCATCCGAATTCAATACAAAAGGCACAATGCCGACTTAAGTACAAGTCGACTGACTCTCTCACTTTCTATGATTTGAACCTCTCCTGTGAGTCTAGTTTTAGAATCCGATACTTCACTTCTGGTTTACTGTATACCTTGCTCCTTCGTATTGACGATGAACCACAGAGATTCCATCGGAATTAAATTCAAAAGGCACAATGCCGACTTAAGTACAAGGGGACTGACACTCTAACTTTCTAAGATTTGAACCTCTCCAGTATGGCCAGTTTTAGATTCCGATGCTTCACTTCAGGTCTACTGTATACCTTGCACCTTCTTATTGACAATGAAACACAGAAATTGCATCGGAATCAAATTCAAATGGCACAATGCCGCCTTAGGTACAAGAGGACTGACACTCTAACTATCTATGATTTGAACCTCTCCAGTGAGTCCAGTTTTAGATTCCGATGCTTCACTTCAGGTTTACTGTATCCCTTGGACCTTCTAATTGACGATGAAACACAGCAATTGCATCCGAATTTAATACAAAAGGCACAATGCCGACATAAGTACAAGAGGACTGACACGCTCCCTTTCTATGATTAGAACCACTCCTGTGAGTCCAGTGTTAGATTCCGAGGCTTCACTTCAGGTTTACTGTATCCCTTGGACCTTCTTATTGACGATGAAATGCCGAAATTGCATCCGGATTTAATACAAAAGGCACAATTCCGACGTAAGTAAAAGAGGACTGACACTCTCTCTTTCTATGATTTCAACCTCTCCTGTGAGTCCAGTTTTAGATTCCGATGCTTTTCTTCATGTTTACTGTATACCTTGGACCTTCTGATTGACGATGAAACACAGAAATTCCATGCGAATTTAATACAAAAGGCATAATGCCGACATAAGTAAAAGAGGACTGACACTCTCTCTTTCTATGATTAGAACCCCTCCTGTGAGTCTAGTTTTAGATTCCGATGCTTCACTTCAGTTTTACTGTATCCCTTGGACCTTCCCATTGACGATGAAACACAGATATTGCATCCGAATTAATTACAAAAGGCACAATGCCGGTTTAAATACAAGAGGACTGACACTCTCACTTTCTACGATTTGAACCTCCCCTGTGATTCCAGTTTTAGATTCCGATGCTTCACTTCAGGTTTACTGTATTGCTTGCACCTTCTTATTGACGATGAAAAACAGAAATTGCATTCGAATTGAATACAAAAGCCACAATGCCCTCTTAAGTACAAGAGGACTGACACTCTAACTTTCTATGATTTGAACCTCTCCTGTGAGTCCAGTTTTAGATTCCGATGCTTCACTTCAGGTTTACTGTATACCTTGCACCTTCTTATTGACGATGACACACAGATATTAGATCCGAATTAAATACAAAAGGCACAATGCCGACTTAGGTACAAAAGGACTGACACTCTCACTTCCTATGATTAGAACCTCTCCTGTGAGTTCAGTTTTAGATTCCGATTCTTCTCTTAGATTTACTGTATCCCTTGGACCTTCTTATTGACGATGAAACAGAGAAATTGCATCCGAATGTAATACAATATTCACAATGCCGACTTAAGTACAAGAGGACCGACACTCTCACTTTCTACGATTTGAACCTCTCCTGTGAGTCCAGTTTTAGATTCCGATGCTTCACTTCAGGTTTACTGTATACCTTGCACCTTCTTTTTGACGATGAAACACAGAAATTGCATCCGAATTTAATACAAAAGGCACAATGCCGACTTAAGTTCAAGAGGACTGACACTCTAACTTTCTATGATTTGAACCTCTCCGGTGAGTCCAGTTCTAGATTCCGATGCTTCACTTCAGGTTTACTGTATCCCTTGGACCTTCTTATTGACAATGAAAGACAGAAATTGCATCCAAATTTAATAAAAAAGGCACAATGCCGACTTAAGTAAAAGCGGACTGACACTCTCACTTTCTACGATTTGAACCAGACTTGTGAGGCCAGTTTCTGATTCCGATGCTTCACTTCAGGTTACTGTATACCTTGCACTTTCTTTTTGACGATGAATCACAGAAATTGTATCCGAATTTAATACAAAAGGCACAATGCCGTCTTAATAACAAGAGGGCTGACACTCTCACTTTCTATGATTTGAACCTCTCCTGTGAGTACAGTTTTAGATTCCGATCCTTCACTTCAGGTTTACTGCATACCTTGCACCTTCTTATTGACGATGAAACACAGAAATTGCATCCGAATTTAGTACAAAAGGCACAATGCCGATTTAAGTACAAGAGGACTGACATTTCCACTTTCTACGATTTGAACCTCTCCTGTGAGTCCAGGTTTAGAATCAAATGCTTCACTTCAGGTTTACTGTATACCTTGCACCTTCTTATTGAGGATGAAACACATAAATTGCAACCGAATTTAATACAAAATGCACAATGCCGACTTAAGTACAAGAGGACTTTCTATGATTTGAACCTCTCCTGTGAGTCTAGTTTAAGATTCCGATGCTTCACTTTAGCTTTACTGTATTCCTTGGACCTTCTTATTGACGATAAAACACAGAAATTGCAACCGAATTTAATACCAAAGGCACAATGTCGACTTAAGTACAAGAGGACTGACACTCTAACTTTCTATGAGTTGAACATCTCCTGTGTGTCCAGTTTTAGATTCCGATGCTTCACTTCAGGTTTATTGTATACCGTGCACCTTCTTATTAACGATGAAACACAGAAATTGCATCCGAATTTGATACAAAAGGCACAATGCCGAATAAGTACAAGAGGACTGACACTCTCACTTTCTATGATTTGAACCTCTCCTGTGTGTTCAGTTTTAGATTCCAATGCTTCACTTCAGGTTTACTGTATCCCTTGGACCTTCTTATTGACGGTGAAACACAGAAATTGCATTCGAATTTAATACAATATTCAAAATGCCGACTTAAGTACAAGAGGACTGACACTCTATCTTTCATTGATTTGAACCTCTCCTGTGAGTCCAGTTTTAGATTCCGATGCTTCACTTCAGGTTTACTGTATACCTCGGACCTTCTTATTGACGATGAAACACAGAAATTGCATCCGAATTTGATACAAAAGGCACAATGCCGAATAAGTACAAGAGGACTGACACTCTCACTTTCTATGATTTGAACCTCTCCTGTGAGTCCAGTTTTAGAATCCGATACTTCACTTCTGGTTTACTGTATACCTTGCTCCTTCGTATTGACGATGAACCACAGAGATTCCATCGGAATTAAATTCAAAAGGCACAATGCCGACTTAAGTGCAAGGGGACTGACACTCTAACTTTCTAAGATTTGAACCTCTCCAGTATGGCCAGTTTTAGATTCCGATGCTTCACTTCAGGTTTACAGTATACCTTGCACCTTCTTATTGACAATGAAACACAGAAATTGCATCGGAATTAAATTCAAAAGGCACAATGCCGCCTTAAGTACAAGAGGACTGACACTCTAACTTTCTATGATTTGAACCTCTCCTGTGAGTCCAGTTTTAGATTCCGATGCTTCACTTCAGGTTTACTGTATCCCTTGGACCTTCTTATTGACGATGAAACACAGAAATTGCATCCGAATTTAATACAAAAGGCACAATGCCGACATAAGTACAAGAGGACTGACACTCTCCCTTTCAATGATTAGAACCTCTCCTGTGAGTCCAGTGTTAGATTCCGAGGCTTCACTTCAGGTTTACTGTATCCCTTGGACCTTCTTATTGACGATGAAATGCCGAAATTGCATCCGGATTTAATACAAAAGGCACAATGCCGACGTAAGTAAAAGAGGACTGACACTCTCTCTTTCTATGATTTCAACCTCTCCTGTGAGTCCAGTTTCAGATTCCGATGCTTTTCTTCAGGTTTACTGTATACCTTGGACCTTCTTATTGACGATGAAACACAGAAATTCCATGCGAATTTAATACAAGCGGCACAATGCCGACATAAGTAAAAGAGGACTGACACTCTCTCATTCTATGATTTGAACCTCTCCTGTGAGTCTAGTTTTAGATTCCGATGCTTCACTTCAGTTTTACTGTATCCCTTGGACCTTCTCATTGACGATGAAACACAGATATTGCATCCGAATTTGTTACAAAAGGCACAATGCCGGTTTAAGTACAAGAGGACTGACACTCTCACTTTCTACGATTTGAACCTCCCCTGTGAGTCCAGTTTTAGATTCCGATGCTTCACTTCAGGTTTACTGTATTCCTTGCACCTTCTCATTGACGATGAAACACAGAAATTGCATTCGAATTGAATACAAAAGCCACAATGCCCACTTAAGTACAAGAGCACTGACACTCTCACTTTTTACGATTTGAAACTCTCCTGTGAGACCAGTTTTAGATTCCGATGCTTCACGTCAAGATTACTGTATACCTTGCACCTTCTTATTGAGGATGAAATACATAAATTGCATCCGAATTTAATACAAAATGCACAATGCCGACTTAAGTACAAGAGGATTGACACTCTAACTTTCTATGATTTGAACCTCTCCTGTGAGTCTAGTTTTTGATTCCGATGCTTCACTTTAGCTGTACTGTATTCCTTGGACCTTCTTATTGACGATAATGCCCAGGAATTGCATCCGAATTTAGTACAAAAGGCACAATGCCGACATAAGTACAAGAGGACTGACACACTAACTTTCTATGAGTTGAACCTCCAATGTGAGTTCAGTTTTAGATTCCGATGCTTCTCTTAGATTTACTGTATCCCTTGGACCTTGTTATTGACGATGAAACACAGAAATTGTATCCGAATTCAATACAAAAGGCACAATGCCGTCTTAATAACAAGAGGGCTTACCCTCTCACTTTCTATGATTTGAACCTCTCCTGTGAGTACAGTTTTAGATTCCGATCCTTCACTTCAGGTTTACTGTATACCTTGCACCTTCTTATTGACGATGAAACACAGAAATTGCATCCGAATTTAGTACAAAAGGCACAATGCCGATTTAAGTAGAAGAGGACTGACATTTTCACTTTCTACGATTTGAACCTCTCCTGTGAGTCCAGTTTTAGAATCCGATGCTTCACTTCAGGATTACTGTATACCTTGCACCTTCTTATTGACGATGAAACACAGAAATTGCATCCGAATTTAATATAAAATCCACAATGCCAACTTAAGTACAAGAGGACTGACACTCTCACTTTCTACGATTTGAACCTCTCCTGTGAGTTCAGTTTTAGATTCCGATGCTTCACTTCAGGTTTACTGTATATCTCGCACCTTCTTATTGACGACGAAACACAGAAATTGCACCCGAATTTAATACAAAAGGCACAATGTCGACTAAAGTACAAGAGTACTGACACTCGCACGTTCTACGTTTTGAACCTGTCCTGTGAGTCCAGTTTTTGATTCCGATGCTTCACTTCAGGTTTACTGTATACCTTGCACCTTCTTATTGACGATGAAACACAGAAATTGCATCCGAATTTAATACAAAATCCACAATGACGACTTAAGTACAAGAGGACTGACACTCCCACTTTCTTTGATTTGAACCTCTCCTGTGAGTCCAGTTATAGATTCCGATGCTTTACTTCAGGTTTACTGTATCCCTTGGACCTTCTTATTGACGATGAAACACAAAGTTTGCATCCGAATTTAATACAAGAGGCACAATGCCGACTTAAGTACAAGAGGACTGACACTCTAATTTTCTATGATTTGAACCTCTCCTGTGAGACCAGTTTTAGATTCCGATGCTTCACTTCAGGATTACTGTATCCCTTGGACTTTTTTATTGACGATGAAACACAGAAATTGCATCCGAATTTAATAAAAAAGACACAATGCCGACTTAAGTAAAAGAGGACTGACACTCTCAGTTTCTACGATTTGAACCTCTCCAGTGAGTCCAGTTTTAGATTCCGATTCTTCACTTCAGGTTTACTGTATACCTTGCACCTTCTTTTTGACGATGAAACACAGAAATTGCATCCGAATTTAATACAAAAGGCACAAAGCCGATTTAAGTACAAGAGGACTGACACCTTCAGTTTCTACGATTTGAACCTTTCCTGTGAGTCCAGTTGTAGATTCCGATGCTTCACTTCAAGTTTACTGTATACCTTGCACCTTCTTATTGACGATGAAACACAGAAATTGCATCCGAATTTAATACAAAATGCACAATGCCGATTTACGTACAAGAGAACTAACTCTTTCACTTTCTACGATTTGAACCTCTCCTGTGAGTCCAGTTTTAGATTCCGATGTTTCACTTCAGGTTTACTGTATACCTTGCACCTTCTTATTGACGATGAAACACAGAAATTGCATCCGAATTTAATACAAAATGCACAATGCCGATTTACGTACAAGAGAACTATCTCTTTCACTTTCTACGATTTGAACCTCTACTGCGAGTCCAGTTTTAGATTCCAATGCTTCACTTCAGGTTTACTGTTACCTTGCACCTTCTTATTATCGATAAAACACAGAAATTGCATCCGAATTTGGTACAATAGGCACAATGCCGATTTAAATACAAGAGGACTGACACTTTCACTTTCTACGATTTTAACATTTCCTGTGAGTCCAGTTTTAGAGTCCGATGCTTCACATCAGGTTTACTGTATACCTTGCACCTTCTTATTGACGATGAAACACAGAAATTCCATCCGAATTTAATACAAAATGCACAATGCCGACTTAAGTACAAGAAGACTGACATTCTCACTTTCTACGATTTGAACCTCTCCTGTGAGTCCAGTTTTAGATTCCGAAGCTTCACTTCAGGTTTACTGTATACCTTGCACCTTCTTATTGACGATGAAACACAGAAATTGCTTCCGAATTTAGTACAAAAGGCACAATGCGATTTAAGTACAAGAGGACTGACATTCTCACTTTCTACGATTTGAACCTCTCCTGTGAGTCCAGATTTAGAATCCGATGCTTCACTTCAGGATTACTGTATACCTTGCACCTTCTTATTGACGATGAAACACAGAAATTGCATCCGAATTTAATACAAAATCCACAATGCCAACTTAAGTACAAGAGGACTGACACTCTCACTTTCTACGATTTGAACCTCTCCAGTGAGTTCAGTTTTAGATTCCGATGCTTCACTTCAGGTTTACTGTATATCTCGCACCTTCTTATTGACGACGAAACACAGAAATTGCACCCGAATTTAATACAAAAGACACAATGTCGACTAAAGTACATGAGTACTGACACTCGCACGTTCTACGTTTTGAACCTGTCCTGTGAGCCCAGTTTTAGATTCCGATGCTTCACTTCAGTTTTACTGTATACCTTGCACCTTCTTATTGACGATGAAACACAGAAATTGCATCCGAATTTAGCACAAAATCCACAATGCCGACTTAAGTACAAGAGGACTGACACTCCCACTTTCTTTGATTTGAACCTCTCCTGTGAGTCCAGTTATAGATTCCGATGCTTTACTTCAGGTTTACTGTATCCCTTGGACCTTCTTATTGACGATGAAACACAGAGTTTGCATCCGAACTCAATACAAAAGGCACAATGCCGACTTAAGTACCAGACGACTGACTCTCTCACTTTCTATGATTTGAACCTCTCCTGTGAGTCCAGTTTTAGATTCCGATCCTTCACTTCAGGTTTAGTGTCTCCCTTGGACCTTCTTATTGACGATGAAACACAGAGTTTGCATCCGAATTTAATACAAGAGGCACAATGCCGACTTAAGTACAAGAGGACTGACACTCTAATTTTCTATGATTTGAACCTCTCCTGTGAGTCCGGTTTTAGATTCCGATGCTTCACTTCAGGATTACTGTATCCCTTGGACTTTTTATTGACGATGAAACACAGAAATTGCAACAGAATTTAATAAAAAAGGCACAATGCCGACTTAAGTAAAAGAGGACTGACACTCTCACTTTCTACGATTTGAACCTCTCCAGTGAGTCCAGTTTTAGATTCCGATTCTTCACTTCAGGTTTACTGTATACCTTGCACCTTTTTTTTGTCGATGAAACACAGAAATTGCATCCGAATTTAATACAAAAGGCACAACGCCGATTTAAGTACAAGAGGACTGACACCTTCAGTTTCTACGATTTGAACCTTTCCTGTGAGTCCAGTTTTAGATTCCGATGTTTCACTTCAGGTTTACTGTATACCTTGTACCTTCTTATTGACGATGAAACACAGAAATTGCATCCGAATTTAATACAAAATCCACAATGCCGACCTAAAGCAAGAGGACTGACACTCTCACTTTCTACGATTTGAACCTCTCCTGTAAGTCCAGTTTTAGATTCCGACGCTTCACTTCAGGTTTACTGTATCCCTTGGACCTTCTTATTGACGATGAAACATAGAAA
Source organism: Schistocerca americana (assembly GCF_021461395.2). Lineage (NCBI taxonomy): Eukaryota > Metazoa > Arthropoda > Insecta > Orthoptera > Acrididae > Schistocerca > Schistocerca americana. Next base: position 60,523,021 of record NC_060125.1, on the reverse strand, counting down.
TTGCATCCGAATGTAAGACAAACGGCACAATGCCGACTTAAGTAAAAGAGGACTGACACTTGCACTTTCTACGATTTGAACCTCTACTGTGAGTCCAGTTTTAGATTCCAATGCTTCACTTCAGGTTTACTGTTACCTTGCACCTTCTTATTATCGATAAAACACAGAAATTGCATCCGAATTTGGTACAATAGGCACAATGCCGATTTAAGTACAAGAGGACTGACACTTTCACTTTCTACGATTTTAACATTTCCTGTGAGTCCAGTTTTAGATTCCGATGCTTCACTTCAGGTTTACTGTATACCTTGCACCTTCTTATTGACGATGAAACACAGAGTTTGCATCCGAATTTAATACAAAAGGCATAATGCCGACTTAAGTACAAGTGGACTGACACACTAACTTTCTATGATTTGAACCTCTCCGGTGAGTCCAGTTTTAGATTCCGATGCTTCACTTCAGGTTTACTGTATCCCTTGGACATTCTTATTGACGATGAAAGACAGAAATTGCATCCGAATTTAATAAAAAAGGCACAATGCCGACTTAAGTAAAAGCGGACTGACACTCTGACTTTCTACGATTTGAACCTCTCCTGTGAGTCCAGTTTTAGATTCCGATGCTTCACTTCTGGTTTACTGTATACCTTGCACATTCTTTTTGATGATGAAACACAGAAATTTCATCCGAATTTAATACAAAAGGCACAATGACGACTTAAGTACAAGAGGACTGACACTCTCACTTTCTATGATTTGAACCTCTCCTGTGAGTCCAGTTTTCGATTCCGATCCTTCACTTCACGTTTACTGTATACCTTGCACCTTCTTATTGACGATGAAACACAGAAATTGCATCCGAATTTAGTACAAAAAGCACAATTCCGATTTAAGTACAAGAGGACTGACACTTTCACTTTCTACGATTTGAACCTCTCCTGTGAGTCCAGTTTTAGAATCCGATGCTTCACTTCAGGTTTACTGTATACCTTGCACCTTCTTATTGACGATGAAACACAGAAATTGCATCCGAATTTAATACAAAATCCACAACGCCAACTTAAGTACAAGAGGACTGACACTCTCACTTTCTACGATTTGAACCTCTCCTGTGAGTCCAGTTTTAGATTCCGATGCTTCACTTCAGGTTTACTGTATACCATGCACAACTTTATTGACGATGAAACACAGAAATTGCATCCGAATTTATTACGAAATCCACAATGCCGACTTAAGTACAAGAGGACTGACACTCCCACTTTCTTTGATTTGAACCTCTCCTGTGAGTCCAGTTATATTTTCCGATGCTTTACTTCAGGTTTACTGTATCCCTTGGACCTTCTTATTGACGATGAAACACAGAGTTTGCATCCGAACTCAATACAAAAGGCACAATGCCGACTTAAGTACCAGACGACTGACTCTCTCACTTTCTATGATTTGAACCTCTCCTGTGAGTCCAGTTTTAGATTCCGATCCTTCACTTCAGGTTTACTGTCTCCCTTGGACCTTCTTATTGATGATGTAACACAGAGTTTCCATCTGAATTTAATACAACAGGCACAATGCCGACTTAAGTACAAGAGGACTGACACTCTCACGTTCTACGATTTGAACCTCTCCTGTGAGTCCAGTTTTCGATTCCGATGCTTCACTTCAGGTTTACTGTATCCATTGGACTTTCTTATGGACGATGAAACACAGAAATTGCATCCGAATTTAATACAAAAGGCACAATGCCGACTTAAGTAAAAGGGGACTGACACTCTCACTTTCTATGATTTGAACCTCTCCTGTGAGTCTAGTTATAGATTCCGATGCTTCACTTCAGGTTTACTGTATACCTGGGACCTTCTTCTTGACGATGAAACACAGAAATTGCATCCGAATTTAATACAAAAGGCACAATGCCGACTTAAGTACAAGAGGACTGACACTCTCACTTTCTACGATTTGAACCGCTCCTGTGAGTCCAGTTTTAGAATCCGATGTTTCACTTCATGTTTACTGCATATCTCGCACCTTCTTATTGACGACGAAACACAGAAATTGCAACCGAATTTAATACAAAAGGCACGATGCCGACTAAAGTACAAGAGTACTGACACTCGCACGTTCTACGATTTGAACTTCTCCTGTGAGTCAAGTTTTAGATTCCGATGCTTCACTTCAGGTTTACTGTATACCTTGCACCTTCTTATTGACGATGAAACACAGAAATTGCATCCGAATTTAATACAAAATCCACAATGCCGACTTAAGTACAAGAGGACTGACACTCCCACTTTCTTTGATTGGAACCTCTCCTGTGAGTCCAGTTATAGATTCCGATCCTTCACTTCAGGTTTACTGTATCCCTTGGACATTCTTATTGACGATGAAACACAGAGATTGCAACCGAATTTAATACAAAAGGCACAATGCCGTCTTAAGTAAAAGACGACTGACACTTTCACTTTCTACGATTTTAACATTTCCTGTGAGTCTAGTTTTAGATTCCGATGCTACACTTCAGGTTTACTGTATACCTTGGACCTTCTTATTGACGATGAGACGCAGAAATTGCATCCGAATTTGGTACAATAGGCACAATGCCGATTTAAGTGCAAGAGGACTGACACTTTCACTTTCTACGATTTTAACATTTCCTGTGAGTCCAGTTTTAGATTCCGATGCTTCACTCCAGGTTTACTGTATACCTTGCACCTTCTTATTGACGATGAAACACAGAAATTCCATCCGAATTTAATACAAAATGCACAATGCAGACTTAAGTACAAGAAGACTGACACTCTCACTTTCTACGATTTGAACATCTCCTGTGAGTCCAGTTTTAGATTCCGATGCTTCAGATCAGGTTTACTGTATCCCTTGGACCTTCTTATTGACGATGAAACACAGAGTTTGCATCCGAATTTAATACAAAAGGCATAATGCCGACTTAAGTACAAGTGGACTGACACTCTCATTTTCTACGATTTGAAACTCTTCTGTGAGTCCAGTTTTAGATTCCGATGCTTCACGTAAAGATTACTGTATCCCTTATACCTTCTTCTTGACGATGAAACACATAAATTGCATCCGAATTTAATACAAAAGGCACAATGCCGACTTACGTACAAGAGGACTGACAATCTCACTTTCTATGATTTGAATCTCTCCTGTGAGTCTAGTTATAGATTCCGATGCTTCACTTCAGGTTTACTGTATACCTGGGACCTTCTTATTGACGATGAAACACAGAAATTGCATACGAATTTAATACAAAAGGCACAATGCCGACTTAAGTAAAAGAGGACTGACACTCTATGATTTGAACCTCTCCTGTGAGTCCAGTTTTAGATTCCGATCCTTCACTTCAGGTTTACTTTATACCTTGCAAATTCTTATTGACGATGAAACACAGAAAATGCATCCGAATTTAGTACAAAAAGCACAATGCCGATTTAAGTACAAGAGGACTGACACTTTCACTTTCTACGATTTGAACCTCTCCTGTGAGTCCAGTTTTAGATTCCGATCCTTCACTTCAGGTTTACTGTCTCCCTTGGACCTTCTTATTGACGATGAAACACAGAGTTTGCATCCGAATTTAATACAACAGGCACAATGCCGACTTACGTACAAGAGGACTGATACTCACACGATCTACGATTTGAACCTCTCCTGTGAGTCCAGTTTTCGATTCCGATGCTTCACTTCAGGTTTACTGTATCCCTTGGACTTTCTTGTGGACGTTGAAACACAGAAATTGCATCCGAATTTAATACAAAATGCACAATGCCGACTTCAGTAAAAGGGGACTGACACTCTCACTTTCTATGATTTGAATCTCTCCTGTGAGTCTAGTTATAGATTCCGATGCTTCACTTCAGGTTTACTGTATACCTGGGACCTTCTTATTGACGATGAAACACAGAAATTGCATACGAATTTAATACAAAAGGCACAATGCCGACTTAAGTACAATCGGACTGACACTCTAACTTTGTATGATTTGAACCTCTCCTACGAGTCCAGTTTTAGATTCCGATGCTTCACTTCAGGTTTACTGTTTCCCTTGGACATTCTTATTGACGATGAAACACAGAAATTGCAACCGAATTTAATACAAAAGGCACAATGCCGACTTATATAAAAGAGGACTGACACTCTCATTTTCTGTGATTTGAACCTCTCCTGTCAGTCCAGTATTAGATTCCGATGCTACACTTCAGGGTTACTGTATACCTTGGACCTTCTTATTGACGATGAGACACAAAAATTGCATTCGAATTTAATACAAAAGGCACATTGCCGACTTAAGTAGAGGAGGACCGACACTCTAACTGTCTATGTTTTGAACCTCTTCTGTGAGTCCAGTTCTAGATTCCGATGCTTCACTTCAGGTTTACTGTTTCCCTTGGACCTTCTTATTTACGATGAAACACAGAGTTTGCATCCGAATTTATTACAAAAGGCACAATGCCGACTTAAGTAAAAGTGGACTGACACTCTTACTTTCCATGATTTGAACCTCTCCTGTGAGTCCAGTTTTAGATTCCGATCCTTCAGTTCAGGTTTACTGTATCCCTTGGACCTTCTTATTGACGATGCAACACAGAGTTGGTATCCGAATTTAATACAAAAGGCACAATGCCGACTTAAGTAAAAGAGGTGTGACACTTACACTTTCTACGATTTGAACCTCCCCTGTGAGTCCAGTTTTAGATCTCGATGCTTCACTTCAGGTTTACTGTATACCTAGCACCTTCTTTTTGACGATGAAACACAGAAATTGCATCCGAATTTAATACAAAAGGCACAATGCCCACTTAAGTGCAAGAGGACTGACACTCTAACTTTCTATGATTTGAACCTCTCCTGTGAGTCCTGTTTTAGATTCCGATGCTTCACTTCGGGTTTACTGTATCCCTTGGACCTTCTTATTGATGATTAATCACAGATATTGGATCCGAATTTAATACAAAAGCACAATGCCGACTTAAGTACATGAGGACTGACACTCTCACTTTCTATGATTTGAACCGCTCCTGTGAGACCAGTTTTAGATTCCGATGCTTCACTTCAAGTTTACTGTATCCCTTGGACATTCTTATTGACGATAAAACACAGAAATTGCATCCGAATTTATTACAAATGCCACTATGCCGACTTAAGTAAAAGTGGACTGACACCCTCTCTTTTAATGATTTTAACTTCTCCTGTGAGTCCAGTTTTAGATTCCAATACGTCACTTCCGGTTTACCGTGTACCTTGCACCTTCTTATTGACGATGAAACAGAGAAATTACATCTGAATTTAAAACAAAAGACACAATGCCGACTTAAGTACAAGAGGACTGACACTCTAACTTTCTATGATTTGAACCTCTCCTGTGAGTAAAGTTTTAGATTCCGATGCTTCACTTCGGGTTTACTGTATCCCTTGGACCTTCGTATTGTTGATTAATCACAGATATTGGATCCGAATTTAATACAAAAGGCACAATGCCTACTTAAGTACAAGAGGACTGACACTCTCACTTTCTATGATTTGAACCTCTCCTATGAGAGCAGTTTTAGTTTCCGATGCTTCACTTCAAGTTTACAGTATAACTAGGACCTTCATATTGACGATGAAACACAGAAATTGCATCCGAATTTAATAAAAAAGGCACAATGAAGACTTATGTAAAAGAATACTGACACTCTCACTCTCTGTGATTTGAACCTCTCCTGTGAGTCCAGTTTTAGTTTCCGATGCTTCACTTCAGGTTTACTGAATACCTTGCACCCTCATATTGACGATGAAACACAGAAATTGCATCGGAATTAATTTCAAAAGGCACGATGCCGACTTAGGTAAAAGAGGACTAAGACTATTACTTTCAGTGATTTGAACCTCTCCTGTCACACCACTTTTAGATTCAGATGCTTCACTTCGGGTTTACTGTATACCTTGCACCATTTTATTGACGATGAAAGAAAGAAATTGCATCGGAATTAAATTCAAAATGCACAATGCCGACTTAAGTACAAGAGGACTGACACTCTAACTTTCAAAGATTTGAACCTCTCCGGTGAATCCAGTATTAGATTCCGATGCTTCACTTCTGGTTTACTGTATCCCTTGGACATTGTTATTGACGATGAAACACAGAAATTGCATCCGAATTTAATACAAAAGGCACAATGCCGACTTAAGTAAAAGAGGACTGACACTCTCACTTTCTATGATTTGAACCTCTCCTGTGAGTCAAGTTTTGGATTCCGATGCGTCTCTTCAGATTTACTGTATCCCTTGGACCTTCTTATTGACGATGAAACACAGAGTTTGCATCCGAATTTAATACAAAAGGCACAATGCCGACTTAAGTACAAGAGGACTGACAGTCTAACTTCCTATGATTTGAAAATCTCCTGTGAGTCCAGTTTAAGATTCCGATGCTTCACTTCAGGTTTTCTGTATACTCTGCACCTTCTTATTGACGATGAAACACAGAAATTGCATTCGAATTCTATAAAAAAAGCCACAATGCTGACTTAAGTACAAGAGGACTGACACTCTCACATTCTACGATTTGAAACTCCCCTGTGAGTCCAGTTTTAGATTCCGATGCTTCACATAAAGTTTACTGTATACCTTGCACCTTCTTACTGACGATGAAACACATAAATTTTATCCGAATGTAATACAAAATGCACAATGCCGACTTAAGTACAAGAGGACTGACACTCTAACTTTCTATGATTTGAACCTCTCCTGTGAGTCTAGTTTTAGATTCCGATACTTCACTTTAGGTTTACTATATGACTTGGACATTCTTATTGATGATAAATCACAGAAATTGCATCTGAATTTAATATAAACCGCACAATGCCAACTTAAGTACTAGAGGTCTGACACTTTAGCTTTCTATGAGTTGAACCTCTCCTGTGAGTCCAGTTTTAGATTCCGATGATTCACTTCAGGTTTACTGTATACCTTGCACCTTCTCATTGACGATGAAACATAGAAATTGCATCCGAATTTAATACAAAAGGCACAATGCCGACTTACGTACAAGAGGACTGACATTCTCACTTTCTACGATTTGAACCTCTCCTGTGAGTCCAGTTTTAGATTCCGATGCTTCACTTAGGGTTTACTTTATCCCTTGGACCTTCTTATTGACGATGAAACACAGAGTTTGCATCCGAATTTATTACAAAAGGCACAATGCCGGCTTAAGTACAAGAGGACTGACACGCTCACTTTCTACGATTTGAACCTCTCCTGTGAGTCAAGTTTTAGTTTCCGATGCTTCACTTCAGGTTTACTGTATGTCTTGCGGCTTCTTATTGACGATGAAACACATAAATTGCATCCAAATTTAATACAAAAGGCACAATGCCGACTTACATGAGGACTGACACTCTCACGTTCTACGATATGAACATCTCCTGTGAGTCCAGATTTAGATTCCGATGCTTCACCTCAGGTTTACTGTATACCTTGCACCATCTTATTGACGATGAAACACAGAAATTGCATTCGAATTGATTACAAAAGCCACAATGCCGACTTACGTACAAGAGGACTGACACTCTCACTTTCTGTGATTTGAACCTCTCCTGTGAGTCTATTTTTAGATCCGAATGCTTCACTTCAGGTTTACTGTATACCTGGGACCTTCTTATTGACGATGAAATACAGAAATTGCATCCGAATTTAATACAAAAGGCACAATGCCGACTTAAGTAAAAGAGGACTGACACTTTCACTTTTTATGATGTGAACCTCTCCTGTGAGTCCAGTTTTAGATTTAGATGCTTCACTTCAGGTTAACTGTATCCCTTGGACCATCTTAATGACGATGAAACACAGAAATTGCATCCGAATTCAATACAAAAGGCACAATGCCGACTTAAGTACAAGAGGACTAACACTCTCACTTTCTTTGATTTGAACCTCTCCTGTGAGGCCAGTTACGATTCCGATGCTTCACTTCATATTTACTGTATCCCTTGGACCTTCTTATTGATGATGAAACACAGAGTTTGCATCCGAATGTAATACAAAAGGCACAATGCCGACTTAAGTACAAGAGGACTGACACCCTAACTTTGTATGATTTGAACCTCTCCTGTGAGCCAGTTTTAGATTCCGATGCTTCACTTCAGGTTTACTGTATCCCTTGGACCTTCTTATTGACGATGAAACACAGATATTGTACCCGAATTTAATACAAAAGGCACAATGCCGACTTCAGTAAAAGAGGACTGACACTCTCACTTTCTGTGATTTGAACCACTCCTGTGAGTCCAGTTTTAGATTCCGATGGTACACTTCAGGTTTACTGTATACCTTGGACCTTCTTATTGACGATGAGACCCAGTAATTGCATCCGAATTTAATACAAAAGGCACAATGCCGACTTAAGTACAAGAGGACCGACACTCTAACTGTCTATGCTTTGAACCTCTCCTGTGAGTCCAGTTTTAGATTCCGATGCTTCACTTCTGGTTTACTGTATACCTTGCACCTTCTTATTGACGATGAAACACCGAAATTCCATCCGAATTTAGTACAATAGGCACAATGCCGATTTAAGTAAAACAGGACTGACACTTTCACTTTCTACGATTTGAACCTCTGCTGTGAGTCCAGTTTAAGATTCCGATGATTCACTTCAGGTTTACTGTATACCTTGCTCCTTCTTAATGAAGATGAAACACAGAAATTGCATCCGAATTTAATACAAAATGCACAATGCCGGCTTCAGTACAAGAGGACTGACACTCTCACTCTCGACGATTTGAACCTCTCCTGTGAGTCCAGTTTTAGATTCCGATACTTCACTTCAGGTTTACTGTATCCCTCGGACCATCTTATTGACGATGAAACACAGAAATTGCATCCGAATTTAGTACAATAGGCACAGTGGCGATTTAAGTACAAGAGTACTGACACTTTCACTTTCTACGATTTGAACCTCTCTTGTGAGTCCAGTTTCAGATTCCGATGCTTCACTTCAGGTTTACTGTATACCTTGCTCCTTCTTATTGAAGATCAAACACAGAAATTGCATCCCAATTTAATACAAAAGGCACAATGCCGGCTTAAGTACAGGAGGACTGACACTCTAACTTTGTATGAATTGAACCTCTCCTGTGAGAACAGTTTTAGATTCCGATGCTTTACTTCGGGTTTACTGTATCCACTGGACCTTCTTATTGACGATGAAACACAGAAATTGCTTCCGAATTTAATACAAAAGGCACAATGCCGACATAAGTACAAGAGGCCTGACACTCTCACTTTCTATGATTTGAACCTCTCCTGTGAGAACAGTCTTAGATTCCGATGCTTCACATCAGGTTTACTCTATACCCTGGACCTTCTTATTGACGATGAAACACAGAAATTGCATCCGAATTTAATACAAAAGGCACAATGCCGACATAAGTAAAAGAGGACTGACGCTCTCACTTTCGGTGATTTGTACCTCTCCTGTGAGTCCAGTTTTAGATTCCGATGCTTCACTTCACGTTTACTGTATACCTTGCACCCTCTTATTGACGATGAAACACAGAAATTGCATCGGAATTAAATTCAAAAGGCACAATGACGACATAAGTACAAGTGGACTGACACTCTAACTTTCTATGATTTGTACCTCTCCTGTGAGTCCAGTTTTAGATTCCGATGCATCACTTCAGGTTTACTGTATACCTTGGACCTTCTTATTGACGATGCAACACACATATTGCATCCGAAATTAGTACATAAGACACAATGCCGACTTAAGTACAAGAAGACTGACACTCTCACATTCTATGATTTGAACCTCTTCCGTAAGTCCAGTTTTAGATTCCGATGCTTCACTTCAGATTTACTTTATATCTTGCATCCTCTTATTGACGATGAAACACAGAAACTGCATCCGAAGTTAATACAAAGGGCACAATGCAGACTTAGGTGCAAGAGGACTGACACTCTCACGTTCTACGATTTTAACCCCTCCTGTGAGTCCAGTTTTCGATTACGATGCTTCACTTCAGGTTTACTGGATCCCTTGGTTCTTCTTATTGACGATGAAAGACAGAAATTGCATCGGAATTTAATACAAAAAGCACAATGCCGACTTAAGTAAAAGAGGACTGACACTCTCACTTTCTATGATTTGAACCTCTCCTGTGAGTCTAGTTTTAGATTCGGATGCTTCACTTCTGGTTTACTGTATACCTGGGACCTGCTTATTGCCGATGAGACACTGAAATTGCATCCGAATTTAATACAATAGGCTCAATGCCGACTTAAGTAAAAGGGGACTGACACTCTCACTTTTTATGATGTGAACCTCTCCTGTGAGTTTAGTTTTAGATTCCGATGCTTCACTTCAGGTTTACTGTATCCCTTGGACCATCTTATTGACGATGAGACACAGTAATTGCATCCGAATTTAATACAAAAGGCACAATGCCGACTTAAGTACACGAGGACTGCCACTCTAACTTTCTATGATTTGAACCTCTCCTGTGAGCCCAGTTCTAAATTCCGATGCTTCATTTCGGGTTTACTGTATCCCTTGGACCTTCTTATTGACGATGAAACACAGAAATTGCATCCGAATTTACTACAATAGGCACAATGCCGACTTAAGTACACGAGGACTGCCACTCTAACTTTCTATGATTTGAACCTCTCCTGTGAGCCCAGTTCTAAATTCCGATGCTTCATTTCGGGTTTACTGTATCCCTTGGACCTTCTTCTTGACGATGAAACACAGAAATTGCATCCGAATTTAATACAAAAGGCACAATGCCGACTTAAGTACAAGACGACTGACACTCTAACATTCTATGATTTGAACCTCTCCTGTGAGTCCAGTTTTAGATTCCGATGCTTCACTTCTGGTTTACTGTATACCTTGCACCTTCTTATTGACGATGAAACACCGAAATTCCATCCGAATTTAGTACAATAGGCACAATGCCGATTTAAGTAAAACAGGACTGACACTTTCACTTTCTACGATTTGAACCTCTGCTGTGAGTCCAGTTTAAGATTCCGATGATTCACTTCAGGTTTACTGTATACCTTGCTCCTTCTTAATGAAGATGAAACACAGAAATTGCATCCGAATTTAATACAAAATGCACAATGCCGGCTTCAGTACAAGAGGACTGACACTCTCACTCTCGACGATTTGAACCTCTCCTGTGAGTCCAGTTTTAGATTCCGATACTTCACTTCAGGTTTACTGTATCCCTCGGACCATCTTATTGACGATGAAACACAGAAATTGCATCCGAATTTAGTACAATAGGCACAGTGGCGATTTAAGTACAAGAGTACTGACACTTTCACTTTCTACGATTTGAACCTCTCTTGTGAGTCCAGTTTCAGATTCCGATGCTTCACTTCAGGTTTACTGTATACCTTGCTCCTTCTTATTGAAGATCAAACACAGAAATTGCATCGGAATTAAATTCAAAAGGCACAATGACGACATAAGTACAAGTGGACTGACACTCTAACTTTCTATGATTTGTACCTCTCCTGTGAGAACAGTCTTAGATTCCGATGCTTCACATCAGGTTTACTCTATACCCTGGACCTTCTTATTGACGATGAAACACAGAAATTGCATCCGAATTTAATACAAAAGGCACAATGCCGACATAAGTAAAAGAGGACTGACGCTCTCACTTTCGGTGATTTGTACCTCTCCTGTGAGTCCAGTTTTAGATTCCGATGCTTCACTTCACGTTTACTGTATACCTTGCACCCTCTTATTGACGATGAAAGACAGAAATTGCATCGGAATTTAATACAAAAAGCACAATGCCGACTTAAGTAAAAGAGGACTGACACTCTCACTTTCTATGATTTGAACCTCTCCTGTGAGTCTAGTTTTAGATTCGGATGCTTCACTTCTGGTTTACTGTATACCTGGGACCTGCTTATTGCCGATGAGACACTGAAATTGCATCCGAATTTAATACAATAGGCTCAATGCCGACTTAAGTAAAAGGGGACTGACACTCTCACTTTTTATGATGTGAACCTCTCCTGTGAGTTTAGTTTTAGATTCCGATGCTTCACTTCAGGTTTACTGTATCCCTTGGACCATCTTATTGACGATGAGACACAGTAATTACATCCGAATTTAATACAAAAGGCACAATGCCGACTTAAGTACAAGAGGACTGACACTCTAACTTTCTAAGATTTGAACCTCTCCTGTGAGTCCAGTCTTAGATTCCGATGCTTTACTTCAGGATTACTGTATACTTGGACCTTCTTATTGACGATGAAACACAGAAATTGCATCCGAATTTACTACAATAGGCACAATGCCGACTTAAGTACACGAGGACTGCCACTCTAACTTTCTATGATTTGAACCTCTCCTGTGAGCCCAGTTCTAAATTCCGATGCTTCATTTCGGGTTTACTGTATCCCTTGGACCTTCTTCTTGACGATGAAACACAGAAATTGCATCCGAATTTAATACAAAAGGCACAATGCCGTCTTAAGTACAAGACGACTGACACTCTAACATTCTATGATTTGAACCTCTCCTGTGAGTCCAGTTTTAGATTCCGATGCTTAACTTCAGGTTTACTGTATCCCTTGGACCTTCTTATTGACGATGAAACACAGAAATTGCATCCGAATTTAATACAAAAGGCACCATGCCGACTTAAGTAAAAGAGGACTGACACTCTTTCTTTCTATGATTTGAACCTTTCCTGTGAGTCCAGTTTTTGATTCCGATGCTTCACTTCAGGTTTACTGTACGCCTTGGACCTTCTTATTGTCGATGAAATACAGAAATTGCACCCGAATTTAATACAAAAGGCACAATGCCGACTTAAGTACAAGAGGACTGACACTCTCACTTCATATGATTTGAACCTCTCCTGTGAGTCCAGTTTTAGATTCCGATGCTTCACTTCAGGTTTACTGTATCCCTTGGACCATCTTATTGACGATGCAACACAGAGTTGGCATCCGAATGTAACACAAAAGGCACAATGCCGACTTAAGTACAAGAGGACTGACATTCTAACTCTCTATGATTTGAACCTATCCTGTGAGACCAGTTTTAGATTCAGATGCTTCACTTCAGGTTTACTGTATACCCGGGACCTTCTTATTGACGATGAAACACTGAAATTGCATTCGTATTTAATACAAGAGGCACAATGCCAACTCAAGTAAAAGAAGACTGACTCTCTCACTTATGATTATGTGAACCTCTCCTGTGAGTCTAGTTTTAGATTCCGATGCTTCACTTCACTTTTACGGTATCCCTTGGACAATCTTATTGACGATGAGACACAGTAATTGCATCCGAATTTAATACAATAGGCACAATGCCGACTTAAGTACAAGAGGACCGACACTCTAACTGTCAATGTTTTGAATCTCTCCTGTGAGTCCAGTTTTAGATTCCGATGCTTCACTTCAGGTTTACTGTATCCCTTGGACCTTCTTATTTACGATGAAACACAGAGTTTGCATCCGAATCTAATACAAGAGGCACAATGCCGTCTTAAGTAAAAGAGGACTGACACCCTCTCTTTCTATGATTTGAACCTCTCCTGGGAGTCCAGTTTTAGAATCCGATGCTTCACTTCAGGTTTACTGTATACCTTGCACCTTCTTATTGACTATGGAACACAGAAATTACATCCGAATTTAATACAAAAAGCTCATTCTCGACTTATGTACAAGAGGACTGACACTCTCACTTTCTATGATTTGAACCTCTCCTGTGAGTCCAGTTTTAGATTCCGATGCTTCACTTCAGGTTTACTGTATCCCTTGGACCTTCTTTTTGACGATGAAACACAGATATTGCATCCGAATTTAATACAAAAGGCATAATGCCGACTTAAGTACGTGAGGACTGACACTCTCACTTTCTATGATTTAAACCTCTTCTGTGAGTCCAGTTATAGATTCCGATGCTTCACTTCAGGTTTACTGTATCCCTTGGACCATGTTATTGACGATAAGACACAGTAATTGCATCCGAATTTAATACAAAAGGCACAATGCCGACTTAAGTACAAGAGGACCGACACTCTAACTGTCTATGTTTTGAACCTCTCCTGTGAGTCCAGTTTTAGATTGCGATGCTTCAGTTCGGGTTTACTGTATCCCTTGGACCTTCTTATTGACGATGAAACACAGAAATTGCATCCGAATTTAATACAAAGGCACAATGCCGACTTAAGTACAAGAGGCCTGACACTCTCACTGTCTCTGATTTGAACCTCTCCTGTGAGACCAGTTTTAGATTCCGATGCTTCACTTCAGGTTTACTGTATACCTTGGACCTTCTTATTGATATGAAACACAGAAATTGCATCCGAATTTAATACAAAAGGCACAATGCCGACTTAAGTAAAAGAGGACTTACACTCTCACATTCGGTGATTTGAACCTCTCCTTTGAGTCCAGTTTTAGATTCCGATGCTTCACTTCAGGTTTACTGTATACCTTGCACCCTCTTATTGACGATGAAACACAGAAATTGCATCGGAATTAAATTCCAAAGGCACAATGCCGACCTAAGTACAAGAGGACTGACACTCGAACTTTCTATGATTTGACCCTCTCCTGTGAGACCAGTTTTAGATTCCGATGCTTCACTTCAGGTTGACTGTGTGCCTTGGACCTTCTTATTGTCGATGAAATACAGAAATGTCAACCGAATTTAATACAAAAGGCACAGAGGACTGACACTCTCTCTATTTATGATTTGAACACCTCCTGTCAGTCCAGTTTTAGATTCCGATGCTTCACTTCAGGTTAACTGTATCCCTTGCACCCTCTTATTGACGATGAAACACAGAAATTGCATCCGAATTTAATACAAAAGGCACAATGCTGACTTAAGTAAAAGAGGACTGACACTCTCACTTTCTATGATTTGAACCTCTCCTGTGAGTCCAGTTTTAGATTCCGATTTTTCACTTCAGGTTTACTGTATCCCTTGGTTCTTCTTATTGACGATGAAACACAGAAATTGCATCGGAATTTAATACAAAAAGCACAATGCCGACATAAGTAAAAGAGGAATGACACTCTCATTTTCTATGATTTGAACCTCTCCTGTGAGTCTAGTTTTAGATTCGGATGCTTCACTTCAGCTTTACTGTATACCCGTGACCTTCTTATTGACGATGAAACACTGAAATTGCATTCGTATTTAATACAAAAGGCACAACGCCAACTTAAGTAAAAGAAGACTGACACTCTCACTTCTTATGATGTGAACCGCTCCTGTGAGTCTAGTTTTAGATTCCGATGCTTCACTTCACTTTTACTATATCCCTTGGACAATCTAATTGACGATGAGACACCGAAATTGTATCCAAACTTAATACAAATGGCACAATGCCGACTTAAGTACAAGAGGACCGACACTCTAACTGTCTATGTTTTGAATCTCTCCTGTGAGTCCAGTTTTAGATTCCGATGCTCACTTCAGGTTTACTGTATCCCTTGGACCTTCTTATTTACGATGAAACACAGTGTTTGCATCCGAATCTAATACAAAAGGCACAATGCCGACTTAAGTACAACAGGACTGACACTCTAACTTTCTATGATTTGAACCTCTCCTGTGAGTCTAGTTTTAGATTCCGATGCTTAACTTCAGGTTTACTGTTCCCTTGGACCTTCTTATTGACGATGAAACATAGAAATTGCATCCGAATTTATTACAAAAGGCACCATGCCGACTTCAGTAAAAGAGGACTGACACTCTCTCTTTCTATGATTTGAATCTCTCCTGTGAGTCCAGTTTTAGATTCCGATGCTTCAATTCAGGTTTACTGTACGCCTTGGACCTTCTTATTGTCGATGAAATTTAGAAATTGCACCCGAATTTAATACAAAAGGCACAATGCCGACTTAAGTACAAGAGGACTGACACTCTCACTTTCTATGATTTGAACCTCTCCTGTGAGTCCAGTTTTAGATTCCGATTTTTCACTTCAGGTTTACTGTATCCCTTGGAACTTCTTATTTACGATGCAACACAGAGTTGGCATCCGAATGTAATACAAAAGGCACAATGCCGACTTAAGTACAAGAGGACTGACACTCTAACTTACTATGATTTGAACCTATCCTGTGAGACCAGTTTTAGATTCAGATGCTTCACTTCAGGTTTACTGTATACCTAGCACTTTTTTATTGACGATGAAACACAGAAATTGCATTGGAATTAAATTCAAAAAGCACAATGCCGACTTAAGTACAAGAGGACTGACACTCTAACTTTCTATGATTTAAACCTCTCCTGTGAGTCCAGTTTCAGATTCCGATGCTTCACTTCAGGTTTACTGTATCCCTTGGACCTTCTTTTTGACGATGAAACACAAAAATTGCATCCGAATTTAATACCAAAGGCATAATGCCGACTTAAGTACATGAGGACTGACACTCTCACTTTCTATGATTTGAACCTCTCCTGTGAGTCCAGTTTTAGATTCCGATGCTTCACTTCAGGTTTACTGTATCCCTTGGACCATCTTATTGACGATAAGACACAGTAATTGCATCCGAATTTAATACAAAAGGCACAATGCGGACTTAAGTACAAGAGGACCGACACTCTGACTGTCTATGTTTTGAACCTCTCCTGTGAGTCCAGTTTTAGATTCCAATGCTTCACTTCAGGTTTACTGTATCCCTTGGACCTTCTTATTTACGATGAAACACAGAGTTTGCATCCGAATTTAATACAAAAGGCACAATGCCGACTTAAGTACAAGAGGACTGACACTCGATTTTTCTATGATTTGAACCTCTCCTGAGAGTCCAGTTTTAGATTCCGATGCTTCACTTCAGGTTTACTGTATGCCTTGGACCTTCTTATTGTCGATGAAATACAGAAATAGCACCCGAATTTAATACAAAA
This sequence comes from Schistocerca americana, assembly GCF_021461395.2. Taxonomy (NCBI): domain Eukaryota; kingdom Metazoa; phylum Arthropoda; class Insecta; order Orthoptera; family Acrididae; genus Schistocerca; species Schistocerca americana. The sequence goes on along the minus strand of NC_060125.1, from coordinate 60,506,107 downwards.
GGCACATTGCCGACTTAAGTACAAGAGGACTGACACTCTCTCATTCTATGATTTGAAGCTCTCCTGTAGTCCAGTTTTAGATTCCTATGCTTCAATTCAGGTTAACTGTATCCCTTGGACCTTTTTATTGACGATGAAACACAGAAATTGCATCCGAATTTAATACAAATGGCACAATGACGACATAAGTAAAAGAATACTGACACTCTCACTTTCTATGATTTGAACCTCTCCTGTGAGTCCAGTTTTAGATTCAGATTTTTCACTTCAGGTTTACTGTATGCCTTGGACCTTCTTATTGTCGATGAAATACAGAAATTGCACCCGAATTTAATACAAAAGGCACATTGCCGACTTAAGTACAAGAGGACTGACACTCTCTCTTTCTATGATTTGAACCTCTCCTGTAGTCCAGTTTTAGATTCCTATGCTTCACTTCAGGTTAACTGTATCCCTTGGACCTTCTTATTGACGATGAAACACAGAAATTGCATCCGAATTTAATACAAAAGCACAATGCCGACTTAAGTACAAGAGGACCGACACTCTAACTGTCCATGTTTTGAATCTCTCCTGTGAGTCCAGTTTTAGATTCCGATGCTTCACTTCAGGTTTACTGTATCCCTTGGACCTTCTTATTTACGATGAAACACAGAGTTTGCATCCGAATCTAATACAAGAGGCACAATGCCGTCTTAAGTAAAAGAGGACTGACACCCTCTCTTTCTATGATTTGAACCTCTCCTGGGAGTCCAGTTTTAGAATCCGATGCTTCACTTCAGGTTTACTGTATACCTTGCACCTTCTTATTGACTATGGAACACAGAAATTACATCCGAATTTAATACAAAAAGCTCAATCTCGACTTAGGTACAAGAGGACTGACACTCTCACTTTCTATGATTTGAACCTCTCCTGTGAGTCCAGTTTTAGATTCCGATGCTTCACATCAGGTTTACTGTATCCCTTGGACCTTCTTTTTGACGATGAAACACAGATATTGCATCCGAATTTAATACAAAAGGCATAATGCCGACTTAAGTACGTGAGGACTGACACTCTCACTTTCTATGATTTAGACCTCTTCTGTGAGTCCAGTTATAGATTCCGATGCTTCACTTCAGGTTTACTGTATCCCTTGGACCATGTTATTGACGATAAGACACAGTAATTGCATCCGAATTTAATACAAAAGGCACAATGCCGACTTAAGTAAAAGAGGACTTACACTCTCACATTCGGTGATTTGAACCTCTCCTGTGAGTCCAGTTTTAGATTCCGATGCTTCATTTCAGGTTTACTGTATACCTTGCACCCTCTTATCGACGATGAAACACAGAAATTGCATCGGAATTAAATTCCAAAGGCACAATGCCGACCTAAGTACAAGAGGACTGACACTCGAACTTTCTATGATTTGACCCTCTCCTGTGAGACCAGTTTTAGATTCCGATGCTTCACTTCAGGTTGACTGTGTGCCTTGGACCTTCTTATTGTCGATGAAATACAGAAATGTCAACCGAATTTAATACAAAAGGCACAGAGGACTGACACTCTCTCTATTTATGATTTGAACACCTCCTGTCAGTCCAGTTTTAGATTCCGATGCTTCACTTCAGGTTAACTGTATCCCTTGCACCCTCTTATTGACGATGAAACACAGAAATTGCATCCGAATTTAATACAAAAGGCACAATGCTGACTTAAGTAAAAGAGGACTGACACTCTCACTTACTATGATTTGAACCTCTCCTGTGAGTCCAGTTTTAGATTCCGATTTTTCACTTCAGGTTTACTGTATCCCTTGGTTCTTCTTATTGACGATGAAACACAGAAATTGCATCGGAATTTAATACAAAAAGCACAATGCCGACATAAGTAAAAGAGGAATGACACTCTCATTTTCTATGATTTGAACCTTTCCTGTGAGTCTAGTTTTAGATTCGGATGCTTCACTTCAGCTTTACTGTATACCCGTGACCTTCTTATTGACGATGAAACTCTGAAATTGCATTCGTATTTAATACAAAAGGCACAACGCCAACTTAAGTAAAAGAAGACTGACACTCTCACTTATTATGATGTGAACCGCTCCTGTGAGTCTAGTTTTAGATTCCGATGCTTCACTTCACTTTTACTGTATCCCTTGGACAATCTAATTGACGATGAGACACCGAAATTGTATCCAAACTTAATACAAATGGCACAATGCCGACTTAAGTACAAGAGGACCGACACTCTAACTGTCTATGTTTTGAATCTCTCCTGTGAGTCCAGTTTTAGATTCCGATGCTCACTTCAGGTTTACTGTATCCCTTGGACCTTCTTATTTACGATGAAACACAGTGTTTGCATCCGAATCTAATACAAAAGGCACAATGCCGACTTAAGTACAACAGGACTGACACTCTAACTTTCTATGATTTGAACCTCTCCTGTGAGTCTAGTTTTAGATTCCGATGCTTAACTTCAGGTTTACTGTTCCCTTGGACCTTCTTATTGACGATGAAACAGAGAAATTGCATCCGAATTTATTACAAAAGGCACCATGCCGACTTCAGTAAAAGAGGACTGACACTCTCTCTTTCTATGATTTGAATCTCTCCTGTGAGTCCAGTTTTAGATTCCGATGCTTCAATTCAGGTTTACTGTACGCCTTGGACCTTCTTATTGTCGATGAAATTTAGAAATTGCACCCGAATTTAATACAAAAGGCACAATGCCGACTTAAGTACAAGAGGACTGACACTCTCACTTTCTATGATTTGAACCTCTCCTGTGAGTCCAGTTTTAGATTCCGATTTTTCACTTCAGGTTTACTGTATCCCTTGGAACTTCTTATTTACGATGCAACACAGAGTTGGCATCCGAATGTAATACAAAAGGCACAATGCCGACTTAAGTACAAGAGGACTGACACTCTAACTTACTATGATTTGAACCTATCCTGTGAGACCAGTTTTAGATTCAGATGCTTCACTTCAGGTTTACTGTATACCTAGCACCTTTTTATTGACGATGAAACACAGAAATTGCATTGGAATTAAATTCAAAAAGCACAATGCCGACTTAAGTACAAGAGGACTGACACTCTAACTTTCTATGATTTAAACCTCTCCTGTGAGTCCAGTTTCAGATTCCGATGCTTCACTTCAGGTTTACTGTATCCCTTGGACCTTCTTTTTGACGATGAAACACAAAAATTGCATCCGAATTTAATACCAAAGGCATAATGCCGACTTAAGTACATGAGGACTGACACTCTCACTTTCTATGATTTGAACCTCTCCTGTGAGTCCAGTTTTAGATTCCGATGCTTCACTTCAGGTTTACTGTATCCCTTGGACCATCTTATTGACGATAAGACACAGTAATTGCATCCGAATTTAATACAAAAGGCACAATGCGGACTTAAGTACAAGAGGACCGACACTCTGACTGTCTATGTTTTGAACCTCTCCTGTGAGTCCAGTTTTAGATTCCAATGCTTCACTTCAGGTTTACTGTATCCCTTGGACCTTCTTATTTACGATGAAACACAGAGTTTGCATCCGAATTTAATACAAAAGGCACAATGCCGACTTAAGTACAAGAGGACTGACACTCGATTTTTCTATGATTTGAACCTCTCCTGAGAGTCCAGTTTTAGATTCCGATGCTTCACTTCAGGTTTACTGTATGCCTCGGACCTTCTTATTGTCGATGAAATACAGAAATAGCACCCGAATGTAATACAAAAGGCACATTGCCGACTTAAGTACAAGAGGACTGACACTCTCTCATTCTATGATTTGAAGCTCTCCTGTAGTCCAGTTTTAGATTCCTATGCTTCACTTCAGGTTAACTGTATCCCTTGGACCTTTTTATTGACGATGAAACACAGTAATTGCATCCGAATTTAATACAAATGGCACAATGACGACATAAGTAAAAGAGGACTGACACTCTCACTTTCTATGATTTGAACCTCTCCTGTGAGTCCAGTTTTAGATTCAGATTTTTCACTTCAGGTTTACTGTATGCCTTGGACCTTCTTATTGTCGATGAAATACAGAAATTGCACCCGAATTTAATACAAAAGGCACATTGCCGACTTATGTACAAGAGGACTGACACTCTCTCTTTCTATGATTTGAACCTCTCCTGTAGTCCAGTTTTAGATTCCTATGCTTCACTTCAGGTTAACTGTATCCCTTGGACCTTCTTATTGACGATGAAACACAGAAATTGCATCCGAATTTAATACAAAAGCACAATGCCGACTTAAGTACAACAGGACTGACACTCTAACTTTCTATGATTTGAACTTCTCCTGAGAGTCCCGTTTTAGATTCCGATGCTTAACTTCAGGTTTACTGTTCCCTTGGACCTTCTTATTGACGATGAAACACAGAAATTGCATCCGAATTTAATACAAAAGGTACCATGCCGACTTAAGTAAAAGAGGACTGTTACTCTCTCTTTCTATGATTTGAATCTCTCCTGTGAGTCCAGTTTTAGATTCCGATGCTTCACTTCAGGTTTACTGTACGCCTTGGACCTTCTTATTGTCGATGAAATTTAGAAATTGCACCCGAATTTAATACAAAAGGCACAATGCCCACTTAAGTACAGGAGGACTGACACTCTCACTTTCTATGATTTGAACCTCTCCTGTGAGTCCAGTTTTAGATTCCGATTTTTCACTTCAGGTTTGCTGTATCCCTTGGACCTTCTTATTTACGATGCAACACAGAGTTGGCATCCGAATGTAATACAAAAGGCACAATGCCGACTTAAGTACAAGAGGACTGACACTCTAACTTTCTATGATTTGAACCTATCCTGTGAGACCAGTTTTAGATTCAGATGCTTCACTTCAGGTTTACTGTATACCTAGCACCTTTTTAATGACGATGAAACACAGAAATTGCATCGGAATTAAATTCAAAAAGCACAATGCCGACTTAAGTACAAGAGGACTGACACTCTAACTTTCTATGATTTAAACCTCTCCTGTGAGTCCAGTTTCAGATTCCGATGCTTCACTTCAGGTTTACTGTATCCCTTGGACCTTCTTTTTGACGATGAAACACAGAAATTGCATCCGAATTTAATACCAAAGGCATAATGCCGACTTAAGTACATGAGGACTGACACTCTCACTTTCTATGATTTGAACCTCTCCTGTGAGTCCAGTTTTAGATTCCGATGCTTCACTTCAGGTTTACTGTATCCCTTGGACCATCTTATTGACGATAAGACACAGTAATTGCATCCGAATTTAATACAAAAGGCACAATGCCGACTTAAGTACAAGAGGACTGACACTCGATTTTTCTATGATTTGAACCTCTCCTGAGAGTCCAGTTTTAGATTCCGATGCTTCACTTCAGGTTTACTGTATGCCTTGGACCTTCTTATTGTCGATGAAATACAGAAATTGCACCCGAATTTAATACAAAAGGCACATTGCCGACTTAAGTACAAGAGGACTGACACTCTCTCATTCTATGATTTGAACCTCTCCTGTAGTCCAGTTTTAGATTCCTATGCTTCACTTCAGGTTAACTGTATCCCTTGGACCTTTTTATTGACGATGAAACACAGAAATTGCATCCGAATTTAATACAAATAGCACAATGACGACATAAGTAAAAGAGGACTGACACTCTCACTTTCTATGATTTGAACCTCTCCTGTGAGTCCAGTTTTAGATTCAGATTTTTCACTGCAGGTTTACTGTATGCCTTGGACCTTCTTATTGTCGATGAAGTACAGAAATTGCACCCGAATTTAATACAAAAGGCACATTGCCGACTTAAGTACAAGAGGACTGACACTCTCTCTTTCTATGATTTGAACCTCTCCTGTAGTCCAGTTTTAGATTCCTATGCTTCACTTCAGGTTAACTGTATCCCTTGGACCTTTTTATTGGCGATGAAACACAGAAATTGCATCCGAATTTAATACAAATAGCACAATGACGACATAAGCAAAAGAGGACTGACACTCTCACTTTCTATGATTTGAACCTCTTCTGTGAGTCCAGTTTTAGATTCAGATTTTTCACTGCAGGTTTACTGTATGCCTTGGACCTTCTTATTGTCGATGAAGTACAGAAATTGCACCCGAATTTAATACAAAAGGCACATTGCCGACATAAGTACAAGAGGACTGACACTCTCACTTTCTATGATTTGAACCTCTCCTGTGAGTCCAGTTTTAGATTCCGATGCTTCACTTCAGGTTTACTGTATCCCTTGGACCATCTTATTGACGATAAGACACAGTAATTGCATCCGAATTTAATACAAAAGGCACAATGCGGACTTAAGTACAAGAGGACCGACACTCTGACTGTCTATGTTTTGAACCTCTCCTGTGAGTCCAGTTTTAGATTCCAATGCTTCACTTCAGGTTTACTGTATCCCTTGGACCTTCTTATTTACGATGAAACACAGAGTTTGCATCCGAATTTAATACAAAAGGCACAATGCCGACTTAAGTACAAGAGGACTGACACTCTCTCATTCTATGATTTGAAGCTCTCCTGTAGTCCAGTTTTAGATTCCTATGCTTCACTTCAGGTTAACTGTATCCCTTGGACCTTTTTATTGACGATGAAACACAGAAATTGCATCCGAATTTAATACAAATAGCACAATGACGACATAAGTACAAGAGGACTGACACTCGATTTTTCTATGATTTGAACCTCTCCTGAGAGTCCAGTTTTAGATTCCGATGCTTCACTTCAGGTTGACTGTGTGCCTTGGACCTTCTTATTGTCGATGAAATGCAGATGTCAACCGAATTTAATACAAAAGGCACAGAGGACTGACACTCTCTCTATTTATGATTTGAACATCTCCTGTCAGTCCAGTTTTAGATTCCGATGCTTCACTTCAGGTTAACTGTATCCCTTGGACCCTCTTATTGGCGATGAAACACAGAAATTGCATCCGAATTTAATACAAAAGGCACAATGCTGACTTAAGTAAAAGAGGACTGACACTCTCACTTTCTATGATTTGAACCTCTCCTGTGAGTCCAGTTTTAGATTCCGATTTTTCACTTCAGGTTTACTGTATCCCTTGGTTCTTCTTATTGACGATGAAACACAGAAATTGCATCGGAATTTAATACAAAAAGCACAATGCCGACATAAGTAAAAGAGGAATGACACTCTCATTTTCTATGATTTGAACCTCTCCTGTGAGTCTAGTTTTAGATTCGGATGCTTCACTTCAGCTTTACTGTATACCCGTGACCTTCTTATTGACGATGAAACACTGAAATTGCATTCGTATTTAATACAAAAGGCACAACGCCAACTTAAGTTAAAGAAGACTGACACTCTCACTTATTATGATGTGAACCGCTCCTGTGAGTCTAGTTTTAGATTCCGATGCTTCACTTCACTTTTACTGTATCCCTTGGACAATCTAATTGACGATGAGACACCGAAATTGTATCCAAACTTAATACAAATGGCACAATGCCGACTTAAGTACAAGAGGACCGACACTCTAACTGTCTATGTTTTGAATCTCTCCTGTGAGTCCAGTTTTAGATTCCGATGCTCACTTCAGGTTTACTGTATCCCTTGGACCTTCTTATTTACGATGAAACACAGTGTTTGCATCCGAATCTAATACAAAAGGCACAACGCCGACTTAAGTACAACAGGACTGACACTCTAACTTTCTATGATTTGAACCTCTCCTGTGAGTCCAGTTTTAGATTCCGATGCTTAACTTCAGGTTTACTGTATCCCTTGGACCTTCTTATTTACGATGAAACACAGTGTTTGCATCCGAATCTAATATAAAAGGCACAATGCCGACTTAAGTACAAGAGGACTGACACTCTAACTTACTATGATTTGAACCTATCCTGTGAGACCAGTTTTAGATTCAGATGCTTCACTTCAGGTTTACTGTATACCTAGCACCTTTTTATTGACGATGAAACACAGAAATTGCATTGGAATTAAATTCAAAAAGCACAATGCCGACTTAAGTACAAGAGGACTGACACTCTAACTTTCTATGATTTAAACCTCTCCTGTGAGTCCAGTTTCAGATTCCGATGCTTCACTTCAGGTTTACTGTATCCCTTGGACCTTCTTTTTGACGATGAAACACAAAAATTGCATCCGAATTTAATACCAAAGGCATAATGCCGACTTAAGTACATGAGGACTGACACTCTCACTTTCTATGATTTGAACCTCTCCTGTGAGTCCAGTTTTAGATTCCGATGCTTCACTTCAGGTTTACTGTATCCCTTGGACCATCTTATTGACGATAAGACACAGTAATTGCATCCGAATTTAATACAAAAGGCACAATGCGGACTTAAGTACAAGAGGACCGACACTCTGACTGTCTATGTTTTGAACCTCTCCTGTGAGTCCAGTTTTAGATTCCAATGCTTCACTTCAGGTTTACTGTATCCCTTGGACCTTCTTATTTACGATGAAACACAGAGTTTGCATCCGAATTTAATACAAAAGGCACAATGCCGACTTAAGTACAAGAGGACTGACACTCGATTTTTCTATGATTTGAACCTCTCCTGAGAGTCCAGTTTTAGATTCCGATGCTTCACTTCAGGTTTACTGTATGCCTTGGACCTTCTTATTGTCGATGAAATACAGAAATAGCACCCGAATTTAATACAAAAGGCACATTGCCGACTTAAGTACAAGAGGACTGACACTCTCTCATTCTATGATTTGAAGCTCTCCTGTAGTCCAGTTTTAGATTCCTATGCTTCACTTCAGGTTAACTGTATCCCTTGGACCTTTTTATTGACGATGAAACACAGAAATTGCATCCGAATTTAATACAAATGGCACAATGACGACATAAGTAAAAGAGGACTGACACTCTCACTTTCTATGATTTGAACCTCTCCTGTGAGTCCAGTTTTAGATTCAGATTTTTCACTTCAGGTTTACTGTATGCCTTGGACCTTCTTATTGTCGATGAAATACAGAAATTGCACCCGAATTTAATACAAAAGGCACATTGCCGACTTAAGTACAAGAGGACTGACACTCTCTCTTTCTATGATTTGAACCTCTCCTGTAGTCCAGTTTTAGATTCCTATGCTTCACTTCAGGTTAACTGTATCCCTTGGACCTTCTTATTGACGATGAAACACAGAAATTGCATCCGAATTTAATACAAAAGGCACAATGCCGACTTAAGTACAACAGGACTGACACTCTAACTTTCTATGATTTGAACCTCTCCTGTGAGTCCCGTTTTAGATTCCGATGCTTAACTTCAGGTTTACTGTTCCCTTGGACCTTCTTATTGACGATGAAACACAGAAATTGCATCCGAATTTAATACAAAAGGTACCATGCCGACTTAAGTAAAAGAGGACTGTTACTCTCTCTTTCTATGATTTGAACCTATCCTGTGAGACCAGTTTTAGATTCAGATGCTTCACTTCAGGTTTACTGTATACCTAGCACCTTTTTAATGACGATGAAACACAGAAATTGCATCGGAATTAAATTCAAAAAGCACAATGCCGACTTAAGTACAAGAGGACTGACACTCTAACTTTCTATGATTTAAACCTCTCCTGTGAGTCCAGTTTCAGATTCCGATGCTTCACTTCAGGTTTACTGTATCCCTTGGACCTTCTTTTTGACGATGAAACACAGAAATTGCATCCAAATTTAATACCAAAGGCATAATGCCGACTTAAGTACATGAGGACTGACAATCTCACTTTCTATGATTTGAACCTCTCCTGTGAGTCCAGTTTTAGATTCCGATGCTTCACTTCAGGTTTTCTGTATCCCTTGGACCATCTTATTGACGATAAGACACAGTAATTGCATCCGAATTTAATACAAAAGGCACAATGCCGACTTAAGTACAAGAGGACTGACACTCGATTTTTCTATGATTTGAACCTCTCCTGAGAGTCCAGGTTTAGATTCCGATGCTTCACTTCAGGTTTACTGTATGCCTTGGACCTTCTTATTGTCGATGAAATACAGAAATTGCACAAGAATTTAATACAAAAGGCACATTGCGGACTTAAGTACAAGAGGACTGACACTCTCTCATTCTATGATTTGAACCTCTCCTGTAGTCCTGTTTTAGATTCCTATGCTTCACTTCAGGTTAACTGTATCCCTTGGACCTTTTTATTGACGATGAAACACAGAAATTGCATCCGAATTTAATACAAATAGCACAATGACGACATAAGTAAAAGAGGACTGACACTCTCACTTTCTATGATTTGAACCTCTCCTGTGAGTCCAGTTTTAGATTCAGATTCTTCACTGCAGGTTTACTGTATGCCTTGGACCTTCTTATTGTCGATGAAGTACAGAAATTGCACCCGAATTTAATACAAAAGGCACATTGCCGACTTAAGTACAAGAGGACTGACACTCTCTCTTTCTATGATTTGAACCTCTCCTGTAGTCCAGTTTTAGATTCCTATGCTTCACTTCAGGTTAACTGTATCCCTTGGACCTTTTTATTGGCGATGAAACACAGAAATTGCATCCGAATTTAATACAAATAGCACAATGACGACATAAGCAAAAGAGGACTGACACTCTCACTTTCTATGATTTGAACCTCTCCTGTGAGTCCAGTTTTAGATTCAGATTTTTCACTGCAGGTTTACTGTATGCCTTGGACCTTCTTATTGTCGATGAAGTACAGAAATTGCACCCGAATTTAATACAAAAGGCACATTGCCGACTTAAGTACAAGAGGACTGACACTCTCACTTTCTATGATTTGAACCTCTCCTGTGAGTCCAGTTTTAGATTCCGATGCTTCACTTCAGGTTTACTGTATCCCTTGGACCATCTTATTGACGATAAGACACAGTAATTGCATCCGAATTTAATACAAAAGGCACAATGCGGACTTAAGTACAAGAGGACCGACACTCTGACTGTCTATGTTTTGAACCTCTCCTGTGAGTCCAGTTTTAGATTCCAATGCTTCACTTCAGGTTTACTGTATCCCTTGGACCTTCTTATTTACGATGAAACACAGAGTTTGCATCCGAATTTAATACAAAAGGCACAATGCCGACTTAAGTACAAGAGGACTGACACTCGATTTTTCTATGATTTGAACCTCTCCTGAGAGTCCAGTTTTAGATTCCGATGCTTCACTTCAGGTTTACAGTATGCCTTGGACCTTCTTATTGTCGATGAAATACAGAAATAGCACCCGAATTTAATACAAAAGGCACATTGCCGACTTAAGTACAAGAGGACTGACACTCTCTCATTCTATGATTTGAAGCTCTCCTGTAGTCCAGTTTTAGATTCCTATGCTTCACTTCAGGTTAACTGTATCCCTTGGACCTTTTTATTGACGATGAAACACAGAAATTGCATCCGAATTTAATACAAATAGCACAATGACGACGTAAGTAAAAGAGGACTGACACTCTCACTTTCTATGATTTGAACCTCTCCTGTGAGTCCAGTTTTAGATTCAGATTTTTCACTGCAGGTTTACTGTATGCCTTGGACCTTCTTATTGTCGATGAAGTACAGAAATTGCACCCGAATTTAATACAAAAGGCACATTGCCGACTTAAGTACAAGAGGACTGACACTCTCACTTTCTATGATTTGAACCTCTCCTGTGAGTCCAGTTTTAGATTCCGATGCTTCACTTCAGGTTTACTGTATCCCTTGGACCATCTTATTGACGATAAGACACAGTAATTGCATCCGAATTTAATACAAAAGGCACAATGCGGACTTAAGTACAAGAGGACCGACACTCTGACTGTCTATGTTTTGAACCTCTGCTGTGAGTCCAGTTTTAGATTCCAATGCTTCACTTCAGGTTTACTGTATCCCTTGGACCTTCTTATTTACGATGAAACACAGAGTTTGCATCCGAATTTAATACAAAAGGCACAATGCCGACTTAAGTACAAGAGGACTGACACTCGATTTTTCTATGATTTGAACCTCTCCTGAGAGTCCAGTTTTAGATTCCGATGCTTCACTTCAGGTTTACTGTATGCCTTGGACCTTCTTATTGTCGATGAAATACAGAAATAGCACCCGAATTTAATACAAAAGGCACATTGCCGACTTAAGTACAAGAGGACTGACACTCTCTCATTCTATGATTTGAAGCTCTCCTGTAGTCCAGTTTTAGATTGCTATGCTTCACTTCAGGTTAACTGTATCCCTTGGACCTTTTTATTGACGATGAAACACAGAAATTGCATCCGAATTTAATACAAATGGCACAATGACGACATAAGTAAAAGAGGACTGACACTCTCACTTTCTATGATTTGAACCTCTCCTGTGAGTTTAGTTTTAGATTCAGATTTTTCACTTCAGGTTTACTGTATGCCTTGGACCTTCTTATTGTCGATGAAATACAGAAATTGCACCCGAATTTAATACAAAAGGCACATTGCTGACTTAAGTACAAGAGGACTGACACTCTCTCTTTCTATGATTTGAACCTCTCCTGTAGTCCAGTTTTAGATTCCTATGCTTCACTTCAGGTTAACTGTATCCCTTGGACCTTCTTATTGACGATGAAACACAGAAATTGCATCCGAATTTAATACAAAAAGCACAATGCCGACTTAAGTACAACAGGACTGACACTCTAACTTTCTATGATTTGAACCTCTCCTGTGAGTCCCGTTTTAGATTCCGATGCTTAACTTCAGGTTTACTGTTCCCTTGGACCTTCTTATTGACGATGAAACACAGAAATTGCATCCGAATTTAATACAAAAGGTACCATGCCGACTTAAGTAAAAGAGGACTGTTACTCTCTCTTTCTATGATTTGAATCTCTCCTGTGAGTCCAGTTTTAGATTCCGATGCTTCACTTCAGGTTTACTGTACGCCTTGGACCTTCTTATTGTCGATGAAATTTAGAAATTGCACCCGAATTTAATACAAAAGGCACAAGGCCGACTTAAGTACAAGAGGACTGACACTCTCACTTTCTATGATTTGAACCTCTCCTGTGAGTCCAGTTTTAGATTCCGATTTTTCACTTCAGGTTTGCTGTATCCCTTGGACCTTCTTATTTACGATGCAACACAGAGTTGGCATCCGAATGTAATACAAAAGGCACAATGCCGACTTAAGTACAAGAAGACTGACACTCTAACTTTCTATGATTTGAACCTATCCTGTGAGACCAGTTTTAGATTCAGATGCTTCACTTCAGGTTTACTGTATACCTAGCACCTTTTTAATGACGATGAAACACAGAAATTGCATCGGAATTAAATTCAAAAAGCACAATGCCGACTTAAGTACAAGAGGACTGACACTCTAACTTTCTATGATTTAAACCTCTCCTGTGAGTCCAGTTTCAGATTCCGATGCTTCACTTCAGGTTTACTGTATCCCTTGGACCTTCTTTTTGACGATGAAACACAGAAATTGCATCCGAATTTAATACCAAAGGCATAATGCCGACTTAAGTACATGAGGACTGACACTCTCACTTTCTATGATTTGAACCTCTCCTGTGAGTCCAGTTTTAGATTCCGATGCTTCACTTCAGGTTTACTGTATCCCTTGGACCATCTTATTGACGATAAGACACAGTAATTGCATCCGAATTTAATACAAAAGGCACAATGCCGACTTAAGTACATGAGGACTGACACTCTCACTTTCTATGATTTGAACCTCTCCTGTGAGTCCAGTTTTAGATTCCTATGCTTCACTTCAGGTTAACTGTATCCCTTGGACCTTTTTATTGACCATGAAACACAGAAATTGCATCCGAATTTAATACAAATAGCACAATGACGACATAAGTAAAAGAGGACTGACACTCTCACTTTCTATGATTTGAACCTCTCCTGTGAGTCCAGTTTTAGATTCAGATTTTTCACTGCAGGTTTACTGTATGCCTTGGACCTTCTTATTGTCGATGAAGTACAGAAATTGCACCCGAATTTAATACAAAAGGCACATTGCCGACTTAAGTACAAGAGGACTGACACTCTCTCTTTCTATGATTTGAACCTCTCCTGTAGTCCAGTTTTAGATTCCTATGCTTCACTTCAGGTTAACTGTATCCCTTGGACCATCTTATTGACGATGAAACACAGAAATTGCATCCGAATTCAATACAAATGGCACAATGACGACATAAGTAAAAGAGGGCTGACACTCTCACTTTCTATGATTTGAACCTCTCCTGTGAGTCCAGTTTTAGATTCAGATTTTTCACTTCAGGTTTACTGTATCCCTTCGACCTTCTTATTGACGATGCAACACAGAGATGGCATCCGAATGTAATCCATAGGGCACAATGCCGACTTAAGTACAAGAGGACTGACACTCTAACTTTCTATGATTTGAACCTATCCTGTGGGTCCTGTTTTAAATTCCGACGCTTCACTTCAGGTTTACTTTATCCTTTGGACCTTCATATTGACGATGAAACACATAAATTGCATCTGAATTTAATACAAAAGGCACAATGCCGACTTAAGTAAAAGAGGACTGACACTCTCACTTTCTATGATTTGAACCAATCCTGTAAGTCCAGTTATAGATTCCGATTTTTCACTTCAGGTTTACTGTATGCCTTGGCTCTTCTTATTGACGATTAAACACAGAAATTGCACCGGAATTTAATACAAAAAGCACAATGCCGACTTAAGTAAAAGAGGACTGACACTCTCACTTTCTATGATTTGAACCTCTCCTATGAGTCCAGTTTTAGATTCCGATGCTTCACTTCAGGTTTCCTGTATCCCTTGGACCATCTTATTGACGATGAAACACAGACTTTGCATTCGAATTTAATACAAAAGGCACAATGCCGACTTAAGTACAAGAGACCTGACACTCTAACTTCCTATGTTTTGAACCTCTCCTGTGAGTCCAGTTTTAGATTCTGATGCTTCATTTCAGGTTTACTGTAACCTTGGACCTTCTTATTGGCGATGAAACACAGAAATTGCAGCCGAATTTAATACAAAATGCAGAATGCCGTCTTAAGTACAACAGGACTGACACTCTAACTTTCTATGATTTGAACCTCTCCTGTGAGTCCAGTTTTAGATTCCGATGCTTCACTTCAGGTTTACTGTATCCCTTGGACCTTCTTTTTGACGATGAAACACAGAAATTGCATCCGAATTTAATACCAAAGGCACAATGCCGACTTAAGTAAATGAGGACTGACATTCTCACTTTCTATGATTTGATCATCTCCTGTGAGTCCAGTTTTAGATTCCGATGCTCCACTTCAGGTTTACTGTATCACTTGGACCTTCTTATGGACGATGAAACACAGAAATTGCATTCGAATTTAATACATAAGGCACAATGCTGACTTAAGTACAAGAGGACTAACGCTGTCACTATATACGATTTGAACCTCTCCTGTGAGTCCAGTTTTAGATTCCGATGCTTCACTTCAGGTTTACTGTATCCCTTGCACATCTTATTGACGATGAAACACAGAAATTGCATCCGAATTTAATACAAAAGGCACAATGCCGACTTAAGTACAAGAGGACTGAAACGTAACTTTCTATGATTTGAACCTCTGCTGTGAGTCCAGTTTTAGATTCCGATGCTTCACTTCAGGTTTACTATATCCCTTGGACCTTCTAATTGACGATGAAACACAGAGTTTGCATCAGAATTTGATACAAAAGGCACAATGTCGACTTAAGTACAAGAGGACTGACACTCTAACTTTCTATGAAATAATCCTCTCCTGTGAGTCCAGTTTTAGATTCCGATGCTTCACTTCACATTTACAGTATCCCTTGGACCTTGTTATTGACGATGAACCACAGATATTGCATCCGAATTTAATACAAAAGGCACAATGCCGACTTAAATACAAGAAGACCGACACTCGAACTGTCTATGTTTTGAACCTCTCCTGTGAGTCCAGTTTTAGATTCCGATGCTTCACTTCAGGTTTACTGTATCCCTTGGACCTTCTTATTTACGATGAAACACAGAGTTTGCATCCGATTTTAATACCAAAGGCACAATGCCAACTTAAGTACATGTGGACTGACACGCTCACTTTCTATGATTTGAACCTCTCCTGTGAGTCCAGTTTTAGATTCCGATGCTCCACTTCAGGTTTACTGTATCACTTGGACCTTCTTATGGACGATGAAACACAGAAATTGCATTCGAATTTAATACATAAGGCACAATGCTGACTTAAGTACAAGAGGACTAACGCTGTCACTATCTACGATTTGAACCTCTCCTGTGAGTCCAGTTTTAGATTCCGATGCTTCACTTCAGGTTTACTGTATCCCTTGCACATCTTATTGACGATGAAACACAGAAGTCGCATCCGAATTTAATACAAAAGGCACAATGCCGACATAAGTACAAGAGGACTGACACTCTCACTTTCTATGATTTGAACCTCTCCTGTGAGTCCAGTTTTAGACTCCGATGGTTCACTTCAGGTTTACTATATCCCTTGGACCTTCTTATTGACGATGGAACACAGAGTTTGCATCAGAATTTGATACAAAAGGCACAATGCCGACTTAAGTACAACAGGACTGACACTCTAACTTTCTATGAAATGATCCTCTCCTGTGAGTCCAGTTTTAGATTCCGATGCTTCACTTCAGATTTACAGTACCCCTTGGACCTTGTTATTGACGATGAAACACAGATATTGCATCCGAATTTAATACAAAAGGCACAATGCCGACTTAAGGACAAGAGGACCGACACTCGAACTGTCTATGTTTTGAACCTCTCCTGTGAGTCCAGTTTTAGATTCCGATGCTTCACTTCAGGTTTACTGTATCCCTTGGGCCTTCTTATTTACGATGAAACACATAGTTTGCATCCGATTTTAATACAAAAGGCACAATGCCGACTTAAGTACAAGAGGACTGACACTCTAGCATTCTAAAATTTGAACCTCTCCTGTGAGTCCAGTTTTAGATTCCGATGCTTCACTTCAAGTTTACTGTATCCCTTGGACCTTCTTTTTGACGATGAAACACAGAAATTGCATCCGAATTTAATACCAAAGGCACAATGCCGTCTTAAATACAAGAGGACTGACACTCTAACTTTCTATGATTTGAAATGCTCCTGTGAGTCCACTTTTAGATTCCGATGCTTCACTTCAGGTTTACTGTATCATTTGGACCTTCTTATTGACGATGAAACACAGAAATTGCATCCGAATTTAATACAAAAGGCACCATGCCGACTTAAGTAAGAGAGGACTGACTCTCACTCTTTCTATGATTTGAACCTCTCCGGTGAGTCCTGTTTTAGATTCCGATGCTTCACTTCAGGTTTACTGTATCCCTTGGACGTTCTTTTTGACGATGAAACACAGAAATTGCATCCGATTTTAATACCAAAGGCACAATGCCAACTTAAGTACATGTGGACTGACACGCTCACTTTCTATGATTTGAACCTCTCCTGTGAGTCCAGTTTTAGATTCCGATGCTCCACTTCAGGTTTACTGTATCCCTTTGACCTTCTTATGGACGATGAAACACAGAAATTGCATTCGAATGTAATACAAAAGGCACAATGCCGACTTAAGTACACGAGGACTAACGCTGTCACTATCTATGATTTGAACCTCTCCTGTTAGTCCAGTTTTAGATTCCGATGCTTCACTTCAGGTTAACTGTATCCCTTGGACCTTCTTATTGACGATGAAAAACAGAAATTGCATCCGAATTTAACACAAAGGGCACAATGCCGACTTAAGTAAAAGTGGACTGACACTCTCACTTTCTATGATTTGAACCTCTCCTGTGAGTCCAGTTTTAGATTCCGATTTTTCACTTCAGGTTTACTGTATCCCTCGGACCTTTTTACTGAAGATGCAACTCAGAGTTGGCATCCGAATGTAATACAAATGGCACAATGCCGACTTAAGTACAAGAGGACTGACACTCTAACTTTCTATGATTTGAACCTATCCTGTGAGTCCAGTTTAAAATTCCGACGCTCCACTTCAGGTTTACTGTATCCCTTGGACCTTGATATTGTCGATGAAACACAGAAATTGCATCTGAATTTAATACAAAAGGCACAATGCCGACTTAAGTAAAAGAGGACTGACACTCTCACTTTCTATGATTTGAACCTATCCTGTGAGACCAGTTTTAGATTCCGATGCTTCACTTCAGGTTTACTGTATCCCTTGGACCTTCTTTTTGACGATGAAACACAGAAATTGCTTCCGAATTTAATACCAAAGGCACAATGCCGACTTAAGTACAAGAGGACTGACACTCTCACTTTCTATGAATTGAACCTCTCCTGTTAGTCCAGTTTTAGATTCCGATGCTTCACTTCAGGTTTACTGTATCCCTTGAACCTTCTTATTGACGATGAAACACAGAAATTGCATTCGAATTTAATACATAAGGCACAATGCTGACTTAAGTAAATGAGGACTGACATTCTCACTTTCTATGATTTGATCATCTCCTGTGAGTCCAGTTTTAGATTCCGATGCTCCACTTCAGGTTTACTGTATCACTTGGACCTTCTTATGGACGATGAAACACAGAAATTGCATTCGAATTTAATACATAAGGCACAATGCTGACTTAAGTACAAGAGGACTAACGCTGTCACTATATACGATTTGAACCTCTCCTGTGAGTCCAGTTTTAGATTCCGATGCTTCACTTCAGGTTTACTGTATCCCTTGCACATCTTATTGACGATGAAACACAGAAATTGCATCCGAATTTAATACAAAAGGCACAATGCCGACTTAAGTACAAGAGGACTGAAACTGTAACTTTCTATGATTTGAACCTCTGCTGTGAGTCCAGTTTTAGATTCCGATGCTTCACTTCAGGTTTACTATATCCCTTGGACCTTCTAATTGACGATGAAACACAGAGTTTGCATCAGAATTTGATACAAAAGGCACAATGTCGACTTAAGTACAAGAGGACTGACACTCTAACTTTCTATGAAATAATCCTCTCCTGTGAGTCCAGTTTTAGATTCCGATGCTTCACTTCACATTTACAGTATCCCTTGGACCTTGTTATTGACGATGAACCACAGATATTGCATCCGAATTTAATACAAAAGGCACAATGCCGACTTAAATACAAGAAGACCGACACTCGAACTGTCTATGTTTTGAACCTCTCCTGTGAGTCCAGTTTTAGATTCCGATGCTTCACTTCAGGTTTACTGTATCCCTTGGACCTTCTTATTTACGATGAAACACAGAGTTTGCATCCGATTTTAATACCAAAGGCACAATGCCAACTTAAGTACATGTGGACTGACACGCTCACTTTCTATGATTTGAACCTCTCCTGTGAGTCCAGTTTTAGATTCCGATGCTCCACTTCAGGTTTACTGTATCACTTGGACCTTCTTATGGACGATGAAACACAGAAATTGCATTCGAATTTAATACATAAGGCACAATGCTGACTTAAGTACAAGAGGACTAACGCTGTCACTATCTACGATTTGAACCTCTCCTGTGAGTCCAGTTTTAGATTCCGATGCTTCACTTCAGGTTTACTGTATCCCTTGCACATCTTATTGACGATGAAACACAGAAGTCGCATCCGAATTTAATACAAAAGGCACAATGCCGACTTAAGTACAAGAGGACTGACACTCTCACTTTCTATGATTTGAACCTCTCCTGTGAGTCCAGTTTTAGACTCCGATGGTTCACTTCAGGTTTACTATATCCCTTGGACCTTCTTATTGACGATGAAACACAGAGTTTGCATCAGAATTTGATACAAAAGGCACAATGCCGACTTAAGTACAACAGGACTGACACTCTAACTTTCTATGAAATGATCCTCTCCTGTGAGTCCAGTTTTAGATTCCGATGCTTCACTTCAGATTTACAGTACCCCTTGGACCTTGTTATTGACGATGAAACACAGATATTGCATCCGAATTTAATACAAAAGGCACAATGCCGACTTAAGTACAAGAGGACCGACACTCGAACTGTCTATGTTTTGAACCTCTCCTGTGAGTCCAGTTTTAGATTCCGATGCTTCACTTCAGGTTTACTGTATCCCTTGGGCCTTCTTATTTACGATGAAACACAGAGTTTGCATCCGATTTTAATACAAAAGGCACAATGCCGACTTAAGTACAAGAGGACTGACACTCTAGCATTCTAAAATTTGAACCTCTCCTGTGAGTCCAGTTTTAGATTCCGATGCTTCACTTCAAGTTTACTGTATCCCTTGGACCTTCTTTTTGACGATGAAACACAGAAATTGCATCCGAATTTAATACCAAAGGCACAATGCCGTCTTAAATACAAGAGGACTGACACTCTAACTTTCTATGATTTGAAATGCTCCTGTGAGTCCACTTTTAGATTCCGATGCTTCACTTCAG
The DNA here is from genome assembly GCF_021461395.2 of Schistocerca americana. NCBI lineage: Eukaryota > Metazoa > Arthropoda > Insecta > Orthoptera > Acrididae > Schistocerca > Schistocerca americana. Next base: position 60,485,724 of record NC_060125.1, on the reverse strand, counting down.
GTTTACTGTATCATTTGGACCTTCTTATTGACGATGTAACACAGAAATTGCATCCGAATTTAATACAAAAGGCACCATGCCGACTTAAGTAAGAGAGGACTGACTCTCACTCTTTCTATGATTTGAACCTCTCCGGTGAGTCCTGTTTTAGATTCCGATGCTTCACTTCAGGTTTACTGTATCCCTTGGACGTTCTTTTTGACGATGAAACACAGAAATTGCATCCGATTTTAATACCAAAGGCACAATGCCAACTTAAGTACATGTGGACTGACACGCTCACTTTCTATGATTTGAACCTCTCCTGTGAGTCCAGTTTTAGATTCCGATGCTCCACTTCAGGTTTACTGTATCCCTTTGACCTTCTTATGGACGATGAAACACAGAAATTGCATTCGAATGTAATACAAAAGGCACAATGCCGACTTAAGTACACGAGGACTAACGCTGTCACTATCTATGATTTGAACCTCTCCTGTTAGTCCAGTTTTAGATTCCGATGCTTCACTTCAGGTTAACTGTATCCCTTGGACCTTCTTATTGACGATGAAAAACAGAAATTGCATCCGAATTTAACACAAAGGGCACAATGCCGACTTAAGTAAAAGTGGACTGACACTCTCACTTTCTATGATTTGAACCTCTCCTGTGAGTCCAGTTTTAGATTCCGATTTTTCACTTCAGGTTTACTGTATCCCTCGGACCTTTTTACTGAAGATGCAACTCAGAGTTGGCATCCGAATGTAATACAAATGGCACAATGCCGACTTAAGTACAAGAGGACTGACACTCTAACTTTCTATGATTTGAACCTATCCTGTGAGTCCAGTTTAAAATTCCGACGCTCCACTTCAGGTTTACTGTATCCCTTGGACCTTGATATTGTCGATGAAACACAGAAATTGCATCTGAATTTAATACAAAAGGCACAATGCCGACTTAAGTAAAAGAGGACTGACACTCTCACTTTCTATGATTTGAACCTATCCTGTGAGACCAGTTTTAGATTCCGATGCTTCACTTCAGGTTTACTGTATCCCTTGGACCTTCTTTTTGACGATGAAACACAGAAATTGCTTCCGAATTTAATACCAAAGGCACAATGCCGACTTAAGTACAAGAGGACTGACACTCTCACTTTCTATGAATTGAACCTCTCCTGTTAGTCCAGTTTTAGATTCCGATGCTTCACTTCAGGTTTACTGTATCCCTTGAACCTTCTTATTGACGATGAAACACAGAGTTTGCATCCGAATTTATTGCAAAAGGCACAATGCCGACTTAATTACAAGAGGACTGACACTCTAACTTTCTGTGATTTGATCCTCTCCTGTGAGTCCAGTTTTAGATTCCGATGCTTCACTTCACGTGAACTGTATCCCTTGGACCTTCTTTTTGACGATGAAACACAGGAATTGCATCCGAATTTAATACAAATGGCACAATGCCGACTTAAGTAAAAGAGGACTGACACTCTCACTTTCTACGATTTGAACCTCTCCTGTGAGTCCAGTTTTAGATTCCGATGCTTCACTTCAGGTTTACTGTTTACCTTGCACCTTCTTTTTGACCATGAAACACAGAAATTGCATTCGATTTTAATACAAAAGGCACAATGCCGTCTTACGTACAAGAGGACTGACACTCTCACATTCCGTGATTAGAACCTCTCCTGTGAGTCCGGTTTAAGATTCCGATGCTTCACTTCAGGTATACTGTATACCTTGCACCTTCTTATTGACGATGAAACACAGAAATTGCATCATATTTAGTACAATAGGCACAATGCCGATTTAAGTACATGAGGACTGACACTTTCACTTTCTGCGATTTGAACCTCTCCAGTGAGTCCAGTTTTAGATTCCGATGCTTCACTTCAGGTTTACTGTATACCTTGCACCTTCTTATTGAAGATGAAACACAGAAATTGCATCAGAATTTAATACAAAATGCACAATGCCGACTTAAGTACAAGAGGACTGACACTCTCACTTTCTATGATTTGAACCTCTCCAGTGAGTCTAGTTTTAGATTCCGATGCTTCACTTCAGGGTTACTGTATACCTGGGACCCTCTTATTGACGATGAAACACAGAAATTGCATTCGAATTTAATACAAAAGGCACAATGCCGACTTAAGTAAAACAGGACTAACACTCTCACGTTTTATGATGTGAACCCTTCCTGTGTGTCCAGTTTTAGATTCCGATGCTTCACTTCAGCTTTACTATATCCCTTGGACCATCTTATTGACGATGAAACACAGAAATTGCATCCGAATTCAATATAAAATGCACAATGCCGACATAAGTACAAGAGGACCGACACTCTCACTTTCTTTGATTTGAACCTCTATTGTGAGTTTAGTTTTAGATTCCGATGCTTCACTTCAGGTTTAGTGTATCACTTGGACCTTCTTATTGACGATGAAACACAGAAATTGCATCCGAATTTAACACAAAGGCACAATGCCGACTTAAGTAGAAGAGGACTGACACTCTCACTTTCTGTGATTTGAACCTCTCCTGTGAGTCCAGTTTTAGATTCCGATGCTACACTTCAGGTTTACTGTATACCTTTGAACTTCTCATTGACGATGAGACACAGTAATTGCATCCGAATTTAATGCAAAAGGCACAATGACGACTTAAGTACAAGAGGACCGACACTCTACCTGTCTATGTTTTGAACCTCTCTTGTGAGTCCAGTTTTAGATTCCGATGCTTCACTTCGGGTTTACTGTATCCCTTGGACCTTCTTATTTACGATGAAACACAGAGTTTGCATCCGAATTTAATACCAAAGGCACAATGCCGATTTAAATACATAAGGACAGACACTCTAACTTTCCATGATTTGAACCTCTCCTGTGAGTCCAGTTTTAGATTCCGATGCTTCACTTCGGGTTTACTGTATCCCTTGGACCTTCTTATTGACGATGAAACACAGAAATTGCAACCGAATTTAATACAAAAGGGACAATTCCGACTTAAGTAAAAGAGGACTGACACTCTCAATTTTTATGATGTGAACCACTCCTGTGAGACCAGTTTTAGATCCCGATGCTTCACTACAGGTTTACTGTATCCCTTGGACCATCTTATTGACGATGAAACACAGAAATTGCATCCGAATTCAATACAAAAGGCACAATGCCGACTTAAATAAAAGAGGACTGACACTCTCACTTTCTACGATATGAACCACTCCTGTGAGTCCAGTTTTAGATTCCGATGATTCACTTCAGGTTTACTGTTTACCTTGCACCTTCTTTTTGACGATGAAACACAGAAATTGCATTCGAATTTAATACAAAAGGCACAATGCCGTCTTAAGTACAAGAGGACTGACACTCTCACTTTCCGTGATTAGAACCAATCCTGTGAGTCCGGTTTAAGAGTCCAATGCTTCACTTTAGGTTTACTGCATACCTTGCACCTTCTTATTGACGATGAAACACAGAAATTGCATCATATTTAGTACAATAGGCACAATGCCGATTTAAGTACATGAGGAATGACACTTTCACTTTCTACGATTTGAACCTCTCCTGTGAGTCCAGTTTTAGATTCCGATGCTTCACTTCAGGTTTTCTGTATACCTTGCACCTTCTTATTGAAGATGAAACACAGAAATTGCATCAGAATTTAATACAAAATGCACAATGCCGACTTAATTACAAGAGAACTGACACTCTCACTTTCTATGATTTGAACCTCTCCTGTGAGTCCAGTTTTAAATTCCGAAGCTACACTTCAGGTTTACTGTATACCTTTGAACTTCTTATTGACGATGAGACACAGTAATTGCATCCGAATTTAATGCAAAAGGCACAATGACGACTGAAGTACAAGAGGACCGACACTCTATCTGTCTATGTTTTGAACCTCTCTTGTGAGTCCAGTTTTAGATTCCGATGCTTCACTTCAGGTTTACTGTATCCCTTGGACCTTCTTATTTACGAAGAAACACAGAGTTTGCATCCGAATTTAATAGCAAAGGCACAATGCCGATTTAAGTACAAGAGGACAGACACTCTAACTTTCTATGATTTGAAATTCTCCTGTGAGTCCAGTTTTAGATTCCGATGCTTCACTTCGGGTTTACTGTATCCCTTGGACCTTCTTATTGACGTTGAAACACAGATATTGCATCCTAATTTAATACAAAAGGCACAATGCCGACTTAAGTAAAAGAGGACTGACACTCTCACTTTTTATGATGTGAACCACTCCTGTGAGAACAGTTTTAGAATCCGATGCTTCACTTCAGGTTTACTGTATCCCTTGGACCATCCTATTGACGATGAAACACAGAAATTGCATCCGAATTCAATACAAAAGGCACAATGCCGACTTAAGTAAAGGAGGACTGACACTCTCACTTTCTACGATTTGAACCTCTCCAGTAAGTCCAGTTTTAGATTCCGATGCTTCACTTCAGGTTTACTGTTTACCTTGCACCTTCTTTTTGACGATGAAAAACAGAAATTGCATTCGAATTTAATACAAATGGCACAATGCCGTCTTAAGTACAAGAGGACTGACACTCTCACTTTCCGTGATTAGAACCTCTCCTGTGAGTCCGGTTTAAGATTCCGATGCTTCACTTCAGGTTTACTGTATACCTTGCACCTTCTTATTGACGATGAAACACAGCTATTGCATCCGAATTTAGTACAATAGGCACAATGCCGATTTAAGTACAAGAGGACTGACACTTTCACTTTCTACGATTTGAACCTCTCCTGTGAGTCCAGTTTTAGATTCCGATGCTTCACTTCAGGTTTACTGTATACCTTGCACCTTCTTATTGAAGATGAAACACAGAAATTGCATCAGAATTTAATACAAAATGCACAATGCCGACTTAAGTACAAGAGGACTGACACTCTCACTTTCTACGATTTGAACGTCTCGTGTGAGCCCAGTGTTAGATTCCGATGCTTCACTTCAGGTTTACTGAATATCTTGCACATTCTTATTGACGATGAAACACAGACATTGCATCCGAATTTAATACAAAAATCACAATGCCGACATAAGTACAAGAGGACTGACACTCTCACGTTCTACGATTTGAACCTTTCCTGTGAGTCCAGTTTTCGATTCCGATGCTTCACTTCAGGTTTACTGTATCCCTTGGAGCTTCTTATTGACGACGAAACACAGATATTGCATCCGAATTTAATACAAATGGCACAATGCCGACTTAAGTAAAAGAGGACTGACACTCTCACTTTCTATGATTTGAACCTCTCCAGTGAGTCTAGTTTTAGATTCCGATGCTTCACTTCAGGGTTACTGTATACCTGGGACCCTCTTATTGACGATGAAACACAGAAATTGCATTCGAATTTAATACAAGAGGCACAATGCCGACTTAAGTAAAACAGGACTGACACCCACACGTTTTATGATGTGAACCTCTCCTTTGTGTCCAGTTTTAGAATCCGAAGCTTCACTTCAGCTTTACTATATCCCTTGGCCCATCTTATTGACGATGAAACACAGAAATTGCATCCGAATTCAATATAAAATGCACAATGCCGACATAAGTACAAGAGTACCGACACTCTCTCTTTCTTTGATTTGAACCTCTATTGTGAGTCCAGTTTTAGATTCCGATGCTTCACTTCAGGTTTACTGTATCACTTGGACCTTCTTATTGACGATGAAACACAGAAATTGCATCCGAATTTAATACAAAGGCACAATGCCGACTTAAATAGAAGAGGACTGACACTCTCACTTTCTGTGATTTGAACCTCTCCTGTGAGTCCAGTTTTAGATTCCGATGCTACACTTCAGGTTTACTGTATACCTTTGAACTTCTTATTGACGATGAGACACAGTAATTGCATGCAAATTTAATGCAAAAGGCACAATGACGACTTAAGTACAAGAGGACCGACACTCTAACTGTCTATGCTTTGAACCTCTCTTGTGAGTCCAGTTCTAGATTATGATGCTTCACTTCACGTTTACTGTATCCCTTGGACCTTCTTATTTACGATGAAACACAGAGTTTGCATCCGAATTTAATACCAAAGGCACAATGCCGATTTAAGTACAAGAGGACTGACACTCTCACTTTCTACGATTTGAACCTCTCCTGTGAGTCCAGTTTTAGAATCCGATGCTTCACTTCAGGTTTACTGTTTACCTTGCACCTTCTTTTTGACGACGAAACACAGAAATTGCATTCGAATTTAATACAAAAGGCACAATGCCGTCTTAAGTACAAGAGGACTGACACTCTCACTTTCCGTGATTAGAACCTCTCCTGTGAGTCCGGTTTATGATTCCGATGCTTCACTTCAGGTTTACTGTATACCTTGCACATTCTTGTTGACGATGAAACACAGATATTGCATCCGAATTTAGTACAATAGTCACAATGCCGATTTAAGTAGAAGAGGACTGACACTTTCACTTTCTACGATTTGAACCTCTCCTGTGAGTCCAGTTTTAGATTCCGATGCTTCACTTCAGGTTTACTGTATACCTTGCACCTTCTTATTGACGATGAAACACAGAAATTGCATCCGAATTTAATACAAAAGGCACAATGCCGACTTAAGTAAAAGAGGACTGACACTCTCACTTTTTATGATGTGAACCACTCCTGTGAGACCAGTTTTAGATTCCGATGCTTCACTTCAGGTTTACTGTATCCCTTGGACCATCTTATTGACGATGAAACACAGAAATTGCATCCGAATTCAATTCAAAAGGCACAATGTCGACTTAAGTACTAGAGGACTGACACTCTCATTTTTTTGATTTGAACCACTCCTGTGAGTCCAGTTTTAGATTCCGATGCTTCACTTCAGGTTTACTGTATCCCTTGAACCTTCTTATTGACGATGAAACACAGAGTTTGCATCCGAATTTAATACAAAAGGTACAATGCCGACTTAAGTACAAGAGGACTGACACTCTAACTTTGTATGATTTGAACCTCTCCTGTGAGTCCAGTTTTAGATTCCGATGCTTCACTTCAGGTTTACTGTATCCCTTGGACCTTCTTATTTACGATGAAACACAGAGTTTGCACCCTAATTTAATAGCAAAGGCACAATGCCGATTTGAGTACAAGAGGACAGACACTCTAACTTCCTATGATTTGAACCTCTCCTGTAAGTCCAGTTTTAGATTCCGATGCTTCACTTCGGGTTTACTGTATCCCTTGGACCTTCTTATTGACGATGAAACACAGAAATTGCATCCGAATTCAATACAAAAGGCACAATGCCGACTTAAGTAAAAGAGGACTGACACTCTCACTTTCTACGATTTGAACCTCTCCTGTAAGTCCAGTTTTAGATTCCGATGCTTCACTTCAGGTTTACTGTTTACCTTGCACCTTCTTTTTGACGATGAAACACAGAAATTGCATTCGATTTTAATACAAAAGGCACAATGCCGTCTTAAGTACAAGAGGACTGACACTCTCACTTTCCGTGATTAGAACCTCTCCTGTGAGTCCGGTTTAAGATTCCGATGCTTCACTTCAGGTTTACTGTATACCTTGCACCTTCTTATTGACGATGAAACACAGATATTGCATCCGAATTTAGTACAATAAGCACAATGCCGATTTAAGTACAAGAGGACTGACACTTTCACTTTCTACGATTTGAACCTCTCCTGTGAGTCCAGTTTTAGATTCCGATGCTTCACTTCAGGTTTACTGTATACCTAGCACCTTCTTATTGAAGATGAAACACAGAAATTGCATCAGAATTTAATACAAAATGCACAATGCCGACTTAAGTACAAGAGGACTGACACTCTCACTTTCTACGATTTGAACGTCTCCTGTGAGCCCAGTTTTAGATTCCGATGCTTCACTTCAGGTTTACTGAATATCTTGCACATTCTTATTGACGATGAAACACAGGTATTGCATCCGAATTTAATACAAATGGCACAATGCCGACTTAAGTAAAAGAGGATTGACACTCTCACTTTCTATGATTTGATCCTCTCCAGTGAGTCTAGTTTTAGATTCCGATGCTTCACTTCAGGGTTACTGTATACCTGGGACCCTCTTATTGACGATGAAACACAGAATTGCATTCGAATTTAATACAAGAGGCACAATGCCGACTTAAGTACAAGAGGACCGACACTCTAACTGTCTATGTTTTGAACCTCTCCTGTGTGTCCAGTTTTGAATTCCGAAGCTTCATTTCAGGTTTACTGTATCCCTTGGACCTTCTTATTTACGATGAAACACTGAGTTTGCATCGGAATTAAATTCAAAAAGCACAATGCCGACTTAAGTACAAGAGGACTGACACTCTAACTTTCTATGATTTGAACCTCTCCTGTGAGTCCAGTTTTACATTCCGATGCTTCACTTCGGGTTTACTGTATCCCTTGGACCTTCTTATAGACGATGAAACACAGAAATTGCATTCGAATGTAATACAAAAGGCACAATGCCGACTTCAGTAAATGAGGACTGACACTCTCACTTTTTATGATGTGAATCACTCCTGTGAGACCAGTTTTAGATTCCGATGCTTCACTTCAGGTTTACTGTATCCCTTGGACCATCTTATTGACGATGAAACACAGAAATTGCATCCGAATTCAATACAAAAGGCACAATGCCGACTTAAGTACAAGAGGACTGACACTCTAACTTTGTATGATTTGAACCTCTCCTGTGAGTCCAGTTTTAGATTCCGATGCTTCGCTTCAGGTTTACTGTATCCCTTGGACCTTCTTATTGACGATGAAACACAGAAATTGCATCCGAATTTAATACAAAAGGCACAATGCCGACTTAAGTAAAAGAGGTCTGACCCTCTCACTTTCTGTGATTTAAACCTCTCCTGTGAGTCCAGTTTTAGATTCCGATGCTACACTTCAGGTATACTGTATACCTTTGAACTTCTTATTGACGTTGAGACACAGTAATTGCATCCGAATTTAATACAAAAGGCACAATGGCGACTTAAGTACAAGAGGACCGACACTCTAACTGTCTATGTTTTTAACCTCTCTTGTGAGTCCAGTTTTAAATTCCGATGCTTCACTTCAGGTTTACTGTATCCCTTGGACCTTCTTATTTTCGATGAAACACAGAGTTTGCATCCGAATTTAATACCAAAGGCACAATGCCGACTTAAGTACAAGAGGACTGACACTCTAACTTTCTATGATTTGAACCTCTCCTGTGAGTCCAGTTTTACATTCCGATGCTTCACTTTGGGTTTACTGTATCCCTTGGACCTTCTTATTGACGATGAAACACAGAAATTGCATCCGAATTTAATACAAAAGGCACAATGCCGACTTCAGTAAAAGAGGACTGACACACTCACTTTTTATGATGTGAACTACTCCTGTGAGACCAGTTTTAGATTCCGATGCTTCACTTCAGGTTTACTGTATCCCTTGGACCATCTTATTGACGATGAAACACAGAAATTGCATCCGAATTCAATACAAAAGGCACAATGCCGACTTAAGTACTAGAGGACTGACACTTTAATTTTTTTGATTTGAACCTCTCCTGTGAGTCCAGTTTTAGATTCCGATGCTTAACTTCAGGTTTACTGTATCCCTTGAACCTTCTTATTGACGATGAAACACAGAGTTTGCATCCGAATTTAGTACAAAAGGCACAATGCCGACTTAAGTACAAGAGGACTGACACTCTAACTTTGTATGATTTGAACCTCTCCTGTGAGTCCAGTTTTAGATTCCGATGCTTCACTTCAGGTTTACTGTATCACTTGGACCTTCTTATTGACGATGAAACACAGAAATTGCATCCGAATTTAATTAAAAGCACAATGCCGACTTAAGTAAAAGAGGACTGACACTCTCACTTTCTGTGATTTAAACCTCTCCTGTGAGTCCAGTTTTAGATTCCGATGCTACACTTCAGGTATACTGTATACCTTTGACCTTCTTATTGACGATGAGACACAGTAATTGCATCCGAATTTAATACAAAAGGCACAGTGCTGACTTAAGTACAAGAGGACCGACACTCTAACTGTCTATGTTTTGAACCTCTCCTGTGAGTCCAGTTTTGAATTCCGAAGCTTCATTTCAGGTTTACTGTATCCCTTGGACCTTCTTATTTACGATGAAACACTGAGTTTGCATCGGAATTAAGTTCAAAAAGCACAATGCCGACTTAAGTACAAGGGGACTGATACTCTCACTTTATATGATTTGAACCTCTCCTGTGAGTCCAATTTTAGATTCCGATGCTTCACTTCGCGTTTACAGTATCCCTTGGACCTTCTTTTTGACGATGAAACACAGAAATTGCATCCGAATTTAATACCAAAGGCACAATGCCGACTTAAGTAAAAGAGGACTGACACTCTCACATACTATGATTTGAACCTCTCCTGTGAGTCCAGTTTTAGATTCCGACGCTCCACTTCAATTTTACTGTATCCCTTGGACCTTCTTATTGACGATGATACACAGAAATTGCATTCGAATTTAATACAAAAGGCACAATGCCGACTTAAGTACAAGAGGACTAACGCTGTCACTATCTATGATTTGAACCTCTCCCGTGAGTCCAGTTTCAGATTCCGATGCTTCACTTCAGGTTTACTGTATCCCTTGGACATCGTATTGACGATGAAACACAGAAGTTGCATCCGAATTCAATACAAAAGGCACAATGCCGACTTAAGTACAGGAGGTCTAACACTCTCACTATCTATAATATGAACCTCTCCTGTGAGTCCAGTTTTAGATCCCGATGCTTCACTTCAGCTTTACTGTATCCCTTGGACCTTCTTATTGACGATGAAAGACAGAAATTGCATCCGAATTTAATACAAAAGGCACAATGCCGACTTAAGTAAAAGAGTACTGACACTCTCACTTTCCACGATTTGAACCTCTCCTGTGAGTCCAGTTTTAGATTCCGATGCTTCAAATCAGGTTTACTGCATACCTTGAACCTTCTTTTTGACGATGAAACACAGAAATTGCATCCGAATTTAATACCAAAGGCACAATGCCGACTTAAGTAAAAGAGGACTGACACTCTCACATTCTATGATTAGAACCTCTCCTGTGAGTCCAGTTGTAGATTCCGATGCTCCACTTCAGGTTTACTGTATCCCTTGGACCTTCTTATTGACGATGAAACACAGAAATTGCATTCGAATTTAATACAAAAGGCACAGTGCCGACTTAAGTAGAAGAGGACTGACACTTTCACTTTCTACGATTTGAACCTCTCCTGTGAGTCCAGTTTTAGATTCCGACGCTTCGCATAAGGTATACAGTATTCCTTGGACCTTCTTTTTGACGATGAAACACAGAAATTGAATCCGAATTTAATACCAAAGGCACAATGCCGACTTAAGTACAAGAGGACTGACACTCTCACTTTCTATGATTTGAACCTCTCCTGTGAGTCCAGTTTTAGATTCCGATTTTTCACTTCAGGTTTACTGTATCCCTCGGACCTTATTATTGACGATGCAACTCAGAGTTGGCGTCCGAATGTAATACAAAAGGCACAAAGCCGACTTAAGTACAAGAGGACTGACACTCTAACTTTCTATGATTTCAACCTATCCTGTGAGTCCAGTTTTAAATTCCGACGCTCCACTTCAGGTTTACTGTATCCCTTGGACCTAGATATTGAAGATGAAACACAGAAATTGCATCTGAATTTAATACAAAAGGCACAATGCCGACTTAAGTAAAAGAGGACTGACACTCTCACTTTCTATGATTTGAACCTATCCTGTGAGACCAGTTTTAGATTCAGATGCTTCACTTCAGGTTTACTGTATACCTTGCACCTTTTTATTGACGATGAAACACAGAAATTGCACCGGAATTAAATTCAAAAAGAACGATGCCGACTTAAGTAAAAGAGGACTGACACTCTAACTTTCTAAGATTTGAACCTCTCCTGTGAGTCCAGTTTTAGATTCCGATGCTACATTTCAGGTTAACTGTATATATTGGACCTTCTTATTGACGATCAAACACAGAAATTGCTTCCGAATTAACTACAAAATGCAGAATGCCGACTTAAGTACAAGAGGACTGACACTCTAACTTTCTATGATTTGAACCTCTCCAGTGAGTCCACTTTTAGATTCCGATGCTTCACTTCAGGTTTACTGTATCCCTTGGACCTTCTTTTTGACGATGAAACACAGAAATTGCATCCGAATTTAATACCAAAGGCACAATGCCGACTTAAGTACAAGAGGACTGACACTCTCACTTTCTATGATTTGAACCTCTCCTGTGAGTCCAGTTTTAGATTCCGATGCTTCACTTCAGGTTTACTGTATCCCTTGGACCTTCTTATTGACGATGAAACACAGAGTTTGCATCCGAATTTATTACAAAAGGCACAATCCCGACTTAATTACAAGAGGACTGACACCCTCACTTTCCGTGATTCGAACATCTCCTGTGAGTCCGGTTTAAGATTCCGATGCTTCAGTTCAGGTTTACTGTATACCTTGAACCTTCTTATTGACGATGAAACACAGAAATTTCATCCGCATGTAATACAAAATGCGCAATGCCGACTTAAGTACAAGAGGACTGACACTCTCACTTTCTACGATTTGAACCTCTCCTGTGACCCCAGTTTTAGATTCCGATGCTTCACATCAGGTTTTCTGAATATCTTGCACGTTCTTATTGACGATGAAACACAGAAATTGCAGACCGAATTTAATACAAAAATCACAATGCCGACATAAGTACAAGGGGACTGTCACTCTCACGTTCTACGATTTGAACCTCTCCTGTGAGTCCAGTTTTCGAATCCGTTGCTTCGCTTCAGGTTTACTATATCCCTTGGACCATCTTATTGACGATGAAACACAGAAATTGCATCCGAATTCGATACACAATGCACAATGCCGACTTAAGTACAAGAGGACCGACACTCTCACTTTCTTTGATTTGAACCTCTCCTGTGAGTCCAGTTTTAGATTCCGATGCTTCACTTCAGGTTTACTGTATCACTTGGACCTTCTTGTTGACGTTGAAACACAGAAATTGCATCCGAATTTAATACAAAGGCACAATGCCGACTTAAGTAAAAGCGGACTGACACTCTCACTTATTATGATGTGAACCACTCCTGTGAGACCAGTTTTAGATTCCGATGCTTCACTTCAGATTTACTGTATCCCTTGGACCATCTTATTGACGATGAAACACAGAAATTGCATACGAATTCAATACAAAAGGCACAATGCCGACATAAGTACTAGAGGACTGACACTCTCATTTTTTTTATTTGAACCTCTCCTGTGAGTCCAGTTTTAGATTCCGATTCTTCACTTCAGGTTTACTGTATCCCTTCGACCTTCTTATTGACGATGAAACACAGAAATTGCATCCGAATTTAATACAAAAGGCACAATGCCAACTTAAGTACAAGAGGACTGACACTCTCACTTTCTGTGATTTAAACCTCTCCTGTGAGTCCAGTTTTAGATTCCGATGCTACACTTTAGGTATACTGTATACCTTTGACCTTCTTATTGACGATGAGACACAGTAATTGCATCCGAATTTAATACAAAAGGCACAGTGCCGACTTAAGTACAAGAGGACCGACACTCTAACTGTATATGTTTTGAAACTCTCCTGTGAGTCCAGTTTTGAATTCCGAAGCTTCATTTCAGGTATACTGTATCCCTTGGACCTTCTTATGTAATGAAACACTGAGTTTTGCATCGGAATTAAATTCAAAAAGCACAATGCCGACTTAAGTACAAGAGGACTGACACTCTCACTTTATATGATTTGAACCTCTCCTGTGAGTCCAGTTTTAGAATGCGATGCTTCACTTCAGGTTTACTGTATCCCTTGGACCTTCTTTTTGACGATGAAACACAGAAATTGCATCCGAATTTAATACAAAAGGCACAATGCCGACTTAAGTACAAGAGGACTGACACTCTCACTTTCCATGATTTGAAACTCTCCTGTGAGTCCGGTTTTAGATTCCGATGCTTCACTTCAGGTTTACTGTATATCTTGCACATTCTTATTGACGATGAAACACAGAATTGGATCCGAATTTAATACAAAAGGCACAATGCCGACTTAAGTACAAGAGGACTGACACTCTCACGTTCTACGAATTGAACCTGTCCTGTGAGTCCAGTTTTCGATTCCAATGCTTCACTTCAGGTTTACTGAATATCTTGCACATTCTTATTGACGATGAAACACAGATATTGCATCCGAACTTAATACAAAAGGCACAATTCCGACTTAAGTGCAAGAGGACTGACACTCTCACGTTCTACGATTTGAACCTGTCCGGTGAGTCCAGTTTTCGATTCCGATGCTTTACTTCAGGCTTACTGTATCCCTTGGACCTTCTTATTGACGACGAAACACAGAAATTGCATCCGAATTTAATACAAAAGGCACAATGACGACTTAAGTAAAAGAGGGCTGACACTCTCATTTTCTATCATTTGAACCTCTCCTGTGGGTCTAGTTTTAGATTCCAATGCTTCACTTCAGGTTTACTGTATACCTGGGACCCTCTTACTGACGATGAAACACTGAAATTGCATCCGAATTTAATACAAAAGGCACAATGCCGACTTAAGTAAAGGAGGACTGACACTCTCACTTTCTTTGACTTGAACCTCTCCTGTGCGTCCAGTTTTAGATTCCGATGCTTCACTTCAGGTTTACTGTATCCCTTGGACCATCTTATTGACGATGAAACACAGAAATTGCATCCGAATTCAATACAAAAGACACAATGCCGACTTAAGTACAAGAGGACTGACACCCTCACTTTCATTGATTTGAACCTCTCCTGTGAGTCCGGTTTTAGATTCCGATGCATCACTTCAGGTTTACTGTATGCCTTGCACCTTCTTATTGACGATGAAACACAGAATTTGCATCCGAAGTTAGTACAATAGGCACAATGTCTATATAAGTACAAGAGGACTGACACTTTCACTTTCTACGATTTGAACCTCTCCAGTGAGTCCAGTTTCAGATTCCGATGCTTCATTTCAGGTTTACTGTATCCCTTGGACATCTTATTGACGATGAAACACAGAAGTTGCATCCGAATTCAATACAAAAGGCACAATGCCGACTTAAGTACAAGCGGACTGACACCTTCACTTTCTATGATTTGAACCTCTCCTGTGAGTCCAGTTTTAGATTCCGATGCTTCACTTCAGGGTTACTGTATCCCTTGGACCTTCTTATTGACGATGAAACACAGAAATTGCATCCAAATTTAATACAAAAGGCACAATGCCGACTTAAGTAAAAGAGTACTGACACTCTCACTTTCTACGATTTGAACCTCCCCTGTGAGTCCAGTTTTAGATTCCGATGCTTCACTTCATGTTTACTGAATATCTTGCACATTCTTATTGATGATGAAACACAGAAATTGCATCCGAATTTAATACAAAAGGCACAATGCCGACTTAAGTACACGAGGACTGAAACTCTCACTTTCCATGATTTGAACCTCTCCTGTGAGTCCGGTTTTAGATTCCGATGCTTCACTTCAGGTTTACTGTATACCTTGCACCTTCTTATTGACGATGAAACACAGAAATTGCATCCGAATTTAGTACAATAGGCACAATGTCGATTTAAGTACAAGAGGACTGACACTTTCACTTTCTACGATTTGAACCTCTCCTGTGGGTAAAGTTTTAGATTCCGATGCTTCGCTTCAGGTTTACTGTATATACCTTGACCTTCTTATTGAAGATGAAACACAGAAATTGCATCCGAATTTAATGCAAAATGCACAATGCAGACTTAAGTAAAAGAGGACTGACACTCTCACTTTCTACGATTTGAACCTCTCCTGTAAGCCCAGTTTTAGATTCCGATGCTTCACTTCATGTTTACTGAATATCTTGCACATTCTTATTGATGATGAAACACAGAAATTGCATCCGAATTTAATACAAAAGGCACAATGCCGACTTAAGTACAAGAGGACTGACACTCTCACGTTCTACGATTTGAAATTGTCCTGTGAGTCGAGTTTTCGATTCCGACACTTCACTTCAGGTTTACTGAATATCTTGCACATTCGTATTGACGATGAAACACAGAAATTGCATCCGAACTTAATACAAAAGGCACAATGCCGACTTAAGTACAAGAGGACTGACACTCTCACGTTCTACGATTTGAACCTGTCTGGTGAGTCCAGTTTTCGATTCCGATGCTTTACTTCAGGTTTACTGTATCTCTTGGACCTTCTTATTGACGACGAAACACAGAAATTGCATCCGAATTTAATACAAAAGGCTCAATGACGACCTAAGTAAAAGAGGACTGACACTCTCACTTTCTATCATTTGAACCTCTCCTGTGAGTCTAGTTTTAGATTCCGATGCTTCACTTCAGGTTTACTGTATACCTGGGACCCTCGTATTGACGATGAAACACTGAAATTGCATCCGAATTTAATACAAAAGGCACAATGCCGACTTAAGTAAAAGAGGACTGACACTCTCACTTTCTTTGATTTGAACCTCTCCTGTGAGTCCAGTTTTAGATTCCGATGCTTCACTTCAGGTTTACTGTATCCCTTGGACCATCTTATTGACGATGAAACACAGAAATTGCATCCGAATGCAATACAAAAGACACAATGCCGACTTAAGTACAAGAGGACTGACACTCTCACTTTCTATGATTGAACCTCTCCTGTGAGTCCGGTTTTATATTCCGATGCTTTGCTTCAGGTTTACTGTATACCTTGCACCTCCTTATTGAAGATGAAACACAGAAATTGCATCCGAATTTAATACAAAATGCACAAGGCAGAATTAAGTAGAAGAGGACTTACACTCTCACTTTCTACGATTTGAACCTCTCCTGTGAGCCCAGTTTTAGATTCCGATGCTTCACTTCAGGTTTACTATATCCCTTGGACCATCTTATTGACGATGAAACACAGAAATTGCATCCGAATTCGATACACAATGCACAATGCCGACTTAAGTACAAGAGGACCGACACTCTCACTTTCTTTGATTTGAACCTCTCCTGTGAGTCCAGTTTTAGATTCCGATGCTTCACTTCAGGTTTACTGTATCACTTGGACCTTCTTATTGACGATGAAACACAGAAATTGCATCCGAATTTAATTCAAAGGCACAATGCCGACTTAAGTAAAAGAGGACTGACACTCTCACTTATTATGATGTGAACCACTTCTGTGAGACCAGTTTTAGATTCCGATGCTTCACTTCAGGTTCACTGTATCCCTTCGACCATCTTATTGACGATGAAACACAGAAATTGCATCCGAATTCAATACAAAAGGCACAATGCCGACATAAGTACTAGAGGACTGACACTCTCATTTTTTTTAATTTAAACCTCTCCTGTGAGTCCAGTTTTAGATTCCGATTCTTCACTTCAGGTTTACTGTATCCCTTGGACCTTCTTAATGACGATGAAACACAGAAATTGCATCCGAATTTAATACAAAAGGCACAATGCCAACTTAAGTACAAGAGGACTGACACTCTCACTTTCTTTGATTTAAACCTCTCCTGTGAGTCCAGTTTTAGATTCCGATGCTACACTTTAGGTATACTGTATACCTTTGACCTTCTTATTGACGATGAGACACAGTAATTGCATCCGAATTTAATACAAAAGGCACAGTGCCGACTTAAGTACAAGAGGACCGACACTCTAACTGTCTATGTTTTGAAACTCTCCTGTGAGTCCAGTTTTGAATTCCGAAGCTTCATTTCAGGTTTACTGTATCCCTTGGACCTTCTTATGTAATGAAACACTGAGTTTTGCATCGGAATTAAATTCAAAAAGCACAATGCCGACTTAAGTACAAGAGGTCTGACACTCTCACTTTATATGATTTGAACCTCTCCTGTGAGTCCAATTTTACATTCCGATGCTTCACTTCGGGTTTACAGTATCCCTTGGACCTTCTTTTTGACGATGAAACACAGAAATTGCATCCGAATTTAATACAAAAGGCACAATGCCGACTTAAGTACAAGAGGACTGTCACTCTCACTTTCCATGATTTGAAACTCTCCTGTGAGTCCGGTTTTAGATTCCGATGCTTCACTTCAGGTTTACTGTATATCTTGCACATTCTTATTGACGATGAAACACAGAATTGCATCCGAATTTAATACAAAAGGCACAATGCCGACTTAAGTACAAGAGGACTGACACTCTCACGTTCTACGAATTGAACCTGTCCTGTGAGTCCAGTTTTCGATTCCAATGCTTCACTTCAGGTTTACTGAATATCTTGCACATTCTTATTGACGATGAAACACAGAAATTGCATCCGAACTTAATACAAAAGGCACAATTCCGACTTAAGTGCAAGAGGACTGACACTCTCACGTTCTACGATTTGAACCTGTCCGGTGAGTCCAGTTTTCGATTCCGATGCTTTACTTCAGGCTTACTGGATCCCTTGGACCTTCTTATTGACGACGAAACACAGAAATTGCATCCGATTTTAAAACAAAAGGCACAATGACGACTTAAGTAAAAGAGGGCTGACACTCTCATTTTCTATCATTTGAACCTCTCCTGTGGGTCTAGTTTTAGATTCCAATGCTTCACTTCAGGTTTACTGTATACCTGGGACCCTCTTATTGACGATGAAACACTGAAATTGCATCCGAATTTAATACAAAAGGCACAATGCCGACTTAAGTAAAAGAGGACTGACACTCTCACTTTCTTTGACTTCCACCTCTCCTGTGAGTCCAGTTTTAGATTCCGATGCTTCACTTCAGGTTTACTGTATCCCTTGGACCATCTTATTGACGATGAAACACAGAAATTGTATCCGAATTTAATACCAAAGGCACAATGCCGACTTAAGTAAAAGAGGACTGACACTCTCACATTCTATGATTAGAACCTCTCCTGTGAGTCCAGTTTTAGATTCCGATGCTCCACTTCAGGTTTACTGTATCCCTTGGACCTTCTTATTGACGATGAAACACAGAAATTGCATTCGAATTTAATACAAAAGGCACAATGCCGACTTAAGTACAAGAGGACTAACGCTGTCACTATCTATGATTTGAACCTCTCCTGTGAGTCCAGTTTTAGATTCCGATGCTTTGCTTCAGGTTTACAGTATCCCTTGGACCTTCTTTTTGACGATGAAACACAGAAATTGTATCCGAATTTAATACCAAAGGCACAATGCCGACTTAAGTAAAAGAGGACTGACACTCTCACATTCTATGATTAGAACCTCTCCTGTGAGTCCAGTTTTAGATTCCGATGCTCCACTTCAGGTTTACTGTATCCCTTGGACCTTCTTATTGACGATGAAACACAGAAATTGAATTCGAATTTAATACAAAAGGCACAATGCCGACTTGAGTACAAGAGGACTAACGCTGTCACTATCTATGATTTGAACCTCTCCAGTGAGTCCAGTTTCAGATTCCGATGCTTCATATCAGGTTTACTGTATCCCTTGGACATCTTATTGACGATGAAACACAGAAGTTGCATCCGAATTCAATACAAAAGGCACAATGCCGACTTAAGTACAAGCGGACTGACACCCTCACTTTCTATGATTTGCACCTCTCCTGTGAGTCCAGTTTTAGATTCCGATGCTTCACTTCAGGGTTACTGTATCCCTTGGGCCTTCTTATTGACGATGAAACACAGAAATTGCATCCGAATTTAATACAAAAGGCACAATGCCGACTTAAGTAAAAGAGTACTGACACTCTCACTTTCTACGATTTGAACCTCCCCTGTGAGTCCAGTTTTAGATTCCGATGCTTCACATCATGTTTACTGTGTACCTTGCACCTTCTTTTTGACGATGAAACACAGAAATTGCATCCGAATATAATACAAAAGGCACAATGCCGACTTAAGTACATGAGGACTGAGACTCTCACTTTCCATGATTTGAACCTCTCCTGTGAGTCCGGTTTTAGATTCCAATGCTTCACTTCAGGTTTACTGTATACCTTGCACCTTCTTATTGACGATGAAACACAGAAATTGCATCCGAATTTAGTACAATAGGCACAATGTCGATTTAAGTACAAGAGGACTGACACTTTCACTTTCTACGATTTGAACCTCTCCTGTGAGTCCAGTTTTAGATTCCGATGCTTCGCTTCAGGTTTACTGTATACCTTGTCCTTCTTATTGAAGATGAAACACAGAAATTGCATCCGAATTTAATACAAAATGCACAATGCAGACTTAAGTAAAAGAGGACTGACACTCTCACTTTCTACGATTTGAACCTCTCCTGTGAGCCCAGTTTTAGATTCCGATGCTTCACTTCATGTTTACTGAATATCTTGCACATTCTTATTGATGATGAAACACAGAAATTGCATCCGAATTTAATACAAAAGGCACAATGCCGACTTAAGTACAAGAGGACTGACACTCTCACGTTCTACGATTTGAACCTGTCCTGTGAGTCCAGTTTTCGATTCCGATACTTCACTTCAGGTTTACTGAATATCTTGCACATTCTTATTGACGATGAAACACAGAAATTGCTCCGAACTTAATACAAAAGGCTGAATGCCGACTTAAGTAAAAGAGGACTGACACTCTCACTTTCTTTGATTTGAACCTCTCCTGTGAGTTCAGTTTTAGATTCCGATGCTTCACTTCAGGTTTACTGTATCCCTTCGACCATCTTATTGACGATGAAACACAGAAATTGCATCCGAATTCTATACAAAAGGCACAATGCCGACATAAGTACTAGAGGACTGACACTCTCATTTTTTTTAATTTGAACCTCTCCTGTGAATCCAGTTTTAGATTCCGATTCTTCACTTCAGGTTTACTGTATCCCTTGGACCTTCTTAATGACGATGAAACACAGAAATTGCATCCGAATTTAATACAAAAGGCACAATGCCAACTTAAGTACAAGAGGACTGACACTCTCACTTTCTTTGATTTAAACCTCTCCTGTGAGTCCAGTTTTAGATTCCGATGCTACACTTTAGGTATACTGTATACCTTTGACCTTCTTATTTACGATGAGACACAGTAATTGCATCCGAATTTAATACAAAAGGCACAGTGCCGACTTAAGTACAAGAGGACCGACACTCTAACTGTCTATGTTTTGAAACTCTCCTGTGAGTCCAGTTTTGAATTCCGAAGCTTCATTTCAGGTTTACTGTATCCCTTGGACCTTCTTGTGTAATGAAACACTGAGTTTTGCATCGGAATTAAATTCAAAAAGCACAATGCCGACTTAAGTACAAGAGGACTGACACTCTCACTTTATAAGATTTGAACCTCTCCTGTGAGTCCAGTTTTAGATTCCGATGCTTCACTTCAGGTTTACTGTATCCCTTGGACCTTCTTTTTGACGATGAAACACAGAAATTGCATCCGAATTTAATACAAAAGGCACAACGCCGACTTAAGTACAAGAGGACTGTCACTCTCACTTTCCATGATTTGAAACTCTCCTGTGAGTCCGGTTTTAGATTCCGATGCTTCACTTCAGGTTTACTATATATCTTGCACATTCTTATTGACGATGAAACACAGAATTGCATCCGAATTTAATACAAAAGGCACAATGCCGACTTAAGTACAAGAGGACTGACACTCTCACGTTCTACGAATTGAACCTGTCCTGTGAGTCCAGTTTTCGATTCCAATGCTTCACTTCAGGTTTACTGAATATCTTGCACATTCTTATTGACGATGAAACACAGAAATTGCATCCGAACTTAATACAAAAGGCACAATTCCGACTTAAGTGCAAGAGGACTGACACTCTCACGTTCTACGATTTGAACCTGTCCGGTGAGTCCAGTTTTCGATTCCGATGCTTTACTTCAGGCTTACTGTATCCCTTGGACCTTCTTATTGACGACGAAACACAGAAATTGCATCCGATTTTAAAACAAAAGGCACAACGACGACTTAAGTAAAAGAGGGCTGACACTCTCATTTTCTATCATTTGAACCTCTCCTGTGGGTCTAGTTTTAGATTCCAATGCTTCACTTCAGGTTTACTGTATACCTTGGACCCTCTTATTGACGATGAAACACTGAAATTGCATCCGAATTTAATACAAAAGGCACAATGCCGACTTAAGTAAAAGAGGACTGACACTCTCACTTTCTTTGACTTCCACCTCTCCTGTGAGTCCAGTTTTAGATTCCGATGCTTCACTTCAGGTTTACTGTATCCCTTGGACCATCTTATTGACGATGAAACACAGAAATTGTATCCGAATTTAATACCAAAGGCACAATGCCGACTTAAGTAAAAGAGGACTGACACTCTCACATTCTATGATTAGAACCTCTCCTGTGAGTCCAGTTTTAGATTCCGATGCTCCACTTCAGGTTTACTGTATCCCTTGGACCTTCTTATTGACGATGAAACACAGAAATTGCATTCGAATTTAATACAAAAGGCACAATGCCGACTTAAGTACAAGAGGACTAACGCTGTCACTATCTATGATTTGAACCTCTCCTGTGAGTCCAGTTTTAGATTCCGATGCTTTGCTTCAGGTTTACAGTATCCCTTGGACCTTCTTTTTGATGATGAAACACAGAAATTGTATCCGAATTTAATACCAAAGGCACAATGCCGACTTAAGTAAAAGAGGACTGACACTCTCACATTCTATGATTAGAACCTCTCCTGTGAGTCCAGTTTTAGATTCCGATGCTCCACTTCAGGTTTACTGTATCCCTTGGACCTTCTGATTGACGATGAAACACAGAAATTTAATTCGAATTTAATACAAAAGGCACAATGCCGACTTGAGTACAAGAGGACTAACGCTGTCACTATCTATGATTTGAACCTCTCCAGTGAGTCCAGTTTCAGATTCCGATGCTTCATATCAGGTTTACTGTATCCCTTGGACATCTTATTGACGATGAAACACAGAAGTTGCATCCGAATTCAATACAAAATGCACAATGCCGACTTAAGTACAAGCGGACTGACACCCTCACTTTCTATGATTTGCACCTCTCCTGTGAGTCCAGTTTTAGATTCCGATGCTTCACTTCAGGGTTACTGTATCCCTTGGGCCTTCTTATTGACGATGAAACACAGAAATTGCATCCGAATTTAATACAAAAGGCACAATGCCGACTTAAGTAAAAGAGTACTGACACTCTCACTTTCTACGATTTGAACCTCCCCTGTGAGTCCAGTTTTAGATTCCGATGCTTCACATCACGTTTACTGTATACCTTGCACCTTCTTTTTGACGATGAAACACAGAAATTGCATCCGAATATAATACAAAAGGCACAATGCCGACTTAAGTACATGAGGACTGAAACTCTCACTTTCCATGATTTGAACCTCTCCTGTGAGTCCGGTTTTAGATTCCGATGCTTCACTTCAGGTTTACTGTATACCTTGCACCTTCTTATTGACGATGAAACACAGAAATTGCATCCGAATTTAGTACAATAGGCACAATGTCGATTTAAGTACAAGAGGACTGACACTTTCACTTTCTACGATTTGAACCTCTCCTGTGAGTCCAGTTTTAGATTCCGATGCTTCGCTTCAGGTTTACTGTATACCTTGTCCTTCTTATTGAAGATGAAACACAGAAATTGCATCCGAATTTAATACAAAATGCACAATGCAGACTTAAGTAAAAGAGGACTGACACTCTCACTTTCTACGATTTGAACCTCTCCTGTGAGCCCAGTTTTAGATTCCGATGCTTCACTTCATGTTTACTGAATATCTTGCACATTCTTATTGATGATGAAACACAGAAATTGCATCCGAATTTAATACAAAAGGCACAATGCCGTTTTAAGTACAAGAGGACTGACACTCTCACGTTCTACGATTTGAACCTGTCCTGTGAGTCCAGTTTTCGATTCCGATACTTCACTTCAGGTTTACTGAATATCTTGCACATTCTTATTGACGATGAAACACAGAAATTGCTCCGAACTTAATACAAAAGGCACAATGCCGACTTGAGTAAAAGAGGACTGACACTCTCACTTTCTTTGATTTGAACCTCTCCTGTGAGTTCAGTTTTAGATTCCGATGCTTCACTTCAGGTTTACTGTATCCCTTGGACCATCTTATTGACGATGAAACACAGAAATTGCATCCGAATGCAATACAAAAGACACAATGCCGACTTAAGTACAAGAGGACTGACACTCTCACTTTCTTTGATTTGAACCTCTCCTGTGAGTCCGGTCTTATATCCGATGCTTTGCTTCAGGTTTACTGTATACCTTGCACCTCCTTATTGAAGATGAAACACAGAAATTGCATCCGAATTTAATACAAAATGCACAATGCAGAATTAAGTAGAAGAGGACTTACACTCTCACTTTCTACGATTTGATCCTCTCCTGTGAGCCCAGTTTTAGATTCCGATGCTTCACTTCAGGTTTACTGAATATCTTGCACATTCTTATTGACGATGAAACACAGAAATTGCATCCGAATTTAATACAAAAGGCACAGTGCCGACTTAAGTACAAGAGGACCGACACTCTAACTGCCTATGTTTTGAAACTCTCCTGTGAGTTCAGTTTTGAATTAAGAAGCTTCATTTCAGGTTAAATGTATCCCTTGGGCATTCTTATTTAATGAAACACTGAGTTTTGCATCGGAATTAAATTCAAAAAGCACAATGCCGACTTAAGTACAAGAGGACTGACACTCTCACTTTATATGATTTGAACCTCTCCTGTGAGTCCAGTTTTAGATTCCGATGCTTCACTTCAGGTGTACTGTATCCCTTGGACCTTCTTATTGACGACGAAACACATAAATTGCATCCGGATTTAATACAAAAGGCACAATGCCGACTTAAGTAAAGTAGTACTGACACTCCGACTTTCTACGATTTGAACCTCTCCTGTGACTCCAGTTTTAGATTCCGATGCTTCACATCAGGTTTACTGTATACCTTGCACATTCTTATTGACGATGAAACACAGAAATTGCATCCGAACTTAATACAAAAGGCACAATGCCGACTTAAGTAAAAGAGTACTGACACTCTCACTTTCTACGATTTGAACCTCCCCTGTGAGTCCAGTTTTAGATTCCGATGCTTCACATCAGGTTTACAGTATACCTTGCACCTTCTTTTTGACGATGAAACACAGAAATTGCATCCGAATATAATACAAAAGGCACAATGCCGACTTAAGTACATGAGGACTGAAACTCTCACTTTCCATGATTTGAACCTCTCCTGTGAGTCCGGTTTTAGATTCCGATGCTTCACTTCAGGTTTACTGTATACCTTGCACCTTCTTATTGACGATGAAACACAGAAATTGCATCCGAATTTAGTACAATAGGCACAATGTCGATTTAAGTACAAGAGGACTGATACTTTCACTTTCTACGATTTGAACCTCTGCTGTGAGTCCAGTTTTAGATTCCGATGCTTCGCTTCAGGTTTACTGTATACCTTGACCTTCTTATTGAAGATGAAACACAGAAATTGCATCCGAATTTAATACAAAATGCACAATGCAGACTTAAGTAAAAGAGGACTGACACTCTCACTTTCTACGATTTGAACCTCTCCTGTGAGCCCAGTTTTAGATTCCGATGCTTCACTTCATGTTTACTGAATATCTTGCACATTCTTATTGATGATGAAACACAGAAATTGCATCCGAATTTAATACAAAAGGCACAATGCCGACTTAAGTACAAGAGGACTGACACTCTCACGTTCTACGATTTGAACCTGTCCTGAGAGTCCAGTTTTCGATTCCGATACTTCACTTCAGGTTTACTGAATATCTTGCACATTCTTATTGACGATGAAACACAGAAATTGCATCCGAACTTAATACAAAAGGCACAATGCCGACTTAAGTACAAGAGGACTGACACTCTCACGTTCTACGATTTGAACCTGTCTGGTGAGTCCAGTTTTCGAATCCGATGCTCTACTTCAGGTTTACTGTATCTCTTGGACCTTCTTATTGACGACGAAACACAGAAATTGCATCCGAATTTAATACAAAAGGCACAATGCCGACTTAAGTAAAAGAGGACTGACACTCTCACTTTCTTTGATTTGAACCTCTCCTGTGAGTCCAGTTTTAGATTCCGATGCTTCACTTCAGGTTTACTGAATATCTTGCACATTCTTATTGACGATGAAACTCAGAAATTGCATCCGAATGCAATACAAAAGACACAATGCCGACTTAAGTACAAGAGGACTGACACTCTCACTTTCTTTGATTTGAACCTCTCCTGTGAGTCCGGTTTTATATTCCGATGCTTTGCTTCAGGTTTACTGTATACCTTGCACCTCCTTATTGAAGATGAAACACAGAAATTGCATCCGAATTTAATACAAAATGCACAATGCAGAATTAAGTAGAAGAGGACTTACACTCTCACTTTCTACGATTTGAACCTCTCCTGTGAGCCCAGTTTTAGATTCCGATGCTTCACTTCAGGTTTACTGAATATCTTGCACATTCTTATTGACGATGAAACTCAGAAATTGCATCCGAATTTAATACAAAAGGCACAGTGCCGACTTAAGTACAAGAGGACCGACACTCTAACTGTCTATGCTTTGAAACTCTCCTGTGAGTCCAGTTTTGAATTACGAAGCTTCATTTCAGGTTTGATGTATCCCTTGGACCTTCTTATTTAATGAAACACTGAGTTTTGCATCGGAATTAAATTCAAAAAGCACAATGCCGACTTAAGTACAAGAGGACTGACACTCTCACTTTATATGATTTGAACCTCTCCTGTGAGTCCAGTTTTAGATTCCGATGCTTCACTTCAGGTTTACTGTATCCCTTGGAGCTTCTTATTGACGACGAAACACATAAATTGCATCCGAATTTAATACAAAAGGCACAATGCCGACTTAAGTAAATTAGTACTGACACTCCGACTTTCTACGATTTGAACCTCTCCTGTGACTCCAGTTTTAGATTCCGATGCTTCACATCAGGTTTACTGTATACCTTGCACCTTCTTTTTGACGATGAAACACAGAAATTGCATCCGAATTTAAAACAAAAGGCACAATGCCGACTTAAGTACAAGAGGACTGACACTCTCACTTTCCATGATTTGAAACTCTCCTGTGAGTCCGGTTTTAGATTCCGATGCTTCACTTCAGGTTTACTGTATACCTTGCACCTTCTTATTGACAATGAAACACAGAAATTGCATCCGAATTTAGTACAATGGGCACAATGTCGATTTAAGCACAAGAGGACTGACACATTCACTTTCTACGATTTGAACCTCTCCTGTGAGTCCAGTTTTAGATTCCGATGTTTCGCTTCAGGTTTACTGTATACCTTGACCTTCTTATTGAAGATGAAACACAGAAATTGCATCCGAATTTAAAACAAAATGCACAATGCAGACTTAAGTATAAGAGGACTGACACTCTCACTTTCTACGATTTGAACCTCTCCTGTGAGCCCAGTTTTAGATTCCGATGCTTCACTTCAGGTTTACTGAATATCTTGCACATTCTTATTGACGATGAAACACAGATATTGCATCCGAATTAAATACAAAAGGCACAATGCCGACTTAAGTACAAGAGGACTGACACTCTCACGTTCTTCGAATTGAACCTGTCCTGTGAGTCCAGTTTTCGATTCCAATGCTTCACTTCAGGTTTACTGAATATCTTGCACATTCTTATTGACGATGAAACACAGAAATTGCATCCGAACTTAATACAAAAGGCACAATTCCGACTTAAGTACAAGAGGACTGACACTCTCACGTTCTACGATTTGAACCTGTCCGGTGAGTCCAGTTTTCGATTGCGATGCTTTACTTCAGGTTTACTGTATCCCTAGGACCTTCTTATTGACGACGAAACATAGAAATTGCATCCGAATTTAATACAAAAGGCACAATGACGACTTAAGTAAAAGAGGGCTGACACTCTCATTATCTATCATTTGAACCTCTCCTGTGAGTCTAGTTTTAGATTCCGATGCTTCACTTCAGGTTTACTGTATACCTGGGACCTTCTTATTGACGATGAAACACTGAAATTGCATCCGAATTTTATACAAAAGGCACAATGCCGACTTAAGTAAAAGAGGACTGACACTCTCACTTTCTTTGACTTGAACCTCTCCTGTGAGTCCAGTTTTAGATTCCGATGCTTCACATCAGGTTTACTGTATCCCTTGGACCATCTTACTGACGATGAAACACAGACATTGCATCCGATTTCAATACAAAAGACACAACGCCGACTTAAGTACAAGAGGACTGACACCCTCACTTTCTTTGATTTGAACCTCTCCTGTGAGTCCGGTTTTAGATTCCGATGCTTCACTTCAGGTTTACTGTATACCTTGCACCTTCTTATTGACGATGATACACAGAAATTGGATCCGAATTTAGTACAATAAGCACAATGTCGATATAAGTACAAGAGGACTGACACTTTCACTTTCTACGATTTGAACCTCTCCTGTGAGTCCAGTTTTAGATCCGATGCTTCGCTTCAGGTTTACAGTATCCCTTGGACCTTCTTTTTGACGATGAAACACAGAAATTTTATCCGAATTTAATACAAAAATGCACAATGACGACTTAAGTAAAAGAGGACTGACACTCTCACATTTTATGATTAGAACCTCTCCTGTGAGTCCAGTTTTAGATTCCGATGCACCACTTCAGGTTTACTGTATCCCTTTAACCTTCTTATTGACGATGAAACACAGAAATTGCATTCGAATTTAATACAAAAGGCACAATGCCGATTTAAGTACAAGAGGACTAACGCTGTCACTATCTATGGTTTGAACCTCTCCCGTGAGTCCAGTTTCAGATTCCGATGCTTCATTTCAGGTTTACTGTATCCCTTGGACATCTTATTGACGATGAAACACAGAAGTTGCATCCGAATTCAATACAAAAGGCACAATGCCGACTTAAGTACAAGCGGACTGACACCCTCACTTTCTATGATTTGAACCTCTCCTGTGAGTCCAGTTTTAGATTCCGATGCTTCACTTCAGGGTTACTGTACCCCTTGGACCTTCTTATTGACGATGAAACACAGAAATTGCATCCGAATTTAATACAAAAGGCACAATGCCGACTTAAGTAAAAGTGTACTGACACTCTCACTTTCTACGATTTGAACCTCCCCTGTGAGTCCAGTTTTAGATTCCGATGCTTCACATCAGGATTACTGTATACCTTGCACCTTCTTTTTGACGATGAAACACAGAAATTGCATCCGAATATAATACAAAAGGCACAATGCCAACTTAAGTACATGAGGACTGACACTCTCACTTTCCATGATTTGAACCTCTCCTGTGAGTCCGGTTTTATATTCCGATGCTTCACCTCAGGTTTACTGTATACCTTGCACTTTCTTATTGACGATGAAACACAGAAATTGCATCCGAATTTAGTACAATAGGCACAATGTCGATTTAAGTACAAGACGACTGACACTTTCACTTTCTACGATTTGAACCTCTCCTGTGAGTCCAGTTTTAGATTCCGATGCTTCGCTTCAGGTTTACTGTATACCTTGACCTTCTTATTGAAGATGAAACACAGAAATTGCATCCAAATTTAATACAAAATGCACAATGCAGACTTAAGTAAAAGAGGACTGACACTCTCACTTTCTACGATTTGAACCTCTCCTGTGAGCCCAGTTTTAGATTCCGATGCTTCACTTCAGGTTACTGAATATCTTGCACATTCTTATTGATATTGAAACACAGAAATTGCATCCGAATTTAATACAAAAGGCACAATGCCGACTTAAGTACAAGAGGACTGACACTCTCACGTTCTACGATTTGAACCTGTTCTGTGAGTCCAGTTTTCGATTCCGATGCTTCACTTCAGGTTTACTGAATATCTTGCACAATCTTATTGACGATGAAACACAGAAATTGCATCCGAACTTAATACAAAAGGCACAATGCCGACTTAAGTACAAGAGGACTGACACTCTTACGTTCTACGATTTGAACCTGTCCGGTGAGTCCAGTTTTCGATTCCGATGCTTTACTTCAGGTTTACTGTATCTCTTGGACCTTCTTATTGACGACGAAACACAGAAATCGCATCCGAATTTAATACAAAAGGCTCAATGACGACCTAAGTAAAAGTGGAATGACACTCTCACTTTCTATCATTTGAACCTCTCCTGTGAGTCTAGTTTTAGATTCCGATGCTTCACTTCAGGTTTACTGTATACTTGGGACCCTCTTATTGACGATGAAACACTGAAATTGTATCCGAATTTAATACAAAAGGCACAATGCCGACTTAAGTAAAAGAGGACTGACACTCTCACTTTCTTTGATTTGAACCTCTCCTGTGAGTCCAGTTTTAGATTCCGATGCTTCACTTCAGGATTACTGTATCCCTTGGACCATCTTATTGACGATGAAACACAGAAATTGCATCCGAATGCAATACAAAAGACACAATGCCGACTTAAGTACAAGAGGACTGACACTCTCACTTTCTTTGATTTGAACCTCTCCTGTGAGTCCGGTTTTATATTCCGATGCTTTGCTTCAGGTTTACTGTATACCTTGCACCTCCTTATTGAAGATGAAACACAGAAATTGCATCCGAATTTAATACAAAATGCACAATGCAGACTTAAGTACAAGAGGACTTACACTCTCACTTTCTACGATTTGAACCTCTCCTGTGAGCCTAGTTTTAGATTCCGATGCTTCACTTCAGGTTTACTGAATATCTTGCACATTCTTATTGACGATGAAACACAGAAATTGCATCCGAATTTAATACAAAAGGCACAATGCCGACTTAAGTACAAGAGGACTGACACTCTCACGTTCTACGATTTGAACCTGTCCTGTGAGTCCAGTTTTCGATTCCGATGCTTCACTTCAGGTTTACTGAATAACTTGCACAATCTAATTGACGATGAGACACAGTAATTGCATTCGAATTTAAAGCAAAAGGCACAATGCCGACATAAGTACAAGAGGACCGACACTCTAACTTCCTATGTTTTGAACCTCTCCTGTGAGTCCAGTTTTAGATTCCGATGCTTCACTTCAGGTTTACTGTATCCCTTTGACCTTCTTATTTGCGATGAAACACAGAGTTTACATCCGAATTTAATACAAAAGGCACAATGCCGGCTTAAGTACAAGAGGACTGACACTCTAACTTTCCATGATTTGAACCTCTCCTATGAGTCCAGTTTTAGATTACGATGCTTCACTTCAGGTTTACTGTATCCCTTGGACCATCTTATTGACGATGAAACACAGAAATTGCATCCGAATTCAATACAAAAGACACAATGCCGACTTAAGTACAAGAGGACTGACACTCTCACTTTCTATGATTTGATCCTCTCCTGTGAGCCCAGTCTTACAATCCGATGCTTCACATCAGGTTTACTGAATATCTTGCACATTCTTATCGACGATGAAACACAGAAATTGCATCCGAATTTAATACAAAAATCACAATGCCGTCATAAGTACAAGAGGACTGACACTCTCACGTTCTACGATTTGAACCTGTCCGGTGAGACCAGTTTTCGATTCCGATGCTTTACTTCAGATTTACTGTGTCCCTTGGACCTTCTTATTGACGACGAAACACAGAAATTGCATCCGAATTTAATACAAAAGGCACAATGACGACTTAAGTAAAAGAGGACTGACACTCTCACTTTCTATCATTTGAACCTCTCCTGTGAGTCTACTTTTAGATTCCGATGCTTCACTTTAGGTTTACTGTATACTTGGGACCCTCTTATTGACGATGAAACACTGAAATTGCATCCGAATTTAATACAAAAGGCACAATGCCGACTTAAGTACAAGAGGACTTACACTCTCACTTTCTAAGATTTGAACCTCTCCTGTGAGCCCAGTTTTAGATTGCGATGCTTCACTTCAGGTTTACTGAATATCTTGCACATTCTTATTGACGATGAAACACAGAAATTGCATCCGAATTTAATACAAAAGGCACAATGCCGACTTAAGTACAAGAGGACAGACACTCTCACGTTCTACGATTTGAAACTGCCCTGTGAGCCCAGTTTTCGATTCCGATGCTTCACTTCAGGTTAACTGAATAACTTGGACATTCTTATTGACGATGAGACACAGTAATTGCATCTGAATTTAATACAAAATGCACAATGCCGACTTAAGTACAAGAGGACCGACACTCTAACTTTCTATGTTTTGGACCTCTCCTGTGAGTCCAGTGTTAGATTCCGATGCTTCACTTCAGGTTTACTGTATCCCTTTGAACATCTTATTTGCGATGAAACACAGAGTTTGCATCCGAATTTAATACAAAAGGCACAATGCCGACTTAAGTACAAGAGGACTGACACTCTAACTTTCCATGATTTCAACCTCTCCTATGAGTCCAGTTTTAGATTACGATGCTTCACTTAAGGTTTACTGTATCCCTTGGACCATCTTATTGACGATGAAACACAGAAATTGCATCCGAATTCAATACAAAAGACACGATGCCGACTTAAGTACAAGAGGACTGACACTCTCACTTTCTATGATTTGATCCTCTCCTGTGAGCCCAGTTTTAGATTCCGATGCTTCACTTCACGTTTACTGTATCCCTTGGACCTTCTTATTGACGATGAAACACAGAAATTGCATCCGAATTTAATACAAAAGGCACAATGCCGACTTAAGTAAAAGAGGACGGACACTCTCACTTTCTACGATTTGAACCTCACCTGTGAGTCCAGTTTTAGATTCCGACGCTTCACTTCAGGTTTACTGTTTACCTTGCTCCTTCATTTTGACGATGAAACACAGAAATTGCATTCGAATTTAATACAAAAGGCACAATACCGTCTTAAGTACAAGAGGACTGACACACTCACTTTCCGTGATTTGACCTCTCCTGTGAGTCCGGTTTAAGATTCCGATGCTTCACTTCAGGTTTACTGTATACCTTGCACCTTCTTATTGACGATGAAACACAGAAATTGCATCCGAATTTAGTACAATAGGCACAATGCCGATTTAAGTACAAGAGGACTGACCCATTCACTTTCTACGATTTGAACCTCTCCTGTGAGTCCAGTTTTAGATTCCGATGCTTCACTTCAGGTTTACTGAGTATCTTGCACATTCTTATCGACGATGAAACACAGAAATTGCATCCGAATTTAATACAAATGGCACAATGCCGACTTAAGTAAAAGAGGACTGACACTCTCACTTTTTATGATGTGAACCTCTCCTGTGATACCAGTTTTAGATTCCGATGCTTCACTTCAGGTTTACTGTATCCCTTGGACCATCTTATGGACGACGAAACACAGAAATTGCATCCGAATTCAATACAAAAGGCACAATGCCGACTTAAGTACTAGAGGACTGACACCCTCATTTCCTTTGATTTGAACCTCTCCTGTGAGTCCAGTTTTAGATTCCGATACTTCACTTCAGGTTTACTGTATACCTTGGACCTTCTTATTGACGATGAAACACAGAAATTGCATCCGAATTTATTACAAAAGGCACAATGCCGACTTAAGTAAAAGAGGACTGACACTCTCACTTTCTGTGATTTAAACCTCTCCTGTGAGTCCAGTTTTAGATTCCGATGCTACACTTCAGGTATACTGTATACCTTTGACCTTCTTATTGACGATGAGACACAGTAATTGTTTCCGAATTTAATACAAAAGGCACAATGCCGACTTAAGTACATGAGGACCGACACTGTAACTGTCTATGTTTTGAACCTCTCCTGTGAGTCAAGTTTTGAATTCCGAAGCTTCATTTCAGGTTTACTGTATCCATTGGACCTTCTTATTTACGTTGAAACACTGAGTTTGCATCGGAATTAAATTCAAAAAGCACAATGCCGACTAAAGTACAAGAGGACTGACACTCTCACTTTCTATGATTTGAACCTCTCCTGTGAGTCCAGTTTTTGATTCCGATGCTTCACTTCAGGTTTACTGTATCCCTTGGACCTTCTTATTGACGATGAAACACAGATATTACATCCGAATTTAATACAAAAGGCACAATGCCGACATAAGTAAAAGAGTACTGACACTCTCATTTTCTACGATTTGAACCTCTCCTGTGAGTCCAGTTTTAGATTCCGATGCTTCACATCAGGTTTACTGTATACCTTGCCCCTTCTTTTTGACGATGAAACACAGAAATTGCATCCGAATTTAATACAAGAGGCACAATGCCGACTTAAGTACAAGAGGACTGACACCCTCACTTTCCATGTTTTGAACCTCTCCTGTGAGTCCGGTTTTAGATTCCGATGCTTCACTTCAGGTTTACTGTATACCTTGCACCTTCTTATTGACAATGAAACACAGAAATTGCATCCGAATTTAGTACAATAGGCACAATGTCGATATAAGTACAAGAGGACTGACACTTTCACTTTCTACGATTTGAACCTCTCCTGTGAGTCCAGTTGTAGATTCCGATGCTTCGCTTCAGGTTTACTGTATACCTTGACCTTCTTATTGAAGATGAAACACAGAAATTGCATCCGAATTTAATACAAAATGCACAATGCAGACTTAAGTACAAGAGGACTGACACTCTCACTTCCTACGATTTGAACATCTCCTGTGAGCCCAGTTTTAGATTCCGATGCTTCACTTCAGATTCACTGAATATCTTGTACATTCGTATTGACGATGAAACACAGAAATTGCATCCGAATTTAATACAAAAGGCACAATGCCGACTTAAGTACAAGAGGACTGACACTCTCACGTTCTACGATTTGAACCTGTCCTGTGAATCCAGTTTTCTATTCCGATGCTTCACTTCAGGTTTACTGAATATCTTGCACATTCTTATTGACGATGAAACACAGAAATTGCATCCGAATTTAATACAAACGGCACAATGCAGACTTAAGTACAAGAGGACTGACACTCTCGCGTTCTACGATTTGAAACTGTCCGGTGAGTCCAGTTTTGGATTCCAATGCTTCACTTCAGGTTTACTGTATCCCTTGGACCTTCTTATTGACGACGAAACATAGAAATTGCATCCGAATTATATACAAAAGGCACAATGACGACTTAAGTAAAAGAGGACTGACACTCTCACTTTCTACCATTTGAACCTCTCCTGTGAGTCTAGTTTTAGATTCCGATGCTTCACTTGAGGTTTACTGTATACCTGGGGCCCTCTTATTGACGATGAAACACTGACATTGCATCCAAATTTAATACAAAAGGCACAATGCCGACTTAAGTAAAAGAGGACTGACACTCTCACTTTCTTTGATTTGAACCTCTCCTGTGAGCGCAGTTTTAGATTCCGATGCTTCACTTCAGGTTTACTGTATCCCTTGGACCATCTTATTGACGATGAAACACAGAAATTGCATCCGAATTTAATACAAAAGGCACAATGCCGACTTAAGTACAAGAGGACTGACACTCTCACGTTCTACGATTTGAACCTGTCCTGTGAATCCAGTTTTCTATTCCGATGCTTCACTTCAGGTTTACTGAATATCTTGCACATTCTTATTGACGATGAAACACAGAAATTGCATCCGAATTTAATACAAACGGCACAATGCAGACTTAAGTACAAGAGGACTGACACTCTCACGTTCTACGATTTGAACCTGTCCGGTGAGACCAGTTTTCGATTCCGATGCTTTACTTCAGATTTACTGTATCCCTTGGACCTTCTTATTGACGACGAAACACAGAAATTGCATCCGAATTTAATACAAAAGGCACAATGCCGACTTAAGTACAAGAGGACTGACACTCTCACTTTCTACGATTTGAACCTCACCTGTGAGTCCAGTTTTAGATTCCGATGTTTCACTTCAGGTTTACTGTTTACCTTGCTCCTTCATTTTGACGATGAAACACAGAAATTGCATTCGAATTTAATACAAAAGGCACAATGCCGTCTTAAGTACAAGAGGACTGACACTCTCACTTTCCGTGATTTGAACCTCTCCTGTGAGTCCGGTTTAAGATTCCGATGCTTCACTTCAGGTTTACTGTATACCTTGCACCTTCTTATTGACGATGAAACACAGAAATTGCATTCGAATTTAGTACAATAGGCACAATGCCGATTTAAGTAGAAGAGGACTGACCCATTCACTTTCTACGATTTGAACCTCTCCTGTGAGTCCAGTTTTAGATTCCGATGCTTCACTTCAGGTTTACTGAATATCTTGCACATTCTTATCGACGATGAAACACAGAAATTGCATCCGAATTTAATACAAAAGGCACAATGCCGACTTAAGTAAAAGAGGACTGACACTCTCACTTTTTATGATGTGAACCTCTCCTGTGAGACCAGTTTTAGATTCCGATGCTTCACTTCAGGTTTACTGTATCCCTTGGACCATCTTATTGACGATGAAACACAGAAATTGCATCCGAATTCAATACAAAAGGCACAATGCCGACTTAAGTACTAGAGGACTGACACTCTCATTTTCTTTGATTTGAACCTCTCCTGTGAGTCCAGTTTTAGATTCCGATGCTTCACTTCAGGTTTACTGTATCCCTTGAACCTTCATATTGACGATGAAACACAGAGTTTGCATCCGAATTTAATACAAAAGGCACAATGCCGACTTAAGTACAAGAGGACTGACACTCTAACTTTGTATGATTTGAACCTCTCCTGTGAGTCCAGTTTTAGATTCCGATGCTTCACTTCAGGTTTACTGTATCCCTTGGACCTTCTTATTGACGATGAAACACAGAAATTGCATCAGAATTTAATACAAAAGGCACAATGCCGACTTAAGTAAAAGAGGACTGACACTCTCACTTTCTGTGATTTAAACCTCTCCTGTGAGTCCAGTTTTAGATTCCGATGCTAAGTTCAGGTATACTGTATACCTTTGACCTTCTTATTGACGATGAGACACAGTAATTGCATCCGAATTTAATACAAAAGGCACAATGCCGACTTAAGTACAAGAGGACCGACACTCTAACTGTCTATGTTTTGAACCTCTCCTGTGAGTCAAGTTTTGAATTCCGAAGCTTCATTTCAGGTTTACTGTATCCCTTGGACCTTCTTAATTACGATGAAACACTGAGTTTGCATCCGAATTTAATACAAAAGGCACAATGCCGACTTAAGTAAAAGAGGGCTGACACTCTCACTTTTTGTGATGTGAACCTCTCCTGTGAGACCAGTTTTAGATTCCGATGCTTCACTTCAGGTTTACTGTATCCCTTGGACCATCTTATTGACGATGAAACACAGAAATTGCATCCGAATTCAATACAAAAGGCACAATGCCGACTTAAGTACTAGAGGACTGACACTCTCATTTTCTTTGATTTGAACCTCTCCTGTGAGTCCAGTTTTAGATTCCGATGCTTCACTTCAGGTTTACTGTATCCCTTGAACCTTCATATTGACGATGAAACACAGAGTTTGCATCCGAATTTAATACAAAAGGCACAATGCCGACTTAAGTACAAGAGGACTGACACTCTAACTTTGTATGATTTGAACCTCTCCTGTGAGTCCAGTTTTAGATTCCGATGCTTCACTTCAGGTTTACTGTATCCCTTGGACCTTCTTATTGACGATGAAACACAGAAATTGCATCCGAATTTAATACAAAAGGCACAATGCCGACTTAAGTAAAAGAGGACTGACACTCTCACTTTCTGTGATTTAAACCTCTCCTGTGAGTCCAGTTTTAGATTCCGATGCTACACTTCAGGTATACTGTATACCTTTGACCTTCTTATTGACGATGAGACACAGTAATTGTTTCCGAATTTAATACAAAAGGCACAATGCCGACTTAAGTACATGAGGACCGACACTGTAACTGTCTATGTTTTGAACCTCTCCTGTGAGTCAAGTTTTGAATTCCGAAGCTTCGTTTCAGGTTTACTGTATCCCTTGGACCTTCTTATTTACGTTGAAACACTGAGTTTGCATCGGAATTAAATTCAAAAAGCACAATGCCGACTAAAGTACAAGAGGACTGACACTCTCACTTTCTATGATTTGAACCTCTCCTGTGAGTCCAGTTTTAGATTCCGATGCTTCACTTCAGGTTTACTGTATCCCTTGGACCTTCTTATTGACGATGAAACACAGATATTACATCCGAATTTAATACAAAAGGCACAATGCCGACTTAAGTAAAAGAGTACTGACACTCTCATTTTCTATGATTTGAACCTCTCCTGTGAGTCCAGTTTTAGATTCCGATGCTTCACATCAGGTTTACTGTATACCTTGCCCCTTCTTTTTGACGATGAAACACAGAAATTGCATCCGAATTTAATACAAGAGGCACAATGCAGACCTAAGTACAAGAGGACTGACACTCTCACTTTCCCTGTTTTGAACCTCTCCTGTGACTCCGGTTTTAGATTCCGATGCTTCACTTCAGGTTTACTGTATACCTTGCACCTTCTTATTGACAATGAAACACAGAAATTGCATCCGAATTTAGCACAATAGGCACAATGTCGATATAAGTACAAGAGGACTGACACTTTCACTTTCTACGATTTGAACCTCTCCTGTGAGTCCAGTTGTAGATTCCGATGCTTCGCTTCAGGTTTACTGTATACCTTGACCTTCTTATTGAAGATGAAACACAGAAATTGCATCCGAATTTAATACAAAATGCACAATGCAGACTTAAGTACAAGAGGACTGACACTCTCACTTCCTACGATTTGAACCTCTCCTGTGAGCCCAGTTTTAGATTCCGATGCTTCACTTCAGATTTACTGAATATCTTGTACATTCGTATTGACGATGAAACACAGAAATTGCATCCGAATTTAATACAAAGGCACAATGCCGACTTAAGTACAAGAGGACTGACACTCTCACGTTCTACGATTTGAACCTGTCCTGTGAATCCAGTTTTCGATTCCGATGCTTCACTTCAGGTTTACTGAATATCTTGCACATTCTTATTGACGATGAAACACAGAAATTGCATCCGAATTTAATACAAACGGCACAATGCCGACTTAAGTACAAGAGGACTGACACTCTCGCGTTCTACGATCTGAAACTGTCCGGTGAGTCCAGTTTTGGATTTCGATGCTTCACTTCAGGTTTACTGTATCCCTTGGACCTTCTTATTGACGACGAAACATAGAAATTGCATCCGAATTATATACAAAAGGCACAATGACGACTTAAGTAAAAGAGGACTGACACTCTCACTTTCTATCATTTGAACCTCCCCTGTGAGTCTAGTTTTAGATTCCGATGTTTCACTTGAGGTTTACTGTATACCTGGGGCCCTCTTATTGACGATGAAACACTGAAATTGCATCCAAATTTAATACAAAAGGCACAATGCCGACTTAAGTAAAAGAGGACTGACACTCTCACTTTCTTTGATTTGAACCTCTCCTGTGAGCCCAGTTTTAGATTCCGATGCTTCACTTCAGGTTTACTGTATCCCTTGGACCATCTTATTGACGATGCAACACAGAAATTGCATCCGAATTCAATACAAAAGACACAATGCCGACTTAAGTACAAGAGGACTGACACTCTCACTTTCTTTGATATGAACCTCTCCTGTGAGTCCGGCTTTAGATTCCGATGCTTCGCTTCAGGTTTACTGAATATCTTGCCCATTCTTATCGACGACGAAACACAGAAATTGCATCCATATTTAATACAAAAATCACAATGCCGAAATAAGTACAAGAGGACTGACACTCTCACGTTCTACGATTTGAACCTGTCCGGTGAGACCAGTTTTCGATTCCGATGCTTTACTTCAGA
Source organism: Schistocerca americana (assembly GCF_021461395.2). Taxonomy (NCBI): domain Eukaryota; kingdom Metazoa; phylum Arthropoda; class Insecta; order Orthoptera; family Acrididae; genus Schistocerca; species Schistocerca americana. The sequence continues at coordinate 60,445,918 of NC_060125.1, read as the reverse complement.
TTTACTGTATCCCTTGGACCTTCTTATTGACAACGAAACACAGAAATTGCATCCGAATTTAATACAAAAGGCACAATGCCGACTAAAGTACAAGAGGACTGACACTCTCACTTTCTACGATTTGAACCTCACCTGTGAGTCCAGTTTTAGATTCCGATGCTTCACGTCAGGTTTACTGTTTACCTTGCTCCTTCATTTTGACGATGAAACACAGAAAATGCATTCGAATTTAATACAAAAGGCACAATGCCGTCTGAAGTACAAGAGGACTGACACTCTCACATTCCGTGATTTGAACCTCTCCTATGAGTCCGGTTTAAGATTCCGATGCCTCACTTCAGGTTTACTGTATACCTTGCACCTTCTTATTGACGATGAAACACAGAAATTGCATTCGAATTTAGTACAATAGGCACAATGCCGATTTAAGTACAAGAGGACTGACCCATTCACTTTCTACGATTTGAACCTCTCCTGTGAGTCCAGTTTTAGATTCCGATGCTTCACTTCAGGTTTACTGAATATCTTGCACATTCTTATCGACGATGAAACACAGAAATTGCATCCGAATTTAATACAAAAGGCACAATGCCGACTTAAGTAAAAGAGGACTGACACTCTCACTTTTTATGATGTGAACCTCTCCTGTGAGACCAGTTTTCGATTCCGATGCTTCACTTCAGGTTTACTGTATCCCTTGGACCATCTTATTGACGATGAAACACAGAAATTGCATCCGAATTCAATACAAAAGGCACAATGCCGACTTAAGTACTAGAGGACTGACACTCTCATTTTCTTTGATTTGAACCTCTCCTGTGAGTCCAGTTTTAGATTCCGATGCTTCACTTCAGGTTTACTGTATCCCTTGATCCTTCATATTGACGATGAAACACAGAGTTTGCATCCGAATTTAATACAAAAGGCACAATGCCGACTTAAGTACAAGAGGACTGACACTCTAACTTTGTATGATTTGAACCTCTCCTGTGAGTCCAGTTTTAGATTCCGATGCTTCACTTCAGGTTTACTGTATCCCTTGGACCTTCTTATTGACGATGAAACACAGAAATTGCATCACAATTTAATGCAAAAGGCACAATGCCGACTTAAGTAAAAGAGGACTGACACTCTCACTTTCTGTGATTTAAACCTCTCCTGTGAGTCCAGTTTTAGATTCCGATGCTAAGTTCAGGTATACTGTATACCTTTGACCTTCTTATTGACGATGAGACACAGTAATTGCATCCGAATTTAATACAAAAGGCACAATGCCGACTTAAGTACAAGAGGACCGACACTCTAACTGTCTATGTTTTGAACCTCTCCTGTGTGTCAAGTTTTGAATTTCGAAGCTTCATTTCAGGTTTACTGTATCCCTTGGACCTTCTTATTTACGATGAAACACAGAGTTTGCATCGGAATTTAATTCAAAAAGCACAATGCCGACTAAAGTACAAGAGGGGTGACACTCTCACTTTCTATGATTTGAACCTCTCCTGTGAGTCCAGTTTTAGATTCTGATGCTTCACTTCAGGTATACTGTATCGCTTGGACCTTCCTATTGACGATGAAACACAGATATTACATCCGAATTTAATACAAAAGGCACAATGCCGACTTAAGTAAAAGAGTACTGACACTCTCATTTTCTACGATTTGAACCTCTCCTGTGTGTCCAGTTTTAGATTCCGATGCTTCGCTTCAGGTTTACTGAATATCTTGCACATTCTTATTGACGATGAAACACAGAAATTGCATCCGAATTTAATACAAAAGGCACAATGCCGACTTAAGTACAAGAGGACTGACACTCTCACGTTCTACGATTTGAACCTGTCCTGTGAGTCCAGTTTTCGATTCCGATGCTTCACTTCAGCTTTACTGAATATCTTGCACATTCTTATTGACGATGAAACACAGAAATTGCATCCGAATTGAATACAAACGGCACAATGCCGACTTAAGTACAAGAGGACTGACACTCTCGCGTTCTACGATTTGAAACTGTCCGGTGAGTCCAGTTTTCGATTCCGATGCTTCACTTCAGGTTTACTGTATCCCTTGGACCTTCTTATTGACGACGAAACACAGATATTGCATCCGAATTTAATACAAAAGGCACAATGACGACTTAAGTAAAAGAGGACTGACACTCTCACTTTCTATCATTTGAACCTCTCCTGTGAGTCTAGTTTTAGATTCCGATGCTTCACTTGAGGTTTACTGTATACCTGGGGCACTCTTATTGAACATGAAACACTGAAATTGCATCCGAATTTAATATAAAAGGCACAATGCCGACTTAAGTAAAAGAGGACTGACACTCTCACTTTCTTTGATTTGAACCTCTCCTGTGAGTCCAGTTTTAGATTCCGATTTTTCACTTCAGGTTTACTGTATCCCTTGGACCATCGTATTGACGATGAAACACAGAAATTGCATCCGAATTCAATACAAAAGACACAATGCCGACTTAAGTACAAGAGGACTGACACTCTCACTTTCTTTGATCTGAACCTCTCCTGTGAGTCCGGTTTTAGATTCCGATGCTTCACTTCAGGTTTACTGTATACCTTGCACCTTCTTATTGACGATGAAACACAGAAATTGCTTCCGAATTTTGTACAATAGGCAGAATGTCGATTTAAGTACAAGAACACTGACACTTTCGCTTTCTACGATTTGAAACTCTCCTGTGAGTCCAGTTTTAGATTCCGATGTTTCGCTTCAGGTTCACTGTATACCTTGCACCTTCTTATTGAAGATGAAACACAGAAATTGCATCCGAATTTTATGCAAAATGCACAATGCAGACTTAAGTACAAGCGGAGTTACACTCTCACTTTCTACGATTTGAACCTCTCCTGGAGCCCTGTTTTAGATTCCGATGCTTCACTTCAGGTTTACTGAATATCTTGCACATTCTTATTGACGATGAAACACAGAAATTGCATCCGAATTTATTACAAAAGGCACAATGCCGACTTAAGTACAAGAGGACTGACACTCTCACGTTCTACGATTTGAACCTGTCCTGTGAGTCCAGTTTTCGATTCTGATGCTTCACTTCTGGTTTACTGAATATCTTGCATATTCTTATTGACGATGAGACACAGTAAATGCATCCGAATTTAATACAAAAGGCACAATGCCGACTTAAGTACAAGAGGACCGACACTCTAACTTTCTATGTTTTGAACCTCTCCACTGGGTCCAGTTTTAGATTCCGATGCTTCACTGCAGGTTTACTGTATCCCTTGGACCTTCTTATTTGCGATGAAACACAGAGTTTGCATCCGAATTTAATACAAAAGGCACAATGCCGACTTAAGTACAAGAGGACTGACACTCTAATTTTCCATGATTTGCACCTCTCCTACGAGTCCAGTTTTTGATTCCAATGCTTCACTTCAGGTATACTGTATCCCTTGGACCATCTTATTGACGATGAAACACAGAAATTGCACCGAATTCAATACAAAAGGCACAATGCCGACTTAAGTAAAAGAGGACTGACACTCTCACTTTCTTTGATTTGAACCTCTCCTGTGAGTCCAGTTCTAGATTCCGATGCTTCACTTCAGGTTTGCAGTATACCTTGGACCTTCTTATTGACGATGAAACACAAAAATTGCATCCGAATTTAATACAAAATGCAGAATGCCAACTTAAGTACAAGAGGACTGACACTCTAACTTTCTATGTTTTGAACCTCTCCTGTGAGTCCGGTTTTAGATTCCGATGCTTCACTTCAGGTTTACTGTATACCTTGCACCTTCTTATTGACGATGAAACACAGAAATTGCTTCCGAATTTTGTACAATAGGCACAATGTCGATTTAAGTACAAGAGGACTGACACTTTCACTTTCTACGATTTGAACCTCTCCTGTGAGTCCAGTTTTAGATTCCGATGCTTCGCTTGAGGTTCACTGTATACCTTGCACCTTCTTATTGAAGATGAAACACAGAAATTGCATCCGAATTCAATACAAAAGACACAATGCCGACTTAAGTACAAGTGGACTGACACTCTCTCTTTCTTTGATTTGAACCTCTCCTGTGAGTCCAGTTTTAGATTCCGATGCTTCACTTCAGGTTTACTGTATCCCTTGGACCATCTTATTGACGATGAAACACAGAAATTGCATCCGAATTCAATACAAAAGGCACAATTCCGACTTAAGTACAAGAGGACTGACACTCTCACTTTCTTTCATTTGAACCGCTCCTGTGAGTCCAGTTTTAAATTCCGATGCTTCACCTCAGGTTTACTGTATCCCTTGGACCTTCTTATTTGCGATGAAACACAGAGTTTGCATCCGAATTTAATACAAAATGCACAATGCCAACTTAAGTACAAGAGGACTGACACTCTAACTTTCCATGATTTGAACCTCTCCTATGAGTCCAGTTTTAGATTCCGATGCTTCACTTCAGGTTTACTGTATCCCTTGGACCATCTTATTGACGATGAAACACAGAAATTGCATCCGAATTCAATACAAAAGACACAATGATGACTTAAGTACAAGAGGACTGCCACTCTCACTTTCTTTGATTTGAACGTCTCCTGTGAGCCTAGTATTAGATTCCGATGCTTCACTTCAGGTTTACTGTATCCCTTGGACAATCTTATTTACGATGAAACACTGAGTTTGCATCGGAATTAAATTCAAAAAGCACAATGCCGACTTCAGTACAAGAGGACTGACACTCTCACTTTCTTTGATTTGAACCTCTCCTTTGAGTCCAGTTCTAGATTCCGATGCTTCACTTCAGGTTTGCAGTATACCTTGGACCTTCTTATTGACGATGAAACACAAAAATTGCATCCGAATTTAATACAAAATGCAGAATGCCAACTTAAGTACAAGAGGACTGACACTCTAACATTCTATGATTTGAACCTCTCCTGTGATTCCAGTTTTAGATTCCGATGCTTCACTTCAGGTTTACAGCATCCCTTGGACCTTCTTTTTGACGATGAAACACAGAAATTGCATCCAAATTTAATATCAAAGGCACAATGCCGACTTAAGTACAAGAGGACTGACACTCTCACTTTCTATGATTTGAACCTCTCCTGTGAGACCAGTTTTAGATTCAGATGCTTCACTTCAGGTTTACTGTATACCTTGCACCTTTTTATTGACGATGAAACACAGAAATTGCATCGGAATTAAATCCAAAAATCACAAAGCCGACTTAAGTACAAGAGGACTGACAATCTAACTTTCTAAGATTTGAACCTCTCCTGCGAGTCCAGTTTTAGATTCCGATGCTACCCTTCAGGTTTGCTGTATAACTTGGACCTTCTTATTGACGATGAAACACAGAAATTGCATCCGAATTTAATACAAAAGGCACAATGCCGACTTAAGTAAAAGAGGACTGACACTCTCACTTTCTGTGATTTGAACCTCTCGTGTGAGTCCAGTTTTAGATTCCGATGAAACACTTTAGGTTTACTGTATACCTTTGACCTTCTTCCTGACGATGAGACACAGTAATTGCATCCGAATTTAATACAAAAGGCACAATGCCGACTTAAGTACAAGAGGACCGACACTCTAACTTTCTATGATTTGAACCTCTCCTATGAGTCCAGTTTTAGATTCCGATGCTTCACTTCGGGTTTACTGCATCCCTTGGACCTTCTTATTGACGATGAAACACAGAAATTGCATCCGAATTTAATACAAAAGGCACATTGCCGACTTAAGTACAAGAGGACTGACACTCTCACGTTCAACGATTTGAACCTGTCCTGTGAGTCCAGTTTTCGATTCCGATGCTTCACTTCAGGTTTACTGTATCCCTTGGACCTTCTTATTGACGACGAAACACAGATATTGCATCCGAATTTAATACAAAAGGCACAATGACGACTTAAGTAAAAGAGGACTGACACTCTCACTTTCTATCATTTGAACCTCTCCTGTGAGTCTAGTTTTAGATTCCGATGCTTCACTTGAGGTTTACTGTATACCTGGGGCCCTCTTATTGAAGATGAAACACTGAAATTGCATCCGAATTTAATACAAAAGGCACAATGCCGACTTAAGTAAAAGAGGACTGACACTCTCACTTTCTTTGATTTGAACCTCTCCTGTGAGTCCAGTTTTAGATTCCGATGCTTCACTTCAGGTTTACTGTATCCCTTGGACCATCGTATTGACGATGAAACACAGAAATTGCATCCGAATTCAATACAAAAGACACAATGCCGACTTAAGTACAAGAGGACTGACACTCTCACTTTCTTTGATCTGAACCTCTCCTGTGAGTCCGGTTTTAGATTCCGATGCTTCACTTCAGGTTTACTGTATACCTTGCACCTTCTTATTGACGATGAAACACAGAAATTGCTTCCGAATTTTGTACAATAGGCACAATGTCGATTTAAGTACAAGAGGACTGACACTTTCACTTTCTACGATTTGAACCTCTCCTGTGAGTCCAGTTTTGGATTCCGATGCTTCGCTTCAGGTTCACTGTATACCTTGCACCTTCTTATTGAAGATGAAACACAGAAATTGCATCCGAATTTTATGCAAAATGCACAATGCAGACTTAAGTACAAGCGGACTTACACTCTCACTTTCTACGATTTGAACCTGTCCTGTGAGTCCAGTTTTCGATTCTGATGCTTCACTTCTGGTTTACTGAATATCTTACACATTCTTATTGACGATGAGACACAGTAATTGCATCCGAATTTAATACAAAAGGCACAATGCCGACTTAAGTACAAGAGGACAGACACTCTAACTTTCTATGTTTTGAACCTCTCCAGTGGGTCCAGTTTTAGATTCCGATGCTTCACTGCATTTTTACTGTATCCCTTGGACCTTCTTATTTGCGATGAAACACAGAGTTTGCATCCGAATTTAATACAATAGGCACAATGCCGACTTAAGTACAAGAGGACTGACACTCTAACTTTCCATGATTTGAACCTCTCCTATGAGTCCAGTTTTAGATTCCAATGCTTCACTTCAGGTATACTGTATCCCTTGGACCATCTTATTGACGATGAAACACAGAAATTGCATCCGAATTCAATACAAAAGGCACAATGCCGACTTAAGTAAAAGAGGACTGACACTCTCACTTTCTTTGATTTGAACCTCTCCTGTGAGTCCAGTTCTAGATTCCGATGCTTCACTTCAGGTTTGCAGTATACCTTGGACCTTCTTATTGACGATGAAACACAAAAATTGCATCCGAATTTAATACAAAATGCAGAATGCCAACTTAAGTACAAGAGGACTGACACTCTAAATTTCTATGTTTTGAACCTCTCCTGTGAGTCCGGTTTTAGATTCCGATGCTTCACTTCAGGTTTACTGTATACCTTGCACCTTCTTATTGACGATGAAACACAGAAATTGCTTCCGAATTTTGTACAATAGGCACAATGTCGATTTAAGTACAAGAGGACTGACACTTTCACTTTCTACGATTTGAACCTCTCCTGTGAGTCCAGTTTTAGATTCCGATGCTTCGCTTCAGGTTCGCTGTATACCTTGCACCTTCTTATTGAAGATGAAACACAGGAATTGCATCCGAATTCAATACAAAAGACACAATGGCGACTTAAGTAAAAGAGGACTGACACTCTCACTTTCTGTGATTTGAACCTCTCCTGTGAGTCCAGTTTTAGATTCCGATGCCACACTTCAGGTTTACTGTATACCTTTGACCTTCTTATTGACGATGAGACACAGTAATTGCATCCGAATTTAATACAAAAGGCACAATGCCGACTTAAGTACAAGAGGACCGACACTCTAACTGTCTATGTTTTGAACCTCTCCTGTGAGTCCGGTTTTAGATTCCGATGCTTCACTTCAGGTTTACTGAATATCTTGCACATTCTTATTGACGATGAAACACAGAAATTGCATCCGAATTTATTACAAAAGGCACAATGACGACTTAAGTAAAAGAGGACTGACACTCTCACTTTCTATCATTTGAACCTCTCCTGTGAGTCTAGTTTTAGATTCCGATGCTTCACTTGAGGTTTACTGTATACCTGGGGACCTCTTATTGAAGATGAAACACTGAAATTGCATCCGAATTTAATACAAAAGGCACAATGCCGACTTAAGTAAAAGAGGACTGACACTCTCACTATCTTTGATTTGAACCTCTCTTGTGAGTCCAGTTCTAGATTCCGATGCTTCACTTCAGGTTTGCAGTATACCTTGGACCTTCTTATTGACGATGAAACACAAATATTGCATCCGAATTTAATACAAAATGCAGAATGCCAACCTTAGTACAAGAGGACTGACACTCTAACTTTCTATGTTTTGAACCTCTCCTGTGAGTCCGGTTTTAGATTCCGATGCTTCACTTCAGGTTTACTGTATACCTTGCACCTTCTTATTGACGATGAATCACAGAAATTGCTTCCGAATTTTGTACAATAGGCACAATGTCGATTTAAGTACAAGAGGACTGACACTTTCACTTTCTACGATTTGAACCTCTCCTGTGGGTCCAGTTTTAGATTCAGATGCTTCGCTTGAGGTTCACTGTATACCTTGCACCTTCTTATTGAAGATGAAACACAGAAATTGCATCCGAATTCAATACAAAAGACACAATGCCGACTTAAGTACAAGTGGACTGACATTCTCTCTTTCTTTGATTTGAACCTCTCCTGTGAGTCCAGTTTTAGATTCCGATGCTTCACTTCAGGTTTACTGTATCCCTTGGACCATCTTAATGACGATGAAACACAGAAATTGCATCCGAATTCAATACAAAAGGCACAATTTTGACTTAAGTACAAGAGGACTGACACTCTCACTTTCTTTCATTTGAACCTCTCCTGCGAGTCCAGCTTTAGATTCCGATGCTTCACTTCAGGTTTACTGTATCACTTTGACCTTCTTATTGATGATGAAACACAGAAATTGCATCCGAATTTAACACAAAATGCACAATGCCGACTTAAGTAAAAGAGGACTGACACTCTCACTTTCTGTGATTTGAACCTCTCCCGTGAGTCCAGTTTTAGATTCCGATGCCACACTTCAGGTTTACTATATACCTTTGACCTTCTTATTGACGATGAGACACAATAATTGCATCCGAATTGAATACAAAAGGCACAATGCCGACTTAAGTACAAGAGGACCGACACTCTAACTGTCTATGTTTTTAACCTCTCCTGTGAATCCCGTTTTAGATTCCGATGCTTCACCCCAGGTTTACTGTATCCCTTGGACCTTCTTATTTGCGATGAAACACAGAGTTTGCATCCGAATTTAATACAAAAGGCACAATGCCAACTTAAGTACAAGAGGACTGACACTCTAACTTTCCATGATTTGAACCTCTCCTATGAGTCCAGTTTTAGATTCCGATGCTTCACTTCAGGTTTACTGTATCCCTTGGACCATCTTATTGACGATGAAACACAGAAATTGCATCCGAATTCAATACAAAAGACACAATGATGACTTAAGTACAAGAGGACTGCCACTCTCACTTTCTTTGATTTGAACCTCTCCTGTGAGCCTAGTATTAGATTCCGATGCTTCATTTCAGGTTTACTGTATCCCTTGGACAATCTTATTTACGATGAAACACTGAGTTTGCATCGGAATTAAATTCAAAAAGCACAATGCCGACTTAAGTACAAGAGGACTGACACTCTCACTTTCTTTGATTTGAACCTCTCCTTTGAGTCCAGTTCTAGATTCCGATGCTTCACTTCAGGTTTGCAGTATACCTTGGACCATCTTATTGACGATGAAACACAAAAATTGCATCCGAATTTAATACAAAATGCAGAATGCCAACTTAAGTACAAGAGGACTGACACTCTAACTTTCTATGATTTGAACCTCTCCTGTGATTCCAGTTTTAGATTCCGATGCTTCACTTCAGGTTTTCAGTATCCCTTGGACCTTCTTTTTGACGATGAAACACAGAAATTGCATCCAAATTTAATATCAAAGGCACAATGCCGACTTAAGTACAAGAGGACTGACACTCTCACTTTCTATGATTTGAACCTCTATTGTGAGACCAGTTTTAGATTCAGATGCTTCACTTCAGGTTTACTGTATACCTTGCACCTTTTTATTGACGATGAAACACAGAAATTGCATCGGAATTAAATCCAAAAATCACAAAGCCGACTTAAGTACAAGTGGACTGACACTCTAACTTTCTAAGATTTGAACCTCTCCTGTGAGTCCAGTTTTAGATTCCGATGCTACACTTCAGGTTTGCTGTATAACTTGGACCTTCTTATTGACGATGAAACACAGAAATTGCATCCGAATTTAATACAAAAGGCACAATGCCGACTTAAGTAAAAGAGGACTGACACTCTCACTTTCTGTGATTTGAACCTCTCCTGTGAGTCCAGTTTTAGATTCCGATGAAACACTTTCGGTTTACTGTATACCTTTGACCTTCTTACTGACGATGAGACACAGTAATTGCATCCGAATTTAATACAAAAGGCACAATGCCGACTTAAGTACAAGAGGACCGACACTCTAACTTTCTATGATTTGAACCTCTCCTATGAGTCCAGTTTTAGATTCCGATGCTTCACTTCGGGTTTACTGCATCCCTTGGACCTTCTTATTGACGATGAAACACAGAAATTGCATCCGAATATAATACAAAAGGCACAATGCCGACTTAAGTAAAAGAGGACTGACATTCTCACTTTTTATGATGTTAACCTCTCCTGTGAGACCAGTTTTAGATTTCGATGCTTCACTTCAGGTTTACTGTATCCCTTGGACCTTCTTATTGACGATGAAACACAGAGTTTGCATCCGATTTGAATACAAAAGGCGCAATGCCGACATAAGTACAAGAGGACTGCCACTCTAACTTTGTATGATTTGAACCTCTCCTGTGAGTCCAGTTTTAGATTCCGATGCTTCACTTCAGGTTTACTGTATCCCTTCGACCTTCTTATGTACGATGAAACACAGTGTTTGCATCCGAATTTAATACAAAAGGCACAATGCCGACTTAAGTACAAGAGGACTGACACTCTAACTTTCTATGATTTGAACCTCTCCGATGAGTCCAGTTTTAGATTCCGATGCTTCACTTCGGGTTTACTGTATCCCTTGGACCTTCTTATTGACGATGAAACACAGAAATTGCATCCGAATTTAATACAAAAGTCACAATGCCGACTTAAGTGAAAGAGGACTGACACTCTCACTTTTTATGATGTTAACCTCTCCTGTGAGACCAGTTTTAGATTTCGATGCTTCAGTTCAGGTTTACTGTATCCCTTGGACCTTCTCAATGACGATGAAACACAGAGTTTGCATCCGAATTGAATACAAAAGGCGCAATGCCGACATAAGTACAAGAGGACTGGCACTCTAACATTGTATCATTTGAACCTCTCTTCTGAGTCCAGTTTTAGATTCCGATGCTTCACTTCAGGTTTACTGTATCCCCTGGACCTTCATATTGACGATGAAACAAAGAAATTGCATCCGAATTTAATACAAAAGGCACAATGCCGACTTAAGTAAAAGAGGACTGACACTCTCACTTTCTGTGATTTGAACCTCTCCTCTGAGTCCAGTTTTAGATTCCGATGCTACACTTCAGGTTTACTGTATACCTTTGACCTTCTTATTGACGATGAGACACAGTAATTGCATCCGAATTTAATACAAAAGGTACAATGCCGACTTAAGTTCAAGAGGACCGATACTCTAACTGTCTATGTTTTTGAACCTCTCCTGTGAGTCCAGTTTTAGATTCCGATGCTTCACTTCAGGTTTACTGTATCCCTTGGACCTTCTTCTTTACGATGAAACACTGAGTTTGCATCGGAATTAAATTCAAAAAGCACAATGCCGAGTTAAGTACAAGAGGACTGACACTCTCAATTTCTATGATTTGAACCTCTCCTGTGAGTCCAGTTTTAGATTCCGATGCTTCTTTTCAGGTTTACTGTATACCTTGCACCTTCTTTTTGACGATGAAACACAGAAATTGCATCCGAATTTAATACAAAAGGCACAATGCCGACTTAAGTGCAAGAGGATTGACACTCTCACTTTCCATGATATTAACCTCTCCTGTGAGTCCGGTGTTAGATTCCGATGCTTCACTTCAGGTTTACTGTACACCTTGCACCTTCTTATTGACGATGAAACACAGAAATTGCATCCGAATTTAGTACAATAGGCACAATGCCGATTTAAGTACAAGAGGACTGACACTTTCACTTTCTACGATATGAACCTCTCCTGTGAGTCCAGTTTTAGATTCCGATGCTTCACTTCAGGTTTACTGTATGCCTTGCACCTTCTTATTGAAGATGAAACACAGAAATTGCATCCGAGGTTAATACAAAATGCTCAATGCCGACTTAAGTACAAGAGGACTGACACTCTCACTTTCTACGATTTCAACCTCTCCTGTGAGCCCAGTTTTAGATTCCGATGCTTCACTTCAGGTTTACTGTATATCTTGCACATTCTTACTGACGATGAAACACAGAAATTGCATCCGAATTTGATACAAAAGGTACAATGCCGACTTAAGTACAGGAGGAGTGACACTCTCACGTTCTACGTTTTGAACCTGTCCTGTGAGTCCAGTTATATTCCGATGTTTCACTTTAGGTTTACTGTATCCCTTGGACCTTCTTATTGACGAAGAAACACAGAAATTGCATCCGAATTTAATACAAAAGTCTTAATGCCGACTTAAGTAAAAGAGGACTGACACTCTCACTTTCTATGATTTGAACCTCTCCTGTGAGTCTAGTTTAAGATTCCGATGCTTCACTTCAGGTTTACTGTATCCCTTGGACCTTCTTATAGACGATGAAACACAGAGTTTGCATCCGAATTTAATACAAAAGGCAGAATGCCGACTTAAGTACAAGAGCACTGACACTTTAACCTTGTATGATTTGAACCTCTCTTGTGAGTCCAGTTTTAGATTCCGATGCTTCACTTCAGGTTTACAGTATCCCTTGGACCATCTTATTGACGATGAACCACAGAAATGGCATCCGAATTTAATACAAAAGGCACAATGCCGACTTAAGTAAAAGAGGACTGACACTCTCACTTTCTGTGATTTGAACCTCTCCTGTGAGTCCAGTTTTGAACTCCGATGCTACACTTCAGGTTCACTGTATACCTTTGACCTTCTTATTGACGATGAAACACATAAATTGCATCCGAATTTAATACCAAAGGCACAATGCCGACTTATGTACAAGAGTACTGACACTCTCACTTTCTATGATTTGAACCTCTCCTGTGAGACCAGTTTTAGATTCAGATGCTTCACTTCAGGTTTACTGTATCCCTAGGACCTTCTTATTGACGATGAAACACAGAAATTGCATTCGAATTTAATACAAAGTTCACAATGCCGACTTATGTACAAGAGGACTAACGCTGTCACTATCTATGATTTGAACCTCTCCTGTGAGTCCAGTTTCAGATTCCGATGCTTCACTTCAGGTTTACTGTATCCCTTGGACATCTTATTGACGATGAAACACAGAAATTGCATCCGAATTTAATACAAAAGGCACAATGCCGACTTAAGTAAAAGAGGACTGACATTCTCACTTTTTATGATGTTAACCTCTCCTGTGAGACCAGTTTTAGATTTCGATGCTTCACTTCAGGTTTACTGTATCCCTTGGACCTTCTTATTTACGATGAAACACAGAGTTTGCATCCGATTTGAATACAAAAGGCGCAATGCCGACATAAGTACAAGAGGACTGCCACTCTAACTTTGTATGATTTGAACCTCTCCTGTGAGTCCAATTTTAGATTCCGATGCTTCACTTCAGGTTTACTGTATCCCTTGGACCTTCTTATGTACGATGAAACACAGAGTTTGCATTCGAATTTAATACAAAAGGCACAATGCCGACTTAAGTACAAGAGGACTGACACTCTAACTTTCTATGATTTGAATCTCTCCAATGAGTCCAGTTTTAGATTCCGATGCTTCACTTTGGGTTTACTGTATCCCTTGGACCTTCTTATTGACGATGAAACACAGAAATTGCATCCGAATTTAATACAAAAGTCACAATGCCGACTTAAGTAAAAGAGGACTGACACTCTCACTTTTTATGATGTTAACCTCTCCTGTAAGACCAGTTTTAGATTTCGATGCTTCACTTCAGGTTTACTGTATCCCTTGGACCTTCTCAATGACGATGAAACACAGAGTTTGCATCCGAATTGAATACAAAAGGCGCAATGCCGACATAAATACAAGAGGACTGGCACTCTAACTTTGTATCATTTGAACCTCTCTTCTGAGTCCAGTTTTAGATTCCGATGCTTCACTTCAGGTTTACTGTATCCCCTGGACCTTCATATTGACGATGAAACAAAGAAATTGCATCCGAATTTAATACAAAAGGCACAATGCCGACTTAAGTAAAAGAGGACTGACACTCTCACTTTCTGTGATTTGAACCTCTCCTCTGAGTCCAGTTTTAGATTCCGATGTTACACTTCAGGTTTACTGTATACCTTTGACCTTCTTATTGACGATGAGACACAGTAATTGCATCCGAATTTAATACAAAAGGCACAATGCCGACTTAAGTTCAAGAGGACCGATACTCTAACTGTCTATGTTTTTGAACCTCTCCTGTGAGTCCAGTTTTAGATTCCGATGCTTCACTTCAGGTTTACTGTATCCCTTGGACCTTCTTCTTTACGATGAAACACTGAGTTTGCATCGGAATTAAATTCAAAAAGCACAATGCCGACTTAAGTACAAGAGGACTGACACTCTCAATTTCTATGATTTGAACCTCTCCTGTGAGTCCAGTTTTAGATTCCGATGCTTCTTTTCAGGTTTACTGTATACCTTGCACCTTCTTTTTGACGATGAAACACAGAAATTGCATCCGAATTTAATACAAAAGGCACAATGCCGACTTATGTACAAGAGGATTGACACTCTCACTTTCCATGATATTAACCTCTCCTGTGAGTCCGGTGTTAGATTCCGATGCTTCACTTCAGGTTTACTGTATACCTTGCACCTTCTTATTGACGATGAAACACAGAAATTGCATCCGAATTTAGTACAATAGGCACAATGCCGATTTAAGTACAAGAGGACTGACACTTTCACTTTCTACGATATGAACCTCTCCTGTGAGTCCAGTTTTAGATTCCGATGCTTCACTTCAGGTTTACTGTATGCCTTGCACATTCTTACTGACGATGAAACACAGAAATTGCATCCGAATTTGATACAAAAGGCACAATGCCGACTTAAGTACAGGAGGAGTGACACTCTCACGTTCTACGATTTGAACCTGTCCTGTGAGTCCAGTTTTATTCCGATGTTTCACTTCAGGTTTACTGTATCCCTTGGACCTTCTTATTGACGAAGAAACACAGAAATTGCATCCGAATTTAATACAAAAGGCTTAATGCCGACTTAAGTAAAAGAGGACTGACACTCTCACTTTCTACGATTTGAACCTCTCCTGTGAGTGTAGTTTAAGATTCCGATGCTTCACTTCAGGTTTACTGTATCCCTTGGACCTTCTTATAGACGATGAAACACAGAGTTTGCATCCGAATTGAATACAAAAGGCGCAATGCCGACATAAGTACAAGAGGACTGGCACTCTAACTTTGTATCATTTGAACCTCTCTTCTGAGTCCAGTTTTAGATTCCGATGCTTCACTTCAGGTTTACTGTATCCCCTGGACCTTCATATTGACGATGAAACAAAGAAATTGCATCCGAATTTAATACAAAAGGCACAATGCCGACTTAAGTAAAAGAGGACTGACACTCTCACTTTCTGTGATTTGAACCTCTCCTCTGAGTCCAGTTTTAGATTCCGATGTTACACTTCAGGTTTACTGTATACCTTTGACCTTCTTATTGACGATGAGACACAGTAATTGCATCCGAATTTAATACAAAAGGCACAATGCCGACTTAAGTTCAAGAGGACCGATACTCTAACTGTCTATGTTTTTGAACCTCTCCTGTGAGTCCAGTTTTAGATTCCGATGCTTCACTTCAGGTTTACTGTATCCCTTGGACCTTCTTCTTTACGATGAAACACTGAGTTTGCATCGGAATTAAATTCAAAAAGCACAATGCCGACTTAAGTACAAGAGGACTGACACTCTCAATTTCTATGATTTGAACCTCTCCTGTGAGTCCAGTTTTAGATTCCGATGCTTCTTTTCAGGTTTACTGTATACCTTGCACCTTCTTTTTGACGATGAAACACAGAAATTGCATCCGAATTTAATACAAAAGGCACAATGCCGACTTATGTACAAGAGGATTGACACTCTCACTTTCCATGATATTAACCTCTCCTGTGAGTCCGGTGTTAGATTCCGATGCTTCACTTCAGGTTTACTGTATACCTTGCACCTTCTTATTGACGATGAAACACAGAAATTGCATCCGAATTTAGTACAATAGGCACAATGCCGATTTAAGTACAAGAGGACTGACACTTTCACTTTCTACGATATGAACCTCTCCTGTGAGTCCAGTTTTAGATTCCGATGCTTCACTTCAGGTTTACTGTATGCCTTGCACCTTCTTATTGAAGATGAAACACAGAAATTGCATCCGAGTTTAATACAAAATGCTCAATGCCGACTTAAGTACAAGAGGACTGACACTCTCACTTTCTACGATTTGAACCTCTCCTGTGAGCCCAGTTTTAGATTCCGATGCTTCACTTCAGGTTTACTGTATATCTTGCACATTCTTACTGACGATGAAACACAGAAATTGCATCCGAATTTGATACAAAAGGCACAATGCCGACTTAAGTACAGGAGGAGTGACACTCTCACGTTCTACGATTTGAACCTGTCCTGTGAGTCCAGTTTTATTCCGATGTTTCACTTCAGGTTTACTGTATCCCTTGGACCTTCTTATTGACGAAGAAACACAGAAATTGCATCCGAATTTAATACAAAAGGCTTAATGCCGACTTAAGTAAAAGAGGACTGACACTCTCACTTTCTACGATTTGAACCTCTCCTGTGAGTGTAGTTTAAGATTCCGATGCTTCACTTCAGGTTTACTGTATCCCTTGGACCTTCTTATAGACGATGAAACACAGAGTTTGCATCCGAATTTAATACAAAAGGCAGAATGCCGACTTAAGTACAAGAGCACTGACACTTTAACCTTGTATGATTTGAACCTCTCCTGTGAGTCCAGTTTTAGATTCCGATGCTTCACTTCAGGTTTACAGTATCCCTTGGACCATCTTATTGACGATGAACCACAGAAATTGCATCCGAATTTAATACAAAAGGCACAATGCCGACTTAAGTAAAAGAGGACTGACACTCTCACTTTCTGTGATTTGAACCTCTCCTGTGAGTCCAGTTTTGGACTCCGATGCTACACTTCAGGTTCACTGTATACCTTTGACCTTCTTATTGACGATGAAACACATAAATTGCATCCGAATTTAATACCAAAGGCACAATGCCGACTTATGTACAAGAGTACTGACACTCTCACTTTCTATGATTTGAACCTCTCCTGTGAGACCAGTTTTAGATTCAGATGGTTCACTTCAGGTTTACTGTATCCCTAGGACCTTCTTATTGACGATGAAACACAGAAATTGCATTCGAATTTAATACAAAATTCACAATGCCGACTTAAGTACAAGAGGACTAACGCTGTCACTATCTATGATTTGAACCTCTCCTGTGAGTCCAGTTTCAGATTCCGATGCTTCACTTCAGGTTTACTGTATCCCTTGGACATCTTATTGACGATGAAACACAGAAATTGCATCCGAATTTAATACAAAAGGCACAATGCCGACTTAAGTACAAGAGGACTGACACTCTCACTTTCTATGATTTGTACCTCTCCTGTGAGACCAGTTTTAGATTCAGATGCTTCACTTCAGGTTTACTGTATCCCTAGGACCTTCTTATTGACGATGAAACACAGAAATTGCATCCGAATTTGATACAAAAGGCACAATGCCGACTTAAGTACAGGAGGAGTGACACTCTCACGTTCTACGATTTGAACCTTTCCTGTGAGTCCAGTTTTAGATTCCGATGCTTCACTTCAGGTTTACTGTATGCTTTGCACCTTCTTTTTGACGATGAAACACAGAAATTGCATCCGAATTTAATACAAAAGGCACAATGCCGACTTAAGTACAAGAGGACTGACACTCTCGCTTTCCATGATTTTTACCTCTCCCGTGAGTCCGGTGTTAGATTCCGATGCTTCACTTCAGGTTTACTGTATACCTTGCACCTTCTTATTGACGATGAAACACAGAAATTGCATTCGAAGTTACTACAATAGGCACAATGCCGATTGAAGTACAAGAGGACTGACACTTTCACTTTCTACGATTTGAACCTCTCCTGTGAGTCCAGTTTTAGATTCCGATGCTTCACTTCAGGTTTACTGTATACCTTGCACCTTCTTATTGACGATGAAACACAGAAATTGCATCCGAATTTAGTACAATAGGCACAATGCCGATTTAAGTACAAGAGGGCTGCCACTTTCACTTTCTACGATTTGAACCTCTCCTGTGAGTCCAGTTTTAGATTCCGATGGCTCACTTCAGGTTTACTGTATACCTTGCACCTTCTTATTGAAGATGAAACACAGAAATTGCATCCGAATTTAATACAAAAGGCACAATGCCGACTTAAGTAATAGAGGACTGACACTCTCACTTTCTGTGATTTGAACCACTCCTGTGAGTCCAGTTTTGGATTCCGATGCTACACTTCAGGTTTACTGTATACCTTTGACCTTCCTATTAACGATGAGACACAGTAATTGCATCCGAATTTAATACAAAAGGCACAATGCCGTCTTAAGTAAAAGAGGACTGACACTCTCACTTTCTGTGATTTGAACGACTCCTGTGAGTCCAGTTTTGGATTCCGATGCTACACTTCAGGTTTCCTGTATACCTTTGACCTTCCTATTAACGATGAAACACAGAAATTGCATCCGAAATCAATACAAAAGGCACAATGATGACTTAAGTACAAGAGGACTGAAACTCTAACTTTCTATGATTTGAACCTATGCTGTGAGTCCAGTTTTAGTTTCCGATGCTTCACTTCAGGTTTACTGTATACCTTGGACCTTCTTACTGACGATGAAAAACAGCAATTGCATCCGAATTTAATACAAAAGGCACAATGCCGACTTAAGTAAAAAAGGACTGACACTCTCACTTTCTGTGATTTGAACCTCTCCTCTGAGTCCAGTTTTAGATTCCGATGCTACACTTCAGGTTTACTGTATACCTTTGACCTTCTTATTGACGATGAGACACAGTAATTGCATCCGAATTTAATACAAAATGCACAATGCCGACCTAAGTACAAGAGGACCGACACTCTAACTGCTTATGTTTTTGAACCACTCCTGTGAGTCCAGTTTTGATTCCGATGCTTCACGTCAGGTTTACTGTATACCTAGTACCTTCTTATTGACGATGAAACACAGAAATTGCATCCGAATATAATACAAAAGGCACAATGCCGTCTTAAGTAAAAGAGGACTGACACTCTCACTTTCTGTGATTTGAACCTCTCCTCTGAGTCCAGTTTTAGATTCCGATGCTACACTTCAGGTTTACTGTATACCTTCGACCTTCTTATTGACGATGAAACACAGAAATTGCATCCGAATTTAATACAAAAGGCACAATGCCAACTTAAGTACAAGAGGATTGACACTCTCACTTTCCATGATTTTAACCTCTCCTGTGAGTCCGGTGTTAGATTCCGATGCTTCACTTCAGGTTTACTGTATACCTTGCACATTCTTATTGACGATGAAACACAGAAATTGCATCCGAATTTAGTACAATAGGCACAATGCCGATTTAAGTACAAGAGGACGGACACTTTCACTTTCTACGATTTGAACCTCTCCTGTTAGTCCAGTTTTAGATTCCGATGCTTCACTTCAGGTTTACTGTATGCCTTGCACCTTGTTATTGAAGATGAAACACAGAAATTGCATCCGAGTTTAATACAAAATGCACAATGCCGACCTAAGTACAAGAGGACTGACACTCTCACTTTCTACGATTTGAACCTCTCCTGTGAGTCTAGTTTAAGATTCCGACGCTTCACTTCAGGTTTAAAGTATCCCTTGGACCTTCTTATTGACGATAAAACACAGAGTTTGCATCCGAATTTAATACAAAAGGCACAATGCCGACTTAAGTACAAGGGCACTGACACTCTAACCTTGTATGATTTGAACCCCTCCTGTCAGTCCAGTTTTAGATTCCGATGCTTCACTTCAGATTTAGTGTATCCCTTGGACCTTCTT
Source organism: Schistocerca americana (assembly GCF_021461395.2). Taxonomy (NCBI): domain Eukaryota; kingdom Metazoa; phylum Arthropoda; class Insecta; order Orthoptera; family Acrididae; genus Schistocerca; species Schistocerca americana. Next base: position 60,425,552 of record NC_060125.1, on the reverse strand, counting down.
ATAGACGATGAAACACAGAAATGGCATCCGAATTTAATACAAAAGGCACAATGCCGACTTAAGTAAAAGAGGACTGACACTATCACTTTCTGTGATTTGAACCTCTCCTGTGAGTCCAGTTTTGGATTCCGATGCTACACTTCAGGTTTACTGTATACCTTTGACCTTCTTATTGTCGATGAAACACATAAATTGCATCCGAATTTAATACCAAAGGCAGAATGCCGACTTATGTACAAGAGTACTGACACTCTCACTCTCTATGATTTGAACCTCTCCTGTGAGACCAGTTTTAGATTCAGATGCTTCACTTCAGGTTTACTGTAACCCTTGGACCTTCTTATTGACGATGAAACACAGAAATTGCATTCGAATTTAATACAAAATTCACAATGCCGACTTAAGTACAAGAGGACTAACTCTGTCACTATCTATGATTTGAACCTCTCCTGTGAGTCCAGTTTCAGATTCCGATGCTTCACTTCAGGTTTACTGTATCCCTTGGACATCTTATTGACGAGGAAACACAGAATTTGCATCCGAATTCAATACAAAAAGCACAATGCCGACTTAAGTGTAAGAGGACTGACACTCTTACTTTCTATGATTTGAACCTATCCTGTGAGTCCACTTTTAGATTCCGATGCTTTACTTCAGGTTCACTGTATCCCTTGGACCTTCTTATTGACGATGAAACACAGAGTTTGCATTCGAATTTAATACAAAAGGCACAATGCCGACTTAAGTACAAGAGGACTGACACACTAACTTTCTATGATTTTAACCTCTCCTGTGAGTCCAGTTTTAGATTCCGATGCTTCACTTCAGGTTTACTGTATCCCTTGGACCTTCTTATTGACGATGAAACACAGAGATTGCATCCGAAATTAAAACAAAATACACAATGCCGACTTAATTAAAAGAGGACTGACACTCTCACTTTCTACGATTCGAACCTTTCCTGTGAGTCCAGATTTAGATTCCGATGCTTCACTTCAGGTTTACTGTGTGCCTTGCACGTTCTTTTTGACGATGAAACACAGAAATTGCATCCGAATTTAATACAAAAGGCACAATGCCGACTTAAGTACAAGAGGACTGACACTCTCACTTTCCATGACTTGAATCTCTCCTGTGAGTCCGGTGTTAGATTCCGATGCTTCACTTCAGGTTTACTGTATACCTTGCACCTTCTTATTGACGATGAAACACAGAAATAGCATCCGAATTTAGTACAATAGGCACAAAGCCGATTTTAGTACAAGAGGACTGACACGTTCACTTTCTACGATTTGAAATTCTCCTGTGAGTCCAGTTTTGGATTCCGATGCTTCACTTCAGGTTTACTGTATACCTTGCACCTTCTTATTGACGATGAAACACAGAAATTGCATCCGAATTTAGTACAATAGGCACAATGCCGATTTAAGTACAAGAGGACTGACACTTTCACTTTCTACGATTTGAACCTCTCCTGTGTGTCCAGTTTTAGATTCCGATGCCTCACTTCAGGTTTACTGTATACCTTGCAAATTCTTATTGAAAATGAAACACAGAAATTGCATCCGAATTTAATACAAAATGCACAATGCCGACTTAAGTACAAGAGGACTGACACTCTCGCTTTCTATGATTTTAACCGCTCCTGTGAGCCCAGTTTTAGATTCTGATGCTTCACTTCAGGTTTACTGTATATTTTGCACATTCGTATTGACGATGAAACACAGAAATTGCATCCGAATTTAATACAAAAGGCTCAATGCCGACTTAAGTATAGGAGGACTGACACTCTCACGTTCTACGATTTGAACCTTTCCTGTGAGTCCAGTTTTAGATTCCGATGCTTCAGTTCAGGTTTACTGTATCCCTTGGACCTTCTTATTGACGTTGAAACACAGAAATTGCATCCGAATTTAATTTAAAATTCACAATGAAGACTTAAGTACAAGAGGACTAACGCTGTCACTATCTATGATTTGAACCTCTACTGTGAGTCCCGTTTCAGATTCCGATGTTTCACTTCAGGTTTACTGTATCCCTTGGACATCATATTGACGATGAAACACAGAAATTGCATCCGAATTCAATACAAAAAGCACAATGCCGACTTAAGTGTTAGAGGACTGACACTCTTACTTTCTATGATTTGAACCTATCCTGTGAGTCCATTTTTAGATTCCGATGCTTTACTTCAGGTTTACTGTATCCCTTGGACCTTCTTATTGACGATGAAACACAGAGTTTGCATTCGTATTTAATACAAAATCACAATGCCGACTTAGTACAAGAGGACTGACACTCTAACTTTCTATGATTTGATCCTCTCCTGTGAGTCCAGTTTTAGATACCGATGCTTCACTTCAGGTTTACTGTATCCCTTGGACCTTCTTATTGACGATGAAACACAGAAATTGCATCCGAATTTAAAACAAAATACACAATGCCGACATAATGAAAAGAGGACTGACACTCTCACTTTCTACGATTTGAACCTTTCCTGTGAGTCCAGTTTTAGATTCCGATGCTTCACTTCAGGTTTACTATATGCCTTGCACCTTCTTTTTGACGATGAAACACAGAAATTGCATCCGAATTTAATACAATAGGCACAATGCCGACTTAAGTACAAGAGGACTGACACTCTCACTTTCCATGATTTGAACCTATCCTGTGAGTCCGGTGTTAGATTCCGATGCTTCACTTCAGGTTTACTGTATACCTTGCACCTTCTTAATGACGATGAAACACAGAAATTGCATCTGAATTTAGTACAATTGGCACAATGCCGATTTAAGTACAAGAGGTCTGACACTTTCACTTTCTACGATTTCAACCTCTCCTGTGAGTCCAGTTTTAGATTCCGATGCTTCACTTCAGGTTTACTGTATACCTTGCACCTTCTTATTGAAGATGAAACACAAAAATTGCATCAGAGTTTAATACAAAATGCACAATGCCGACTTAAGTACAAGAGGACTGACACTCTCACTTTCTACGATTTGAACCTCTCCTGTGAGCCCAGTTTTAGATTCCGATGCTTCACTTCAGGTTTAATGTATATCTTGTACAATCTTATTGACGATGAAACACAGAAATTGCATCCGAATTTAATACAAAGGCACAATGCCGACTTAAGTACAGGAGGACTGACACTCTCACGTTCTACGATTTGAACCTGTCCTGTGAGTCCAGTTTTCGATTCCGATGCTTCACTTCAGGTTTACTGTATCCCTTGGAGTTCTTATTGACGACAAAACACAGAAATTGCATCCGAATATAATACAAAAGGCTTAATGCCGACTTAAGTAAAAGAGGATTGACACTCTCACTTTCTATGATTTGAACCTCTCCTGTGAGTCTAGTTTAAGATTCCGATGCTTCACTTCAGGTTTACTGTATACCTTGCACCTTCTTATTGAAGATGAAACACAATAATTGCATCCGAGTTTAAGACAAAATGCACAATGCCGACTTAAGTACAAGAGGACTGACACTCTTACTTTCTGTGATTTGAACCTCTCCTGTGAGTCCAGTTTTGGATTCCGATGCTACACTTCAGGTTTACTGTATACCTTTGACCTTCTTATTGACGATGAAACACATAAATTGCATCCGAATTTAATACCAAAGGCACCATGCCGACTTATGTACAAGAGTACTGACACTCTCACTTTCTATGATTTGAACCTCTCCTGTGAGACCAGTTTTAGATTCAGATGCTTCACTTCAGGTTTACTGTATCCCTTGGACCTTCTTATTGACGATGAAACACTGAAATTGCATCCGAATTTAAAACAAAATACACAATGCCGACTTAATGAAAAGAGGACTGACACTCTCACTTTCTACGATTTGAACCTTTCCTGTGAGTCCAGTTTTAGATTCCGATGCTTCACTTCAGGTTTACTATATGCCTTGCACCTTCTTTTTGACGATGAAACACAGAAATTGCATCCGCATTTAATACAAAAGGCACAATGCCGACTTAATGAAAAGAGGACTGACACTCTCACTTTCTACGATTTGAACCTTTCCTGTGAGTCCAGTTTTAGATTCCGATGCTTCACTTCAGGTTTACTGTATCCCTTGGACCTTCTTATTGACGATGAAACACAGAAATTGCATCCGAATTTAATACAAAATTCACAATGAAGACTTAAGTACAAGAGGACTAACGCTGTCACTATCTATGATTTGAACCTCTACTGTGAGTCCCGTTTCAGATTCCGATGTTTCACTTCAGGTTTACTGTATCCCTTGGACATCATAATGACGATGAAACACAGAAATTGCATCCGAATTCAATACAAAAAGCACAATGCCGACTTAAGTGTTAGAGGACTGACACTCTTACTTTCTATGATTTGAACCTATCCTGTGAGTCCATTTTTTGATTCCGATGCTTTACTTCAGGTTTACTGTATCCCTTGGACCTTCTTATTGACGATGAAACACAGAGTTTGCATTCGTATTTAATACAAAATCACAATGCCGACTTAGTACAAGAGGACTGACACTCTAACTTTCTATGATTTGATCCTCTCCTGTGAGTCCAGTTTTAGATTCCGATGCTTCACTTCAGGTTTACTGTATCCCTTGGACCTTCTTATTGACGATGATACACAGAAATTTCATCCGAATTTAAAACAAAATACACAATGCCGACTTAATGAAAAGAGGACTGACACTCTCACTTTCTACGATTTGAAACTTTCCTGTGAGTCCAGTTTTAGATTCCGATGCTTCACTTCAGGTTTACTATATGCCTTGCACCTTCTTTTTGACGATGAAACACAGAAATTGCATCCGAATTTAATACAAAAGGCACAATGCCGACTTAAGTACAAGAGGACTGACACTCTCACTTTCCATGATTTGAACCTATCCTGTGAGTCCGGTGTTAGATTCCGATGCTTCACTTCAGGTTTACTGTATACCTTGCACCTTCTTATTGACGATGAAATACAGAAATAGCATCCGAATTTAGCACAATAGGCACAATGCCGATTTAAGTACAAGAGGACTGACACTTTCACTTTCTACGATTTGAACCTCTCCTGTGAGCCCAGTTTTAGATTCTGATGCTTCACTTCATTTTTACTCTATATGTTGCACATTCTTATTGACGATGAAACACAGAAATTGCATCCGAATTTAATACAAAAGGCTCAATGCGGACTTAAGTACAGGAGGACAGACACTCTCACGTTCAACGATTTGATACTGTCCTGTGAGTCCAGTTTTCGATTCCGATGCTTCACTTCAGGTTTACTGTATCCCTTGGACCTTCTTATTGACGACGAAACAAAGAAATTGCATCCGAATTTAATACAAAAGGCACAATGCCGACTTAAGTAAAAGAGGACTGACACTCTCACTTTCTATGATTTGAACCGCTCCTGTGAGTCTAGTTTTAGATTCCGATGCTTCACTTCAGGTTTACTGTATACCTTGCACCTTCTTATTGACGATGAAACAAAGAAATTGCATCCGAATTTAGTACAATAGGCACAATGCCGATTTAAGTACAAGAGGACTGACACTTTCACTTTCTACGATTTGAACCTCTCCTCTGAGTCCAGTTTTAGATTCCGATGCTTCACTTCAGGTTTACTGTATACCTTGCACTTTCTTATTGACGATGAAACAAAGAAATTGCATCCGAATTTAGTACAATAGGCACAATGCCGATTTAAGTACAAGAGGACTGACACTTTCACTTTCTACGATTTGAACCTCTCCTCTGAGTCCAGTTTTAGATTCCGATGCTTCACTTCAGGTTTACTATATGCCTTGCACCTTCTTTTTGACGATGAAACACAGAAATTGCATCCGAATTTAATACAAAAGGCACAATGCCGACTTAAGTACAAGAGGACTGACACTCTCACTTTCCATGATTTGAACCTATCCTGTGAGTCCGGTGTTAGATTCCGATGCTTCACTTCAGGTTTACTGTATACCTTGCACCTTCTTATTGACGATGAAATACAGAAATAGCATCCGAATTTAGCACAATAGGCACAATGCCGATTTAAGTACAAGAGGACTGACACTTTCACTTTCTACGATTTGAACCTCTCCTGTGAGCCCAGTTTTAGATTCTGATGCTTCACTTCATTTTTACTCTATATGTTGCACATTCTTATTGACGATGAAACACAGAAATTGCATCCGAATTTAATACAAAAGGCTCAATGCGGACTTAAGTACAGGAGGACAGACACTCTCACGTTCAACGATTTGATACTGTCCTGTGAGTCCAGTTTTCGATTCCGATGCTTCACTTCAGGTTTACTGTATCCCTTGGACCTTCTTATTGACGACGAAACAAAGAAATTGCATCCGAATTTAATACAAAAGGCACAATGCCGACTTAAGTAAAAGAGGACTGATACTCTCACTTTATGTGATTTGAACCACTCCTGTGAGTCCAGTTTTGGATTCCGATGCTACACGTCAGGTTTACCTTTGACCTTCCTATTAACGATGAGACACAGTAATTGCATCCGAATTTAATACAAAAGGCACAATGCCGACTTAAGTACAAGAGGACCGACACTCTAACTGTCTATGTTTTGAACCTGTCCTGTGAGTCCAGTTTTAGATTCCGATGCTTCACTTCAGGTTTACTGTATCCCTTGGACCTTCTTCTTTACGATGAAACACTGAGTTTGCATCGGAATTAAATTCAAAATGCACAATGCCGACTTAAGTACAAGAGGACTGACACTCTCACTTTCTATGATTTGAACCTGTCCTGTGAGTCCAGTTTTAGATTCCGATGCTTCACTCCAGGTTTACTGTATACCTTGCACCTTCTTATTGAAGATAAAACACAGAAATTGCATCCGAGTTTAATACGAAATGCACAATGCCGACTTAAGTACAAGAGGACTGACTCTCTCACTTTCTACGATTTGAACCTCTCCTGTGAGCCCAGTTTTAGATTCCGATGGTTCACTTCAGGTTTACTGTATATCTTGCACATTCTTATTGACGATGAAATACAGAAATTGCATCCGAATTTAATACAAAAGGCACAATGCCGACTTAAGTACAGGAGGACTGACACTCTCACGTTCTACGATTTGAACCTGTCCTGTGAGTCCAGTTTTCGATTCCAATGCTTCACTTCAGGTTTACTGTATCCCTTGGTCCTTCTTATTGACGACGAAACAAAGAAATTGCATCCGAATTTAATACAAAAGGCTTAATGCCGACTTAAGTAAAAGAGGACTGACACTCTCAGTTCCTATGATTTGAACCTCTCCTGTGAGTCTAGTTAAGATTCCGATGCTTCACTTCAGGTTTACTGTATCCCTTGGACCTTCTTATTGACGATGAAACACAGAAACTGCATTCGAATTTAATACAAAATTCACAATGCCGACTTAAGTACAAGAGGACTAACGCTGTCACTATCTATGATTTGAACCTCTCCTGTGAGTCCAGTTTCAGATTCCGATGCTTCACTTAAGGTTTACTGTATCCCTTGGACATCTTATTGACGATGAAACAAAGAAATTGCATCCGAATTCAATACAAAAAGCACAATGCCGACTTAAGTGTAAGAGGACTGACACTCTTACATTCTATGATTTGAACCTATCCTGTGAGTCCACTTTTAGATTCCGATGCTTTACTTCAGGTTTACGGTATCCCTTGGACCTTCTTATTCACGATGAAACACAGAGTTTGCATTCGAATTTAATACACATGGCACAATGCCGACTTAAGTACAAGAGGACTGATACTCTAACTTTCTATGATTTGATCCTCTCCTGTGAGTCCAGTTTTAGATTCCGATGCTTCACTTCAGGTTTACTGTATCCCTTGGACCTTCTTATTGACGATGAGACACAGAAATTGCATCTGATTTTAAAACAAAATACACAATGCCGACTTAATTAGAAGAGGACTGACACTCTCACTTTCTACGATTTGAACCTTTCCTGTGAGTCCAGTTTTAGATTCCGATGCTTCACTTCAGTTTTACTGTATGTCTTGCACCTTCTTTTTGACGATGAAACACAGAAATTGCATCCGAATTTAATACAAAAGGCACAATGCCGACTTAAGTACAAGAGGACTGACACTCTCACTTTCCATGATTTGAACCTCTCCTGTGAGTCCGGTGTTAGATTCCGATGCTTCGCTACAGGTTTACTGTATAACTTGCACCTTCTTATTGACGATGAAACACAGAAATAGCATCCGAATTTAGTACAATAGGCACAATGCCGATTTAAGTACAAGAGGACTGACACTTTCACTTTCTACGATTTGAACCTCTCCTCTGAGTCCAGTTTTAGATTCCGATGCTTCACTTCAGGTTTACTGTATACCTTGCACCTTCTTATTGACGATGAAACAAAGAAATTGCATCCGAATTTAGTACAATAGGCACAATGCCAATTTAAGTACAAGAGGACTGACACTTTCACTTTCTACGATTTGAACCTCTCCTGTGAGTCCAGTTATAGGTTCCGATGCCTCACTTCATATTTACTGTATACCTTGCACCTTCTTATTGAAGATGAAGCACAGAAATTGCATCCGAATTTAATACAAAAGGCACAATGCCGACTTAAGTACAGGAGGACTGACACTCTCACGTTCTGCGATTTGAACCTGTCCTTTGAGTCCAGTTTTCGATTCCGATGCTTCACTTCAGGTTTACTGTATCCCTTGGACCTTCTTATTGACGACGAAACACAGAAATTGCTTCCGAATTTAATACAAAAGGCATAATGCCCACTTAAGTACAAGAGGACTGACACTCTCACTTTCTTTGATTTGAACCTCTCCTGTGAGTCTAGTTTTAGATTCCGATGCTTCAGTTCAGGTTTACTGTATACCTGGGAACCTCTTATTGACAATGAAACACAAAAACTGCATCCGAATTTAATACAAAAGGCACAAAGCCGACTTAAGTAATAGAGGACTGAAACTCTCACTTTTTATGATGTGAACCTCTCCTGTGAGTCCAGTTTTGGATTCCGATGCTTCACTTTAGGTTTACTGTATCCCTTGGACCATCTTATTGACGATGAAACACAGAAATTGCATCCGAATTCAGTACAAAAGGCACAATGCCGACTTAAGTACAGGAGGACTGACACTCCCACTGTCTTTGATGTGAACCTCTCCTGTGAGTCCAGTTTTCGATTCCGACGCTTCACTTCAGGTTTACTGTATCCCTTGGACCTTCTTATTGACGACGAAACACAGAAATTGCATCCGAATTTATAACATAAGGCACAATGCTGACTTAAGTAAAGAGGACTGACACTCTCACTTTCTATGTTATGAACGTCTCCTGTGAGTCTAGTTTTAGATTCCGATGCTTCACTTCAGGTTTACTGTATACCTGGGACCCTCTTATTGACGATGAAACACAGAAATTGCATCTAAATTTAATACAAAAGGCACAATGCCGACTTAAGTAAAAGAGGACTGACACTCTCACTATCTGTGATTTGAACCACTCCTGTGAGACCAGTTTTAGATTCCGATGCTTCACATCAGGTTTACTGTATACCTTGGACCTTCTTTTTGACGATGAAACACAGAAATTGCATCCGAATTTAATACCAAAGGCACAATGCCGACTTAAGTACATGAGGACTGACACTCTCACTTTCTATGATTTGAACCTCTCCTGTGAGTCCAGGTTTATATTCCGATGCTCCACTTCAGGTTTATTGTATCCCTTGGACCTTCTTATTGACGATGAAACACAGAAATTGCATTCGAATTTAATACAAAAGGCACAATGCCGACTTAAGTACAAGAGGACCGACACTCTAACTGTCTATGCTTTAAACCTCTCCTGTGAGTCCAGTTTTAGATTCCGATGCTTCACTTCAGGTTTACTGTATCCCTTGGACCTTCTTCTTTACGATGAAACACTGAATTTGCATCGGAATTAAATTCAAAAAGTACAATGCCGACTTAAGTACAAGAGGACTGACACTCTCACTTTCTATGATTTGAACCTCTCCTGTGAGTCCAGTTTTAGATTCCGATGCTTCTTTTCAGGTTTACTGTATACCTTGCACGTCCTTTTTGACGATGAAACACAGAAATTGCATCCGAATTTAATACAAAAGGCACAATGCCGACTTAAGTTCAAGAGGATTGACACTCTTACTTTCCATGATTTTAACCTCTCCTGTGAGTCCGGTGTTAGATTCCGATGCTTCACTTCAGGTTTACTGTATACCTTGCACCTTCTTATTGACGATGAAACACAGAAATTGCATCCGAATTTAGTACAATAGGCACAATGCCGATTTAAGTACAAGAGGACTGACACTTTCACTTTCTACGATTTGAACCTCTCCTGTGAGTCCAATTTTAGATTCCGATGCTTCACTTCAGGTTTACTGTATACCTTGCACCTTCTTATATGAAGATAAAACACAGAAATTGCATCCGAGTTTAATACAAAATGCACAATGCCGACTTAAGTACAAGAGGACTGACACTCTCACTTTCTACGATTTGAACCTCTCCTGTGAGCCCAGTTTTAGTTTCCGATGCTTCTCATCAGGTTTGCTGTATATCTTGCACATTCTTATTGACGATGAAACACAGAAATTGCATCCAAATGTAATACAAAAGGCACAATGCCGACTTAAGTACAGGAGGACTGACACTCTTACTTTCCATGATTTTAACCTCTCCTGTGAGTCCGGTGTTAGATTCCGATGCTTCACTTCAGGTTTACTGTATACCTTGCACCTTCTTATTGACGATGAAACACAGTAATTGCATCCGAATTTAGTACAATAGGCACAATGCCGATTTAAGTACAAGTGGACTGACACTTTCACTTTCTACGATTTGAACTTGTCCTGTGAGTCCAGTTTTCGATTCCGATGCTTCACTTCAGGTTTACTGTATCCCTTGGTCCTTCTTATTGACGACGAAACACAGAAATTGCATCCGAATTTAATACAAAAGGCTTAATGCCGACTTAAGTAAAAGAGGACTGACACTCTCACTTTCTATGATTTGAACCTCTCCTGTGAGTCTAGTTTAAGATTCCGATGCTTCACTTCAGGTTAACTGTATCCCTTGGACCTTCTTATTGACGATGAAACACAGAGTTTGCATCCGAATTTATTACAAAAGGCACAATGCCGACTTAAGTACAAGAGCACTGACACTCTAACCTTGTATGATTTGAACCTCTCCTGTGAGTCCAGTTTTAGATTCCGATGCTTCACTTCAGGTTTACTGTATCCCTTGGACCTTCTTATTGACGATGAAACACAGAAATGGCATCCGAATTTAATACAAAAGTCACAATGCCGACTTAAGTAAAAAAGGACTGACACTCTAACTTTCTGTGATTTGAACCTCTCCTGTGAGTCCATTTTGGATTCCGATGCTACACTTCAGGTTTACTGTATACCTCTGACCTTCTTATTGACGATGAAACACATAAATTGCATCCGAATTTAATACCAAAGGCACAATGCCGACTTATGTACAAGGGTACTGACACTCTCACTTTCTATGATTTGAACCTCTCCTGTGAGACCAGTTTTAGATTCAGATGCTTCACTTCAGTTTTACTGTATCCCTTGGACCTTCTTATTGACGATGAAACACAGAAACTGCATTCGAATTTAATACAAAATTCACAATGCCGACTTAAGTACAAGAGGACTAACGCTGTCACTATCTATGATTTGAACCTCTCCTGTGAGTCCAGTTTCAGATTCCGATGCTTCACTTCAGGTTTACTGTATCCCGTGGACATCTTATTGACGATGAAACACAGAAATAGCATCCGAATTCAATACAAAAAGCACAATGCCGACTTAAGTGTAAGAGGACTGACACTCTTACTTTCTATGATTTGAACCTATACTGTGAGTCAATTTTTAGATTCCGATGCTTTACTTCAGGTTTACTGTATCCCTTGGACCTTCTTATTGACGATGAAACACAGAGTTTGCATTCGAATTTAATACAAAAGGCCCAATGCCGACTTAAGTACAAGAGGACTGAAACTCTCACTTTTTATGATGTGAACCTCTCCTGTGAGTCCAGTTTTGGATTCCGATGCTTCACTTTATGTTTACTGCATCCCTTGGACCTTCTTATTGACGACGAAACACAGAAATTGCATCCGAATCTATAACATAAGGTATAATGCCGACTTAAGTAAAGAGGACTGACACTCTCACTTTCTATGATATGAACCTCTCCTGTGAGTCTAGTTTTAGATTCCGATGCTTCACTTCAGGTTTACTGTATACCTGGGACCCTCTTATTGACGATGAAACACAGAAATTGCATCCGAATTTAATACAAAAGGCACAATGCCGACTTAAGTAAAAGAGGACTGACACTCTCACTATCTGTGATTTGAACCTCTCCTGTGAGACCAGTTTTAGATTCCGATGCTTCACTTCAGGTTTACTGTATACCTTGGACCATCATATTGACGATGAAACACAGAAATTGCATCCGAATTCAATAAAAAAGGCACAATGCCTACATAAGTTCAAGAGAACTGACACTTTCACTTTCTTTGATTTGAACCTCTCCTGTGAGTCCAGTTTTAGATTCCGATGCTTCACTTCAGCTTAACTGTATCCCTTGGACCTTCTTATTGACGATGAAACACAGAAATTGCATCCGAATTTAATACAAAAGGCACAATGCCGACCTAAGTACAAGTGAACTGACACTCTCATTTTCCATGATTTGAACCTCTCCTGTGAGTCCGGTTTTAGATTCCGATGCTTCACTTCAGGTTTGCTGTATACCTTGCACCTTCATATTGACGATGAAACACAGAAATTGCATCCGAGTTTAGTACAATAGGCACAATGCCGATTTAAGTACAAGAGGACTGACACTCTCACTTTCTACGATTTGAACCTCCCCTGTGAGCTCAGTTGTAGATTCCGATGCTTCACTTCAGGTTTACTGTATATCATACACATTCTTATTGACGATGAAACACAGAAATTGCATCCGAATTTAATACAAAAGGCACAATGCCAACATAAGTGCAAGAGGACTGACACTCTCACGTTCTACGATTTGAACCTCTCCTGTGAGTCCAGTTTTCGATTCCGATGCTTCACTTCATGTTTACTGTATCCCTTGGACCTTCTTATTGACGATGAAACACAGAAATGGCACCGGAATTACATTCAAAAGGCACAATGCCGACTTAAGTACAGGAGAACTGACACTCTCACTTTCCGTGATTTGAACCTCTCCTGTGAGTCCGGTTTTAGATTCCGATGCTTCACTTCGGGTTTACTGGATCTCTTGGAATTTGTTATTGACGATGAAACCCAGAAACTGCACACGAGCTTAATACAAAAGGCACAATGCCGACTTAAGTACAAGAGGACTGACACTCTCACTTTCTTTGATTTGAACCTCTCCTGTGAGTCCAGTTTTAGATTCCGATGCTTCACTTCAGGTTTGCTGTATCCCGTGGACCTTCTTATTGACGATGAAATACAGAAATTGCATCCGAATTTAATACAAAAACACAATGCCGACTTAAGTACTAGAGGACTGTCACTCTCTCTTTCTATGATTTGAACCTCTCCTGTGAGTCCAGTTTTAGATTCCGATGGTTCACTTCAGGTTCACTGTATACCTTGCTGCTTCGTATTGACGATGAAACATAGAAATTGCATTGGAATTTAATACAAAATCCACATTGCCGTCATAAGTACAAGGGGACTGACACTCTCACTTACTATGATTTGAACCTCTCCTGTGAGTCCAGTTTTGGATTCCGCTGTTTCACTTCAGGTTTACTGTATACCTTGCACCTTCTTATTGACGATGAAACACAGAAATTGCATCCGAATTTAATACAAAAGGCACATTGCCGACTTATGTAGAAGAGGACTGACACTGTCCCTTTCTATGATTTGAACCCCTCCTGTGAGTCCAGTTTTAGATTCCGATGCTTCACTTCAGGTACACTGTATCCCTTGGGAATATTATTGACGACGAAACACAGAAATTGCACCGAATTTAATACAAAAGGCTCCATGCCGACTTAAGTACAAGAGGACTGACACTCTCTCTTTCTATGATTTGAACCTCTCCCGTGAGTCCAGTTTTAGATTCCGATGCTTCACTTCAGGTTTACTGTATCCCTTGCTCTATCTTGTTGACGATGAAACACAGAAATTGCATCGGAATTTAATACAAAAGGCACAATGCCGACTTAAGTACAAGATGACAGACACTCTCACTTTCTATGATTTGAACCTCTCCTGTGAGTCCAGTTTTAGATTCCGATGCTTCACTTCAGGTTTACTGTATCCCTTGGACCTTCTTATTGACGATGAAACTCAGAAATTGCATCCGAACTTAATACAAAAGGCACAATGCCGACTTGAGTAAAAGAGGACTGCTACTCTCACATTCTATGATTTGAACCTCTCTGTGAGTCCAGTTTTAGATTCTGATTTTTCACTTCAGGTTTACTGGTTCCCTTGGACCTTCCTATTGACGATGCAACACAGAGTTGGCATCCGAATTTAATACAAAAGGCACAATGTCGACTTAAATACAAGAGGACTGACACTCTAACTTTCTAAGATTTGAACCTCTCCTGTGAGTCCAGTTTTAGATTCCGATGCATCACTTCAGGTTTGCTGTATACCTTGGACCTTCTTATTGACGATGAAACACAGAAATTGCGTCCGAATTTAATACAAAGTGCAGAATGCCGACGTAAGTACAAGCGGACTGACACTCTAACTTTCTATGATTTGAACCTCTCCTGTGAGTCCAGTTTTAGATTCCGATGCTTCACTTCAGGTTTACTGTGTCCCTTGGACCTTTTTTTAGACGATGAAACACAGAAATTGCATCCGAATTTAATACCAAAGGCACAATGCCGACTTAAGAACATGAGGACTGACACTCTCACTTTCTATGATTTGAACCTCTCCTGTAAGTACAGTTTTAAAATCCGATGCTTCACTTCAGGTTTGCTGTATCCCTTGGACCTTCTTATTAACGATGAAACACAGAAATTGCATTCGAATTTACTACAAAAGGCACCATGCCGACTTAAGTACAAGAGGACTGTCACTTCAACTATCTATGATTTGAACCTCTCCTGTGAGCCCACTTTTAGATTCCGATGCTTCACTTCAGGTTTACTGTATACCTTGCATCTTCTTATTGACGATGAAACACAGAAATTGCATCCGAATTTAACACAAAAGGCACAATGCCGACATAAGTACATGAGGACTGACACTCTCACTTGTTATGATTTGAACCTCAGCTGTGAGTCCAGTTTTAGATTCTGATGCTTCACTTCAGGTTTACTGTATACCTTGCACCCTCTTATTGACGATGAAACACAGAAATTGCATCGAAATTTAATACAAATGCATAATGCCGACTTAAGTACATGAGGACTGACACTGTAACTTTCTATTTTTTGAACCTCTCCGGTGAGTCCAGTTTTAGATTCAGATGCTTCACTTCAGGTTTACTGTATACCTTGCACCTTCTTATTGACGATGAAACACAGAAATTGCATCGGAATAAATTCAAAAGGCACAGATTCCCCTTAAGTACAAGAGGACTGACATCCTAAATCTCTATGATTTGAACCTCTCCTGTGAGTCCAGTTTTAGATTCCGATGCTTCACTTCAGGTTTACTGTATACCTTGCTGCTTCGTATTGACGATGAAACATAGAAATTGCATTGGAATTTAATACAAAATTCATAATGCCGACTTATGTACAAGGGGACTGACACTCCCACTTTCTATGACTTGAACCTCTCCTGTGAGTCCAGTTTTAGATTCCGATGTTTCACATCAGGTTTACTGTATACCTTGGACCTTCTTATTGACGATGAAGCACAGAAATTGCATCCGAATTTAATACAAAAGGCACATTGCCGACTTATGTAGAAGAGGACTGACACTGTCCCTTTCTATGATTTGAACCACTCCTGTGAGTCCAGTATTAGATTCCGATGCTTCACTTCAGGTATACTGTATCCCTTGGGCCTTCTTATTGACGATGAAACACAGAAATTGCACCGAATTTAATACAAAAGGCACCATGCCGACTTAAGTAAAAGAGGACTGACACTCTCTCTTTCTATGATTTGAACCTCTCCTGTGAGTCCAGTATAAGAATTCCGATGCTTCACTTCAGGTTAACTGTATACCTTGCACTATCTTGTTGACGATGAAACACAGAAATTGCATCGGAATTTAATACAAAAGGCACAATGCCGACATAAGTACAAGATGACAGACACTCTCACTTTCTTTGATTTGAACCTCTCCTGTGAGTCCAGTTATAGAATCCGATGCTTCACTTCAGGTTTCTGTATCGCTTGGACTATCTTATTTACGATGAAATACAGAAATTGCATTCGAATTTAATACAAAAGGCACAATGTCGACTTAAGTAAAATAGGACTGACACTCTCACTTTCTATGATTTGAACTTCTCCTGTGAGTCCAGTTTTAGATTCCGATGCTTCACTTCAGGTTTACTGTATACCTTGCTGCTTCGTATTGACGATGAAACATAGAAATTGCATTGGAATTTAATACAAAATTCACAATGCCGACTTATGTACAAGGGGACTGACACTCCCACTTTCTATGATTTGAACTTCTCCTGTGAGTCCAGTTTTAGATTCCGATGTTTCACATCAGGTTTACTGTATACCTTGCACCTTCTTATTGACGATGAAGCACAGAAATTGAATCCGAATTTAATACAAAAGGCACATTGCCGACTTATGTAGAAGAGGACTGACACTGTCCCTTTCTATGATTTGAACCACTCCTGTGAGTCCAGTTTTAGATTCCGATGCTTCACTTCAGGTATACTGTATCCCTTGGACCTTCTTATTGACGATGCAACACAGAGTTGGCATCCGAATTTAATACAAAAGGCACAATGTCGACTTAAATACAAGAGGACTGACACTCTAACTTTCTAAGATTTGAACCTCTCATGTGAGTCCAGTTTTAGATTCCGATGCGTCACTTCAGGTTTACTGTATACCTTGGACCCTCTGATTGACGATGAAACACAGAAATTGCATCCGAATTTAATACAAAATGCAGAATGCCGACATAAGTACAAGATGACTGACACTCTAACTTTCTATGATTTGAACCTCTCCTGTGAGTCCAGTTTTAGATTCCGATGCCTCACTTTAGGTTCACTGTGTCCCTTGGACCTTCCTTTAGACGATGAAACACAGAAATTGCATCCGAATTTAATACCAAAGGCACAATGCCGACTTAAGTACATGAGGACTGACACTCTCACTTTCTATGATTTGAACTTCTCCTGTGGGTCCTGTTTTATATTCCGATGCTTCACTTCAGGTTTACTGTATACCTTGCACCTTCTTATTGACGATGAAGAACAGAAATTGCATCTGAATATAATACAAAATTCTCAATGAGAATTTTAGCAAAAGCGGACTGACACTCTCTTTTTCTATGATATGAACCTCTCCTGTGAGTCCAGTTTTAGATTCCGATGCTTCACTTAAGGTTTACTGTATACCTTGCACCTTCTTATTGACGATAAAACACAGAAATTGCATCGGAATTAAATTCAAAAGGCACAATGCCGACTTAAGTACAAGAGGACTGACACTCTAACTTTCTATGATTTGAACCTTCCTGTGAGTCCAGTTTAAGATTCCGATGCTTCACTTCAGGTTTACTGTATCCCCTGGACCGTCTTATTGACGATGAAACACAGAAATTGCATCCGAATTTAATACCAAAGGCACAATGCCGACTTAAGTACATGAGGACTGACACTCTCACATTCTATGTTTTGAACCTCTCCTGTGAGTACAGTTTTAGATTCCGATGCTTCTCTTCAGGTTTTCTGTATCCCTTGGACCTTCTTATTAACGATGAAACACAAAATTGCATCCGAATTTAATACAAAAGGCACCATGCCGACTTAAGTACAAGAGGACTGACACTTCAACTATCTATGATTTGAACCTCTTCTGTGAGCCCACTTTTAGATTCCGATGCTTCACTTCAGGTTTACTGTATACCTTGCATCTTCTTATTGACGATGAGACACAGAAATTCCATCCGAATTTTATACAAAAGGCACATTGCCGACTTAAGTACAAGAGGACTGACACTCTCACTTGCTATGATTTGAACCTCTGCTGTGAGTCCAGTTTTAGATTCTGATGCTTCACTTCAGGTTTACTGTATACCTTGCACCCTCTTATTGACGATGAAACACAGAAATAGCATCGGAATTTAATACAAAAGGCACAATGCCGACTTAAGTACATGAGGACTGACACTCTAACTTTCTATTATTTGAACCTCGCCGGTGAGTCCAGTTTTAGATTCAGATGCTTCACTTCAGGTTTACTGTATACATTGCACCTTCTTATTGACGATGAAACACAGAAATTGCATCGGAATTAAATTCAAAAGGCACAAATTCCACTTATGTACAAGAGGACTAACGCTCTCACTATCTGTGATTTGAACCTCTCCTGTGAGTCCAGTTTTAGATTCCGATGCTTCACTTCAGGTTTACTGTATCCCTTGGACCTTCTTATTGACGATGAAACACAGAAATTGCATCCGAATGTAATACAAAAGGCACAATGCAGACTTAAGTAAAAGCGGACTGACACTCTCTCTTACTATGATTTGAAACTTTCCTGTGAGTCCAGATTTAGATTCCGATGTTTCACTTCAGGTTTACTGTATACCTTGCACCTTCTTTTGACGATGAAACACAGAAATTGCATCGGAATTACATTCAAAAGGCATAATGCCGACTTAAGTACAAGAGGACTGACACTCTAACCCTCTATGATTTGAACCTCTCCTCTGAGTCCTGTTTTAGATTCCGATGCTTTACTTCAGGTTTACTGTATACCTTGCACCTTCTTATTGACGATGAAACACAGAATTTGCATCGGAATTAAATTCAAAAGACACAATGCCGACTTAAGTACAAGAGGCCTGACACTCTAAATATCTATGATTTGAACGCCTCCTGTGAGCCCAGTCTTATATTCCGATGCTTCACTTCAGGTTTACTGTATCCCTTGGACCTTCTTATTGACGATGAAACAGAGAAATTGCATCCGAATGTAATACAAAAGGCACAATGCCGACTTAAGTACAAGAGGACTGACACTCTCACTTTCTATGATTTGAACCTCTCCTGTGAGCCCAGTTTTAGATTCCGATGCTTCACTTCAGGTTTACTGTATTCCTTGCACCTTCTTAATGACGAAGAAACACAGAAATTGCATCCGAATTTAATACAAAAGGCAGAATACCGATTTAATTAAAAGAGGACTGACACTCTGACTTTCTATGATTTGAACCTCTCCTGTGAGTCCAGTTTTAGATTCCGATGCTTCACTTCATGTTTACTGTATCCCACGGACATTCTTATTGACGATTAAACACAGAGTTTGCATCCGAATTGATTACAAAGCGCACAATGCCGACTTAAGTACAAGAAGACTGACACTCTCCCTTACTATGATTTGAACCTCTCCTGTGTGTCCAGTTTTAGATTCTGATGCTTCATTTCAGGTTTACTGTATTCCTTGGAATTTCGTATTGACGATGAAACACAGAAATTGCATCCGAATTTAATACAAAAGGCACAATGCCGACTTAAGTTAAAGAGGACTGTCACTCTCTCTTCTATGATTTGAACCTCTCCAGTGAGTCCAGTTTTAGACTCCGATGCTTCACTTCAGGTTTACTGTATACCTTGCTCCTTCTTATTGACGATGAAACACAGAAATTGCATCGGAATTTAATACAAAAGGCACAATGCCGACTTAAGTAGAAGAATACTGTCACTCTAACTTTCTATGATTTGAACCTCTCCTGTGAGTCCAGTTTTAGATTCCGATGCTTCACTTAAGGTTTACTGTATACCTTGCACCGTCTTATTGACGATGAAACACAAAAATTGAATCGGAATTCAACTAAAGAGGCGCAATGCCGACATAAGTACAAGTGGACTGACACTCTAACTTTCTATGATTCTAACTTTTCCTGTGAGTCCAGTTTTAGATTCCGAAGCTTCACTTCAGGTTTACTGTATACCTTGCACCACCTTATTGACGATGAGACACAGATATTGTATCGGAATTAAATTCAAAATGCACAATGCCGACTTAAGTACAAGAGGACTGACACTCTAACTCTCTATGATTTGAACCTCTCCTGTGTGTTCAGTTTAGGATCCCGATGCTTCACTTCAGGTTTACCGTATACCTTGCACCTTCTTATTAACGATGAAACACAGAAATTGCATCGGAATTAAATTCAAAAAACACAATGCCGACTTAAGTATAGGACGACTGACACTCTAACTATCTATGATTGGAATCCCTCCTGTGAGTCCAGTTTTAGATTCCGATGCTTCACTTCAGGTTTATTGTATCCCTTGGACCTTCTTATTGACGATGAAACACAGATATTGCATCCGAATTTAATACAAAAGGCACAATGCCGACTTAAGTACAAGAGGACTGACTCTCTCCCTTCCTATGATTTGAACCTCTCCTATGCGTCCAGTTTTAGATTCCGATGCTTCACTTCAGGTTTACTGTATACCTTGCACCTTCTTATTGACGATGAAACACAGAAATTGCATCCGAATTTAATACAAAAGGCACAATGCCGACTTAAGTACAAGACGACTGACACTCCCCCATTCTATGATTTGAACCACTCCTGTGAGTCCAGTTTTAGATTCCGATGCTTCACTTCAGGTTTACTGTATCCCTTGGACCATCTTATTGACGATGAAGCACAGAAATTGCATCCGAATTTAATAAAAAAGGCACAATGCAGACTTAACTAAAAGAGGACTGTCACTCTCTCTTTCTGTGATTTGAATCTCTCCTGTGAGTCGAGTTTTAGATTCCGATGCTTCACTTCAGGTTTACTGCATACCTTGCACTCTCTTATTGACGATGAAACACAGAAATTGCATCGGAATTAAATTGATAAGGCACAATGCCAACTTATTACAAGAGGACTGACACTCTAACTTTTTTAGATTTGAACCTCTCCTGTGATTCCAGTTTTACATTCCGATGCTTCACCTCAGATTGACTGTATACCTTGGACCTTCTTAATGACGATGAAACACAGAAATTGCATCCGAATTTAGTACAAAAGGCACAATGCCGACTTAAGTACAAGAGGACTAACACTCTAACTTTCTATGATTCGAACCTCTCCTGTGAGTCCAGTTTTAGATTCCGATGCTTCCCTTCAGGTTTACTGTATCCCTTGGACCTTCTTATTGACGATGAAACACAGAAACTGCATGGAATTTAATACAAAAGGCACAATGCCGACTTAAGTAAAAGAGGACTGGCACTCTCAGTTTCTATGATTTGAACCTCTCCTGTGAGCCCAGTCTTATATTCCGATGCTTCACTTCAGGTTTACTGTATCCCTTGGACCTTCTTATTGACGATGAAACACAGAAATTGCTTCCGAATGTATTACAAAAGGCACAATGCCGACTTAAGTACAAGAGGACTGACACTCTCACTTTCTATGATTTGAACCTCTCCTGTGAGCCCAGTTTTAGATTCCGATGCTTCACTTCGGGTTTACTGTATTCCTTGCACCTTCTTATTGACGAAGAAACACAGAAATTCCATCCGAATTTAATACAAAAGGCACAATGCCGACTTAAGTAAAAGAGGACTGACACTCTGACTTTCTATGATTTGTACCTCTCCTGTGAGTCCAGTTTTAGATTCCGATGCTTCAATTCAGGTTTATGGATCCCTTGGACCTCCTCATTGACGATGAAATACAGAAATTGCATCCGAATTTAATACTAAAGGCACAATGCCGACTTAAGTTAAAGAGGACTGTCACTCTCTCTTTCTATGATTTGAACCTCTCCAGTGAGTCTAGTTTTAGACTCCGATGCTTCACTTCAGGTTTACTGTATACCTTGCTCCTTCTTATTGACGATGAAACACAGAAATTGCATCGGAATTTAATACAAAAGGCACAATGCCGACTTAAGTAAAAGAATACTGGCACTCTAACTTTCTATGATTTGAACCACTCCTGTGAGTCCAGTTTTAGATTCCGATGCTTCACTTAAGGTTTACTGTATACCTTGCACCGTCTTACTGACGATGAAACACAAAAATTGAATCGGAATTCAACTAAAGAGGCGCAATGCCGACTTAAGTACAAGTGGACTGACACTCTAACTTTCTATGATTCTAACTTCTCCTGTGAGTCCAGTTTTAGATTCCGATGCTTCACTTCAGGTTTACTGTATCCCTTGGACCTTCTGATTGACGATGAAACATAGAAACTGCATGTAATTTAATACAAAAGGCACAATGCCGACTTAAGTAAAAGAGGACTGGCACTCTCAGTTTCTATGATTTGAACCTCTCCTGTGAGCCCAGTCTTATATTCCGATGCTTCACTTCAGGTTTACTGTATCCCTTGGACCTTCTTATTGACGATGAAACACAGAAATTGCTTCCGAATGTAATACAAAAGGCACAATGCCGACTTAAGTACAAGAGGACTGACACTCTCACTTTCTATGATTTGAACCTCTCCTGTGAGCCCAGTTTTAGATTCCGATGCTTCACTTCGGGTTTGCTGTATTCCTTGCACCTTCTTATTGACGAAGAAACACAGAAATTGCATCCGAATTTAATACAAAAGGCACAATGCCGACTTAAGTAAAAGAGGACTGACACTCTGACTTTCTATGATTTGTACCTCTCCTGTGAGTCCAGTTTTAGATTCCGATGCTTCAATTCAGGTTTATGGATCCCTTGGACCTCCTCATTGACGATGAAATACAGAAATTGCATCCGAATTTAATACTAAAGGCACAATGCCGACTTAAGTTAAAGAGGACTGACACTCTCTCTTTCTATGATTTGAACCTCTCCAGTGAGTCTAGTTTTAGACTCCGATGCTTCACTTCAGGTTTACTGTATACCTTGCTCCTTCTTATTGACGATGAAACACAGAAATTGCATCGGAATTTAATACAAAAGGCACAATGCCGACTTAAGTAGAAGAATACTGGCACTCTAACTTTCTACGATTTGAACCACTCCTGTGAGTCCAGTTTTAGATTCCGATGCTTCACTTAAGGTTTACTGTATACCGTGCACCGTCTTGTTGACGATGAAACACAAAAATTGAATCGGAATTCAACTAAAGAGGCGCAATGCCGACTTAAGTACAAGTGGACTGACACTCTAACTTTCTATGATTCTAACTTCTCCTGTGAGTCCAGTTTTAGATTCCGATGCTTCACTTCAGGTTTACTGTATACCTTGCACCATCTTATTGACGATGAAACACAGATATTGTATCGGAATTAAATTCAAAAGGCACAATGCCGACTTAAGTACAAGAGGACTGACACTCTAACTCTCTATGATTTGAACCTCTCCTGTGTGTTCAGTTCAGGATCCCGATGCTTCACTTCAGGTTTACCGTATACCTTGCACCTTCTTATTGACGATGAAACACAGAAATTGCATCGGAATTAAATTCAAAAGACACAATGCCGACTTAAGTATAAGACGACTGACACTCTAAATATCTATGATTTGAATCCCTCCTGTAAGTCCAGTTTTAGATTCCGATGCTTCACTTCAGGTTTACTGTATCCCTTGGACCTTCTTATTGACGATGAAACACAGATATTGCATCCGAATTTAATACAAACGGCACAATTCCGACTTAAGTACAAGAGGACTGACTCTCTCCCTTTCTATGATTTGAACCTCTCCTATGCGTTCAGTTTTAGATTCCGATGCTTCACTTCAGGTTTACTGTATACCTTGCACCTTCTTATTGACGATGAAACACAGAAATTGCATCCGAATTTAATACAAAAGGCACAATGCCGACTTAAGTACAAGAGGACTGACACTCTCCCTTTCTATGATTTGAACCTCTCCTGTGAGTCCAGTTTTAGATTCCGATGCTTCACTTCAGGTTTACTGTATCCCTTGGACCTTCTTATCGACGATGAAACACAGAAATTGCATCCGAATATAATACAAAAGGCACAACGCCGACTTAACTAAAAGAGGACTGTCACTCTCACTTTCTGTGATTTGAATCTCTCCTGTGAGTCGAGTTTTAGATTCCGATGCTTCACTTCAGGTTTACTGCATACCTTGCACTTTCTTATTGACGATGAAACACAGAAATTGCATCGGAATTAAATTGATAAGGCACAATGCCGACTTAAGTACAAGAGGACTGACACTCTCCCTTTCTATGATTTAAACCTCTCCTGTGAGTCCAGTTTTAGATTCCGATGCTTCCCTTCAGGTTTACTGTATCCCTTGGACCTTCCTATTGACGATGAAACACAAAAACGGCATGGAATTTAATACAAAAAGCACAATGCCGACTTAAGTAAAAGAGGACTGACACTCTCAGTTTCTATGATTTGAACTTCTCCTGTGAGTCCAGTTTTAGATTCCGATGCGTCACTTCAGGTTTACCGTATTCCTTGCACCTCCTCATTGACGATGAAACACAGAAAATGCATCGGAATTTAATACAATGGCACAATTCCGCTTTACGTACAAGAGGACTGACTCTCTAACTATCTATGATTTGAACCTCCCTGTGAGTCCAGTTTTAGATTCCGATGCTTCACTTCAGGTTTACTGTATCCCTTGGACCTTCTTATTGACGATGAATTACAGAAATTGCATCCGAATTTAACACAAAAGTCACAATGCCGACTTAAGTAAAAGAGGACTGACACTCCCTCTTTCTATGATTTGAACCTCTCCAGTGAGTCCAGTTTTAGATTCCGATGCTTCACATTAGGTTTACTGTATACCTTACACCTTCTTATTGACGATGAAACATAGAAATTGCATCGGAATTAAATTCAAAATGCACAATGCAGACTTAAGTACAAGAGGACTGACACTCTAACTCTCTATGATTTGAACCTGTATTGTGCGTCCAGTTTTAGATTCTGATGCTTCATTTCAGGTTTACTGTGTACCTTGCACCTTCTTATTGACGATGAAGCACAGAAATTGCATCCGAATTTAATACAAAAGCACAATGCCGACTTAAGTACAAGAGGACTGACACTCCCCCTTTCTATGATTTGAACGTCTCCTGTGAGTCCAGTTTTAGATTCCGATGCTTCACTTCAAGTTTACTGTATCCCTTGGACCCTCTTATTGACGACGAAACACAGAAATTGCATCCCAATTTAATACAAAATGCTCAATAGCGACTTAACTAAAAGAGGACTGACACTCTAACATTCTATGATTTGAACCTCTCCGGTGAGTCCAGTTTTGGATTCAGATGCTTCACTTCAGGTTTACTGTATACCTCGCACCATCTTATTGACGATGAAACACAGAAATTGCATCGGAATTAAATTCAAAATTCACAAATTCCACTTAAGTACAAGAGAACTGACACCCTAAATATATATGATTTGAACCTCTCCTGTGAGTCCAGTTTTAGATTCCGATGCTTCACTTCAGGATTACTGTATCCCTTGGACCTTCTTATTGACGATGAAACACCGAAATTGCATCAGAATTTAATACAAAAGGCATAATGCCGACTTAAGTACAAGAGGACTTACGCTTTCACTATCTATGATTTGAACCTCTCCTGTGAGTCCAGTTTTAGATTCCGATGCTTCGCTTCAGGTTTACTGTATCCCTAGGACCTTCTTATTGCCGATGAAATACCGACATTGATCCGAATTTAATACAAAAGGCACAATGCAGACTTAAGTAAAAGCGGACTGACACTCCCCCTTTCTATGATTTGAACCTCTCCTGTGACTCCAGTTTTAGATTCCGATGCTTCACTTCGGGATTACTGTATCCCTTGGACCATCTTATTGACGATGAAACACAGAAATTGCATCCGAATTTAATACAAAATGCACAATGGCGACTTAACTAAAAGAGGACCGACACTCTAACTTTCTATGATTTGAACCTCTCCAGTGAGTCCAGTTTTAGATTCCGATGCTTCACATTAGGTTTACTGTATACCTTGCACCTTCTTATTGACGATGAAACATAGAAATTGCATCGGAATTAAATTCAAAGTGCACAATGCAGACTTAAGTACAAGTGGACTGACACTCTAACTTTCTATGATTCTAACTTTTCCTGTGAGTCCAGTTTTAGATTCCGATGCTTCACTTCAGGTTTACTGTATACCTTGCACCACCTTATTGACGATGAGACACAGATATTGTATCGGAATTAAATTCAAAATGCACAATGCCGACTTAAGTACAAGAGGACTGACACTCTAACTCTCTATGATTTGAACCTCTCCTGTGTGTTCAGTTTAGGATCCCGATGCTTCACTTCAGGTTTACCGTATACCTTGCACCTTCTTATTAACGATGAAACACAGAAATTGCATCGGAATTAAATTCAAAAGACACAATGCCGACTTAAGTATAGGACGACTGACACTCTAACTATCTATGATTGGAATCCCTCCTGTGAGTCCAGTTTTAGATTCCGATGCTTCACTTCAGGTTTATTGTATAACTTGGACCTTCTTATTGACGATGAAACACAGATATTGCATCCGAATTTAATACAAAAGGCACAATGCCGACTTAAGTACAAGAGGACTGACTCTCTCCCTTCCTATGATTTGAACCTCTCCTATGCGTCCAGTTTTAGATTCCGATGCTTCACTTCAGGTTTACTGTATACCTTGCACCTTCTTATTGACGATGAAACACAGAAATTGCATCCGAATTTAATACAAAAGGCACAATGCCGACTTAAGTACAAGACGACTGACACTCCCCCATTCTATGATTTGAACCACTCCTGTGAGTCCAGTTTTAGATTCCGATGCTTCACTTCAGGTTTACTGTATCCCTTGGACCATCTTATTGACGATGAAGCACAGAAATTGCATCCGAATTTAATAAAAAAGGCACAATGCAGACTTAACTAAAAGAGGACTGTCACTCTCTCTTTCTGTGATTTGAATCTCTCCTGTGAGTCGAGTTTTAGATTCCGATGCTTCACTTCAGGTTTACTGCATACCTTGCACTCTCTTATTGACGATGAAACACAGAAATTGCATCGGAATTAAATTGATAAGGCACAATGCCAACTTATTACAAGAGGACTGACACTCTAACTTTTTTAGATTTGAACCTCTCCTGTGATTCCAGTTTTACATTCCGATGCTTCACCTCAGATTGACTGTATACCTTGGACCTTCTTAATGACGATGAAACACAGAAATTGCATCCGAATTTAGTACAAAAGGCACAATGCCGACTTAAGTACAAGAGGACTAACACTCTAACTTTCTATGATTTGAACCTCTCCTGTGAGTCCAGTTTTAGATTCCGATGCTTCCCTTCAGGTTTACTGTATCCCTTGGACCTTCTTATTGACGATGAAACACAGAAACTGCATGGAATTTAATACAAAAGGCACAATGCCGACTTAAGTAAAAGAGGACTGGCACTCTCAGTTTCTATGATTTGAACCTCTCCTGTGAGCCCAGTCTTGTATTCCGATGCTTCACTTCAGGTTTACTGTATCCCTTGGACCTTCTTATTGACGATGAAACACAGAAATTGCTTCCGAATGTATTACAAAAGGCACAATGCCGACTTAAGTACAAGAGGACTGACACTCTCACTTTCTATGATTTGAACCTCTCCTGTGAGCCCAGTTTTAGATTCCGATGCTTCACTTCGGGTTTACTGTATTCCTTGCACCTTCTTATTGACGAAGAAACACAGAAATTCCATCCGAATTTAATACAAAAGGCACAATGCCGACTTAAGTAAAAGAGGACTGACACTCTGACTTTCTATGATTTGTACCTCTCCTGTGAGTCCAGTTTTAGATTCCGATGCTTCAATTCAGGTTTATGGATCCCTTGGACCTCCTCATTGACGATGAAATACAGAAATTGCATCCGAATTTAATACTAAAGGCACAATGCCGACTTAAGTTAAAGAGGACTGTCACTCTCTCTTTCTATGATTTGAACCTCTCCAGTGAGTCTAGTTTTAGACTCCGATGCTTCACTTCAGGTTTACTGTATACCTTGCTCCTTCTTATTGACGATGAAACACAGAAATTGCATCGGAATTTAATACAAAAGGCACAATGCCGACTTAAGTAGAAGAATACTGGCACTCTAACTTTCTATGATTTGAACCACTCCTGTGAGTCCAGTTTTAGATTCCGATGCTTCACTTAAGGTTTACTGTATACCTTGCACCGTCTTATTGACGATGAAACACAAAAATTGAATCGGAATTCAACTAAAGAGGCGCAATGCCGACTTAAGTACAAGTGGACTGACACTCTAACTTTCTATGATTCTAACTTCTCCTGTGAGTCCAGTTTTAGATTCCGATGCTTCACTTCAGGTTTACTGTATACCTTGCACCATCTTATTGACGATGAAACACAGATATTGTATCGGAATTAAATTCAAAAGGCACAATGCCGACTTAAGTACAAGAGGACTGACACTCTAACTCTCTATGATTTGAACCTCTCCTGTGTATTCAGTTTAGGATCCCGATGCTTCACTTCAGGTTTACCGTATACCTTGCACCTTCTTATTGACGATGAAACTTAGAAATTGCATCGGAATTAAATTCAAAAGACACAATGCCGACTTAAGTATAAGACGACTGACACTCTAACTATCTATGATTTGAATCCCTCCTGTAAGTCCAGTTTTAGATTCCGATGCTTCACTTCAGGTTTACTGTATCCCTTGGACATTCTTATTGACGATGAAACACAGATATTGCATCCGAATTTAATACAAACGGCACAATTCCGACTTAAGTACAAGAGGACTGACTCTCTCCCTTTCTATGATTTGAACCTCTCCTATGCGTTCAGTTTTAGATTCCGATGCTTCACTTCAGGTTTACTGTATACCTTGCGCCTTCTTATTGACGATGAAACACAGAAATTGCATCCGAATTTAATACAAAAGGCACAATGCCGACTTAAGTACAAGAGGACTGACACTCTCCCTTTCTATGATTTGAACCTCTCCTGTGAGTCCAGTTTTAGATTCCGATGCTTCACTTCAGGTTTACTGTATCCCTTGGACCTTCTTATTGACGATGAAACACAGAAATTGCATCCGAATATAATACAAAAGGCACAATGCCGACTTAACTAAAAGAGGACTGTCACTCTCACTTTCTGTGATTTGAATCTCTCCTGTGAGTCGAGTTTTAGATTCCGATGCTTCACTTCAGGTTTACTGCATACCTTGCACTTTCTTATTGACGATGAAACACAGAAATTGCATCGGAATTAAATTGATAAGGCACAATGCCAACTTAAGTACAAGAGGACTGACACTCTCTTAGATTTGAACCTCTCCTGTGATTCTAGTTTTACATTCCGATGCTTCACCACAGATTGACTGTATACCTTGGACCTTCTTAATGACGATGAAACACAGAAATTGCATCCGAATTTAGTACAAAAGGCACAATGCCGACTTAAGTTAAAGAGGACTGTCACTCTCTCTTTCTATGATTTGAACCTCTCCAGTGAGTCCAGTTTTAGACTCCGATGCTTCACTTCAGGTTTACTGTATACCTTGCTCCTTCTTAATGACGATGAAACACAGAAATTGCATCGGAATTTAATACAAAAGGCACAATGCCGACTTAAGTAGAAGAATACTGTCACTCTAACTTTCTATGATTTGAACCTCTCCTGTGAGTCCAGTTTTAGATTCCGATGCTTCACTTAAGGTTTACTGTATACCTTGCACCGTCTTATTGACGATGAAACACAAAAATTGAATCGGAATTCAACTAAAGAGGCGCAATGCCGACATAAGTACAAGTGGACTGACACTCTAACTTTCTATGATTCTAACTTTTCCTGTGAGTCCAGTTTTAGATTCCGATGCTTCACTTCAGGTTTACTGTATACCTTGCACCACCTTATTGACGATGAGACACAGATATTGTATCGGAATTAAATTCAAAATGCACAATGCCGACTTAAGTACAAGAGGACTGACACTCTAACTCTCTATGATTTGAACCTCTCCTGTGTGTTCAGTTTAGGATCCCGATGCCTCACTTCAGGTTTACCGTATACCTTGCACCTTCTTATTAACGATGAAACACAGAAATTGCATCGGAATTAAATTCAAAAGACACAATGCCGACTTAAGTATAGGACGACTGACACTCTAACTATCTATGATTTGAATCCCTCCTGTGAGTCCAGTTTTAGATTCCGATGCTTCACTTCAGGTTTATTGTATCCCTTGGACCTTCTTATTGACGATGAAACACAGATATTGCATCCGAATTTAATACAAAAGGCACAATGCCGACTTAAGTACAAGAGGACTGACTCTCTCCCTTCCTATGATTTGAACCTCTCCTATGCGTCCAGTTTTAGATTCCGATGCTTCACTTCAGGTTTACTGTATACCTTGCACCTTCTTATTGACGATGAAACACAGAAATTGCATCCGAATTTAATACAAAAGGCACAATGCCGACTTAAGTACAAGACGACTGACACTCCCCCATTCTATGATTTGAACCACTCCTGTGAGTCCAGTTTTAGATTCCGATGCTTCACTTCAGGTTTACTGTATCCCTTGGCCCTTCTTATTGACGATGAAGCACAGAAATTGCATCCGAATTTAATACAAAAGGCACAATGCCGACTTAACTAAAAGAGGACTGTCACTCTCTCTTTCTGTGATTTGAATCTCTCCTGTGAGTCGAGTTTTAGATTCCGATGCTTCACTTCAGGTTTACTGCATACCTTGCACTCTCTTATTGACGATGAAACACAGAAATTGCATCGGAATTAAATTGATAAGGCACAATGCCAACTTATTACAAGAGGACTGACACTCTAATTTTTTAGATTTGAACCTCTCCTGTGTTTCCAGTTTTACATTCCGATGCTTCACCTCAGATTGACTGTATACCTTGGACCTTCTTAATGACGATGAAACACAGAAATTGCATCCGAATTTAGTACAAAAGGCACAATGCCGACTTAAGTACAAGAGGACTAACACTCTAACTTTCTATGATTTGAACCTCTCCTGTGAGTCCAGTTTTAGATTCCGATGCTTCCCTTCAGGTTTACTGTATCCCTTGGACCTTCTTATTGACGATGAAACATAGAAACTGCATGTAATTTAATACAAAAGGCACAATGCCGACTTAAGTAAAAGAGGACTGGCACTCTCAGTTTCTATGATTTGAACCTCTCCTGTGAGCCCAGTCTTATATTCCGATGCTTCACTTCAGGTTTACTGTATCCCTTGGACCTTCTTATTGACGATGAAACACAGAAATTGCTTCCGAATGTAATACAAAAGGCACAATGCCGACTTAAGTACAAGAGGACTGACACTCTCACTTTCTATGATTTGAACCTCTCCTGTGAGCCCAGTTTTAGATTCCGATGCTTCACTTCGGGTTTGCTGTATTCCTTGCACCTTCTTATTGACGAAGAAACACAGAAATTGCATCCGAATTTAATACAAAAGGCACAATGCCGACTTAAGTAAAAGAGGACTGACACTCTGACTTTCTATGATTTGTACCTCTCCTGTGAGTCCAGTTTTAGATTCCGATGCTTCAATTCAGGTTTATGGATCCCTTGGACCTCCTCATTGACGATGAAATACAGAAATTGCATCCGAATTTAATACTAAAGGCACAATGACGACTTAAGTTAAAGAGGACTGACACTCTCTCTTTCTATGATTTGAACCTCTCCAGTGAGTCTAGTTTTAGACTCCGATGCTTCACTTCAGGTTTACTGTATACCTTGCTCCTTCTTATTGACGATGAAACACAGAAATTGCATCGGAATTTAATACAAAAGGCACAATGCCGACTTAAGTAGAAGAATACTGGCACTCTAACTTTCTATGATTTGAACCACTCCTGTGTGTTCAGTTCAGGATCCCGATGCTTCACTTCAGGTTTACCGTATACCTTGCACCTTCTTATTGACGATGAAACACAGAAATTGCATCGGAATTAAATTCAAAAGACACAATGCCGACTTAAGTATAAGACGACTGACACTCTAAATATCTATGATTTGAATCCCTCCTGTAAGTCCAGTTTTAGATTCCGATGCTTCACTTCAGGTTTACTGTATCCCTTGGACCTTCTTATTGACGATGAAACACAGATATTGCATCCGAATTTAATACAAACGGCACAATTCCGACTTAAGTACAAGAGGACTGACTCTCTCCCTTTCTATAATTTGAACCTCTCCTATGCGTTCAGTTTTAGATTCCGATGCTTCACTTCAGGTTTACTGTATACCTTGCACCTTCTTATTGACGATGAAACACAGAAATTGCATCCGAATTTAATACAAAAGGCACAATGCCGACTTAAGTACAAGAGGACTGACACTCTCCCTTTCTATGATTTGAACCTCTCCTGTGAGTCCAGTTTTAGATTCCGATGCTTCACTTCAGGTTTACTGTATCCCTTGGACCTTCTTATTGACGATGAAACACAGAAATTGCATCCGAATATAATACAAAAGGCACAACGCCGACTTAACTAAAAGAGGACTGTCACTCTCACTTTCTGTGATTTGAATCTCTCCTGTGAGTCGAGTTTTAGATTCCGATGCTTCACTTCAGGTTTACTGCATACCTTGCACTTTCTTATTGACGATGAAACACAGAAATTGCATCGGAATTAAATTGATAAGGCACAATGCCGACTTAAGTACAAGAGGACTGACACTCTCCCTTTCTATGATTTAAACCTCTCCTGTGAGTCCAGTTTTAGATTCCGATGCTTCCCTTCAGGTTTACTGTATCCCTTGGACCTTCCTATTGACGATGAAACACAAAAACGGCATGGAATTTAATACAAAAAGCACAATGCCGACTTAAGTAAAAGAGGACTGACACTCTCAGTTTCTATGATTTGAACTTCTCCTGTGAGTCCAGTTTTAGATTCCGATGCGTCACTTCAGGTTTACCGTATTCCTTGCACCTCCTCATTGACGATGAAACACAGAAAATGCATCGGAATTTAATACAATGGCACAATTCCGCTTTACGTACAAGAGGACTGACTCTCTAACTATCTATGATTTGAACCTCCCTGTGAGTCCAGTTTTAGATTCCGATGCTTCACTTCAGGTTTACTGTATCCCTTGGACCTTCTTATTGACGATGAATTACAGAAATTGCATCCGAATTTAACACAAAAGTCACAATGCCGACTTAAGTAAAAGAGGACTGACACTCCCTCTTTCTATGATTTGAACCTCTCCAGTGAGTCCAGTTTTAGATTCCGATGCTTCACATTAGGTTTACTGTATACCTTACACCTTCTTATTGACGATGAAACATAGAAATTGCATCGGAATTAAATTCAAAATGCACAATGCAGACTTAAGTACAAGAGGACTGACACTCTAACTCTCTATGATTTGAACCTGTATTGTGCGTCCAGTTTTAGATTCTGATGCTTCATTTCAGGTTTACTGTGTACCTTGCACCTTCTTATTGACGATGAAGCACAGAAATTGCAGCCGAATTTAATACAAAAGGCACAATGCCGACTTAAGTACAAGAGGACTGACACTCCCCCTTTCTATGATTTGAACGTCTCCTGTGAGTCCAGTTTTAGATTCCGATGCTTCACTTCAAGTTTACTGTATCCCTTGGACCCTCTTATTGACGACGAAACACAGAAATTGCATCCCAATTTAATACAAAATGCTCAATAGCGACTTAACTAAAAGAGGACTGACACTCTAACATTCTATGATTTGAACCTCTCCGGTGAGTCCAGTTTTGGATTCAGATGCTTCACT
Source organism: Schistocerca americana (assembly GCF_021461395.2). Taxonomy (NCBI): domain Eukaryota; kingdom Metazoa; phylum Arthropoda; class Insecta; order Orthoptera; family Acrididae; genus Schistocerca; species Schistocerca americana. The sequence continues at coordinate 60,391,611 of NC_060125.1, read as the reverse complement.
TCAGGTTTACTGTATACCTCGCACCATCTTATTGACGATGAAACACAGAAATTGCATCGGAATTAAATTCAAAATTCACAAATTCCACTTAAGTACAAGAGAACTGACACCCTAAATATATATGATTTGAACCTCTCCTGTGAGTCCAGTTTTAGATTCCGATGCTTCACTTCAGGATTACTGTATCCCTTGGACCTTCTTATTGACGATGAAACACCGAAATTGCATCAGAATTTAATACAAAAGGCATAATGCCGACTTAAGTACAAGAGGACTTACGCTTTCACTATCTATGATTTGAACCTCTCCTGTGAGTCCAGTTTTAGATTCCGATGCTTCGCTTCAGGTTTACTGTATCCCTTGGACCTTCTTATTGCCGATGAAATACCGACATTGATCCGAATTTAATACAAAAGGCACAATGCAGACTTAAGTAAAAGCGGACTGACACTCCCCCTTTCTATGATTTGAACCTCTCCTGTGACTCCAGTTTTAGATTCCGATGCTTCACTTCGGGATTACTGTATCCCTTGGACCATCTTATTGACGATGAAACACAGAAATTGCATCCGAATTTAATACAAAATGCACAATGGCGACTTAACTAAAAGAGGACCGACACTCTAACTTTCTATGATTTGAACCTCTCCAGTGAGTCCAGTTTTAGATTCCGATGCTTCACATTAGGTTTACTGTATACCTTGCACCTTCTTATTGACGATGAAACATAGAAATTGCATCGGAATTAAATTCAAAGTGCACAATGCAGACTTAAGTACAAGAGGACTGATGCTCTAACTCTCTATGATTTGAACCTGTCCTGTGCGTCCAGTTTTAGATTCCGATGCTTCATTTCAGGTTTACTGTATACCTTGCACCTTCTTATTGACGATGAAGCACAGAAATTGCATCCGAATTTAATGCAAAAGGCACAATGCCGACTTAAGTACATGAGGACTGACATTCCCCCTTTCTATGATTTGAACCTCTCCTGTGAGTCCAGTTTTAGATTCCGATGCTTCACTTCAGGTTTACTGTATCCCTTGGACCTTCTTATTGACGATGAAACACAGAAATTGCAACCGAATTTAATACAAAATGCACAATGGCGACTTAACTAAAAGAGGACTTACACTCTAACTTTGTATGGTTTGAACCTCTCCTGTGACTCCAGTTTTAGATTCCGATGCTTAACTTCAGGTTTACTGTATACCTTGCACCTTCTTATTGACGATGAAACACCGAAATTGCATCGGAATTTAATACAAAAGGCATAATGCCGACTTAAGTACAAGAGGTCTTAAGCTTTCACTATCTTTGATTTGAACCTCTCCAGTGAGTCCAGTTTTAGATTCCGATGCTTCGCTTCAGGTATACTGTATCCCGTGGACCTTCTTATTGACGATGAAATACAGACATTGATCCGAATTTAATACAAAAGACACAATGCAGACTTAAGTAGAAGCGGACTGACACTCTCACTTTCTATGATTTGAACCTCTCCTGTGAGTCCAGATTTAGATTCCGATGTTTCACTTCAGGTTTACTGTATACCTTGCACCTTCATTTGAATCGGAATTAAATTCAAAAGGCCTAATGCCGACTTAAGTACAAGAGGACTGACACTCTAACTCTCTATGATTTGAACCTCTCCTCTGAGTCCAGTTTTAGATCCCGGTGCTTTACTTCGGGTTTACCACTCTAAGCGCCAAGCCCGTAAAATTTACGGGCCTGGGATCGCGCGAAAATCACCAAGCCCGTAAAATTTACGGGCCGCTACATTTAATTTCATTCAAAACACTGCAACGTTATTTCTACGGGTTTGGCCAGCGCTATACGTTTTTCAGATGTTTATTAACAAAATGCGTCCATAGATGTCACGGCAGCGCTGTAATTCATGTTAAAACTTATCTTTGCGTTCTCAGTCTGTATATCATTCAGTTGTTTGTCATCATGTTTCGGCGCGGTTTATCAGACGCAGAAATTGCGGATTTGATCAATCATAGCGACACTCTGGATAATGTAGAGAGTGATTCAGACGATTCTGAATGCAATGGTGTGTTTGAAGGTACGTATTTCCGAATTTTCCACGTAATTGTGCAGTACGCACATATCTGTTGAACATGTGTAAACGATGTATGTAGTTACACATAATGTGATATTCTTTTTAGAAGACGAGATTGATGACAGTTTGTCTTCAGATGAAGACGAGAATGATGTTGAAGGTGTTGCTTCAAATCCAGCAGCTGTGCCGTATCCGAAAGACAGTGAGTGGACTGCAGTTGACACCTACCGACCTCTGCCTGTCAACACGACACCCAGGCAGATACTAGTGGATATTGATGAGTCGAGTTCTGTACTGGATTGCAGTAAAGTGTTCCTTACTGACAGTGACGTAAATGAACTCAAGAGACAGACAAATTTGTATGCATCACAGACAATACAGAAGAAAAGAAGAGGAAATAATCTGAAGCCCCATTCAGTTTTGAGTTCGTGGAAGCCAGTGACTATAAGTGAGATGAGGCGTTTCTTGGGTATTATTTTCCACATGTGTGTTTCGAAAAAGCCCAAAATTGCGGACCATTGGAGCACTAATCCTGTTCTTAGTTGTAACTTTTGTCCCCATGTCATGAGCCGTTTGCGTTTCACTCAGATACTGTCATGCTTGCATCTTGTTGACAATCCAAATCAGAAAAAACCAGGCGAAGATGGATTTCATCCACTTTACAAAGTTTTGCCATATTATAATAATTTGAAGGAGCGATGTATCCAGGCATATCGTCCCTCAGAAAAAGTGACAATTGATGAAGGAATTTGCCCATTTCGAGGTCGTGTGAGTTTCCGTGTTTACATGCAAAATAAGCCTCATAAGTATGGACTGAAAGTATATGCTGTTGCTGAAGCCAGTAGTGGCTATGTTGTAAATTTTGAAGTTTATGCTGGTAAGCATATTGTTGACAATTCTTCGTCTGCGGTTATTTTGCGATTGTTGTCTGACAGCAGCTTGCTGAACAAAGGCCACACTGTGTATTTAGATCGATTTTATTCCAGTCCAGAGCTATTTCAGCAACTGGCAGAGAAAGGCACTGGAGCTGTTGGTACTGTGAACAAATCCAGGAAAGGATTGCCTAAAGATTTAGTATCTGCTAAGCTGAAAAAGGGCGAAATGTCTTTTCGGCGTAAAGATAATGTATTGGCAATGAAGTGGAAAGATAAGAGAGATGTGTATACATTGTCTACAAGGCATCAAGCAACATTTGGTACGCATACTAAGAGAAATGGGTCTGTAGTATTGAAACCACTTCAGGTACTTGATTACAACCTCAATAAAATTGGAGTGGATATTGGAGACCAACGCCTGCAGTACAATCCGTTCCAGCACAGAACTGTGAAATGGTGGCGAAAATTATATTTCCATTTGCTGCTTATGGGAGTATCAAATGCATTTTGGCTGTACAATGCAGTGCACAGGAAGAAAATTACAATAACAGACTTTATAACAGTGCTTGCAGTTCAGCTTGTTGAAGACGACACACTTGAATTCATTCCAAGAAATGAAGGAACTGTAGGTCGGCTAACAAAGAGACATTTTTTGCAGCACATACCTGCAACTACTAAGAAGTATGCTGCTCGTGTGTGTCACGTGTGCAGTTCCAGGAGCAAGAAACAGAGTGGCAAGGCTTCTCGCAAAGAGACACGATACGAATGTGAACAGTGTGGCGTTGCACTCTGCCTGGAACCTTGCTTTAAAATTTTCCACACTAAAAAACAATATGATTCTGTGTGAAATTTATATGTAATACTGTATACTATCAGAAACATGTAATGTAGTGCCACAATTTTGGTTAAAAATAAATCACAATTGTATTCCCTTATTCGTATGACTTTTTCTAAATTCTTAAAACATCTAAGTGATTTCTATAACTGTACCTTAAAGCTGTGCATTGTAAAGTAGTTTCTTTCACTCAGAATTAAAGTAGAAATGTGCAGCTTCAAGATGGTACCAAATTTGCCACAATCCAAACAGTAGATTTGATGCAGTAATTTTTTTAATATTGGTAAAATTGCCCGGTTTCTAGGGACGGGTGCATAAAATAGGCCTGGTACAGAGAGTGTTACTGTATACCTTGCACCTTCTTATTGACGATGAAACACAGAATTTGCATCGGAATTAAATTCAAAAGACACAATGCCGACTAAAGTACAAGAGGAGTGACACTCTAAATATCTATGATTTGAACCTCTTCTGTGAGTCCAGTTTTATATTCCGATGCTTCACTTCAGGTTTACAGTAACCCTTGGACCTTCTTATTGACGATGAAACACAGAAATTGCATCCGAATTTAATACAAAAGACACAATGCCGACTTAAGTAAAAGAGGACTGACACTCTCACATTCTATGATTTGAACCTCTCCTGTGAGTCCAGTTTTAGATTCTGATGCTTCACTTCAGGTTTACTGTATACCTTGCACCTTCCATTTGACCCTGCAACACAGAAATTGCATCGGAATGTAATACAAAAGGCATAATGCCGACTTAAGTACAAGAGGACTGACACTCTAACTTTCAATGACTTGAACCTCTCCTGTGAGTCCAGTTTTAGATTTAGAAGCTTCACTTCGGGTTTACTGTATACCTGGCACCTTCTTATTGTCGATGAAACACAGAAATAGCATGGGATATAAATTCAGAAGGCACAAATTCGACTTAAGTACAAGAGGGAAGACACATTAATTTCCCATGATTTGAACCTCTCCTGTGAGTCCAGTTTTAGATTCCGATGCTTCGCTTCAGGTTTACTGTATCCCTTGCACCTTCTTATTGACGATGAAACACCGAAGTTGCATCGGAATTTAATACAAAAGGCAAAATGCCTACTTAAGTACAAGAGGACTAACGCTCTCACTATCTATGATTTGAACCTCTCCTGTGAGTGCAGTTTTAGATTCCGATGCTTCACTTCAGGTTTACTGTATCCCTTGGACCTTCTTATTGACGATGAAACACAGTAATTGCATCCGAATTTAATACAAAAGGCACCATACCGACTTAAGTGAAAGATGACTGACACTCTCACTTTCTATGATTTGAACCTCTCCTGTGAGTCCAGTTTTAGATTCCGTTGCTTCACTTCAGGTTTACTGTATACCGTGCACCTTCTTATTGACGATAAAACACCGAAGTTGCATCGGAATTTAATACAAAAGGCAAAATGCCTACTTAAGTACAAGAGGACTAACGCTCTCACTATCTATGATTTGAACCTCTCCTGTGAGTGCAGTATTAGATTCCGATGCTTCACTTCAGGTTTACTGTATCCCTTGGACCTTCTTATTGACGATGAAACACAGAAATTGCATCGGAATTAAATTCAGAAGGCACAATGCCGACTTAAGTACAAGAGGACTGACACTCTAACTCTCTATGATTTGAACCTCTTCTCTGAGTCCAGTTTTAGTTTGCGATGCTTCACTTCAGGTTTACTGTATACCTTGCACCATCTTATTGACGATGAAACACAGATATTGTATCGGAATTAAATTCAAAAGGCACAATGCCGACTTAAGTACAAGAGGACTAACACTCTAACTCTCTATGATTTGAACTTCTCCTGTGTGTTCAGTTTAGGATCCCGATGCTTCACTTCAGGTTTACCGTATACCTTGCACCTTCTTATTGACGATGGAACACAGAAATTGCATCGGAATTAAATTCAAAAGACACAATGCCGACTTAAGTATAAGACGACTGACACTCTAACTATCTATGATTTGAATCCCTCCTGTGAGTCCAGTTTTAGATTCCGATGCTTCACTTCAGGTTTACTGTATCCCTTGGACCTTCTTATTGACGATGAAACACAGATATTAGATCCGAATTTAATACAAAAGGCACAATGCCGACTTAAGTACAAGAGGACTGACTCTCTCCCTTTCTATGATTTGAACCTCTCCTATGCGTCCAGTTTTAGATTCCGATGCTTCACTTCAGGTTTACTGTATACCTTGCACCTTCCTATTGACGATGAAACACAGAAATTGCATCCGAATTTAATACAAAAGGCACAATGCCGACTTAAGTACAAGAGGACTGACACTCTCCCTTTCTACGATTTGAACCTCTCCTGTGAGTCCAGTTTTAGATTCCGATGCTTCACTTCAGGTTTACTGTATCCCTTGGACCTTCTTATTGACGATGAAACACAGAAATTGCATCCGAATGTAATACAAAATTCACAATGCCGACTTAACTAAAAGAAGACTGTCACTCTCACTTTCTGCGATTTGAATCTCTCCTGTGAGTCGAGTTTTAGATTCCGATGCTTCACTTCAGGTTTACTGCATACCTTGCACTTTCTTATTGACGATGAAACACAGAAATTGCATCGGAATTAAATTGATAAGGCACAATGCCAACTTAAGTACAAGAGGACTGACACTCTAACTTTCTTAGATTTGATCCTCTCCTGTGATTCCAGTTTTACATTCCGATGCCTCACCACAGATTGACTGTATACCTTGGACCATCTTAATGACGATGAAACACAGAAATTGCATCCGAATTTAGAAAAAAAGGCACAATGCCGACTTAAGTACAAACGGACTAACACTCTCACTTTCTATGATTTGAACCTCTCCTGTGAGTCCAGTTTTAGATTCCGATGCTTCCCTTCAGGTTTACTGTATACCTTGGACCTTCTTATTGACGATGAAACACAAAAACGGCAAGGAATTTAATACAAAAGGCACAATGCTGACTTAAGTAAAAGAGGACTGACACTCTCAGTTTCTATGATTTGAACTTCTCCTGTGAGTCCAGTTTTAGATTCCGACGCGTCACTTCAGGTTTACCGTATTCCTTGCACCTCCTCATTGACGATGAAACACAGAAAATGCATCGGAATTTAATACAATGGCACAATTCCGCTTTACGTACAAGAGGACTGACTCTCTAACTATCTATGATTTGAACCTCCCTGTGAGTCCAGTTTTAGATTCCGATGCTTCACTTCAGGTTTACTGTATCCCTTGGACCTTCTTATTGACGATGAATTACAGAAATTGCATCCGAATTTAACACAAAAGGCACAATGCCGACTTAAGTAAAAGAGGACTGACACTCCCTCTTTCTATGATTTGAACCTCTCCAGTGAGTCCAGTTTTAGATTCCGATGCTTCACATTAGCTTTACTGTATACCTTACACCTTCTTATTGACGATGAAACATAGAAATTGCATCGGAATTAAATTCAAAATGCACAATGCAGACTTAAGTACAAGAGGACTGACACTCTAACTCTCTATGATTTGAACCTGTCCTGTGCGTCCAGTTTTAGATTCCGATGCTTCATTTCAGGTTTACTGTATACCTTGCACCTTCTTATTGACGATGAAGCACAGAAATTGCATCCGAATTTAATACAAAAGGCACAATGCCGACTTTAGTACAAGAGGACTGACACTCCCCCTTTCTATGATTTGAACCTCTCCTGTGAGTCCAGTTTTAGATTCCGATGCTTCACTTCAAGTTTACTGTATCCCTTGGACCTTCTTATTGACGACGAAACACAGAAATTGCATCCCAATTTAATACAAAATGCTCAATAGCGACTTAACTAAAAGAGGACTGACACTCTAACATTCTATGATTTGAACCTCTCCGGTGAGTCCAGTTTTGGATTCAGATGCTTCACTTCAGGTTTACTGTATACCTTGCACCATCTTATTGACGATGAAACACAGAAATTGCATCGGAATTAAATTCAAAAGGCACAAATTCCACTTAAGTACAAGAGAACTGACACCCTAAATATCTATGATTTGAACCTCTCCTGTGAGTCCAGTTTTAGATTCCGATGCTTCACTTCAGGATTACTGTATCCCTTGGACCTTCTTATTGACGATGAAAGACAGAAATTCCATCCGAATTGAATACAAATGGCACAATGGCGACTTAACTAAAAGAGGACTGACACTCTAACTTTCTATGATTTGAACCTCTCCAGTGACTCCAGTTTTAGATTCCGATGCTTCACTTCAGGTTTACTGTATACCTTGCTCCTTCTTATTGACGATGAAACACCGAAATTGCATCGGAATTTAATACAAAAGGCATAATGCCGACTTAAGTACAAGAGGACTTACGCTTTCACTATCTATGATTTGAACCTCTCCTGTGAGTCCAGTTTTAGATTCCGATGCTTCGCTTCAGAATTACTGTATCACTTGGACCTTCTTATTGCCGATGAAATACCGACATTGATCCGAATTTAATACAAAAGGCACAATGCAGACTTAAGTAAAAGCGGACTGACACTCTCTCTTTCTATGATTTGAACGTCTCCTGTGAGGCCAGATTTAGATTCCGATGTTTCACTTCAGGTTTACTGTATACCTTGCACCTTCTTATTGACGATGAAACACAGAATTTGCATCGGAATTAAATTTAAAAGACACAATGCCGACTTAAGTACAAGAGGACTGACACTCAAAATATCTATGATTTGAACCTCTCCTGTGAGCCCAGTCTTATATTCCGATGCTTCACTTCAGGTTTACTGTATCCCTTGGACCTTCTTATTGACGATGAAACACAGAAATTGCATCTGAATGTAATACAAAAGGCACAATGCCGACTTAAGTACAAGAGGACTGACACTCTCACTTTCTACGATTTGAACCTCTCCTGTGAGCCCATGTTTAGATTCCGATGCTTCACTTCAGGTTTACTGTATTCCTAGCACCTTCTTATTGACGAAGAAACACAGAAATTGCATCCGAATATAATACAAAAGGCACAATGCCGACTTAAGTAAAAGAGGACTGACACTCTGACTTCCTATGATTTGAACCTCTCCTGTGAGTCCAGTTTTAGATCCTGATGCGTCACTTCAGGGTTACATTATACCTTGCACCTTCTTATTGACGATGAAACTCAGAAATTGCATCGGAATGTAATACAAAAGGCACAATGACGACTTAAGTACAAGAGGACTGACACTCTAACTTTCAATGATTTGAACCTCTCCTGTGAGTCCAGTTTTAGATTTAGATGCTTCACTTCGGGTTTACTGTATACCTTGCACCTTCTTATTGACGATGAAACACAGAAATTGCATCGAAAATAAATTCAAAAGGCACAAATTCGACTTAAGTACAAGAGGACAGACACATTAATTTCCTATGATTTGAACCTCTCCTGTGAGTCCAGTTTTTGATTCTGATGCTTCACTTCAGGTTTACTGTATACCTTGCACCTTCTTATTGACGATGATACAACGAAATTGCATCGGAATTAAATTCAGAAGGCACAATGCCGACTTAAGTACAAGAGGACTGACACTCTAACTTTCTATGATTTGAACCTCTTCTCTGAGTCCAGTTTTAGTTTCCGATGCTACACTTCAGGTTTACTGTATACCTTGCACCTTCTTATTGACGATGAAACACAGAAATTGCATCGGAATTAAATTTAAAAGACACAATGCCGACTTAAGTACAAGAGGACTGACACTCTAACTATCTATGATTTGAACCTCTCCTGTGAGCCCAGTTTCAGATTCCGATGCTTCACTTCAGGTTTACTGTATCCCTTGGACCTTCTTATTGACGATGAAACACTGAACTTGCATCGGAATTTAATACAAAAGGCACAATGCCGACTTAGGAACAAGAGGACTGACACTCTCACTTTCTATGATTTGAACCTCTCCTGTGAGTCCAGTTTGAGATTCCGATGCTTCACTTCAGGTATACTGTATCCCATGGACCTTCTTATTGACGATTAAACACAGGGTTTGCATCCGAATTGATTACAAAAGGCACAATGCCGACTTAAGTACAAGAGGACTGACACTCTCCCTTACTATGATTTGATCCTCTGCTGTGTGTCCAGTTTTAGATTCCGTTGCTTCACTTCAGGTTTACTGTATCCCTAGGACCTTCGTATTGACGATGAAACACAGAAATTGCATCCGAATTTAATACAAAAGGCACAATGCCGACTTAAGTAAAAGAGGACTGTCACTCTCTCTTTCTATGATTTGAACCTCTCCAGTGAGTCCAGTTTTAGACTCCGATGCTTCACTTCAGGTTTACTGTATACCTTGCTCCTTCTTATTGACGATGAAACACAGAAATTGCATCGGAATTAAATTCAAAAGGCACAAATTCCACTTAAGTACAAGAGAACTGACACCCTAAATATCTATGATTTGAACCTCTCCTGTGAGTCCAGTTTTAGATTCCGATGCTTCACTTCGGGATTACTGTATCCCTTGGACCTTCTTATTGACGATGAAAGACAGAAATTGCATCCGAATTTAATACAAATGGCACAATGGCGACTTAACTAAAAGAGGACTGACACTCTAACTTTCTATGATTTGAACCTCTCCTGTGACTCCAGTTTTAGATTCCGATGCTTCACTTCAGGTTTACTGTATACCTTGCACCTTCTTATTGACGATGAAACACCGAAATTGCATCGGAATTTAATACAAAAGGCATAATGCCGACTTAAGTACAAGAGGACTTACGCTTTCACTATCTATGATTTGAACCTCTCCTGTGAGTCCAGTTTTAGATTCCGATGCTTCGCTTCAGGTTTACTGTATCCCTTGGACCTTCTTATTGCCGATGAAATACCGACATTGATCCGAGTTTAATACAAAAGGCACAATGCAGACTTAAGTAAAAGCGGACTGACACTCTCTCTTTCTATGATTTGAACCTCTCCTGTGAGTCCAGATTTAGATTCCGATGTTTCACTTCCGGTTTACTGTATACCTTGCACCTTCTTATTGACGATGAAACACAGAATTTGCATCGGAATTAAATTCAAAAGACACAATGCCGACTTAAGTACAGGAGGACTGACACTCTAAATATCTATGATTTAAACCTCTCCTGTGAGCCCAGTCTTATATTCCGATGCTTCACTTCAGGTTTACTGTATCCCTTGGAACTTCTTATTGACGATGAAACACAGAAATTGCATCCGAATGTAATACAAAAGGCACAATGCCGACTTAAGTACAAGAGGACTGACACTCTCACTTTCTACGATTTGAACCTCTCTTGTGAGCCCATGTTTAGATTCCGATGCTTCACTTCAGGTTTACTTTATTCCTTGCACCTTCTTATTGACGAAGAAACACAGAAATTGCATCCGATGTAATACAAAAGGCACAATGCCGACTTAAGTAAAAGAGGACTGACACTCTGACTTTCTATCATTTGAACCTCTCCTGTGAGTCCAGTTTTAGATCCTGATGCGTCACTTCAGGGTTACTTTATACCTTGCACCTTCTTATTGACGATGAAACATAGAAATTGCATCGGAATGTAATACAAAAGGCACAATGCCGACTTAAGTACAAGAGGACTGACACTCTAACTTTCAATGATTTGAACCTCTCCTGTGAGTCCAGTTTTAGATTTAGATGCTTCACTTCGGGTTTACTGTATACCTTGCACCTTCTTATTGACGATGAAACACAGAAATTGCATCGGAAATAAATTCAAAAGGCACAAATTCGACTTAAGTACAAGAGGACAGACACATTAATTTCCTATGATTTGAACCTCTCCTGTGAGTCCAGTTTTTGATTCTGATGCTTCACTTCAGGTTTACTGTATCCCTTGGACCTTCTTATTGACGATGAAACACAGACATTGCATCCAAAATTAATACGAAAGGCACCATGCCGACTTAAGTGAAAGATGACTGACACTCTCACTTTCTATGATTTGAACCTCTCCTGTGAGTCCAGTTTCAGATTCCGATGCTTCACTTCAGGTTTACTATATCCCTTGGACCTTCGTATTGACGATGAAATACAGAAATTCCATCCGAATTTAATACAAAAGGCACAATGCCGACTTAAGAACAGGAGGACTGACACTCTCACTTTCAATGATTTGAACCTCTCCAGTGAGTCCAGTTTTAGATTCCGATGCTTCACTTCATGTTTACTGTACCCCATGGACATTCTTATTGACGATTAAACACAGAGTTTGCATCCGAATTGATTACAAAAGGCACAATGCCGACTTAAGTACAAGAGGACTGACACTCTCCCTTACTATGATTTGAACCTCTCCTGTGTGTCCAGTTTTAGATTCCGATGCTTCATTTCAGGTTTACTGCATCCCTTGGACCTTCGTATTGACGATGAAACACAGAAATTGCATCCGAATGTAATACAAAAGGCACAATGCCGACTTAAGTAAAAGAGGACTGTCACTCTCTCTTTCTATGATTTGAACCTCTCCAGTGAGTCCAGTTTTAGAATCCGATGCTTCACTTCAGGTTTACTGTATACCTTGCTCCTTCTTATTGACGATGAAACACAGAAATTGCATCGGAAATTAATACAAAAGGCACAATGCCGACTTAAGTACAAGAATACTGGCACTCTAACTTTCTATGATTTGAACCTCTCCCGTGATTCCAGTTTTAGATTCCGATGCTTCACCCCAGATTGACTGTATACCTTGGACATTCTTAATGACGATGAAACACAGAAATTGCATCCGAATTTAGTACAAAAGGCACAATGCCGACTTAAGTACAAGAGGACTAACACTCTCACTTTCTATGATTTTAACCTCTCCTGTGAGTCCAGTTTTAGATTCCGATGCTTCCCTTCAGGTTTACTGCATCTCTTGGACCTTCTTATTGACGATGAAACACAGAAACTGCATGGAATTTAATACAAAATGCACAATGCCGACATAAGTAAAAGAGGACTGACACTCTCAGTTTCTATGATTTGAACTTCTCCTGTGAGTCCAGTTTTAGATTCCGATGCGTCACTTCAGGTTTACCGTATTCCTTGCACCTCCTCTTTGACGATGAAACACAGAAAATGCATCGGAATTTAATACAATGGCACAATGCTGCTTTACGTACAAGAGGACTGACTCTCTAACCATCTATGATTTGAACCTCCCTGTGAGTCCAGTTTTAGATTCCGATGCTTCACTTCAGGTTTACTGTATCCCTTGGACCTTCTTATTGACGATGAAACACAGAAATTGCATCCGAATTTAATACATAAGGCACAATGCCGACTTAAGTACAAGAGGACTGACACTCTCCCTTTCTACGATTTAAACCTCTCCTGTGAGTCCAGTTTTATATTCCGATGCTTCACTTCAGGTTTACTGTATCCCTTGGACCTTCTTATTGACGATGAAACACAGAAATTGCATCCGAATTTAATACAAAATTCACAATGCCGACTTAACTAAAAGAAGACTGTCACTCTCACTTTCTGCGATTTGAATCTCTCCTGTGAGTCGAGTTTTAGATTCCGATGCTTCACTTCAGGTTTACTGCATACCTTGCACTTTCTTATTGACGATGAAACACAGAAATTGCATCGGAATTAAATTGATAAGGCACAATGCCAACTTAAGTACAAGAGGACTGACACTCTAACTTTCTTAGATTTGATCCTCTCCTGTGATTCCAGTTTTACATTCCGATGCCTCACCACAGATTGACTGTATACCTTGGACCATCTTAATGACGATGAAACACAGAAATTGCATCCGAATTTAGTACAAAAGGCACAATGCCGACTTAAGTACAAGCGGACTAACACTCTCACTTTCTATGATTTGAACCTCTCCTGTGAGTCCAGTTTTAGATTCCGATGCTTCCCTTCAGGTTTACTGTATCCCTTGGACCTTCTTATTGACGATGAAACACAAAAACGGCATGCAATTTAATACAAAAGGCACAATGCCGACTTAAGTAAAAGAGGACTGACACTCTCAGTTTCTATGATTTGAACTTCTCCTGTGAGTCCAGTTTTAGATTCCGACGCGTCACTTCAGGTTTACCGTATTCCTTGCACCTCCTCATTGACGATGAAACACAGAAAATGCATCGGAATGTAATACAATGGCACAATTCCGCTTTACGTACAAGAGGACTGACTCTCTAACTATCTATGATTTGAACCTCCCTGTGAGTCCAGTTTTAGATTCCGATGCTTCACTTCAGGTTTACTGTATCCCTTGGACCTTCTTATTGACGATGAATTACAGAAATTGCATCCGAATTTAACACAAAAGGCACAATGCCGACTTAAGTAAAAGAGGACTGACACTCCCTCTTTCTATGATTTGAACCTCTGCAGTGAGTCCAGTTTTAGATTCCGATGCTTCACAATAGCTTTACTGTATACCTTACACCTTCTTATTGACGATGAAACGTAGAAATTGCATCGGAATTAAATTCAAAATGCACAATGCAGACTTAAGTACAAGAGGACTGACACTCTAACTCTCTATGATTTGAACCTGTCCTGTGCGTCCAGTTTTAGATTCCGATGCTTCATTTCAGGTTTACTGTATACCTTGCACCTTCTTATTGACGATGAAGCACAGAAATTGCATCCGAATTTAATACAAAAGGCACAATGCCGACTTTAGTACAAGAGGACTGACACTCCCCCTTTCTATGATTTGAACCTCTCCTGTGAGTCCAGTTTTAGATTCCGATGCTTCACTTCAAGTTTACTGTATCCCTTGGACCTTCTTATTTTGACGACGAAACACAGAAATTGCATCCCAATTTAATACAAAATGCTCAATAGCGACTTAACTAAAAGAGGACTGACACTCTAACATTCTATGATTTGAACCTCTCCGGTGAGTCCAGTTTTGGATTCAGATGCTTCACTTCAGGTTTACTGTATACCTTGCACCATCGTATTGACGATGAAACACAGATATTGCATCGGAATTAAATTCAAAAGGCACAAATTCCACTTAAGTACAAGAGAACTGACACCCTAAATATCTATGATTTGAACCTCTCCTGTGAGTCCAGTTTTAGATTCCGATGCTTCACTTCAGGATTACTGTAACCCCTTGGACCTTCTTATTGACGATGAAAGACAGAAATTGCATCCGAATTTAATACAAAAGGCACAATGGCGACTTAACTAAAAGAGGACTGACACTCTAACTTTCTATGATTTGAACCTCTCCTGTGACTCCAGTTTTAGATTCCGATGCTTCACTTCAGGTTTACTGTATACCTTGCTCCTTCTTATTGACGATGAAACACCGAAATTGCATCGGAATTTAATACAAAAGGCATAATGCCGACTTAAGTACAAGAGGACTTACGCTTTCACTATCTATGATTTGAACCTCTCCTGTGAGTCCAGTTTTAGATTCCGATGCTTCGCTTCAGAATTACTGTATCACTTGGACCTTCTTATTGCCGATGAAATACCGACATTGATCCGAATTTAATACAAAAGGCACAATGCAGACTTAAGTAAAAGCGGACTGACACTCTCTCTTTCTATGATTTGAACCTCTCCTGTGAGTCCAGATTTAGATTCCGATGTTTCACTTCAGGTTTACTGTATACCTTGCACCTTCTTTTTGACGATGAAACACAGAATTTGCATCGGAATTAAATTCAAAAGACACAACGCCGACTTAAGTACAAGAGGACTGACACTCAAAATATCTATGATTTGAACCTCTCCTGTGAGCCCAGTCTTATATTCCGATGCTTCACTTCAGGTTTACTGTATCCCTTGGACGTTCTTATTGACGATGAAACACAGAAATTGCATCCGAATGTAATACAAAAGGCACAATGCCGACTTAAGTACAAGAGGACTGACACTCTCACTTTCTACGATTTGAACCTCTCCTGTGAGCCCATGTTTAGATTCCGATGCTTCACTTCAGGTTTACTGTATTCCTTGCACCTTCTTATTGACGAAGAAACACAGAAATTGCATCCGAATATAATACAAAAGGCACAATGCCGACTTAAGTACAAGAGGACTGACACTCTCACTTTCTACGATTTGAACCTCTCCTGTGAGCCCATGTTTAGATTCCGATGCTTCACTTCAGGTTTACTGTATTCCTTGCACCTTCTTATTGACGAAGAAACACAGAAATTGCATCGGAATTAAATTCAGAAGGCACAATGCCGACTTAAGTACAAGAGGACTGACACTCTAACTTTCGATGATTTGAACCTCTTCTCTGAGTCCAGTTTTAGTTTCCGATGCTTCACTTCAGGTTTACTGTATACCTTGCACCTTCTTATTGACGATGAAACACAGAAATTGCATCGGAATTAAATTTAAAAGACACAATGCCGACTTAAGTACAAGAGGACTGACACTCTAACTATCTATGATTTGAACCTCTCCTGTGAGCCCAGTTTCAGATTCCGATGCTTCACTTCAGGTTTACTGTATCCCTTGGACCTTCTTATTGACGATGAAACACTGAACTTGCATCCGAATTTAATACAAAAGGCACAATGCCGACTTAGGAACAAGAGGACTGACACTCTCACTTTCTATGATTTGAACCTCTCCTGTGAGTCCAGTTTTAGATTCCGATGCTTCACTTCAAGTTTACTGTATCCCTTGGACCTTCTTATTGACGACGAAACACAGAAATTGCATCCCAATTTAATACAAAATGCTCAATAGCGACTTAACTAAAAGAGGACTGACACTCTAACATTCTATGATTTGAACCTCTCCGGTGAGTCCAGTTTTGGATTCAGATGCTTCACTTCAGGTTTACTGTATACCTTGCACCATCTTATTGACGATGAAACACAGAAATTGCGTCGGAATTAAATTCAAAAGGCACAAATTCCACTTAAGTACAAGAGAACTGACACCCTAAATATCTATGATTTGAACCTCTCCTGTGAGTCCAGTTTTAGATTCCGATGCTTCACTTCAGGATTACTGTAACCCCTTGGACCTTCTTATTGACGATGAAAGACAGAAATTGCATCCGAATTTAATACAAATGGCACAATGGCGACTTAACTAAAAGAGGACTGACACTCTAACTTTCTATGATTTGAACCTCTCCTGTGACTCCAGTTTTAGATTCCGATGCTTCACTTCAGGTTTACTGTATACCTTGCTCCTTCTTATTGACGATGAAACACCGAAATTGCATCGGAATTTAATACAAAAGGCATAATGCCGACTTAAGTACAAGAGGACTTACGCTTTCACTATCTATGATTTGAACCTCTCCTGTGAGTCCAGTTTTAGATTCCGATGCTTCGCTTCAGAATTACTGTATCACTTGGACCTTCTTATTGCCGATGAAATACCGACATTGATCCGAATTTAATACAAAAGGCACAATGCAGACTTAAGTAAAAGCGGACTGACACTCTCTCTTTCTATGATTTGAACCTCTCCTGTGAGTCCAGATTTAGATTCCGATGTTTCACTTCAGGTTTTTTGTATACCTTGCACCTTCTTATTGACGATGAAACACAGAATTTGCATCGGAATTAAATTCAAAAGACACAATGCCGACTTAAGTACAAGAGGACTGACACTCAAAATATCTATGATTTGAACCTCTCCTGTGAGCCCAGTCTTATATTCCGATGCTTCACTTCAGGTTTACTGTATTCCTTGGACCTTCTTATTGACGATGAAACACAGAAATTGCATCCGAATGTAATACAAAAGGCACAATGCCGACATAGGTAAAAGAGGACTGACACTCTCAGTTTCTATGATTTGAACTTCTCCTGTGAGTCCAGTTATAGATTCCGATGCGTCACTTCAGGTTTACCGTATTCCTTGCACCTCCTCATTGACGATGAAACACGGAAAATGCATCGGAATTTAATACAATGGCACAATGCCGCTTTACGTACAAGAGGCCTGACTCTCTAACCATCTATGATTTGAACCTCCCTGTGAGTCCAGTTCTAGATTCCGATGCTTCACTTCAGGTTTACTGTATCCCTTGGACCTTCTTATTGACGATGAAACACAGAAATTGCATCCGAATTTAATACAAAAGGCACAATGCCGACTTAAGTACAAGAGGACTGACACTCTCCCTTTCTACGATTTGAACCTCTCCTGTGAGTCCAGTTTTATATTCCGATGCTTCACTTCAGGTTTACTGTATCCCTTGGACCTTCTTATTGACGATGAAACACAGAAATTGCATCCGAATTTAATACAAAATTCACAATGCCGACTTAACTAAAAGAAGACTGTCACTCTCACTTTCTGCGATTTGAATCTCTCCTGTGAGTCGAGTTTTAGATTCCGATGCTTCACTTCAGGTTTACTGCATACCTTGCACTTTCTTATTTACGATGAAACACAGAAATTGCATCGGAATTAAATTGATAAGGCACAATGCCAACTTAAGTACAAGAGGACTGACACTCTAACTCTCTATGATTTGAACCTATCCTGTGCGTCCAGTTTTAGATTCCGATGCTTCATTTCAGGTTTACTGTATACCTTGCACCTTCTTATTGACGATGAAGCACAGAAATTGCATCCGAATTTAATACAAAAGGCACAATGCCGACTTTAGTACAAGAGGACTGACACTCCCCCTTTCTATGATTTGAACCTCTCCTGTGAGTCCAGTTTTAGATTCCGATGCTTCACTTCAAGTTTACTGTATCCCTTGGACCTTCTTATTGACGACGAAACACAGAAATTGCATCCCAATATAATACAAAATGCTCAATAGCGACTTAACTAAAAGAGGACTGACACTCTAACATTCTATGATTTGAACCTCTCCGGTGAGTCCAGTTTTGGATTCAGATGCTTCACTTCAGGTTTACTGTATACCTTGCACCATCTTATTGACGATGAAACACAGAAATTGCATCGGAATTAAATTCAAAAGGCACAAATTCCACTTAAGTACAAGAGAACTGACACCCTAAATATCTATGATTTGAACCTCTCCTGTGAGTCCAGTTTTAGATTCCGATGCTTCACTTCAGGATTACTGTAACCCCTTGGACCTTCTTATTGACGATGAAAGACAGAAATTGCATCCGAATTTAATACAAATGGCACAATTGCGACTTAACTAAAAGAGGACTGACACTCTAACATTCTATGATTTGAACCTCTCCTGTGACTCCAGTTTTAGATTCCGATGCTTCACTTCAGGTTTACTGTATACCTTGCACCTTCTTATTGACGATGAAACACAGAATTTGCATCGGAATTAAATTCAAAATACACAATGCCGACTTAAGTACAAGAGGACTGACACTCAAAATATCTATGATTTGAACCTCTCCTGTGAGCCCAGTCTTATATTCCGATGCTTCACTTCAGGTTTACTGTATCCCTTGGGCCTTCTTATTGACGATGAAACACAGAAATTGCATCCGAATGTAATACAAAAGGCACAATGCCGACTTCAGTACAAGAGGACTGACACTCTCACTTTCTACGATTTGAACCTCTCCTGTGAGCCCATGTTTAGATTCCGATGCTTCACTTCAGGTTTACTGTTTTCCTTGCACCTTCTTATTGACGAAGAAACACAGAAATTGCATCCGAATATAATACAAAAGGCACAATGCCGACTTAAGTAAAAGAGGACTGACACTATGACTTCCTACGATTTGAACCTCTCCTGTGAGTCCAGTTTTAGATCCTGATGCTTCACTTCAGGTTTACTGTATACCTTGCACCTTCTTATTGACGATGAAACAACGAAATTGCATCGGAATTAAAGTCAGAAGGCACAATGCCGACTTAAGTACAAGAGGACTGACACTCTAACTTTCTATGATTTGAACCTCTTCTCTGAGTCCAATTTTAGTTTCCGATGCTTCACTTCAGGTTTACTGTATACCTTGCACCTTCTTATTGACGATGAAACACAGAAATTGCATCGGAATTAAATTTAAAAGACACAATGCCGACTTAAGTACAAGACTACTGACACTCTAACTATCTATGATTTGAACCTCTCCTGTGAGCCCAGTTTCAGATTCCGATGCTTCACTTCAGGTTTACTGTATCCCTTGGACCTTCTTATTGACGATGAAACACTGAACTTGCATCCGAAATTATTACAAAAGGCACAATGCCGACTTAGGAACAAGAGGACTGACACTCTCACTTTCTATGATTTGAACCTCTCCTGTGAGTCCAGTTTTAGATTCCGATGCTTCTCTTCAGGTTTACTGTATCCCATGGACCTTCTTATTGACGATTAAACACAGGGTTTGCATCCGAATTGATTACAAAAGGCACAATGCCGACTTAAGTACAAGAGGACTGACACTCTCCCTTACTATGATTTGATCCTCTCCTGTGTGTCCAGTTTTAGATTCCGTTGCTTCACTTCAGGTTTACTGTATCCCTAGGACCTTCGTATTGACGATGAAACACAGAAATTGCATCCGAATTTAATACAAAAGGCACAATGCCGACTTAAGTAAAAGAGGACTGTCACTCTCTCTTTCTATGATTTGAACCTCTCCAGTGAGTCCAGTTTTAGACTCCGAAGCTTCACTTCAGGTTTACTGTATACCTTGCACCTTCTTATTGACGATGAAACCCAGAAATTGCATTCGAATTTAATACAAAAGGCACAATGCCGACTTAAGTAAAAGAGGACTGTCACTCTCTCTTTCTATGATTTGAACCTCTCCAGTGAGCCCAGTTTTAGACTCCGATGCTTCACTTCAGGTTTACTGTATACCTTGCTCCTTCTTATTGACGATGAAACACAGAAATTGCATCGGCATTAAATTCAGAAGGCACAATGCCGACTTAAGTACAAGAGGACTGACACTCTAACTCTCTATGATTTGAACCTCTTCTCTGAGTCCAGTGTTAGTTTGCGATGCTTCACTTCAGGTTTACTGTATACCTTGCACCATCTTATTGACGATGAAACACAGATATTGTATCGGAATTAAATTCAAAAGGCACAATGCCGACTTAAGTACAAGAGGACTGACACTATAACTCTCTATGATTTGAACCTCTCCTGTGTGTTCAGTTTAGGATCCCGATGCTTCACTTCAGGTTTACCGCATACCTTGCACCTTCTTATTGACGATGAAACACAGAAATTGCATCGGCATTAAATTCAAAAGGCACAATGCCGACTTAAGTATAAGACGACTGACACTATAACAATCTATGATTTGAATCCCTCCTGTGAGTCCAGTTTTAGATTCCGATGCTTCACTTCAGGTTTACTGTATCCCTTGGACCTTCTTATTGACGATGAAACACAGATATTGGATCCGAATTTAATACAAAAGGCACAATGCCGACTTAAGTACAAGAGGACTGACTCTCTCCCTTTCTATGATTTGAACCTCTCCTATGCGTCTAGTTTTAGATTCCGATGCTTCACTTCAGGTTTACTGTATACCTTGCACCTTCTTATTGACGATGAAACACAGAAATTGCATCCGAGTTTAATACAAAAGGCACAATGCCGACTTAACTAAAAGAGGACTGTCACTCTCACTTTCTGCGATTTGAATCTCTCCTATGAGTCGAGTTTTAGATTCCGATGCTTCCATTCAGGTTTACTGTATCCCTTGGACCTTCTTATTGACGATGAAACACAAAAACGGCATGGAATTTAATACAAAAGGCACAATGCCGACTTAAGTAAATGAGGACTGACACTCTCAGTTTCTATTATTTGAACTTCTCCTGTGAGTCCAGTTTTAGATTCCGACGCGTCACTTCAGGTTTACCGTATTCCTTGCACCTCCTCATTGACGATGAAACACAGAAAATGCATCGGAATTTAATACAATGGCACAATTCCGCTTTACGTACAAGAGGACTGACTCTCTAACTATCTATGATTTGAACATCCCTGTGAGTCCAGTTTTAGATTCCGATGCTTCACTTCAGGTTTACTGTATCCCTTGGACCTTCTTATTGACGATGAATTACAGAAATTGCATCCGAATTTAACACAAAAGGCACAATGCCGACTTAAGTAAAAGAGGACTGACACTCCCTCTTTCTATGATTTGAACCTCTCCAGTGAGTCCAGTTTTAGATTCCGATGCTTCACATTAGGTTTACTGTATACCTTACACCTTCTTATTGACGATGAAACATTGAAATTGCATCGGAATTAAATTCAAAATGCACAATGCAGACTTAAGTACAAGAGGACTGACACTCTAACTCTCTATGATTTGAACCTGTCCTGTGCGTCCAGTTTTAGATTCCGATGCTTCATTTCATGTTTACTGTATACCTTGCACCTTCTTATTGACGATGAATTACAGAAATTGCATCCGAATTTAACACAAAAGGCACAATGCCGACTTAAGTAAAAGAGGACTGACACTCCCTCTTTCTATGATTTGAACCTCTCCAGTGAGTCCAGTTTTAGATTCCGATGCTTCACATTAGGTTTACTGTATACCTTACACCTTCTTATTGACGATGAAACATTGAAATTGCATCGGAATTAAATTCAAAAGGCACAATGCCGACTTAAGTACAAGAGGACTGACACTCTAACTTTCAATGATTTGAACCTCTCCTGTGAGTCCAGTTTTAGATTCCGATGCTTCACTTCGGGATTACTGTATCCCTTGGACCTTCTTATTGACGATGAAAGACAGAAATTGCATCCGAATTTAATACAAATGGCACAATGGCGACCTAACTAAAAGAGGACTGACACTCTAACTTTCTATGATTTGAACCTCTCCTGTGACTCCAGTTTTAGATTCCGATGCTTCACTTCAGGTTTACTGTATACCTTGCACCTTCTTATTGACGATGAAACACCGAAATTGCATCGGAATTTAATACAAAAGGCATAATGCCGACTTAAGTACAAGAGGACTTACGCTTTCACTATCTATGATTTGAACCTCTCCTGTGAGTCCAGTTTTAGATTCCGATGCTTCGCTTCTGGTTTACTGTATCCCTTGGACCTTCTTATTGCCGATGAAATACCGACATTGATCCGAATTTAATACAAAAGGCACAATGCAGACTTAAGTAAAAGCGGACTGACACTCTCTCTTTCTATGATTTGAACCACTCCTGTGAGTCCAGATTTAGATTCCAATGTTTCACTTCAGGTTTACTGTATACCTTGCACCTTCTTATTGACGATGAAACACAGAATTTGCATCGGAATTAAATTCAGAAGACACAATGCCGACTTAAGTACAAGAGGACTGACACTCTAAATATCTATGTTTTGAACCTCTCCTGTGAGCCCAGTCTTATATTCCGATGCTTCACTTCAGGTTTACTGTATCCCTTGGACCTTCTTATTGACGATGAAACACAGAAATTGCATCCGAATGTAATACAAAAGGCACAATGCCGACTTAAGTACAAGAGGACTGACACTCTCACTTTCTACGATTTGAACCAGTCTTGTGAGCCCATGTTTAGATTCCGATGCTTCACTTCAGGTTTACTGTATTCCTTGCACCTTCTTATTGACGAAGAAACACAGAAATTGCATCCGAATATAATACAAAAGGCACAATGCCGACTTAAGTAAAAGAGGACTGACACTCTGACTTTCTATGATTTGAACCTCTCCTGTGAGTCCAATTTTAGATCCTGATGCGTCACTTCAGGGTTACTTTATACCTTGCACCTTCTTATTGACGATGAAACACAGAAATTGCATCGGAATGTAATACAAAAGGCACAATGCCGACTTAAGTACAAGAGGACTGACACTCTAACTTTCAATGATTTGAACCTCTCCTGTGAGTCCAGTTTTAGATTTAGATGCTTCACTTCGGGTTTACTGTATACCTTGCACCTTCTTATTGACGATGAGACACAGAAATTGCATCGGAAATAAATTCAAAAGGCACAAATTCGACTTAAGTACAAGAGGACAGACACATTAATTTCCTATGATTTGAACCTCTCCTGTGAGTCCAGTTTTTGATTCTGATGCTTCACTTCAGGTTTACTGTATCCCTTGGACCTTCTTATTGACGATGAAACACAGAAATTGCATCCGAGTTTAATACAAAAGGCACAATGCCGACTTAACTAAGAGAGGACTGTCACTCTCACTTTCTGCGATTTGAATCTCTCCTATGAGTCGAGTTTTAGATTCCGATGCTTCCCTTCAGGTTTACTGTATCCCTTGGACCTTCTTATTGACGATGAAACACAAAAACGGCATGGAATTTAATACAAAAGGCACAATGCCGACTTAAGTAAATGAGGACTGACACTCTCAGTTTATATTATTTGAACTTCTCCTGTGAGTCCAGTTTTAGATTCCGACGCGTCACTTCAGGTTTACCGTATTCCTTGCACCTCCTCATTGACGATGAAACACAGAAAATGCATCGGAATTTAATACAATGGCACAATTCCGCTTTACGTACAAGAGGACTGACTCTCTAACTATCTATGATTTGAACATCCCTGTGAGTCCAGTTTTAGATTCCGATGCTTCACTTCAGGTTTACTGTATCCCTTGGACCTTCTTATTGACGATGAATTACAGAAATTGCATCCGAATTTAACACAAAAGGCACAATGCCGACTTAAGTAAAAGAGGACTGACACTCCCTCTTTCTATGATTTGAACCTCTCCAGTGAGTCCAGTTTTAGATTCCGATGCTTCACATTAGGTTTACTGTATACCTTACACCTTCTTATTGACGATGAAACATTGGAATTGCATCGGAATTAAATTCAAAATGCACAATGCAGACTTAAGTACAAGAGGACTGACACTCTAACTCTCTATGATTTGAACCTGTCCTGTGCGTCCAGTTTTAGATTCCGATGCTTCATTTCATGTTTACTGTATACCTTGCACCTTCTTATTGACGATGAAGCACAGAAATTGCATCCGAATTTAATGCAAAAGGCACAATGCCGACTTTAGTACAAGAGGACTGACACTCCCCCTTTCTATAATTTGAACCTCTCCTGTGAGTCCAGTTTTAGATTCCGATGCTTCACTTCAAGTTTACTGTATCCCTTGGACCCTCTTATTGACGACGAAACACAGAAATTGCATCCCAATTTAATACAAAATGCTCAATAGCGACTTAACTAAAAGAGGACTGACACTCTAACATTCTATGATTTGAACCTCTCCGGTGAGTCCAGTTTTGGATTCAGATGCTTCACTTCAGGTTTACTGTATACCTTGCACCATCTTATTGACGATGAAACACAGAAATTGCATCGGAATTAAATTCAAAAGGCACAAATTCCAATTAAGTACAAGAGAACTGACACCCTAAATATCTATGATTTGAACCTCTCCTGTGAGTCCAGTTTTAGATTCCGATGCTTCACTTCGGGATTACTGTATCCCTTGGACCTTCTTATTGACGATGAAAGACAGAAATTGCATCCGAATTTAATACAAATGGCACAATGGCGACTTAACTAAAAGAGGACTGACACTCTAACTTTCTATGATTTGAACCTCTCCTGTGACTCCAGTTTTAGATTCCGATGCTTTACTTCAGGTTTACTGTATACCTTGCACCTTCTTATTGACGATGAAACACCGAAATTGCATCGGAATTTAATACAAAAGGCATAATGCCGACTTAAGTACAAGAGGACTTACGCTTTCACTATCTATGATTTGAACCTCTCCTGTGAGTCCAGTTTTAGATTCCGATGCTTCGCTTCTGGTTTACTGTATCCCTTGGACCTTCTTATTGCCGATGAAATACCGACATTGATCCGAATTTAATACAAAAGGCACAATGCAGACTTAAGTAAAAGCGGACTGACACTCTCTCTTTCTATGATTTGAACCACTCCTGTGAGTCCAGATTTAGATTCCGATGTTTCACTTCAGGTTTACTGTATACCTTGCACCTTCTTATTGACGATGAAACACAGAATTTGCATCGGAATTAAATTCAAAAGACACAATGCCGACTTAAGTACAAGAGGACTGACACTCTAAATATCTATGTTTTGAACCTCTCCTGTGAGCCCAGTCTTATATTCCGATGCTTCACTTCAGGTTTACTGTATCCCTTGGACCTTCTTATTGACGATGAAACACAGAAATTGCATCCGAATGTAATACAAAAGGCACAATGCCGACTTAAGTACAAGAGGACTGACACTCTCACTTTCTACGATTTGAACCAGTCTTGTGAGCCCATGTTTAGATTCCGATGCTTCACTTCAGGTTTACTGTATTCCTTGCACCTTCTTATTGACGAAGAAACACAGAAATTGCATCCGAATATAATACAAAAGGCACAATGCCGACTTAAGTAAAAGAGGACTGACACTCTGACTTTCTATGATTTGAACCTCTCCTGTGAGTCCAATTTTAGATCCTGATGCGTCACTTCAGGGTTACTTTATACCTTGCACCTTCTTATTGACGATGAAACACAGAAATTGCATCGGAATGTAATACAAAAGGCACAATGCCGACTTAAGTACAAGAGGACTGACACTCTAACTTTCAATGATTTGAACCTCTCCTGTGAGTCCAGTTTTAGATTCCGATGCTTCACTTCGGGATTACTGTATCCCTTGGACCTTCTTATTGACGATGAAAGACAGAAATTGCATCCGAATTTAATACAAATGGCACAATGGCGACTTAACTAAAAGAGGACTGACACTCTAACTTTCTATGATTTGAACCTCTCCTGTGACTCCAGTTTTAGATTCCGATGCTTCACTTCAGGTTTACTGTATACCTTGCACCTTCTTATTGACGATGAAACACCGAAATTGCATCGGAATTTAATACAAAAGGCATAATGCCGACTTAAGTACAAGAGGACTTACGCTTTCACTATCTATGATTTGAACCTCTCCTGTGAGTCCAGTTTTAGATTCCGATGCTTCGCTTCTGGTTTACTGTATCCCTTGGACCTTCTTATTGCCGATGAAATACCGACATTGATCCGAATTTAATACAAAAGGCACAATGCAGACTTAAGTAAAAGCGGACTGACACTCTCCCTTTCTATGATTTGAACCACTCCTGTGAGTCCAGATTTAGATTCCAATGTTTCACTTCAGGTTTACTGTATACCTTGCACCTTCTTATTGACGATGAAACACAGAATTTGCATCGGAATTAAATTCAAAAGACACAATGCCGACTTAAGTACAAGAGGACTGACACTCTAAATATCTATGTTTTGAACCTCTCCTGTGAGCCCAGTCTTATATTCCGATGCTTCACTTCAGGTTTACTGTATCCCTTGGACCTTCTTATTGACGATGAAACACAGAAATTGCATCCGAATGTAATACAAAAGGCACAATGCCGACTTAAGTACAAGAGGACTGACACTCTCACTTTCTACGATTTGAACCAGTCTTGTGAGCCCATGTTTAGATTCCGATGCTTCACTTCAGGTTTACTGTATTCCTTGCACCTTCTTATTGACGAAGAAACACAGAAATTGCATCCGAATATAATACAAAAGGCACAATGCCGACTTAAGTAAAAGAGGACTGACACTCTGACTTTCTATGATTTGAACCTCTCCTGTGAGTCCAATTTTAGATCCTGATGCGTCACTTCAGGGTTACTTTATACCTTGCACCTTCTTATTGACGATGAAACACAGAAATTGCATCGGAATGTAATACAAAAGGCACAATGCCGACTTAAGTACAAGAGGACTGACACTCTAACTTTCAATGATTTGAACCTCTCCTGTGAGTCCAGTTTTAGATTTAGATTCTTCACTTCGGGTTTACTGTATACCTTGCACCTTCTTATTGACGATGAGACACAGAAATTGCATCGGAAATAAATTCAAAAGGCACAAATTCGACTTAAGTACAAGAGGACAGACACATTAATTTCCTATGATTTGAACCTCTCCTGTGAGTCCAGTTTTTGATTCTGATGCTTCACTTCAGGTTTACTGTATCCCTTGGACCTTCTTATTGACGATGAAACACAGAAATTGCATCCAAATTTAATACGAAAGGCACCATGCCGACTTAAGTGAAAGATGACTGACACTCTCACTTTCTATGATTTGAACCTCTCCTGTGAGTCCAGTTTCAGATTCCGATGCTTCACTTCAGGTTTACTATATCCCTTGGACCTTCGTATTGACGATGAAATACAGAAATTCCATCCGAATTTAATACAAAAGGCACAATGCCAACTTAAGAACAGGAGGACTGACACTCTCACTTTCAATGATTTGAACCTCTCCTGTGTGTTCAGTTTAGGATCCCGATGCTTCACTTCAGGTTTACCGTATACCTCGCACCTTCTTATTGACGATGAAACACAGAAATTGCATCGGAATTAAATTCAAAAGACACAATACCGACTTAAGTATAAGACGACTTACACTCTAACTATCTATGATTTGAATCCCTCCTGTGAGTCCAGTTTTAGATTCCGATGCTTCACTTCAGGTTTACTGTATCCCTTGGACCTTCTTAATGACGATGAACCACAGATATTGCATCCGAATTTAATACAAAAGGCACAATGCCGACTTAAGTACAAGAGGACTGACACTCTCCCTTTCTATGATTTGAACCTCTCCTATGCGTCCAGTTTTAGATTCTGATGCTTCACTTCAGGTTTACTGTATACCTTGCACCTTCTTATTGACGATGAAACACAGATATTCCATCGGAATTAAATTCAAAAGGCACAATGCCGACTTAAGTACATGAGGACTGACACTCTCCCTTTCTATGATTTGAACCTCTCCTGTGAGTCCAGTTTTAGATTCCGATGCTTCACTTCAGGTTTCCTGTATCCCTTGGACCTTCTTATTGACGATGAAACACAGAAATCGCATCCGAATTTAATACAAAAGGCACAGTGCCGTCTTAACTAAAAGAGGACTGTCACTCTCACTTTCTGTGATTTGAATCTCCCCTGTGAGTGGAGTTTTAGATTCCGATGCTTCACTTCAGGTTTACTGCATACCTTGCACTTTCTTATTGACGATGAAACACAGAAATTGCATCGGAATTAAATTGATAAGGCACAATGCCAACTTAAGTACAAGAGGACTGACACTCTATCTTTCTTAGATTTGAACCTCTCCCGTGATTCCAGTTTTAGATTCCGATGCTTCACCTCAGATTGACTGTATACCTTGGACATTCTTAATGACGATGAAACACAGAAATTGCATCCGAATTTGGTACAAAAGGCACAATGCCGACTTAAGTACAAGAGGACTAACACTCTCACTTTCTACGATTTGAACCTCTCCTGTGAGTCCAGTTTTAGATTCCGATGCTTCCCGTCAGGTTTACTGCATCTCTTGGACCTTCTTATTGACGATGAAACACAGAAACTGCATGGAATTTAATACAAAAGGCACAATGCCGACATAAGTAAGAGAGGACTGACACTCTCAGTTTCTATGATTTGAACTTCTCCTGTGAGTCCAGTTTTAGATTCCGATGCGTCACTTCAGGTTTACCGTATTCCTTGCACCTCCTCATTGACGATGAAACACAGAAAATGCATCGGAATTTAATACAATGGCACAATGCCGCTTTACGTACAAGAGGACTGACTCTCTAACCATCTATGATTTGAACCTCCCTGTGAGTCCAGTTTTAGATTCCGATGCTTCACTTCAGGTTTACTGTATCCCTTGGACCTTCTTATTGACGATGAATTACAGAAATTGCATCCGAATTTAATACAAAAGCCACAAAGCCGACTTAAGTAAAAGAGGTCTGTCACTCTCTCTTTCTATGATTTGAACCTCTCCAGTGAGTCCAGTTTTAGATTCCGATGCTTCACATTAAGTTTACTGTATACCTTGCACGTTCTTATTGACGATGAAACATAGAAATTGCATCGGAATTAAATTCAAAATGCACAATGCAGACTTAAGTACAAGAGGACTGACACTCTAAATCTCTATGATTTGAACCTGTCCTGTGCGTCCAGTTTTAGATTCCGATGCTTCATTTCAGGTGTACTGTATACCTTGCACCTTCTTATTGACGATGAAGCACAGAAATTGCATCCGAATTTAATACAAAAGGCACAATGCCGACTTAAGTACAAGAGGACTGACACTCCCCCTTTCTATGATTTGAACCTCTCCTGTGAGTCCAGTTTTAGATTCCGATGCTTCACTTCAGGTTTACTGTATCCCTTGGACCTTCTTATTGACGATGAAACACAGAAATTGCATCCGAATTTAATACAAAAGGCACAATGCCGACTTAAGTACATGAGGACCGACATTCCCCCTTTCTATGATTTGACCCTCTCCTGTGAGTCAAGTTTTAGATTCCGATGCTACACTTCAGGTTTACTGTATCCCTTGGACCTTCTTATTGACGACGAAACACAGAAATTGCATCCGAATTTAATACAAAATGCACAATGGCGACTTAACTAAAACTGGACTGACACTCTAACTTTGTATGGTTTGAACCTCTCCTGTGACTCCAGTTTTAGATTCCCATGCTTAACTTCAGGTTTACGGTATACCTTGCACCTTCTTATTGACGATGAAACACAGAAATTGCATCCGAATTTAATACAAAATGCACAATGGCGACTTAACTAAAAGAGGACCGACACTCTAACTTTCTGTGATTTGAACCTCTCCAGTGAGTCCAGTTTTAGGTTCCGATGCTTCACATTAGGTTTACTGTATACCTTGCACCTTCTTATTGACGATGAAACATAGAAATTGCATCGGAATTAAATTCAAAGTGCACAATGCAGACTTAAGTACAAGAGGACTGACACTCTAACTCTCTATGATTTGAACCTGACCTGTGCGTCCAGTTTTAGATTCCGATGCTTCATTTCAGGTTTACTGTATACCTTGCACCTTCTTATTGACGATGAAGCACAGAAATTGCATCCGAATTTAATACAAAAGGCACAATGCCGACTTAAGTACATGAGGACTGACATTCCCCCTTTCTATGATTTGAACCTCTCCTGTGAGTCCAGTTTTAGATTCCGATGCTTCACTTCGGGTTTACTGTATCCCTTGGACCTTCTTATTGACGATGAAACACAGAAATTGCATCCGAATTTAATACAAAATGCACAATGGCGACTTAACTAAAAGAGGACTGACACTCTAACTTTGTATGGTTTGAACCTCTCCTGTGACTCCAGTTTTAGATTCCGATGCTTAACTTCAGGTTTACTGAATACCTTGCACCTTCTTATTGACGATGAAACACCGAAATTGCATCGGAATTTAATACAAAATGCATAATGCCGACTTAAGTACAAGAGGTCTTACGCTTTCACTATCTATGATTTGAACCTCTCCTGTGAGTCCAGTTTTAGATTCCGATGCTTCGCTTCAGGTTTACTGTATCCCTTGGACCTTCTTATTGACGATGAAATACAGACATTGATCCGAATTTAATACAAAAGACACAATGCAGACTTAAGTAGAAGCGGACTGACACTCTCACTTTCTATGATTTGAACCTCTCCTGTGAGTCCAGATTTAGATTCCGATGTTTCACTTCAGGTTTACTGTATACCTTGCACCTTCTTTAGACGATGCAACACAGAAATTGCATCGGAATTAAATTCAAAAGGCATAATGCCGACTTAAGTACAAGAGGACTGACACTCTAACTCTCTATGATTTGAACCACTCCTCTGAGTCCAGTTTTAGATTCCGGTGCTTTACTTCAGGTTTACTGTATACCTTGCACCTTCTTATTGACGATGAAACACAGAATTTGCATCCGAATTAAATTCAAAAGACACAATGCCGACTAAAGTACAAGAGGACTGACACTCTAAATAAGTATGTTTTGAACCTCTTCTGTGAGTCCAGTTTTATATTCCGATGCTTCACTTCAGGTCTACTGTAACCCTTGGACCTTCTTATTGACGATGAAACACAGAAATTGCATCCGAATTTAATACAAAAGGCACAATGCCGACTTAAATACAAGAGGACTGACACTCTCACTTTCTATGATTTGAACCTCTCCTGTGAGCCCAGTTTTAGATTCCGATTCTTCACTTCAGGTTTACTGTATTCCTTGCACCTTCTTATTGACGATGAAACACAGAAATTGCATCCGAATTTAATACAAAAGACACAATGCCGACATAAGTAAAAGAGGACTGACACTCTCACTTTCTATGATTTGAACCTCTCCTGTGAGTCCATTTTTAGATTCTGATGCTTCACTTCAGGTTTACTGTATACCTTGCACCTTCTTATTGACGATGAAACACAGAAATTGCATCGGAATGTAATACAAAAGGCATAATGCCGACTTAAGTACAAGAGGACTGACACTCTAACTTTCAATGACTTGAACCTCTCCTGTGAGTCCAGTTTTAGATTTAGAAGCTTCACTTCAGGTTTACTGTATACCTCGCACCTTCTTATTGACGATGAAACACGGAAATAGCATCGGAAATAAATTCAAAAGGCACAAATTCGACTTAAGTACAAGAGGACAGACACATTAATTTCCTATGATTTGAACCTCTCCCGTGAGTCCAGTTTTAGATTCCGATGCTTCACTTCAGGTTTACTGTATCCCTTGGACCTTCGTATTGTCGATGAAACACAGAAATTGCATCCGAATTTAATACAAAAGGCACCATACCGACTTAAGTGAAAGATGACTGACACTCTCACTTTCTATGATTTGAACCTCTCCTGTGAGTCCAGTTTTAGATTCCGTTGCTTCACTTCAGGTTTACTGTATACCTTGCACCTTCTCATTGACGATGAAACACCGAAATTGCATCGGAATTTAATACAAAAGGCAAAATGCCTACTTAAGTACAAGAGGACTAACGCTCTCACTATCTATGATTTGAACCTCTCCTGTGAGTGCAGTTTTAGATTCCGATGCTTCACTTCAGGTTTACTGTATCCCTTGGACCTTCTTGTTGACGATGAAACACAGAAATTGCATCCAGATTTAAAACAAAAGGCACCATGCCGACTTAAGTGAAAGATGACTGACACTCTCACTTTCTATGATTTGAACCTCTCCTGTGAGTCCAGTTTCAGATTCCGATGCTTCACTTCAGGTTTACTGTATCCCTTGGACCTTCGTATTGACGATGAAATACAGAAATTGCATCCGAATTTAATACAAAAGGCACAATGCAGACTTAAGTAATAGCGAACTGACACTCTCTCTTTCTATGATTTGAACCACTCTTGTGAGTCCAGTTTTAGATTCCGATGTTTCACTTCAGGTTTGTTGTATACCTTGCACCTTCTTATTGACGATGAAACAGCGAAATTGCATCGGAATTAAATTCAGAAGGCACAATGCCGACTTAAAGACAAGAGGACTGACACTCTAACTCTCTATGATTTGAACCTCTTCTCTGAGTCCAGTTTTAGTTTCCGATGCTTCACTTCAGGTTTACTGTATACCTTGAACCTTCTTATTGACGATGAAACACAGAAATTGCATCGGAATTAAATTTAAAAGACACAATGCCGACTTAAGTACAAGAGGACTGTCACTCGAACTATCTATGATTTGAACCTCTCCTGTGAGCCCAGTTTCAGATTCCGATGCTTCACTTCAGGTTTACTGTATCCCTTGGACCTTCTTATTGACGATGAAACACAGTACTTGCATCCGAATTTAATTCAAAAGGCACAATGCCGACTTAGGAACAAGAGGACTGACACTCTCACTTTCTATGATTTGAACCTCTCCTGTGAGTCCAGTTTTAGATTCCGATGCTTCACTTCAGGTTTACTGTATCCCATGGACCTTCTTATTGACGATTAAACACAGGGTTTGCATCCGAATTGATTACAAATGGCACAATGCCGACTTAAGTACAAGAGGACTGACACTCTCCCTTACTATGATTTGACCCTCTCCTGTGTGTCCAGTTTTAGATTCCGTTGCTTCACTTCAGGTTTACTGTATCCCTAGGACCTTCGTATTGACGATGAAACACAGAAATTGCATCCGAATTTAATACAAAAAGCACAATGCCGACTTAAGTAAAAGAGGACTGTCACTCTCTCTTTCTATGTTTTGAACCTCTCCAGTGAGTCCAGTTTTAGACTCCGATGCTTCACTTCAGGTTTACTGTATACCTTGCACCTTCTTATTGACGATGAAACCCAGAAATTGCATTCGAATTTAATACAAAAGGCACAATGCCGACTTAAGTAAAAGAGGATTGTCACTCTCTCTTTCTATGATTTGAACCTCTCCAGTGAGTCCAGTTTTAGACTCCGATGCTTCACTTCAGGTTTACTGTATACCTTGCTCCTTCTTATTGACGATGAAACACAGAAATTGCATCGGAATTTAATACAAAAGGCACAATGCCGACTTAAGTACAAGAATACTGGCACTCTAACATTCTATGATTTAAACCTCTCCTGTGAGTCCAGTTTTAGATTCCGATGCTTCACTTCAGGTTTACTGTATCTGTTGGACCTTCTTATTGACGATGAAACACAGAAATTGCATACGAATTTAATACAAAAGGCACAATGCCGACTTAAGTACAAGAGGACTGACACTCTCCCTTTTTATGATTTGAACCTCTCCTGTGAGTCCAGTTTTAGATTCCGATGCTTCACTTCAGGTTTACTGTATACCTTGCACCATCTTATTGACGATGAAACACAGATAATGTATCGGAATTAAATTCAATAGGCACAATGCCGACTTAAGTACAAGAGGACTGACACTCTAACTATCGATGATTTGAATCCCTCCTGTGAGTCCAGTTTTAGATTCCGATGCTTCACTTCAGGTTTACTGTATCCGTTGGACCTTCTTATTGACGATGAAACACAGAAATTGCATACGAATTTAATACAAAAGGCACAATGCCGACTTAAGTACAAGAGGACTGACACTCTCCCTTTTTATGATTTGAACCTCTCCTGTGAGTCCAGTTTTAGATTCCGATGCTTCACTTCAGGTTTTCTGTATCCCTTGGACTTTCTTATTGACGATGAAACACAGAAATTGCATCCGAATTTAATACAAAAGGCACAATGGCGACTTAAGTACAAGAGGACCGACACTCTAACTGTCTATGTTTTGAACCTCTCTTGTGAGTCCAGATTTAGATTCCGATGCTTCACTTCAGGTTTACTGTATCCCTTGGACCTTCTTATTGACGATGAATTACAGAAATTGCATCCGAATTAAATACAAATGGCACAATGCCGACTTAACTAAAAGAGGACTGACACTCTAACTTTCTATGATTTGAACCTCTCCGGTGAGTCCAGTTTTGGATTCAGATGCTTCACTTCAGGTTTACTGTATACCTTGCACCATCTTATTGACGATGAAACACAGAAATTGCATCAGAATTAAATTCAAAAGGCACAAATTCCACTTAAGTACAAGAGAACTGACACCCTAAATCTCTATGATTTTAACCTCTCCTGTGAGTCCAGTTTTAGATTCCGATGCTTAACTTCAGGTTTACTGTATCCCTTGGACCTTCTTATTGACGATGAAACACAGAAATTGCATCCGAATTTAATACGAAAAGCAGAATGGCGACTTAACTAAAAGAGGACTGACACTTTAACTTTCTATGATTTGAACCTCTCCTGCGACTCCAGTTTTCGATTCCGATGCTTCACTTCAGGTTTACTGTATACCTTGCACCTTCTTATTGACGATGAAACACCGAAATTTCATCGGAATTTAATACAAAAGGCATAATGCCGACTTAAGTACAAGAGGACTTACGCTTTCACTATCTATGATTTGAACCTCTCCTGCTAGTCCAGTTTTAGATTCCGATGCTTCGCTTCAGGTTTACTGTATCCCTTGGACCTTCTTATTGACGATGAAATACAGACATTGATCCGAATTTAATACAAAAGGCACAATGCAGACTGAAGTAAAAGCGGACTGACACTCTCTCTTTCTATGATTTCAACCTCTCCCGTGAGTCCAGATTTAGATTCCGATGTTTCACTTCAGGTTTACTGTATACCTTGCAACTTCTTTTGACGATGAAACACAGGAATTGCATCGGAATTAAATACAAAAGGCATAATGCCGACTTAAGTACAAGAGGACTGACACTCTAAATATCTATGATTTGAACCTCTCCTGTGAGTCCAGTTTTATATTCCGATGCTTCACTTCAGGTTTAAAGTAACCCTTGGACCTTCTTATTGACGATGAAACACAGAAATTGCATCCGAAATTAATACAAAAGGCACAATGCCGACTTAAGTACAAGAGGACTGACACTCTCACTTTCTATGATTTGAACCTCTCCCGTGAGCCCAGTTTTAGATTCCGATGCTTCACTTCAGGTTTACTGTATTTCTTGCACCTTCTTATTGATGATGAAACACAGAAATTACATCCGAATTTAATACAAAAGACACAATGCCGTCTTAAGTAAAAGAGGACTGACACTCTCACTTTCTATGATTTGAACCTCTCCTGTGAGTCCAGTTTTAGAATCTGATGCTTCACTTCAGGTTTACTGTATACCTTGCACCTTCTTATTGACGATGAAACACAGAAATTGCATCGGAATGTAATACAAAAGGCACAATGCCGACTTAAGTACAAGAGGACTGACACTCTAACTTTCAATGATTTGAACCTCTCCTGTGAGTCCAGTTTTAGATTTAGAAGCTTCACTTCAGGTTTACTGCATACCTTGCACCTTCTTATTGACGATGAAACACAGAAATAGCATCGGAAATAATTTCAAAAGGCACAAATTCGACTTAAGTACAAGAGGAAAGACACATTAATTTCCTATGATTTGAACCTCTCCTGTGAGTCCAGTTTTAGATTCCGATGCTTCACTTCAGGTTTACTGTATCCCTTGGACCTTCGTATTGACGATGAAACACAGAAATTGCATCCGAATTTAATACAAAGGGCACCATGCCGACTTAAGTGAAAGATGACTGACACTCTCACTTTCTATGATTTGAACCTCTCCTGTGAGTCCAGTTTTAGATTCCGTTGCTTCACTTCAGGTTTACTGTATACCTTGCACCTTCTTATTGACGATGAAACACCGAAATTGCATCGGAATTTAATACAAAAGGCATAATGCCGACTTTAGTACAAGAGGACTAACGCTCTCACTATCAATGATTTGAACCTCTCCAGTGAGTCCAGTTTTAGATTCCGATGCTTCACTTCAGGTTTACAGTATCATTTGGACCTTCTTATTGACGATGAAACACAGAAATTGCATCCAGATTTAATGCAAATGGCACCATGCCGACTTAAGTGAAAGATGACTGACACTCTCACTTTCTATGATTTGAACCTCTCCTGTGAGTCCAGTTTCAGATTCCGATGCTTCACTTCAGGTTTACTGTATCCCTTGGACCTTCCTATTGACGATGAAATACAGAAATTTCATCCGAATTTAATACAAAAGGCACAATGCGGACTTAAGTACTAGAGGACAGACACTCTAATTATCTATGATTTGAACCTCTCCTGTGAGCCCAGTTTCAGATTCCGACGCTTCACTTCAGGTTTACTGTATCCCTTGGACCTTCTTACTGACGATGAAACACAGAAATTGCATCCGAATTTAATACAAAAGGCACAATGCCGACTTAAGAACAAGAGGACTGACACTCTCACTTTCTATGATTTGAACCTCTCCTGTGAGTCCAGTTTTAGATTCCGATGCTTCACTTCAGGTTTACTGTATCCCATGGACCTTCTTATTGACGATTAAACACAGGGTTTGCATCCGAATTGATTACAAAAGGCACAATGTCGACTTAAGTACAAGAGGACTGACACTCTCCTTTACTATGATTTGATCCTATACTGTGTGTCCAGTTTTAGATTCCAATGCTTCACTTCAGGTTTACTGTATCCCTATGACCTTCGTATTGGCGATGAAACACAGAAATTGCATCCGAATTTAATAGAAAAGGCACAATGCCGACTTAAGTAAAAGTGGACTGTCACCATCTCTTTCTATGATTTGAACCTCTCCAGTGAGTCCAGTTTTAGACTCCGATGCTTCACTTCAGGTTTACTGTATACCTTGCACCTTCTTATTGACAATGAAACACAGAAATTGCATCGGAATGTAATACAAAAGGCACAATGCCGACTTAAGTACAAGAGGACTGACACTCTAACTATCGATGATTTGAATCCCTCCTGTGAGTCCTGTTTTAGATTCCGATGCTTCACTTCAGGTTTACTGTATCCCTTGGACCTTCTTATAGACGATGAAACACAGAAATTGCATACGAATTTAATACAAAAGGCACAATGCCGACTTAAGTACAAGAGGACTGACACTCTCCCTTTTTATGATTTGAACCTCTCCTGTGAGTCCAGTTTTAGATTCCGATGCTTCACTTCAGGTTTTCTGTATCCCTTGGAC
This sequence comes from Schistocerca americana, assembly GCF_021461395.2. Taxonomy (NCBI): domain Eukaryota; kingdom Metazoa; phylum Arthropoda; class Insecta; order Orthoptera; family Acrididae; genus Schistocerca; species Schistocerca americana. The sequence continues at coordinate 60,353,476 of NC_060125.1, read as the reverse complement.
TTTCTTATTGACGATGAAACACAGAAATTGCATCCGAATTTAATACAAAAGGCACAATGGCGACTTAAGTACAAGAGGACCTACACTCTAACTGTCCTTGTTTTGAACCTCTCTTGTGAGTCCAGATTTAGATTCCGATTCTTCACTTCAGGTTTACTGTATCCCTTGGACCTTCTTATTGACGATGAATTACAGAAATTGCATCCGAATTAAATACAAAAGGCACAATGCCGACTTAAGTAAAAGAGGACTGACACTCTAACTCTCTATGATTTGAACCTGTCCTGTGCGTCCAGTTTAAATTCCGATGCTTCATTTCAGGTTTACTGTATACCTTGCACCTTCTTATTGACGATGAAGTACAGAAATTGCATCCGAATTTAATACAAAAGGCACAATGCTGACTTAACTAAAAGAGGACTGACACTCTAACTTTCTATGATTTGAACCTCTCCGGTGAGTCCAGTTTTGGATTCAGATGCTTCACTTCAGGTTTACTGTATACCTTGCACCATCTTATTGACGATGAAACACAGAAATTGCATCGGAATTAAATTCAAAAGGCACAAATTCCACTTAAGTACAAGAGAACTGACACCCTAAATCTCTATGATTTTAACCTCTCCTGTGAGTCCAGTTTTAGATTCCGATGCTTAACTTCAGGTTTACTGTATCCCTTGGACCTTCTTATTGACGATGAAACACAGAAATTGCATCCGAATTTAATACAAAAAGCAGAATGGCGACTTAACTAAAAGAGGACTGACACTTTAACTTTCTATGATTTGAACCTCTCCTGTGACTCCAGTTTTCGATTCCGATGCTTCACTTCAGGTTTACTGTATACCTTGCACCTTCTTATTGACGATGAAACACCGAAATTTCATCGGAATTTAATACAAAAGGCATAATGCCGACTTAAGTACAAGAGGACTTACGCTTTCACTATCTATGATTTGAACCTCTCCTGTGAGTCCAGTTTTAGATTCCGATGCTTCGCTTCAGGTTTACTGTATCCCTTGGACCTTCTTATTGACGATGAAATACAGACATTGATCCGAATTTAATACAAAAGGCACAATGCAGACTGAAGTAAAAGCGGACTGACACTCTCTCTTTCTATGATTTCAACCTCTCCCGTGAGTCCAGATTTAGATTCCGATGTTTCACTTCAGGTTTACTGTATACCTTGCAACTTCTTTTGACGATGCAACACAGGAATTGCATCGGAATTAAATACAAAAGGCATAATGCCGACTTAAGTACAAGAGGACTGACACTCTAAATATCTATGATTTGAACCTCTCCTGTGAGTCCAGTTTTATATTCCGATGCTTCACTTCAGGTTTAAAGTAACCCTTGGACCTTCTTATTGACGATGAAACACAGAAATTGCATCCGAATTTAATACAAAAGGCACAATGGCGACTTAAGTACAAGAGGACCTACACTCTAACTGTCTATGTTTTGAACCTCTCTTGTGAGTCCAGATTTAGATTCCGATTCTTCACTTCAGGTTTACTGTATCCCTTGGACCTTCTTATTGACGATGAATTACAGAAATTGCATCCGAATTAAATACAAAAGGCACAATGCCGACTTAAGTAAAAGAGGACTGACACTCTAACTCTCTATGATTTGAACCTGTCCTGTGCGTCCAGTTTAAATTCCGATGCTTCATTTCAGGTTTACTGTATACCTTGCACCTTCTTATTGACGATGAAGCACAGAAATTGCATCCGAATTTAATACAAAAGGCACAATGCTGACTTAACTAAAAGAGGACTGACACTCTAACTTTCTATGATTTGAACCTCTCCGGTGAGTCCAGTTTTGGATTCAGATGCTTCACTTCAGGTTTACTGTATACCTTGCACCATCTTATTGACGATGAAACACAGAAATTGCATCGGAATTAAATTCAAAAGGCACAAATTCCACTTAAGTACAAGAGAACTGACACCCTAAATCTCTATGATTTTAACCTCTCCTGTGAGTCCAGTTTTAGATTCCGATGCTTAACTTCAGGTTTACTGTATCCCTTGGACCTTCTTATTGACGATGAAACACAGAAATTGCATCCGAATTTAATACAAAAAGCAGAATGGCGACTTAACTAAAAGAGGACTGACACTTTAACTTTCTATGATTTGAACCTCTCCTGTGACTCCAGTTTTCGATTCCGATGCTTCACTTCAGGTTTACTGTATACCTTGCACCTTCTTATTGACGATGAAACACCGAAATTTCATCGGAATTTAATACAAAAGGCATAATGCCGACTTAAGTACAAGAGGACTTACGCTTTCACTATCTATGATTTGAACCTCTCCTGTGAGTCCAGTTTCAGATTCCGATGCTTCACTTCAGGTTTACTGTATACCTTGCACCTTCTTATTGACAATGAAACACAGAAATTGCATCGGAATGTAATACAAAAGGCACAATGCCGACTTAAGTACAAGAGGACTGACACTCTAACTATCGATGATTTGAATCCCTCCTGTGAGTCCTGTTTTAGATTCCGATGCTTCACTTCAGGTTTACTGTATCCCTTGGACCTTCTTATTGACGATGAAACACAGAAATTGCATACGAATTTAATACAAAAGGCACAATGCCGACTTAAGTACAAGAGGACTGACACTCTCCCTTTTTATGATTTGAACCTCTCCTGTGAGTCCAGTTTTAGATTCCGATGCTTCACTTCAGGTTTTCTGTATCCCTTGGACTTTCTTATTGACGATGAAACACAGAAATTGCATCCGAATTTAATACAAAAGGCACAATGGCGACTTAAGTACAAGAGGACCTACACTCTAACTGTCTATGTTTTGAACCTCTCTTGTGAGTCCAGATTTAGATTCCGATTCTTCACTTCAGGTTTACTGTATCCCTTGGACCTTCTTATTGACGATGAATTACAGAAATTGCATCCGAATTAAATACAAAAGGCACAATGCCGACTTAAGTAAAAGAGGACTGACACTCTAACTCTCTATGATTTGAACCTGTCCTGTGCGTCCAGTTTAAATTCCGATGCTTCATTTCAGGTTTACTGTATACCTTGCACCTTCTTATTGACGATGAAGCACAGAAATTGCATCCGAATTTAATACAAAAGGCACAATGCTGACTTAACTAAAAGAGGACTGACACTCTAACTTTCTATGATTTGAACCTCTCCGGTGAGTCCAGTTTTGGATTCAGATGCTTCACTTCAGGTTTACTGTATACCTTGCACCATCTTATAGACGATGAAACACAGAAATTGCATCGGAATTAAATTCAAAAGGCACAAATTCCACTTAAGTACAAGAGAACTGACACCCTAAATCTCTATGATTTTAACCTCTCCTGTGAGTCCAGTTTTAGATTCCGATGCTTAACTTCAGGTTTACTGTATCCCTTGGACCTTCTTATTGACGATGAAACACAGAAATTGCATCCGAATTTAATACAAAAAGCAGAATGGCGACTTAACTAAAAGAGGACTGACACTTTAACTTTCTATGATTTGAACCTCTCCTGTGACTCCAGTTTTCGATTCCGATGCTTCACTTCAGGTTTACTGTATACCTTGCACCTTCTTATTGACGATGAAACACCGAAATTTCATCGGAATTTAATACAAAAGGCATAATGCCGACTTAAGTACAAGAGGACTTACGCTTTCACTATCTATGATTTGAACCTCTCCTGTGAGTCCAGTTTTAGATTCCGATGCTTCGCTTCAGGTTTACTGTATCCCTTGGACCTTCATATTGACGATGAAATACAGACATTGATCCGAATTTAATACAAAAGGCACAATGCAGACTGAAGTAAAAGCGGACTGACACTCTCTCTTTCTATGATTTCAACCTCTCCCGTGAGTCCAGATTTAGATTCCGATGTTTCACTTCAGGTTTACTGTATACCTTGCAACTTCTTTTGACGATGCAACACAGGAATTGCATCGGAATTAAATACAAAAGGCATAATGCCGACTTAAGTACAAGAGGACTGACACTCTAAATATCTATGATTTGAACCTCTCCTGTGAGTCCAGTTTTATATTCCGATGCTTCACTTCAGGTTTAAAGTAACCCTTGGACCTTCTTATTGACGATGAAACACAGAAATTGCATCCGAATTTAATACAAAAGGCACAATGGCGACTTAAGTACAAGAGGACCTACACTCTAACTGTCTATGTTTTGAACCTCTCTTGTGAGTCCAGATTTAGATTCCGATTCTTCACTTCAGGTTTACTGTATCCCTTGGACCTTCTTATTGACGATGAATTACAGAAATTGCATCCGAATTAAATACAAAAGGCACAATGCCGACTTAAGTAAAAGAGGACTGACACTCTAACTCTCTATGATTTGAACCTGTCCTGTGCGTCCAGTTTAAATTCCGATGCTTCATTTCAGGTTTACTGTATACCTTGCACCTTCTTACTGACGATGAAGCACAGAAATTGCATCCGAATTTAATACAAAAGGCACAATGCTGACTTAACTAAAAGAGGACTGACACTCTAACTTTCTATGATTTGAACCTCTCCGGTGAGTCCAGTTTTGGATTCAGATGCTTCACTTCAGGTTTACTGTATACCTTGCACCATCTTATTGACGATGAAACACAGAAATTGCATCGGAATTAAATTCAAAAGGCACAAATTCCACTTAAGTACAAGAGAACTGACACCCTAAATCTCTATGATTTTAACCTCTCCTGTGAGTCCAGTTTTAGATTCCGATGCTTAACTTCAGGTTTACTGTATCCCTTGGACCTTCTTATTGACGATGAAACACAGAAATTGCATCCGAATTTAATACAAAAAGCAGAATGGCGACTTAACTAAAAGAGGACTGACACTTTAACTTTCTATGATTTGAACCTCTCCTGTGACTCCAGTTTTCGATTCCGATGCTTCACTTCAGGTTTACTGTATACCTTGCACCTTCTTATTGACGATGAAACACCGAAATTTCATCGGAATTTAATACAAAAGGCATAATGCCGACTTAAGTACAAGAGGACTTACGCTTTCACTATCTATGATTTGAACCTCTCCTGTGAGTCCAGTTTTAGATTCCGATGCTTCGCTTCAGGTTTACTGTATCCCTTGGACCTTCTTATTGACGATGAAATACAGACATTGATCCGAATTTAATACAAAAGGCACAATGCAGACTGAAGTAAAAGCGGACTGACACTCTCTCTTTCTATGATTTCAACCTCTCCCGTGAGTCCAGATTTAGATTCCGATGTTTCACTTCAGGTTTACTGTATACCTTGCAACTTCTTTTGACGATGCAACACAGGAATTGCATCGGAATTAAATACAAAAGGCATAATGCCGACTTAAGTACAAGAGGACTGACACTCTAAATATCTATGATTTGAACCTCTCCTGTGAGTCCAGTTTTATATTCCGATGCTTCACTTCAGGTTTAAAGTAACCCTTGGACCTTCTTATTGACGATGAAACACAGAAATTGCATCCGAATTTAATACAAAAGGCACAATGCCGACTTAAGTACAAGAGGACTGACACTCTAACTTTCAATGATTTGAACCTCTCCTGTGAGTCCAGTTTTAGATTTAGAAGCTTCACTTCAGGTTTACTGCATACCTTGCACCTTCTTATTGACGATGAAACACAGAAATAGCATCGGAAATAAATTCAAAAGGCACAAATTCGACTTAAGTACAAGAGGACAGACACATTAATTTCCTATGATTTGAACCTCTCCTGTGAGTCCAGTTTTAGATTCCGATGCTTCACTTCAGGTTTACTGTATCCCTTGGACCTTCGTATTGACGATGAAACACAGAAATTGCATCCGAATTTAATACAAAAGGCACCATGCCGACTTAAGTGAAAGATGACTGACACTCTCACTTTCTATGATATGAACCTCCCCTGTGAGTCCTGTTTTAGATTCCGTTGCTTCACTTCAGGTTTACTGTATCCCTTGGACCTTCTTATTGACGATGAAACACCGAAATTGCATCCGAATTTAATACAAAAGGCATAATGCCGACTTTAGTACAAGAGGACTAACGCTCTCACTATCAATGATTTGAACCTCTCCAGTGAGTCCAGTTTTAGATTCCGATGCTTCACTTCAGGTTTACAGTATCATTTGGACCTTCTTATTGACGATGAAACACAGAAATTGCATCCAGATTTAATACAAATGGCACCATGCCGACTTAAGTGAAAGATGACTGACACTCTCACATTCTATGATTTGAACCTCTCCTGTGAGTCCAGTTTCAGATTCCGATGCTTCACTTCAGGTTTACTGTATCCCTTGGACCTTCGTATTGACGATGAAATACAGAAATTTCATCCGAATTTAATACAAAAGGCACAATGCGGACTTAAGTACTAGAGGACTGACACTCTAATTATCTATGATTTGAACCTCTCCTGTGAGCCCAGTTTCAGATTCCGACGTTTCACTTCAGGTTTACTGTATCCCTTGGACCTTCTTATTGACGATGAAACACAGAAATTGCATCCGAATTTAATACAAAGTGCACAATGCCGACTTAAGAACAAGAGGACTGACACTCTCACTTTCTATGATTTGAACCTCTCCTGTGAGTCCAGTTTTAGATTCCGATGCTTCACTTCAGGTTTACTGTATCCCATGGACCTTCTTATTGCCGATTAAACACAGGGTTTGCATCCGAATTGATTACAAAAGGCACAATGTCGACTTAAGTACAAGAGGACTGACACTCTCCCTTACTATGATTTGATCCTCTCCTGTGTGTCCAGTTTTAGATTCCAATGCTTCACTTCAGGTTTACTGTATCCCTAGGACCTTCGTATTGACGATGAAACACAGAATTTGCATCCGAATTTAATACAAAAGGCACAATGCCGACTTAAGTGAAAGAGGACTGTCACTCTCTCTTTCTATGATTTGAACCTCTCCAGTGAGTTCAGTTTTAGACTCCGATGCTTCACTTCAGGTTTACTGTATACCTTGCACCTTCTTATTGACAATGAAACACAGAAATTGCATCGGAATGTAATACAAAAGGCACAATGCCGACTTAAGTACAAGAATACTGACACTCTAACTTTCTATGATTTGAACCTCTCCTGTGAATTCAGTTTTAAATTCCGACGCTTCAATTAAGGTTTACTGTATACCTTGCACCGTCTTATTGACGATGAAACACAAAAATTGAATCGGAATTCAACTCAAGAGGCACAATGCCGACTTATGTACAAGTGGACTGACACTCTAACTTTCTATGATTCGAACCTCTCCAGTGAGTCCAGTTTTAGATTCCGATGCTTCACTTCAGGTTTACTGTATACCTTGCACCTTCTTACTGACGATGAAACACAGATATTGCATCGAAATTAAATTCAAAAGGCACAATGCCGACTTAAGTTCAAGAGGACTGACACTCTAACTCTCTATGATTTGAACCTCTCCTGTGTGTCCAGTTTAGGATCCCGATGCTTCACTTCAGGTTTACCGTATACCTTGCACCTTCTTATTGACGATGAAACACAGAAATTGCATCGGAATTAAATTCAAAAGACACAATGGTGACTTATGTATAAGAGGACTGACACTCTAACTAACTATGATTCGAATCCCTCCTGTGAGTCCAGTTTTAGATTCCGATGCTTCACTTCAGGTTTACTGTATCCCTTGGACCTTCTTATTGACGATGAAACACAGATATTGCATCCGAATTTAATACAAAGGGCACAATGCCGACTTAAGTACAAGAGGACTGACACTCTCCCTTTCTATGATTTGAACCTCTCCTGTGCGTCCAGTTTTAGATTCCGATGCTTCACTTCAGGTTTGCTGTATACCTTGCACCTTCTTATTGACGATGAAACACAAAAATTGCATTCGAATTTAATACAAAAGGCACAATGCCGACATAAGTACAAGAGGACTGACACTCTCCCTTTCTGTGATTTGGACCTCTCCTGTGAGTCCAGTTTTAGATTCCGATGCTTCACTTCAGGTTTACTGTATTCCTTGGACCTTCTTATTGACGATGAAACACAGGAATTGCATCCGAATTTAATACAAAAGGCACAATGCCGACTTAACTAAAAGAGGACTGACACTCTCACTTTCGGTGATTTGAATCTCTCCTGTGAGTCGAGTTTTAGATTCCGATGCTTCACTTCAGGTTTACTGCATACCTCACACTTTCTTATTGACGATGAAACACAGAAATTGCATCGGAATTAAATTGATAAGGCACAATGCCAACTTAAGTACAAGAGGGCTGACACTCTAACTTTCTTAAATTTGAACCTCTCCTGTGATTCCAGTTTTAGATTCCGATGCTTCACTTCAGTTTTACCGTATTCCTTGCACCTTCCCATTGACGATGAAACACAGAAAATGCATCGGAATTTAATACAAAGGCACAATGCCGACTTAAGTACAAGAGGACTGACACTCTAACTTTCTATGATTTGAACCTCCCTGTGAGTCCCGTTTTAGATTCCGATGCTTCACTTTAGGTTTACTGTATCCCTAGGACCTTCTTATTGATAATGAAATACAGAAATTGCATCCGAATTTAATACAAGAGGCACAATGCCGACTTAAGTAAAAGAGGACTGCAACTCTCTCTTTCTATGATTTGAACCTCTCCAGTGAGTCCAGTTTTAGATTCCGATGCTTCACTTCAGGTTTACTGTATACCTTGCACCTTCTTATTAACGATGAAACACAGAAATTGCATCGGAATTAAATTCAAAAGGCACAATGCCGACTTAAGTACATGAGGACTGACACTCTCACTTTCTGTGATTTTAACCTCTCCTGTGAGTCCAGTTTTAGATTCCGATGCTTCACTTCAGGTTTACTGTATCCCTTGGACCTTCTTATTGACGATGAAACACAGAAATTGCATCCGAATTTAATACAAAAGGCACAATGCCGACTTAGCTAAAAGAGGACTGACACTCTCACTTTCTGTGATTTGAATCTCTCCTGTGAGTGGAGTTTTAGATTCCGATGCTTCACTTCAGGATTACTGTATCCCTTAGGACCTTCTTATTGACGATGAAACACAGAAATTGCATCCGAATGTAATACAAAAGGCACAATGCCGACCTATGTAAAAGAGGACTGACACTCTCACTTTCTATGATTTGAACTTCTGTGAATCCAGTTTTTGAATCCGATGCGTCACTTCAGGTTTATCGTATTCTTTGCACCATCTCATTGACGATGAAACACAGAAAATGCATCGGAATTTAATACAAAGGCACAATGCCGACTTAAGTACAAGAGGACTGACACTCTAACTTTCTATGATTTGAACCTCCCTGTGTGTCCCGTTTTAGATTCCGATGCTTCACTTTAGGTTTACTGTATCCCTTGGACCTTCTTATTGACGATGAAATACAGAAATTGCATCCGAATTTAATACAAGAGGCACAATGCCGACTTAAGTAAAAGAGGACTGACACTCTCTCTTTCTATGATTTGAACCTCTCCTGTCAGTCCAGTTTTAGATTCCGATGCTTCACATTCCGATACTGTATACCTTGGACCTTCTTATTGACGATGAAACACAGAAATTGCACCCGAATTTAGTACAAAAGGCACAATGCCGACTTAAGTACAAGAGCACTGACACACTCACTTTCTATGATTTGAACCTCTCCTGTGAGTTTAGTTTGAGATTCCGATTCTTCACGTCAGTTTTACTGTATCCCTTGGACATTCTTATTGACAATGAGACACAGAAATTGCATCGGAATTTAATACAAAAGGCACAATGCCGACCTATGTAAAAGAGGACTGACACTCTCACTTTCTATGATTTGAACTTCTCCTGTGAATCCAGTTTTTGATTCCGATGATCACTTCAGTTTTACCGTATTCCTTGCACCTTCTCATTGACGATGAAACACAGAAAATGCATCGGAATTTAATACAAAGGCACAATGCCGACTTAAGTACAAGAGGACTGACACTCTAACTTTCTATGATTTGAACCTCCCTGTGAGTCCCGTTTTAGATTCCGATGCTTCACTTTAGGTTTACTGTATTCCTTGGACCTTCTTATTGACGATGAAATACAGAAATTGCATCCGAATTTAATACAAGAGGCACAATGCCGACTTAAGTAAAAGAGGACTGACACTCTCTCTTTCTATGATCTGAACCTCTCCTTTGAGTCCAGTTTTAGATTCCGATGCTTCACATTAGGTTTACTGTATACCTTGCACCTTCTTATTGACGATGAAACATAGAAATTGGATCGGAATTAAATTCAAAAGGCACAATGCCGACTTAAGTACAAGAGGACTGCCACTCTAACTCTCTATGATTTGAACCTCTCCTGTGAGTCCAGTTTTAGATTCCGATGCTTCACTTTAGGTTCACTGTATACCTTGCACCTTCTTATTAACGATGAAACACAGAAATTGCATCCGAATGAAATTCAAAAGGCACAATGCCGACTTAAGTACAAGAGGACTGACACTCTAACTATCTGTGATTTGAACCCCTGCTGGGAGTCCAGTTTTAGATTCCGATGGTTCACTTCAGGTTTACTGTATCCCTTGGACCTTCTTATTGACGATGAAACGCAGAAATTGCATCCGAATTTAATACAAAAGGCACAATGCCGACTTAGCTAAAAGAGGACTGACACTCTCACTTTCTGTGATTTTAACCTCTCCCGTGAGTCCAGTTTTAGATTCCGATGCTACACTTCAGGTTTACTGTATCCCTTGGACCCTCTTATTGACGATGAAACGCAGAAACTGCATCCGAATTTAATACAAAAGGCACAATGCCGACTTAGCTAAAAGAGGACTGACACTCTCACTTTCTGTGATTTGAATCTCTCCTGTTAGTGGAGTTTTAGATTCCGATGCTTCACTTCAGGATTACTGTATCCCTTAGGACCTTCTTATTGACAATGAAACACAGAAATTGCATCCGAATTTAATACAAAAGGCACCTTGCCAACTTAAGTAAAAGAGGACTGAACCTCTCACTTTCTTATGATTTGAACCCCTCCGGTGAGTCCAGTTTTAGATTCCGATGGTTCACTTCAGGTTTACTGTATACCTTGTACCTTCTTATTGACGATGAAACACAGAATTTGCATCCGAATTTAATACAAAAAGCACAATGCCGACTTAAGTACAAGAGGACTGACACTCTCCCTTTCTATGATTTGAACCTCTCCTGTGAGTCCAGTTTTAGATTCCGATGCTTCACTTCAGGTTTACTGTATCCCTTGGACCTTCTTATTGGCGACAAAACACAGAAATGGCATCCGAATTTAATACAAAAGGCACCATGCCGACTTAAGTAAATGAGGACTGATCCTCTCACTTTCTATGATTTGAACCTCTCCTGTGAGTCCAGTTTTAGATTCCGATGCTTCACATTAGGTTTACTGTATACCTTGCACCTTCTTATTGACGATGAAACACAGAAATTCCATCGGGATTAAATTCAAAAGGCACAATTCCGACTTAAGTACAAGACGACTGACACTCTAACTCTCTATGATTTGAACCTCTAATCTGAGTCCAGTTTTAGAATCCATGCTTCACTTCAGGTTTACTGTATACCTTGCACCTTCTTATTTACGATGAAACACAGAAATTGTATCAGAATTAGATTCAAAAGGCACAATGCCGACTTAAGTACAAGAGGACTGACACTCTAACCCTCTTTTATTTGAGCATCTCCTGTGAGTCCAGTTTAGGATTCCGATGCTTCACTTCAGGTTTACTGTATACCTTGCACCTTCTTATTGACGATGAAAAACAGAAATAGCATCGGAATTAAATTCAAAAGACACATTGCCGACTTAAATACAAGAGGACTGACACTCTAACTATCTATGATTTGAACCTGTCCTGTGAGTCCAGTTTTGGAATCCGATGCTTCACTTCCGGTTTACTGTATCCCTTGGACCTTCTTATTGACGACGAAATACAGAAATTGCATCCGAATTTAATACTAAAGGAACAATGCCGACTTAAGTAAAAGAGGACTGACACTCTCACTTTCTGTGATTTGAACCTGTCCTGTGAGTCCAGTTTTAGATTCCGATGCTTCACTTCAGGTTTACTGTATACCTTGCACCTTCTTATTGACGCTGAAACACAGATATTACATTGGAATTAAATTGAAAAGGCACAATGTCGACTTAAGTATAAGAAGACTGACACTCTAACTTTCTAAGATTTGATCCTCTCCTGTGAGTCCAGTTTCAGATTCCGATGCATCCCTTCAGGTTTACTGTATCCCTTGGACCTTCTTATTGACGATGGAACACAGAAATTGCATCCGAATTTAATACAAAAGGCACAATGCCGACATAAGTAATAGAGGACTGCCACTCTCACTTTCTATGATTTGAATTTCTCCTGTGAGTCCAGTTTTGGTTTCCGATGCGTCACTTCAGGTTTACCGTATACCTTGCACCTTCTTATTGACGATGAAATACAGAAATTGCATCCGAATTTAATACAAAAGGCACAATGCCGACTTAAGTAAAAGAGGCCTGACACTCACCCTTTCTACGATTTGAACAACTCCCTTGAGTCCAGTTTTAGATTCCGGTGCTTCACTTCAGGTTTACTATATACCTTGCACCTTCTTATTGACGAAGAAACATGGAAATTGCATCGGAATTAAATTCAAAAGGCACAATACCGAGTTAGGTACAAGAATACTGACACTCTAACTCTCTATGATCTGAACCTCTCCTGTGAGTCCAGTTTTAGATTCCGATGCTTCACTTCAGGTTTACTGTATACCTTGCACCTTCTTATTGACGATGAAACACAAAAATTGCATCGGAATTAAATTCAAAAGGCACAATGAAGACTTAAGTACAAGAGGACTGACACTCTAACTACCTACGATTTGAACCTCTCCTGTGAGTCCAGTTTTATATTCCGATGCTTCACTTCAGGTTTACTGTATCCCATGGAGCTTCTAATTGACGATGAAACACAGATATTGCATCCAAATTTAATACAAAAGGCACAATGCCGACTTAAGTACAAGAGGACTGACACTCTCACTTTCTATGATTTGAAGATCTCCTGTGAGTCCAGTTTTAGATTCCGATGGTTCACTTCAGGTTTACACTATACCTTGTACCTTGTTATTGACGTTGAAACACAGAAAATGCGTCGGAATTTAATACAAAAGGCAGAATGCCGATTTAAGTACAAGAGGACTGACACTCTCCGTTTCAATGATTTGAACCTCTCCTGTGAGTCCAGTTTTAGATTCCAATGCTTCACTTCAGGTTTACTGTATCCCTGGGACCTTCTTATTGACGATGAAACAAAGAAATTGCATCCGAATTTCATACAAAATGCACAATGCCGACTTAAGTACAAGAGGACTGACACTCTCCCTTTCTATGATTTGAACCTCCCCCGTGAGCCCAGATCTAGATTCCGATGCTTCACTTCAGGTTTACTGTATACCTTGCACCTTCTTATTGACGATGAAACACAGAAATTGCATCCGAATTTAATACATATGGCACAATGCCGACTTAAGTACAAGAGGAACGACACTCTCCCGTTCTATGATTTGGACCTCTCCTGTGAGTCCAGTTTTAGATTCCGATGCTCCACTTCAGGTTTACTGTATCCCTTGGACCTTCTTATTGACGATGAAACACAGAAATTGCATCCGAATTTAATACAAAAGGCGCAATGCCGGCTTAACTAAAAGAGGACAGACACTTTCACTTTCTGTAATTTGAATATTTCCTGTGAGTCGAGTTTTAGAATCCGATGCTTCACTTCGGGTTTACTGTATAGCTTGCACCTTCTTATTGACGATGAAACACAGAAATTGCATCTGAATTAAATTGAAAAGGCACAATGCGGACTTAAGTACAAGAGGACAGACACTCTAACTTTCTAAGATTTGAACCTCTCCTGTGGGTCCAGTTTTAGATTCCGATGCTTCACTTCAGGTTTACTGTATACCTTGGACCTTCTTATTGACGATGAAACACAGAAATTGCATCCCTATGTAGTACAATAGGCACAATGCCGACTTAGGTACAGATGGACTGACACTCTCACTTCCTATGATTTGAACCTGTCCTGTGATTCCAGTTTTAGATTCCGATGCTTCACTTCAGGTGTACTGTATCCCTTGGACCTTCTTATTGACGATGAAACACAGAAATTGCATCGGAAATTTATACTAAGGGAACAATGCCGACTCAAGTAAATGAGGACTGACACTCTCACTTTCTGTGATTTGAACTTCTCCTGTGAGTCCAGTTTTAGATTCCGATGCGTCACTTCAGGTTTACCGTATTCCTTGCACCTTCTTATTGACGATGAAACACAGAAAATGCATTGGAATTTAATACAAAGGCACAATGCCGACATAAGTACAAGAGGACTGACACTCTTACTTTCTGTGATTTGAACCTCCCTGTGAGTCCAGTTTTAGATTCCGATGCTTCACTTCAGAATTACTGTATCCCTAGGACCTTCTTATTGACGATTATATACAGAAATTGCATCCGAATTTAATACAAAAGTCACAATGCCGACTTAAGTAAAAGAGGACTGACACTCTCTCTTTCTATGATTTGAACCTCTCCTGTGAGTCCAGTTTTAGATTCCGATGCTTCACTTTAAGTTTACTGTATACCTTGCACATTCTTATTGACGATGAAACATAGAAATTGCAACGGAATTAAATTGAAAAGGCACAATGCCGACTTAAGTAAAAGAGGACTGACACTCTAACTCTCTATGATCTGAACCTCTCCTGTGAGTCCAGTTTTAGATTCCGATGCTTCACTTCAGGTCTACTGTATACCTTGCACCTTCTTATTCACGATGAAACACAAAAATTGCATCGCAATTAAATTCAAAAGGCACAATGAAGACTTAAGTACAAAAGGACTGACACTCTAACTATCTATGATTTGAACCTCTCCTGTGAGTCCAGTTTTAGATTCCGATGCTTCACTTCACGTTTACTGTATCCCATGGAGCTTCTAATTGACGATGAAACACAGATATTGCATCTAAATTTAATACAAAAGGCACAATGCCGACTTAAGTACAAGAGGACTGACACTCTCACTTTCTATGATTAGAAGCCCTCCTGTGAGTCCAGTTTTAGTTTCCGATGGTTCACTTCAGGTTTACTATATACCTTGTACCTTGTTATTGACGTTGAAACACAGAAAATGCGTCGGAATTTAAAAAAAGGCACAATGCCGATTTAAGTACAAGAGGACTGACACTCTCCCTTTCAACGATTTGAACCTCTCCTGTGAGTCCAGTTTTAGATTCCGATGGTTCACTCCAGGTTTACTGTATACCTAGGACCTTCTTATTGACGATGAAACACAGAAATTGCATCCGAATTTCATACAAAATGCACAATACCGACTTAAGTACAAGAGGACTGACACTCTAACTTTCTATGATTTGAACCTCTCCTGTGAGTCCAGTTTTGGAATCCGATGCTTCACTTCAGGTTTACTGTATCCCTTGGACCTTCTTATTGACGATGAAACACAGAAATTGCATCCGAATTTAATACAAAAGGCACAATGCCGACTTAAGTACATGTTGACTGACACTCACACTTTCTATGATTTGAACCCCTCCTGTGAGTCCAGTTTTAGATTCCGATTCTTCACTTCAGGTTTACTGTATCGCTTGGACCTTCTTATTGACGATGAAACACAGAAATTGCACACGAATTTAATACAAAAGGCACCATGCCGACTTAAGTAAAAGAGGACTGATTCTCTCACTTTCCATGATTGGAACCTCTCCTGTGATTCCAGTTTTAGATTCGGATGTTTCACCTCAGGTTTACTGTATACCTTGCAACTCCTTATTGACGATGAAACACAGAAATTGCATTCGAATTTAATACAAAAGGCACAATGCCAACTTAAGTACAAGAGGACTGACACTCTCCCTTTCTAAGATATGAACTTCTCCTGTGAGTCCAGTTTTAGATTCCGATGCTTCACTTCTGGTTTACTGTATCCCTTGGACCTTCTTATTGACGATGAAACACAGAAATTGCATCGGAATTTAATACAAAAGGCACAATGCCGACTTAAGTACAAGAGGACTGACACTCTCACTTTCTATGATTTGAACTTCTCCTGTGAGTCCAGTTTTATATTCCGTAGCGTCACTTCAGGTTTACCGTATTCCTTGCACCTTCTTATTGACGATGAAACACAGAAAATGCATCGGAATTTAATACAAAGGCACAATGCCGACATAAGTACAAGAGGACTGACACTCTTACTTTCTACGATTTGAACCTCCCTGTGAGTCCAGTTTTAGATTCCGATGCTTCACTATAGGTTTACTGTATACCTTGCACATTCTTGTTGACGATGAAACATAGAAATTGCATCGGAATTAAATTGAAAAGGCACAATTCCGACTTAAGTAAAGAGGACTGACACTCTAACTCTCTATGATCTGAACCTCTCCTGTGAGTCCAGTTTTAGATGCCGATAGTTCACTTCAGGTTTACTGTATGCCTTGTACCTTCTTATTGACGATGAAACACAGAAATTGCATCCGAATTTAATACAAAAGGCCGACTAAAGTAAAAGAGGACTGACACTCTCTCTTTCTATGATTTGAATCTCTCCTGTGAGTCCAGTTTTAGATTCTGATGCTTCACTTCAGGTTTACTGTATACCTTGCACCTTCTTATTGACGATGAAACACAGAAATTGCATCGGAATATAATTCAAAAGACACAATGCCGACTTAAGTACAAGAGGACTGACACTCTCACATTCTGTGATTTGAACCTCTCCTGTGAGTCCAGTTTTAGGTTCCGATGCTTCACTTCAGGTTTACTGTATGCCTTGGACCTTCTTATTGACGATGAAACACAGAAATTGCATCCGAATTAAATACAAAAGGCACAATGCCGACTTAAGTAAAAGAGGACTGTCACTCTCTCTTTCTATGATTTGAACCTCACCTGTGAGTCCAGTTTGAGATTCCGATGCTTCACTTCAGGTTTACTGTATATCTTGCACCGTCTTATTGACGATGTAACACAACAATTGCATCGGAATTAAATTCAAAATGCACAATGCCGTCTTAAGTACAAGAGCACTGACACTCTAACTCTCTATGATTTGAACCTCTCCTGTGTCTCCAGTTTTGGATTTCGATGCTTCACTTTAGGTTTACTGTATACCTTGCACCTTCTTATTGACGATTAAACACAGAAATTGCATCGGAATACAATTCAAAAGACACAATGCCGACTTAAGTAAAAGAGGACTGACACTCTCACATTCTATGATTTGAACCTCTCCTGTGAGTCCAGTTTTAGGTTACGATGCTTCACTTCAGGTTTACTGTATGCCTTGGACCTTCTTATTGACGATGAAACACAGAAATTGCATCCGAATTAAATACAAAAGGCACAATGCCGACTTAAGTAAAAGAGGACTGTCACTCTCTCTTTCTATGATTTGAACCTCTCCTGTGAGTCCAGTTTTAGATTCCGATGCTTCACTTCAGGTTTACTGTATACCTTGCACCGTCTTATTGACGATGTAACACAACAATTGCATCGGAATTAAATTCAAAATGCACAATGCCGTCTTAAGTACAAGAGCACTGACACTCTAACTCTCTATGATTTGAACCTCTCCTGTGTGTCAGTTTTGGATTTCGATGCTTCAGTTTAGGTTTACTGTATACCTTGCGCCTTCTTATTGACGATTAAACACAGAAATTGCATCCGAATTAAATTCAAAAGGCACAATGCCGGCTTAAGTACAAGAGGACTGACACTCTCACTCTCTAGGATTTGGAACTCTCCTGTGAGCCCAGTTTTAGATTCCGATCCTACACTTCAGGTTTACTGTATATTTGGACCTTCTAATTGACGATGAAACACAGAAATTGCATCCGAATATAATACAAAAGGCACAATGCCGACTTAAGTGCAATAGGACTGACACTCTCACTTTCTATGTTTTGAACCTCTCCTGTGAGTCCATTTTTAGATTCCGATAGTTCACTTCATGTTTACTCTATACCTTGTACCTTCTTATTGACGATGAAACACAGATATTGCATCCGAATTTAATACAAAAGGCACAATGCCGACTTAAGTACAAGAGGACTGACACTCTCCCTTTCTATGATTTGAACCTCTCCTGTGAGTCCAGTTTTAGATTCCGGTGCTTCACTTCAGGTTTACTGTATCCCTTAGACCCTCTTATTGACGATGAAACACAGAAATTGCATCCGAATTTAATACAAAAGGCCGACGTAAGTAAAAGAGGACTGACACTCTCTCTTTCTATGATTTGAATCTCTCCTGTGAGTCCAGTTATAGATTCTGATGCTTCACTTCAGGTTTACTGTATACCTTGCACCTTCTTATTGACGATGAAACACAGAAATTGCATCGGAATTTAATACAAAAGGCATAATGCCGACTTAAGTAAAAGAGGACCGACACTCTCTCTTTCTATTATTTGAACCTCTCCTGTGAGTCCAGTTTTATACTCCAATGCTTCACTTAAGGTTTACTGTATACCTTGCACCTTCGTATTGACGATGAAACACAGAAATTGCATCGGAATTATATTCAGAAGGCACAATGCCGACTTAAGTATAAGAGGACTGACACTCTAACTCTCTATGATTTGAACCTCTCCTGTGAACCCAGTTTTAAATTCCGATGCTTCACTTCAGGTTTACTGTATACCTTGCACCTTCTTATTGACGATGAAACACAGAAATTGCATCGGAATATAATTCAAAAGACACAATGGCGACTTAAGTACAAGAGGACTGACACTCTCACCTTCTATGATTTGAACCTCTCCTGTGAGTCCAGTTTTAGGTTCCGATGCTTCACTTCAGGTTTACTGTATCCCTTGGACCTTCTTATTGACGATAAAACACAGAAATTGCATCCGAATTAAATACAAAAGGCACAATGCCGACTTAAGTAAAAGAGGACTGTCACTCTCTCTTTCTATGATTTGAACCTCTCCTGTGAGTCCACTTTTAGATTCCGATGCTTTACTTCAGGTTTACTGTATACCTTGCACCGACGTATTGACGATGTAACACAAGAATTGCATCGGAATTAAATTCAAAAGGCACAATGCAGACTTAAGTACAAGAGGACTGACACTCTAACTCTCTATGATTTGAACCTCTCCTGTGAGTCCAGTTTTGGATTTCGATGCTTCACTTCAGGTTTACTGTATACCTTGCACCTTCTTTTTGACGATTAAACACAGAAATTCCATCCGAATTAAATTCAAAAAGGCACAATACCGACTTAAGTACAAGAGGACAGACACTGTTACTCTCTAGGATTTCAACCTCTCCTGTGAGTCCAGTTTTAGATTCCGATGCTTCACTTCAGGTTTACTGTATCCCTTGGACCTTCGAATTGACGATGAAACACAGAAATTGCATCCGAATATAATACAAAAGGCACAATGCCGACTTAAGTGCAATAGGACTGACACTCTCACATTCTATGATTTGAACCTCTCCTGTGAGTCCAGTTTTAGACCCCGATAGTTCACTTCAGGTTTACTGTATACCTTGTACCTTCTTATTGACGATGAAACACAGAAATTGCATCCGAATTTAATACAAAAGGCACAATGCCGACTTCAGTAAAAGAGGACCGACACTCTCTCTTTCTATTATTTGAACCTCTCCTGTGAGTCCAGTTTCATATTCCGATGCTTCACTTAAGGTTTACTGTATACCTTGCACCTTCTAATTGACGATGAAACACAGAAATTGCATCGGAATTAAATTCAGAAGGCACAATGCCGACTTAAGTATAAGAGGACTGACACTCTAACTGTCTATGATTTGAACCTCTCCTGTGAATCCAGTTTTAAATTCCGATGCTTCACTTCAGGTTTACTGTATCCCTTAGACCTTCTTATTGACGATGAAACACAGAAATTGCATCCGAATTTAATACAAAAGGCCGACGTAAGTAAAAGAGGACTGACACTCTCTCTTTCTATGATTTGAATCACTCCTGTGAGTCCAGTTATTGATTCTGATGCTTCACTTCAGGTTTACTGTATACCTTGCACCTTCTTATTGACGATGAAACACAGAAATTGCATCGGAATTTAATACAAAAGGCACAATGCCGACTTAAGTAAAAGAGGACCGACTCTCTCTCTTTCTATTATTTGAACCTCTCCTGTGAGTCCAGTTTTATATTCCGATGCTTCACTTAAGGTTTACTGTATACCTTGCACCTTCGTATTGACGATGAAACACAGAAATTGCATCGGAATTAAATTCAGAAGGCACAATGCCGACTTAAGTATAAGAGGACTGACACTCTAACTCTCTATGATTTGAACCTCTCCTGTGAATCCAGTTTTAAATTCCGATGCTTCACTTCAGGTTTACTGTATACCTTGCACCTTCTTATTGACGATGAAACACAGAAATTGCATCGGAATATAATTCAAAAGACACAATGCCGACTTAAGTACAAGAGTACTGACACTCTCACATTCTATGATTTGAACCTCTCCTGTGAGTCCAGTTTTAGGTTCAGATGCTTCACTTCAGGTTTACTGTATCCCTTGGACCTTCTTATTGACGATAAAACACAGAAATTGCATCCGAATTAAATACAAAAGGCACAATGCCGACTTAAGTAAAAGAGGACTGTCACTCTCTCTTTCTATGATTTGAACCTCTCCTGTGAGTCCAGTTTTAGATTCCGATGCTTTACTTCAGGTTTACTGTATACCTAGCACCGTCGTATTGACGATGTAACACAAGAATTGCATCGGAATTAAATTCAAAAGGCACAATGCAGACTTAAGTACAAGAGGACAGACTCTCTTACTCTCTAGGATTTCAACCTCTCCTGTGAGTCCAGTTTTAGATTCCGATGCTTCACTTCAGGTTTACTGTATCCCTTGGACCTTCGAATTGACGATGAAACACAGAAATTGCATCCGAATATAATACAAAAGGCACAATGCCGAGTTAAGTGCAATAGGACTGACACTCTCACTTTCTATGATTTGAACCTCTCCTGTGAGTCCAGTTTTAGATGCCGATAGTTCACTTCAGGTTTACTGTATACCTTGTACCTTCTTATTGACGATGAAACACAGAAATTGCATCCGAATTTAATACAAAATCCACAATGACGACTTAAGTACAAGAGGACTGACACTCTCCCTTTCTATGATTTGATTCTCTCCTGTGTGTCCAGTTCTAGATTCCGGTGCTTCACTTCAGGTTTACTGTATCCCTTAGACCTTCTTATTGACGATGAAACACAGAAATTGCATCCGAATTTAATACAAAAGGCCGATATAAGTAAAAGATGACTAACACTCTCTCTATCTATGATTTGAATCTCTCCTGTGATTCCAGTTTTAGATTCTGATGCTTCACTTCAGGTATACTGTATACCTTGCACCTTCTTATTGACGATGAAACACAGAAATTGCATCGGAATTTAATACAAAAGGCAAAATGCCGACTTAAGTAAAAGAGGACTGTCACTCTCTCTTTCTATGATTTGAACCTCTCCTGTGAGTCCAGTTTTAGATTCCGATGCTTCACTTCAGGTTTACTGTATCCCTTGGACCTTCTTATTGACGATGAAACACAGAAATTGCATCCGAATTAAATACAAAAGGCACAATGCCGACATAAGTAAAAGAGGACTGACACTCTCACATCCTATGATTTGAACCTCTCCTGTGAGTCCAGTTTTTGGTTCCGATGCTTCAGTTCAGGTTTACTGCATCCCTTGGACCTTCTTATTGACGATGAAACACAGAAATTGCATCCGAATTAAATACAAAAGGCACAATGCCGACTTAAGTAAAAGAGGACTGTCACTCTCTCTTTCTATGATTTGAACCTCTCCTGTGAGTCCAGTTTTAGATTCCGATGTTTCACTTCAGGTTTACTGTATACCTTGCACCGTCTTATTGACGATGTAACACAACAATTGCATCGGAATTAAATTCAAAAGGCACAATGCCGACTTAAGTACAAGAGCACTGACACTCTAACTCTCTATGATTTGAACCTCTCCTGTGAGTCCAGTTTTGGATTTCGATGCTTCACTTTAGGTTTACTGTATACCTTGCACCTTCTTACTGACGATTAAACACAGAAATTGCATCCGAATTAAATTCAAAAGGCACAATGCCGACTTAAGTACAAGAGGACTGACACTCTTACTATCTAGGATTTGAACCTCTCCTGTGAGTCCAGTTTTAGAGTCCGATGCTTCACTTCAGGTTTACTGTATCCCTTGGACCTTCTAATTGACGATGAAACACAGAAATTGCATCCGAATATTATACAAAAGGCACAATGCCGACTTAAGTGCAATAGGACTGACACTCTCACTTTCTATGTTTTGAACCTCTCCTGTGAGTCCATTTTTAGATTCCGATAGTTCACTTCAGGTTTACTCAATACCTTGTACCTTCTTATTGACGATGAAACACAGAAATTGCATCCGAATTTAATACAAAAGGCACAATGCCGACTTAAGTACAAGAGGACTGACACTCTCCCTTTCTATGATTTGAACCTCTCCTGTGAGTCCAGTTCTAGATTCCGGTGCTTCACTTCAGGTTTACTGTATCCCTTAGACCTTCTTATTGACGATGGAACACAGATATTGCATCCGAATTTAATACAAAACGCCGACGTAAGCAAAAGAGGACTGACACTCTCTCTTTCTATGATTTGAATCTCTCCTGTGAGTCCAGTTATAGATTCTGATGCTTCACTTCAGGTTTACTGTATACATTGCACCTTCTTATTGACGATGAAACACATAAATTGCATCGGAATTTAATACAAAAGGCATAATGCCGACGTAAGTACAAGAGGACTGACACTCTCACTTTCTATGATTTGAACCTCTCCTGTGAGTCCAGTTTTAGATTCCGATGCTTCACTTCAGGTTTACTGTATCCTTTGGACCTTCTTATTGACGATAAAATACAGATATTGCATCCGAATTTAATACAAAAGGCACAATGCCGACTTACGTAAAAGAGGACCGACACTCTCTCTTTCTATTAATTGAACCTCTCCTGTGGGTCCAGTATCATATTCCGATGCTTCACTTAAGGTTTACCGTATACCTTGCACCTTCTTATTGACGATGAAACACAGAAATTGCATCGGAATAAAATTCAGAAGGCACAATGCCGACTTAAGTATAAGAGGAATGACACTCTAACTCTCTATGATTTGAACCTCTCCTGTGAATCCAGTTTTAAATTCCGATGCTTCACTACAGGTTTACTGTATACCTTGCACATTCTTATTGACGATGAAACACAGAAATTGCATCGGAATATAATTCAAAAGACACAATGCTGACTTAAGTACAAGAGGACTGACACTCTAACTCTCTATGATTTGAACCTCTCCTGTGAGTCCAGTTTTGGATTTCGATGCTTCACTTCAGGTTTACTGTATACCTTGCACCTTCTTATTGACGATTAAACACAGAAATTGCATCCGAATTAAATTCAAAAGGCACAATGCCGACTTAAGTACAAGAGGACAGACACTCTTACTCTCTAGGATTTGAACCTCTCCTGTGAGTCCAGTTTTAGATTCCGATGCTTCACTTCAGGTTTACTGTATCCCTTGGACCTTGTAATTGACGATGAAACACAGAAATTGCATCCGAATATAATACAAAAGGCACAATGCCGACTTAAGTGCAATAGGACTGACACTTTCACTTTCTAACATTTGAACCTCTCCTGTGAGTCCAGTTTTAGATGCCGATAGTTCACTTCAGGTTTACTGTATACCTTGTACCTTCTTATTGACGATGAAACGCAGAAATTGCATCCGAATTTAATACAAAGTCCACAATGACGACTTAAGTACAAGAGGACTGACACTCTCCCTTACTATGATTTGAACCTCTCCTGTGTGTCCAGTTCTAGATTCCGGTGCTTCACTTCAGGTTTACCGTATCCCTTAGACCTTCTTTTTGACGATGAAACACAGAAATTGCATCCGAATTTAATACAAAAGGCCGACCTAAGTAAAAGAGGACTGACACTCTCTCTTTCTATGATTTGAATCTGTCCTGTGAGTCCAGTTTTAGATTCTGATGCTTCACTTCAGGTATACTGTATACCTTGCACATTCTTATTGACGATGAAACACAGAAGTTGCATCGGAATTTAATACAAAAGGCAAAATGCCGACTTAAGTACAAGAGGACTGACACTGTCACTTTCTATGATTTGAACCTCTCCTGTGAGTCCAGTTTTAGATTCCGATGCTTCACTTCAGGTTTACTGTATTCATTGTACCTTCTTATTGACGATGAAATACAGAAATTGCATTCGAATTTAATACAAAAGGCACAATGCCGACTTAAGTAAAAGAGGACCGACACTCTCTCTTTCTATTATTTGAACCTCTCCTGTGAGTCCAGTTTTACGTTCCGATGCTTCACTTCAGGTTTACTTTATACCTTGCACCTTCTTATTGAAGATGAAACACAGAAATTGCATCGGAATTAAATTCAGAAGGCACAATGTCGACTTAAGTACAAGAGGACTGACACTCTAACTCTCTATGATTTTAACCTCTCCCGTGAATCCTGTTTTAAATTCCGATGCTTCACTTAGGGTTTACTGTATACCTTGCACCCCCTTATTGACGATGAAACACAGAAATTGCATCGGAATTAAATTCAAAAGACACAATGCCGACTTAAGTACAGGAGGACTGACACTCTCACATTCTATGATTCGAACCTCTCCTGTGAGTCCAATTTTAGGTACCGATGCTTAACTTTAGGTTTACTGTATCCCTTGGACCTTTTTATTGACGATGAAACACAGAAATTGCATCCGAATTAAATACAAAAGGCACAATGCCGACATAAGTAAAAGAGGACTGACATTCTCACATTCTATGATTTGAACCTCTCCTGTGAGTCCAGTTTTAGGTTCCGATGCTTCTCTTCAGGGTTACTGTATCCCTTGGACCTTCTTATCGACGATGAAACACAGAAATTGCATCCGAATTAAATACAAAAGGCACAATGCCGACTTAAGTAAAAGAGGACTGCCACTCTCTTTTTCTATGATTTGAACCTCTCCTGTGAGTCCAGTTTTATGTTCCGATGCTTCACTTCAGGTTTACTGTATACCTTGCACCTTCTTATTCACGATGAAACACAGAAATTGCATCGGAATTAAATTCAGAAGGCACACTGCCGACTTAAGTACAAGAGGACTGACACTCTAACTCTCTATGATTTGCACCTCCCCCGTGAATCCTGTTTTAAATTCCGATGCTTCACTTAGGGTTTACTGTATACCTTGCACCTTCTTATTGACGATAAAACACAGAAATTGCATCGGAATTAAATTCAAAAGACACAATGCCGACATAAGTACAAGGGGACTGACACTCTCACATTCTATGATTTGAACCTCTCCTGTGAGTCCAGTTTTAGGTTCCGATGCTTCACTTCAGGTTTACTGTATCCCTTGGACCTTCTTATTGACGATGAAACACAGAAATTGCATCCGAATTAAATACAAAAGGCACAATGCCGACATAAGTAAAAGAGGACTGACACTCTCACATTCTATGATTTGAACCTCTCCTGTGAGTCCAGTTTTAGGTTCCGATGCTTCACTTCAGGGTTACTGTATCCCTTGGACCTTCTTATCGACGATGAAACACAGAAATTGCATCCGAATTAAATACAAAAGGCACAATGCCGACTTAAGTAAAAGAGGACTGTCACTCTCTCTTTCTATGATTTGAACCTCTCCTGTGAGTCTAGTTTCAGATTCCGATGCTTCACTTCAGGTTTACTGTATACCTTGCACCGTCCTATTGACGATGTAACACAAGAATTGCATCGGAATTAAATTCAAAAGGCACAATGCCGACTGAAGTACAAGAGGACTGACACTCTCACTTTCTGTGATTTGAACCTTTCCTGTGAGTCCTGTTTTAGATTCCGATGCCTCGCTTCATGTTTGCTGTATACCTTGCACCTTCTTATTGACGATGAAACACAGATATTGCATCGGAATTAAATTTAAAAGGCACAATGTCGACTTAAGTACAAGGGGACTGACACTCTAACTTTCTAAGATTTGATCCTCTCCTGTGAGTCCAGTTTTAGATTCCGATGCTTCATTTCAGGTTTACTGTATCCCTTGGACCTTCTTATTGACGATGAAACACAGAAATTGCTTCCGAATTTAATACAAAAGGCACAATGCAGACTTAAGTAAAAGGGGACTGACACTCTCACTTTCTATGATTAGAACTTCTCCTGTGAGACCTGTTTTAGTTTCCGATGCGTCACTTCAGGATTACTGTATCCCTTGGACCTTCATATTGACGATGAGATACAGAAATTGCATCCGAATTTAATACAAAAGGCACAATGCCGACTTAAGTAAAAGAGGACCGACACTCTCTCTTTCTATTATTTGAACCTCTCCTGTGAGTCCAGTTTTATATTCCGATGCTTCACTTAAGGTTTACCGTATACCTTGCACCTTCTTATTGACGATGAAACACAGAAATTGCATCGGAATATAATTCAAAAGACACAATGCTGACTTAAGTACAAGAGGACTGACACTGTCACGTTCTATGATTTGAACCTCTCCTGTGAGTCCAGTTTTAGGTTCCGATGCTTCACTTCAGGTTTACTGTATCCCTTGGACCTTCTTATTGACGATAAAACACAGAAATTGCATCCGAATTAAATACAAAAGGCACAAAGTCGACTTAAGTAAAAGAGGACTGTCACTCTCTCTTCCTATGATTTGAACCTCTCCTGTGGTTCCAGTTTTAGATTCCGATGCTTTACTTCAGGTTTACTGTATACCTTGCAAGGTCTCATTGACGATGTACCACAAGAATTGCATCGGAATTAAATTCAAAAGGCACTATTCAGTCTTAAGTATAAGAGGACTGACACTCTAACTCTCTATGATTTGAACCTCTCCTGTGAGTCCAGTTTTGGATTTCCATGCTTCACTTCAGGTTTACTGTATACCTTGCACCCTCTTATTGACGATTAAACACAGAAATTGCATCCGAATTAAATTCAAAAGGCACAATGCCGACTTAGGTA
The DNA here is from genome assembly GCF_021461395.2 of Schistocerca americana. Classification (NCBI taxonomy): domain Eukaryota; kingdom Metazoa; phylum Arthropoda; class Insecta; order Orthoptera; family Acrididae; genus Schistocerca; species Schistocerca americana. The sequence goes on along the minus strand of NC_060125.1, from coordinate 60,326,285 downwards.
CAAGAGGACAGACACTCTTACTCTCTAGGATTTGAACCTCTCCTGTGAGTCCAGTTTTAGATTCCGATGCTTCACTTCAGGTTTACTGTATCCCTTGGACCTTGTAATTGACGATGAAACACAGAAATTGCATCCGAATATAATACAAAAGGCACAATGCCGACTTACGTGCAATAGGACTGACACTTTCACTTTCTATCATTTGAACCTCTCCTGTGAGTCCAGTTTTAGATGCCGATAGTTCACTTCAGGTTTACTGTATACCTTGTACCTTCTTATTGACGATGAAACGCAGAAATTGCATCCGAATTTAATACAAAGTCCACAATGACGTCTTAAGTACAAGAGGACTGACACTCTCCCTTACTATGATTTGAACCTCTCCTGTGTGTCCAGTTCTAGATTCCGGTGCTTCACTTCAGGTTTACCGTATCCCTTAGACCTTCTTTTTGACGATGAAACACAGAAATTGCATCCGAATTTAATACAAAAGGCCGACATAAGTAAAAGAGGACTGACACTCTCTCTTTCTATGATCTGAATCTGTCCTGTGAGTCCAGTTTTAGATTCTGACGCTTCACTTCAGGTATACTGTATACCTTGCACCTTCTAATTGACGATGAAACACAGAAATTGCATCGGAATTTAATACAAAAGGCAAAATGCCGACTTAAGTACAAGAGGACTGACACTGTCACTTTCTATGATTTGAACCTCTCCTGTGAGTCCAGTTTTAGATTCCGATGCTTCACTTCAGGTTTACTGTATCCATTGTACCTTCTTATTGACGATGAAATACAGAAATTGCATTCGAATTTAATACAAAAGGCACAATGCCGACTAAAGTAAAAGAGGACCGACACTCTCTCTTTCTATTATTTGAACCTCTCCTGTGAGTCCAGTTTTATGTTCCAATGCTTCACTTCAGGTTTACTGTATACCTTGCACCTTCTTATTGACGATGAAACACAGAAATTGCATCGGAATTAAATTCAGAAGGCACAATGCCGACTGAAGTACAAGAGGACTGACACTCTAACTCTCTATGATTTTAACCTCCCCCGTGAAACCTGTTTTAAATTCCGATGCTTCACATAGGGTTTACTGTATACCTTGCACCTTCTTACTGACGATGACACACAGAAATTGCATCGGAATTAAATTCAAAAGACACAATGCCGACTTAATTACAAGGGGACTGACACTCTCAAATTCTATGATTTGAACCTCTCCTGTGAGTCCAGTTTTAGGTTCCGATGCTTCACTTCAGGTTTACTGTATCCCTTGGACCTTCTTATTGACGATGAAACACAGAAATTGCATCCTTATTAAATACAAAAGGCACAATGCCGACATAAGTAAAAGAGGACTGACACTCTCACATTCTATGATTTGAACCTCTCCTGTGAGTCCAGTTTTAGGTTCCGATGCTTCACTTCAGGTTTACTGTATCTCTTGGACCTTCTTATTGACGATGAAACACAGAAATTGCATCCGAATTTAATACAAAAGGCACAATGCAGACTTAAGTAAAAGGGGACTGACACTCTCACTTTCTGTGATTTGAACTTCTCCTGTGAGTCCTGTTTTAGTTTCCGATGCGTCACTTCAGGATTACCGTATCCCTTGGACCTTCATATTGACGATGAGATACAGAAATTGCATCCGAATTTAATACAAATGGCACAATGCCGACTTTAGTAAAAGAGGACTGACACTCTCCCTCTCTATGATTTGAAACTCTGCTGTGAGTCCAGTTTCATATTCCGATGCTTCACTTCAGGTTTACTGTATACCTTGCACCTTCTTATTGACGATGAAGCATAGAAATTGCACCGGAATTAAATTCAAAGGCACAATGCCGACTTAAGTACAAGAGGACTGACACTCTAACTCTCTATGATTTGAAATTCTCCTGTGAGTCCAGTTTTAGATTCCGCTGCTTCACTTCAGGTTTACTGTATTCCTTTCACCTTCTTATTGACGATGAAACACAGAAATTGCATCGGATTTAAATTCAAAAGGCACAATGCCAACTTAAGTACAAGAGGACTGACACTCTAACTTTCTATGATTTGAACCTCTTCTGTGAGTCCATTTTTAGATTCCGATGCTTCACTTCAGGTTTACTGTATCTCTTGGACCTTCTAATTGACGATGAAACACAGAAATTGCATCCGAACATAATACAAAAGGCACAATGCCGACTTAAGTGCAATAGGACTGACACTCTCACTTTCTATGTTTTGAACCTCTCCTGTGAGTCCAGTTTTAGATTCCGATAGTTAATTTAAGGTATACTCTATACCTTGTACCTTCTTATTGACGATGAAACACAGAAATTGCATCCGAATTTAATACAAAAGGCACAATGCCGACTTAAGTACAAGAGGACTGACACTCTCCCTTTCTATGATTTGAACCTCTCCTGTGAGTCCTGTTCTAGATTCCGGTGCTTCACTTCAGGTTTACTGTATCCCTTAGACCTTCTTATTGACGATGAAACCCAGAAATTGCATCCGAATTTAATACAAAAGGCCGACTTAAGTAAAAGAGGACTGACACTCTCTCTTTCTATGATTTGAATCTCTCCTGTGAGAACAGTTATAGATTCTAATGCTTCACTTCAGGTTTACTGTATACCTTGCACCCTCTTATTGACGATGAAAGACAGAAATTTGCATCGGAATTTAATACAAAGGCACATTGCCGACATTAGTACAAGAGGACTGACACTCTAACTTTCTATGATTTGAACCTCTCCTGTGAGACCAGTTTCAGATTCCGATGCTTCACTTCAGGTTTACTGTATCCCTTGGACCTTCATATTGACGATGAGATACAGAAATTGCATCCGAATTTAATACAAAAGGCACAATGCCGACTTACGTAAAAGAGGACTGACACTCTCCCTCTCTATGATTTGAACCTCAGCTGTGAGTCCAATTTTAAATTCCGATGCTTCACTTCAGGTTTACTGTATACCTTGATCCTTCTTATTGACGATGAAGCATAGAATTTGCATCGGAATTAAATTCAAAGGCACAATGCCGACTTAAGTACAAGAGGACTGACACTCTAACTCTCTATGATTTGAACTTCTCCTGTGAGTCCAGTTTGAGATTCCGATGCTTCACTTCAGGTTTACTGTATACCTTACACCTTCATATTGACGATGAGATACAGAAATTGCATCCGAATTTAATACAAAAGGCACAATGCCGACTTAAGTAAAAGAGGACTGACACACTCTCTTTCTATGATTTGAATCTCTCCTGTGAGACCAGTTATAGATTCTGATGCTTCACTTCAGGTTTACTGTATACCTTGCACCTTCTTATTGACGATGAAACACAGAAATTGCATCGGAATATAATATAAAAGACACAATGCCGACTTAAGTACAAGAGGACTGACACTCTCACATTCTATGATTTGAACCTCTCCTGTGAGTCCAGTTTTAGGTTCCGATGCTTCACTTCAGGTTTACTGTATCCCTTGGTCCTTCTTATTGACGATGAAACACAGAAATTGCATCCGAATTAAATACAAAAGGCACAATGCCGACTTAAGTAAAAGAGGACAGTCACTCTCACTTTCTATGATTTGAACCACTCCTGTGAGTCCAGTTTTAGATTCCAATGCTTCACTTCAGGTTTACAGTATACCTTGCACCGTCTTATTGACGATGTAACACAAGAATTGCATCGGAATTAAATTCAAAAGGCTCAATGCCGACTTAAGTACAAGAGGACTGACACTCTTACTCTCTAGGATTTGAACCTCTCCTGTGAGTCCAGTTTTAGATTCCGATGCTTCACTTTAGGTTTACTGTATACCTTGGACCTTCTAATTGACGATGAAACACAGAAATTGCATCCGAATATAATACAAAAGGCACAATGCCGACTTAAGTGCAATAGGACTGACACTCTCACTTTCTATGATTTGAACCACTCCTGTGGGTCCAGTTTTAGATGCCAATAGTTCACTTCAGGTTTACTGTATACCTTGTACCTTCTTATTGGCGATGAAACACAGAAATTGTATCCGAATATAATACAAAATCCACAATGACGACTTAAGTACAAGAGGACTGACACTCTCCCTTCCTATGATTTGAACCTCTCCTGTGTGTCGAGTTCTAGATTCTGATGTTTCACTTCAGGTTTACTGTATACCTTGCACCTTCTTATTGACGATGAATCACAGAAATTGCATCCGAATTTAATACAAAAGGCCGACTTAAGTAAAAGAGGACTGACACTCTCTCTTTCTATGATTTGAACCTCTCCTGTGAGTCCAGTTTTAGATTCCGATGCTTCACTTCAGGTTTACTGTATACCTTGCACCTTCTTACTGACGATGAAACACAGAAATTGCATCGGAATTTAATACAATAGGCAAAATGCCGACTTAAGTACTAGAGGACTGACACTCTCACTTTCTATGATTTGAACCTCTCCTGTGAGTCCAGTTTTAGATTCCGATGCTTCACTTCAGGTTTACTGTATCCATTGGACCTTCTTATTGACGCTGAAATACAGAAATTGCAACCGAATTTAATACAAAAGGCGCAATGCCGACTTAAGTTAAAGAGGACCGACACTCTCTCTTTCTATTATTTGAACCTCTCCTGTGAGTCCAGTTTTATATTCCGATGCTTCACTTCATGTTTACTGTATACCTTGCACCTTCTTATTGACGATGAAACACAGAAATTGCATCGGAATTAAATTCAGAAGGCACAATGCCGACTTAAGTACAAGAGGACTGACACTCTGACTCTCTATGATTTGAACCTCTCCTGTGAATCCAGTTTTAAATTCCGATGCTTCACTTCAGGTTTACTGTATACCTTGCACCTTCTTATTGACGATGAAACACAGAAATTGAATCCGAATTTAATACAAAAGGCACAATGCCGACTTAACTACAAGAGGACTGACAGTCTAATTTTCTATGATTTGAACCTCTCCTGTGAGTCCAGTTTTAGATTCCGATGCTTCTATTCAGGTTTAATGTATACCTTGGACCTTCTTATTGACGATGAAACACAGAAATTGCATCGGAATTTAATACAATAGGCAAAATGCCGACTTAAGTACTAGAGGACTGACACTCTCACTTTCTATGATTTGAACCTCTCCTGTGAGTCCAGTTTTAGATTCCGATGCTTCACTTCAGGTTTACTGTATCCATTGGACCTTCTTATTGACGCTGAAATACAGAAATTGCAACCGAATTTAATACAAAAGGCGCAATGCCGACTTAAGTTAAAGAGGACCGACACTCTCTCTTTCTATTATTTGAACCTCTCCTGTGAGTCCAGTTTTATATTCCGATGCTTCACTTCATGTTTACTGTATACCTTGCACCTTCTTATTGACGATGAAACACAGAAATTGCATCGGAATTAAATTCAAAAGGCACAATGCCGACTTAAGTACAAGAGCACTGACACTCTAACTCTCTATGATTTGAACCTCTCCTGTGAGTCCAGTTTTGGATTTCGATGCTTCACTTTAGGTTTACTGTATACCTTGCACCTTCTTACTGACGATTAAACACAGAAATTGCATCCGTATTAAATTCAAAAGGCACAATGCCGACTTAAGTACAAGAGGACTGACACTCTTACTATCTAGGATTTGAACCTCTCCTGTGAGTCCAGTTTTAGAGTCCGATGCTTCACTTCAGGTTTACTGTATCCCTTGGACCTTCTAATTGACGATGAAACACATAAATTGCATCCGAATATAATACAAAAGGCACAATGCCGACTTAAGTGCAATAGGACTGACACTCTCACTTTCTATGTTTTGAACCTCTCCTGTGAGTCCATTTTTAGATTCCGATAGTTCACTTCAGGTTTACTCAATACCTTGTACCTTCTTATTGACGATGAAACACAGAAATTGCATCCGAATTTAATACAAAAGGCACAATGCCGACTTAAGTACAAGAGGACTGACACTCTCCCTTTCTATGATTTGAACCTCTCCTGTGAGTCCAGTTCTAGATTCCGGTGCTTCACTTCAGGTTTACTGTATCCCTTAGACCTTCTTATTGACGATGGAACACAGATATTGCATCCGAATTTAATACAAAACGCCGACGTAAGCAAAAGAGGACTGACACTCTCTCTTTCTATGATTTGAATCTCTCCTGTGAGTCCAGTTATAGATTCTGATGCTTCACTTCAGGTTTACTGTATACATTGCACCTTCTTATTGACGATGAAACACAGAAATTGCATCGGAATTTAATACAAAAGGCATAATGCCGACTTAAGTACAAGAGGACTGACACTCTCACTTTCTATGATTTGAACCTCTCCTGTGAGTCCAGTTTTAGATTCCGATGCTTCACTTCGGGTTTACTGTATCCTTTGGACCTTCTTATTGACGATAAAATACAGATATTGCATCCGAATTTAATACAAAAGGCACAATGCCGACTTACGTAAAAGAGGACCGACACTCTCTCTTTCTATTAATTGAACCTCTCCTGTGGGTCCAGTATCATATTCCGATGCTTCACTTAAGGTTTACCGTATACCTTGCACCTTCTTATTGACGATGAAACACAGAAATTGCATCGGAATTAAATTCAGAAGGCACAATGCCGACTTAAGTATAAGAGGAATGACACTCTAACTCTCTATGATTTGAACCTCTCCTGTGAATCCAGTTTTAAATTCCGATGCTTCACTACAGGTTTACTGTATACCTTGCACATTCTTATTGACGATGAAACACAGAAATTGCATCGGAATATAATTCAAAAGACACAATGCTGACTTAAGTACAAGAGGACTGACACTCTAACTCTCTATGATTTGAACCTCTCCTGTGAGTCCAGTTTTGGATTTCGATGCTTCACTTCAGGTTTACTGTATACCTTGCACCTTCTTATTGACGATTAAACACAGAAATTGCATCCGAATTAAATTCAAAAGGCACAATGCCGACTTAAGTACAAGAGGACAGACACTCTTACTCTCTAGGATTTGAACCTCTCCTGTGAGTCCAGTTTTAGATTCCGATGCTTCACTTCAGGTTTACTGTATCCCTTGGACCTTGTAATTGACGATGAAACACAGAAATTGCATCCGAATATAATACAAAAGGCACAATGCCGACTTAAGTGCAATAGGACTAACACTTTCACTTTCTATCATTTGAACCTCTCCTGTGAGTCCAGTTTTAGATGCCGATAGTTCACTTCAGGTTTACTGTATACCTTGTACCTTCTTATTGACGATGAAACGCAGAAATTGCATCCGAATTTAATACAAAGTCCACAATGACGACTTAAGTACAAGAGGACTGACACTCTCCCTTACTATGATTTGAACCTCTCCTGTGTGTCCAGTTCTAGATTCCGGTGCTTCACTTCAGGTTTACCGTATCCCTTAGACCTTCTTTTTGACGATGAAACACAGAAATTGCATCCGAATTTAATACAAAAGTCCGACCTAAGTAAAAGAGGACTGACACTCTCTCTTTCTATGATTTGAATCTGTCCTGTGAGTCCAGTTTTAGATTCTGTTGCTTCACTTCAGGTATACTGTATACCTTGCACATTCTTATTGACGATGAAACACAGAAGTTGCATCGGAATTTAATACAAAAGGCAAAATGCCGACTTAAGTACAAGAGGACTGACACTGTCACTTTCTATGATTTGAACCTCTCCTGTGAGTCCAGTTTTAGATTCCGATGCTTCACTTCAGGTTTACTGTATTCATTGTACCTTCTTATTGACGATGAAATACAGAAATTGCATTCGAATTTAATACAAATGGCACAATGCCGACTTAAGTAAAAGAGGACCGACACTCTCTCTTTCTATTATTTGAACCTCTCCTGTGAGTCCAGTTTTACGTTCCGATGCTTCACTTTAGGTTTACTGTATACCTTGCACCTTCTTATTGAAGATGAAACACAGAAATTGCATCGGAATTAAATTCAGAAGGCACAATGTCGACTTAAGTACAAGAGGACTGACACTCTAACTCTCTATGATTTGAACCTCCCCCGTGAATCCTGTTTTAAATTCCGATGCTTCACTTAGGGTTTACTGTATACCTTGCACCTTCTTATTGACGATGAAACACAGAAATTGCATCGGAATTAAATTCAAAAGACACAATGCCGACTTAACTACAAGGGGACTGACAATCTCACATTCTATGATTTGAACCTCTCCTGTGAGTCCAGTTTTAGGTTCCGATGCTTCACTTCAGGTTTACTGTATCCCTTGGACCTTCTTATTGACGATGAAACACAGAAATTGCATCCGAATTAAATACAAAAGGCACAATGCCGACATAAGTAAAAGAGGACTGACACTCTCACATTCTATGATTTGAACCTCTCCTGTGAGTCCAGTTTTATGTTCCGATGCTTCACTTCAGGTTTACTGTATACCTTGCACCTTCTTATTGACGATGAAACACAGAAATTGCATCGGAATTAGATTCAGAAGGCACAATGCCGACTTAAGTACAAGACGACTGACACTCTAACTCTCTATGATTTGAACCTCCCCCGTGAATCCTGTTTTAAATTCCGATGCTTCACTTAGGGTTTACTGTATACCTTGCACCTTCTTATTGACGATGAAACACAGAAATTGCATCGGAATTAAATTCAAAAGACACAATGCCGACTTAAGTACAAGGGGACTGACACTCTCACATTCTATGATTTGAACCTCTCCTGTGAGTCCAGTTTTAGGTTCCGATGCTTCACTTCAGGTTTACTGTATCCCTTGGACCTTCTTATTGACGATGAAACACAGAAATTGCATCCGAATTAAATACAAAAGGCACAATGCCGACTTAAGTAAAAGAGGACTGTCACTCTCTCTTTCTATGATTTGAACCTCTCCTGTGAGTCTAGTTTTAGATTCCGATGCTTCACTTCAGGTTTACTGTATACCTTGCACCGTCCTATTGACGATGTAACACAAGAATTGCATCGGAATTAAATTCAAAAGGCACAATGCCGACTGAAGTACAAGAGGACCTACACTCTCACTTTCTGTGATTTGAACCTTTCCTGTGAGTCCTGTTTTAGATTCCGATGCCTCACTTCATGTTTGCTGTATACCTTGCACCTTCTTATTGACGATGAAACACAGATATTGCATCGGAATTAAATTGAAAAGGCACAATGTCGACTTAAGTACAAGGGGACTGACACTCTAACTTTCTAAGATTTGATCCTCTCCTGTGAGTCCAGTTTTAGATTCCGATGCTTCATTTCAGGTTTACTGTATCCCTTGGACCTTCTTATTGACGATGAAACACAGAAATTGCTTCCGAATTTAATACAAAAGGCACAATGCAGACTTAAGTAAAAGGGGACTGACACTCTCACTTTCTATGATTAGAACTTCTCCTGTGAGACCTGTTTTAGTTTCCGATGCGTCACTTCAGGATTACCGTATCCCTTGGACCTTCATATTGACGATGAGATACAGAAATTGCATCCGAATTTAATACAAAAGGCACAATGCCGACTTAAGTAAAAGAGGACCGACACTCTCTCTTTCTATTATTTGAACCTCTCCTGTGAGTCCAGTTTTATATTCCGATGCTTCACTTAAGGTTTACCGTATACCTTGCACCTTCTTATTGACGATGAAACACAGAAATTGCATCGGAATATAATTCAAATGACACAATGCTGACTTAAGTACAAGAGGACTGACACTGTCACGTTCTATGATTTGAACCTCTCCGGTGAGTCCAGTTTTAGGTTCCGATGCTTCACTTCAGGTTTACTGTATCCCTTGGACCTTCTTATTGACGATAAAACAGAGAAATTGCATCCGAATTAAATACAAAAGGCACAAAGTCGACTTAAGTAAAAGAGGACTGTCACTCTCTCTTCCTATGATTTGAACCTCTCCTGTGGTTCCAGTTTTAGATTCCGATGCTTTACTTCAGGTTTACTGTATACCTTGCACCGTCTCATTGACGATGTACCACAAGAATTGCATCGGAATTAAATTCAAAAGGCACTATTCAGTCTTAAGTACAAGAGGACTGACACTCTAACTCTCTATGATTTGAACCTCTCCTGTGAGTCCAGTTTTGGATTTCGATGCTTCACTTCAGGTTTACTGTATACCTTGCACCCTCTTATTGACGATTAAACACAGAAATTGCATCCGAATTAAATTCAAAAGGCACAATGCCGACTTAGGTACAAGAGGACAGACACTCTTACTCTCTAGGATTTGAACCTCTCCTGTGAGTCCAGTTTTAGATTCCGATGCTTCACTTCAGGTTTACTGTATCCCTTGGACCTTGTAATTGACGATGAAACACAGAAATTGCATCCGAATATAATACAAAAGGCACAATGCCGACTTACGTGCAATAGGACTGACACTTTCACTTTCTATCATTTGAACCTCTCCTGTGAGTCCAGTTTTAGATGCCGATAGTTCACTTCAGGTTTACTGTATACCTTGTACCTTCTTATTGACGATGAAACGCAGAAATTGCATCCGAATTTAATACAAAGTCCACAATGACGACTTAAGTACAAGAGGACTGACACTCTCCCTTACTATGATTTGAACCTCTCCTGTGTGTCCAGTTCTAGATTCCGGTGCTTCACTTCCGGTTTACCGTATCCCTTAGACCTTCTTTTTGACGATGAAACACAGAAATTGCATCCGAATTTAATACAAAAGGCCGACATAAGTAAAAGAGGACTGACACTCTCTCTTTCTATGATCTGAATCTGTCCTGTGAGTCCAGTTTTAGATTCTGACGCTTCACTTCAGGTATACTGTATACCTTGCACCTTCTAATTGACGATGAAACACAGAAATTGCATCGGAATTTAATACAAAAGGCAAAATGCCGACTTAAGTACAAGAGGACTGACACCGTCACTTTCTATGATTTGAACCTCTCCTGTGAGTCCAGTTTTAGATTCCGATGCTTCACTTCAGGTTTACTGTATCCATTGTACCTTCTTATTGACGATAAAATACAGAAATTGCATTCGAATTTAATACAAAAGGCACAATGCCGACTTAAGTAAAAGAGGACCGACACTCTCTCTTTCTATTATTTGAACCTCTCCTGTGAGTCCAGTTTTATGTTCCGATGCTTCACTTCAGGTTTACTGTATACCTTGCACCTTCTTATTGACGATGAAACACAGAAATTGCATCGGAATTAAATTCAGAAGGCACAATGCCGACTGAAGTACAAGAGGACTGACACTCTAACTCTCTATGATTTTAACCTCCCCCGTGAAACCTGTTTTAAATTCCGATGCTTCACTTAGGGTTAACTGTATACCTTGCACCTTCTTACTGACGATGACACACAGAAATTGCATCGGAATTAAATTCAAAAGACACAATGCCGACATAATTACAAGGGGACTGACACTCTCAAATTCTATGATTTGAACCTCTCCTGTGAGTCCAGTTTTAGGTTCCGATGCTTCACTTCAGGTTTACTGTATCCCTTGGACCTTCTAATTGGCGATGAAACACAGAAATTGCATCCTTATTAAATACAAAAGGCACAATGCCGACATAAGTAAAAGAGGACTGACACTCTCACATTCTATGATTTGAACCTCTCCTGTGAGTCCAGTTTTAGGTTCCGATGCTTCACTTCAGGTTTACTGTATCTCTTGGACCTTCTTATTGACGATGAAACACAGAAATTGCATCCGAATTAAATACAAAAGGCACAATGCCGACTTAAGTAAAAGAGGACTGTCACTCTCTCTTTCTATGATTTGAACCTCTCCTGTGAGTCCAGTTTTTGATTCCGACGCTTCACTTCAGGGTTACTGTATACCTTGCACCGTCTTATTGACAATGTAACACAAGAATTGCATCCGAATTTAATACAAAAGGCACAATGCAGACTTAAGTAAAAGGGGACTGACACTCTCACTTTCTATGATTTGAATCTCTCCTGTGAGAACAGTTATAGATTCTGATGCTTCACTTCAGGTTTACTGTATACCTTGCACCCTCTTATTGACGATGAAAGACAGAAATTTGCATCGGAATTTAATACAAAGGCACATTGCCGACATTAGTACAAGAGGACTGACACTCTAACTTTCTATGATTTGATCCTCTCCTGTGAGTCCAGTTTCAGATTCCGATGCTTCACTTCAGGTTTATTGTATCCCTTGGAACTTCATATTGACGATGAGATACAGAAATTGCATCCGAATTTAATACAAAAGGCACAATGCCGACTTACGTAAAAGAGGACTGACACTCTCCCTCTCTATGATTTGAACCTCAGCTGTGAGTCCAATTTTAAATTCCGATGCTTCACTTCAGGTTTACTGTATACCTTGAACCTTCTTATTGACGATGAAGCATAGAATTTGCATCGGAATTAAATTCAAAGGCACAATGCCGACTTAAGTACAAGAGGACTGACACTCTAACTCTCTATGATTTGAACTTCTCCTGTGAGTCCAGTTTGAGATTCCGATGCTTCACTTCAGGTTTACTGTATACCTTACACCTTCATATTGACGATGAGATACAGAAATTGCATCCGAATTTAATACAAAAGGCACAATGCCGACTTAAGTAAAAGAGGACTGACACTCTCTCTTTCTATGATTTGAATCTCTCCTGTGAGACCAGTTATAGATTCTGATGCTTCACTTCAGGTTTACTGTATACCTTGCACCTTCTTATTGACGATGAAACACAGAAATTGCATCCGAATATAATATAAAAGACACAATGCCGACTTAAGTACAAGAGGACTGACACTCTCACATTCTATGATTTGAACCTCTCCTGTGAGTCCAGTTTTAGGTTCCGATGCTTCACGTCAGGTTTACTGTATCCCTTGGTCCTTCTTATTGACGATGAAACACAGAAATTGCATCCGAATTAAATACAAAAGGCACAATGCCGACTTAAGTAAAAGAGGACTGTCACTCTCACTTTCTATGATTTGAACCACTCCTGTGAGTCCAGTTTTAGATTCCAATGCTTCACTTCAGGTTTACTGTATACCTTGCACCGTCTTATTGACGATGTAACACAAGAATTGCATCGGAATTAAATTCAAAAGGCTCAATGCCGACTTAAGTACAAGAGGACTGACACTCTAACTCTCAATTATTTGAACCTCTCCTGTGAATCCAGTTTTAAATTCCGATGCTTCACTTCAGGTTTACTGTAAACCTTGCACCTTCTTATTGACGATTAAACACAGAAATTGCATCCGAATTAAATTCAAAAGCACAATGCCGACATAGGTACAAGAGGACTGACACTCTTACTCTCTAGGATTTGAACCTCTCCTGTGAGTCCAGTTTTAGATTCCGATGCTTCACTTTAGGTTTACTGTATACCTTGGACCTTCTAATTGACGATGAAACACAGAAATTGCATCCGAATATAATACAAAAGGCACAATGCGAACTTAAGTGCAATAGGACTGACACTCTCACTTTCTATGATTTGAACCACTCCTGTGGGTCCAGTTTTAGATGCCAATAGTTCACTTCAGGTTTACTGTATACCTTGTACCTTCTTATTGGCGATGAAACACAGAAATTGCATCCGAATATAATACAAAATCCACAATGACGACTTAAGTACAAGAGGACTGACACTCTCCCTTCCTATGATTTGAACCTCTCCTGTGTGTCGAGTTCTAGATTCTGATGTTTCACTTCAGGTTTACTGTATACCTTGCACCTTCTTATTGACGATGAATCACAGAAATTGCAACCGAATTTAATACAAAAGGCCGACTTAAGTAAAAGAGGACTGACACTCTCTCTTTCTATGATTTGAACCTCTCCTGTGAGTCCAGTTTTAGATTCCGATGCTTCACTTCAGGTTTACTGTATACCTTGCACTTTCTTACTGACGATGAAACACAGAAATTGCATCGGAATTTAATACAATAGGCAAACTGCCGACTTCAGTACTAGAGGACTGACACTCTCACTTTCTATGATTTGAACCTCTCCTGTGAGTCCAGTTTTAGATTCCGATGCTTCACGTCAGGTTTACTGTATCCATTGGACCTTCTTATTGACGATGAAATACAGAAATTGCATCCGAATCTAATACAAAAGGCGCAATGCCGACTTAAGTTAAAGAGGACCGACACTCTCTCTTTCTATTATTTGAACCTCTCCTGTGAGTCCAGTTTTATATTCCGATGCTTCACTTCATGTTTACTGTATACCTTGCACCTTCTTATTGACGATGAAACACAGAAATTGCATCGGAATTAAATTCAGAAGGCACAATGCCGACTTAAGTACAAGAGGACTGACACTCTGACTCTCTATGATTTGAACCTCTCCTGTGAATCCAGTTTTAAATTCCGATGCTTCACTTCAGGGTTACTGTATACCTTGCACCTTCTTATTGACGATGAAACACAGAAATTGAATCCGAATTTAATACAAAAGGCACAATGCCGACTTAACTACAAGAGGACTGAAAGTCTAATTTTCTATGATTTGAACCTCTCCTGTGAGTCCAGTTTTAGATTCCGATGCTTCTATTCAGGTTTAATGTATACCTTGGACCTTCTTATTGACGATGAAACACAGAAATTGCATCCGAATTTATTACAAAAGGCACAATGCTGACTTAACTACAAGAGGACTGACAGTCTAATTTTCTATGATTTGAACCTCTCCTGTGAGTCCAGTTTTAGATTCCGATGCTTCACTTCAGGATTACTGTATACCTTGCACCTTCTTATTGACGATGAAACACAGAAATTGCATCGGAATTAAATTCAAAAGACCCAATGCCGACTTAAGTACAAGAGGACTGACACTCTCACATTCTATGATTTGAACCTCTCCTGTGAGTCCAGTTTTAGGTTCCGATGCTTCACTTCAGGTTTACTGTATCCCTTGGACGTTCGTATTGACGATGAAACACAGAAATTGCATCCGAATTAAATACAAAAAGCACAATGCCGACATAAGTAAAAGAGGACTGACACTCTCACATTCAATGATTTGAACCTCTCCTGTGAGTCCAGTTTTAGGTTCCGATGCTCCACTTCAGGTTTACTGTATCCCTTGTACCTTCTTATTGACGATGAAACACAGAAATTGCATCCGAATTAAATACAAAAGGCACAATGCCGACTTAAGTAGAAGAGGAATGTCACTCTCTCTTTCTATGATTTGAACCTCTTCTGTGAGTCCAGTTATCGATTCCGATGCTTCACTTTAGGTTTACTGTATACCTTGCACCGTCTTATTGTCGATGTAACACAAGAATTGCATCGGAATTAAATTCAAAAGGCACAATGCCGACTTAAGTACAAGAGGACTGACACTCTCACTTTCTGTGATTTGAACCTTACCTGTGAGTCCTGTTTTAGATTCCGTTGCTTCACTTGAGGTTTACTGTATACCTTGCACCTTCTTATTGACGATGAAACACAGATATTGCATCGGAATTAAATTGAAAAGGCACAATGTCGACTTAAGTACAAGAGGACTGACACTCTAAGTTTCTAAGATTTGATCCTCTCCTGTGAGTCCAGTTTTAGATTCCGATGCTTCATTTCAGGTTTACTGTATCCCTTGGACCTTCTTATTGACGATGAAAGACAGAAATTTGCATCGGAATTTAATACAAAGGCACAATGCCGACATTAGTACAAGAGGACTGACACTCTAACTATCTATGATTTGAACCTCTCCTGTGAGTCCAGTTTCAGATTCCGATGCTTCACTTCCGGTTTACTGTATCCCTTGGACCTTCATATTGACGATGAGATACAGAAATTGCATCCGAATTTAATACAAAAGGCACAATGCCGACTTAAGTAAACGAGGACTGACACTCTCCCTCTCTATGATTTGAACCACTCCTGTGAGTCCAGTTTCAAATTCCGATGCTTCACTTCAGGTTTACAGTATACCTTGCACGTACATATTGACGATGAAGCATAGAAAATGCATCGGAATTAAATTCAAAGGCACAATGCCGACTTAAGTACAAGAGGACTGACACTCTAACTCTCTATGATTTGAACCTCTCCTGTGGGTCCAGTTTTAGATTCCGATGCTTCACTTCAGGTTTACTGTATACCTTGCACCTTCTTATTGACGATGAAACACAGAAATTGCATCGGATTTAAATTCAAAAGGCACAATGCCGACTTAAGTACAAGAGGACTGACACTCTAACTCTCTATGATTTGAACCTCTCCTGTGAGTCCAGTTTTAGATTCCGATGCTTCACTTCAGGTTTACAGTATCCATTGGACCTTCTTAATGACGATGAAACACTGACATTGCATCCGAATTTAATACAAAGGCGACTTAAGTAAAAGAGGACTGACACTCTCTATTCCTATGATTTGAATCTCTCCTGTGAGTCCAGATATAGATTCTGATGCTTCACTTCAGGTTCACTGTATACCTCGCACCTTCTTATTGACGATGAAATACAGAAAATGCATCCGAATTTAATACAAAAGGCACAATGCCGACTTAAGTAAAAGAGGACCGACACTCTCTCTTTCTATTATTTGAACCTCTCCTGTGAGTCCAGTTTTATATTCCGATGCTTCACTTCAGGTTTACTGTATACCTTGCACCTTCTTATTGACGATGAAACACAGAAATTGCATCGGAATTAAATTCAGAAGGCACAATGCCGACTTAAGTACAAGAGGACTGACACTCTTACTCTCTAGGTTTTGAACCTCTCCTGTGAGTCCAGTTTTAGATTCCGATGCTTCACTTTAGGTTTACTGTATCCCTTGGACCTTCTAATTGACGATGAAACACAGAAGTGGCATCCGAATATAATACAAAAGGCACAATGCCGACTTAAGTGCAATAGGACTGACCCTCTCACTTTCTATGATTTGAACCACTCCTGTGAGTCCAGTTTTAGATGCCAATAGTTCACTTCAGGTTTACTATATACCTTGTACCTTCTTATTGGCGATGAAACACAGAAATTGCATCCGAATTTAATACAAAAGGCCGACTTAAGTAAAAGAGGACTGACACTCTCTCTTTCTATGATTTGAATCTCTCCTGTGAGTCCAGTTTGAGATTCTGATGTTTCACTTCAGGTTTACTATATAGCTTGCACCTTCTTATTGACGATGAAACACAGAAATTGCATCGGAATTAAATTCAAAAGGCACAATGCCGACTTAAGTACAAGAGGACTGATACTCTAATTCTCTATGATTTGAACCTCTCCTGTGGGTCCAGTTTTAGATTCCGATGCTTCACTTCAGGTTTACTGTATCCATTGGACCTTCTTATTGACGATGAAATACAGAAATTGCATCCGAATTTAATACAAAAGGCGCAATGCCGACTTAAGTTAAAGAGGACCGAAACTCTCTCTTTCTATTATTTGAACGTCTCCTGTGTGTCCAGTTTTATATTCCGATGCTTCACTTCATGTTTACTGTATACCTTGCACCTTCTTATTGACGATGAAACACAGAAATTGCATCGGAATTAAATTCAAAAGGCACAATGCCGACTTAAGTACAAGAGGACTGACACTCTAATTCTCTATGATTTGAACCTCTCCTGTGGGTCCAGTTTTAGATTCCGATGCTTCACTTCAGGTTTACTGTATACCTTGCACCTTCTTATTGACGATGAAACACAGAAATTGCATCGGAATTAAATTCAAAAGGCACAATGCCGACTTAAGTACAAGAGGACTGACACTCTAACTCTCTATGATTTGAACCTCTCCTGTGAATCCAGTTTTAAATTCCGATGCTTCACTTAGGGTTTACTGTAAACCTTGTACCTTCTTATTGACGATGAAACACAGAAATTGCATCGGAATTAAATTCAAAAGACCCAATGCCGACTTAAGTACAAGAGGACTGACACTCTCACATTCTATGATTTGAACCTCTCCTGTGAGTCCAGTTTTAGGTTCCGATGCTTCACTTCAGGTTTACTTTATCCCTTGGACCTTCGTATTGACGATGAAACACAGAAATTGCATCCGAATTAAATACAAAAAGCACAATGCCGACATAAGTAAAAAGGGGACTGACACTCTCACATTCAATGATTTGAACCTCGTCTGTGAGTCCGGTTTTAGGTTCCGATGCTTCACTTCAGGTTTACTGTATCCCTTGGACCTTCTTATTGACGATGAAACACAGAAATTGCATCCGAATTAAATTCAAAAGGCACAATGCCGACTTAAGTAGAAGAGGAATGTCACTCTCTCTTTCTATGATTTGAACCTCTCCTGTGAGTCCAGTTTTAGATTCCGATGCTTCACTTTAGGTTTACTGTATACCTTGCACCGTCTTATTGTCGATGTAACACAAGAATTGCATCGGAATTAAATTTAAAAGGCACAATGCCGACTTAAGTACAAGAGGACTGACACTCTCACTTTCTGTGATTTGAACCTTACCTGTGAGTCCTGTTTTAGATTCCGATGCTTCACTTCAGGTTTACTGTATACCTTGCACCTTCTTATTGACGATGAAACACAGATATTGCATCGGAATTAAATTGAAAAGGCACAATGTCGACTTAAGTACAAGAGGACTGACACTCTAAGTTTCTAAGATTTGATCCTCTCCTGTGAGTCCAGTTTTAGATTCCGATGCTTCATTTCAGGTTTACTGTATCCCTTGGACCTTCTTATTGACGATGAAAGACAGAAATTTGCATCGGAATTTAATACAAAGGCACAATGCCGACATTAGTACAAGAGGACTGACACTCTAACTTTCTATGATTTGAACCTCTCCTGTGAGTCCAGTTTCAGATTCCGATGCTTCACTTCCGGTTTACTGTATCCCTTGGACCTTCTTATTGACGATGAAACACAGAAATTGCATCGGATTTAAATTCAAAAGGCACAATGCCGACTTAAGTACAAGAGGACTGACACTCTAACTTTCTAAGATTTGAACCTCTCCTGTGAGTCCATTTTTAGATTCCGATGCTTCACTTCAGGTTTACTGTATCCCTTTTAAATTCTAATTGACATTGAAACACAGAAATTTCATCCGAATTTAATACAAAAGGCCGACTTAAGTAAAAGAGGACTGACACTCTCTATTTCTATGATTTGAATCTCTCCTGTGAGTCCAGATATAGATTCTGATGCTTCACTTCAGGTTTACTGTATACCTCGCACCTTCTTATTGACGATGAAATACAGAAAATGCATCCGAATTTAATACAAAAGGCACAATGCCGACTTAAGTAAAAGAGGACTGTCACTCTCTCTTTCTATGATTTGAACTTCTCCTGCGAGTCCAGTTTTAGATTCCGATGCTTCACTTCAGGTTTACTGTATACCTTGCACCGTCTTATTGACGATGTAACACAAGAATTACATCGGAATTAAATTCAAAAGGCACAATGCCGACTTAAGTACAAGAGGACTGACACTCCAACTCTCTATGAATTGAACCTCTCCTGTGAGTCCAGTTTTGGATTTCGATGCTTCAGTTCAGGTTTACTGTATACCTTGCACCTTCTTATTGACGATTAAACACAGAAATTACATCCGAATTAAATTCAAAAGGCACAATGCCGACTTAAGTACAAGAGGACTGACACTCTTACTCTCTAGGATTTGAACCTCTCCTGTGAGTCCAGTTTTAGATTCCGATGCTTCACTTCAGGTTTACTGTATACCTTGCACCTTCTTATTGACGATGAAACACAGAAATTCCATCGGAATTAAATCCAAAAGGCACAATGCCGACTTAAGTACAAGAGGACTGACACTCTCCCATTCTATGATTTGAACCTCTCCTGTGAGTCCAGTTTTAGATTCCGATGCTTCACTTCAGGTTTACTGTATCCCTTGGACCTTCTAATTGACGACGAAACACAGAAATTGCATCCGAATTTAATACAAAAAGCACAATGCCGACTTAAGTACAATAGGACTGACACTCTCACTTTCTATGATTTGAACCACTCCAGTGAGTCCAGTTTTAGATTCCGATAGTTCACTTCAGGTTTACTGTATACCTTGTACCTTCTTGTTGACGACGAAACACAGATATTGCATCCGAATTTAATACATAAGGCACAATGCCGCCTTAAGTACAAGAGGACTGTCACTCTCCCATTCTATGATTTGAACCTCCCCTGTGAGTCCAGTTCTATATTACGATGCTTCACTTCAGGTTTACTGTATCCCTTACACTTTCTTATTGACGATGAAGCACAGTAATTGCATCCGAATTTAATACAAAAGGCCGACTTAAGTAAAATAGGACTGACACTCTAACTATCTACGATTTGAACCTCTCCTGTGAGTTCAGTTTGGGATTCCGATGCTTCACCTCAGGTTTACTGTATCCCTTAAACCTTATTGACGATGAAACACAGAAATTGCATCCGAATTTAACACAAAAGGCACAATGCCGACTTAAGTACAAGATCACTGACACTCTCACTTTCTATGATTTGAACCTCTCCTGTGAGTCCAGTTTTAGATTCCGATGTTTCACTTCAAGTTTACTGTATACCTTGCAACTTCTTATTGACGATGAAACACAGAAATTCCATCCGAATTTAATACAAATGGCACAATGCCAACATAAGTACAAGAGGACTGTCACTACCTGTTTCTATGATTTGAACCTCTCCTGTGAGTCCAGTTTTGAATTCCAATGCTTCACTTCAGGTTTACTATATCCCTTGGACCTTCTTATTGACGATGAAACACAGAAATTGCATCCGAATGTAACACAAAAGGCACAATGCCGACTTAAGTCCAAGAGGACTGACACTCTCACTTTCTATGATTTGAACGTCTCCTGTGAGTCCAGTTTTAGTTCCGATGCTAAACTTCAGGTTTTCTGTATACCTTGCACCGTCTTATTGACGATGTAACACAAGAATAGCATCGGAATTAAATTCAAAATGCACAATGCCGACTTAAGAACAACAGGACTGACACTCTCACTTTCTATGATATGAACCTCTCCTGTGAGTCCAGTTTTAGATTCCAATGCTTCACTTCAGGTTTACTGTATACCTTGCACCTTGTTATTGACGATGAAACACCGAAATTGCCTCCGAATTTAATACAAAAGGCACAATGCCGACTTAAGTAAAAGAGTACTGACACTCTCCCATTCTAGGATTTGAACTTCTCCTGTGAGTCCAGTTTTAGTTTCTGATGCGTCACTTCAGGTTTACCGTATACCTTGCACCTTCTAATTGACGATGAAAGACAGAAATTTGCATCGGAATTTAATACAAAAGGCACAATGCCGACTTAAGTAAAAGATTACTGACACTCTAACTCTCTATGATTTGAACCGCTCCTGTGAACCAGTTTTAGATTCCGATGGTTCACTTCAGGTTAACTGTATACCTTGGGCCTTCTTATTGACGATGAAACACAGAAATTGCATCGGAATTAAATTCAAAAGGCACAATGCCGACTTAAGTACAATAGGACTGACATTCTCACTTTCTATGATTTGAAGCTCTCCAGTGAGTCCAGTTTTAGATTCCGATGGTTCACTTCAGGTTTACTGTATACCTTGTACTTTCTTGTTGACGACGAAACACAGAAATTGCATCCGAATTTATTACATAAGGCACAATGCCGCCTTAAGTACAAGAAGACTGTCACTTTCCCATCCTATGATTTGAACCTCTCCTGTGAGTCCAGATCTAGATTACGATGCTTCACTTCAGGTTTACTGTATTCCTTAGACTTTCTTATTGACGATGAAGCACAGTAACTGCATCCGAATTTTATACAAAAGGCCGACTTAAGTAAAAGAGGACTGACACTCTAACTATCTACGATTTGAACCTCTCCTGTGAGTCCAGTTTTGGATTCCAATGCTTCACTTCAGGTTTACTGTATCCCTTAAAGCTTCTTATTGACGATGAAACACAGAAATTGCATCCGAATTTAACACAAAAGGCACAATGGCGACTTAAGTACAAGATCACTGACACTCTCACTTTCTATGATTTGAACCTCTCCTGTGAGTCCAGTTTTAGATTCCGATGTTTCACTTCAAGTTTACTGTATACCTTGCAACTTCTTATTGACGATGAAACACAGAAATTGCATCCGAATTTAATACAAATGGCGCAATGCCAACATAAGTACAAGAGGACTGTCACTATCTCTTTCTATGACTTGAACCTCTCCTTTGAGTCCAGTTTTAGATTCTGATGTTTCACTTCAGGTTTACTGTATACCTTGCACCTTCTTATTGACGATGAAACACAGAAATTGCATCGGAATTTAATACAATAGGCAAAATGTCGACTTAAGTACTAGAGGACTGACACTCTCACTTTCTATGATTTGAACCTCTCCTGTGAGTCCAGTTTTAGATTCCGATGCTTCACTTCAGGTCTACTGTATCCATTGGACCTTCTTATTGACGATGAAATACAGAAATTGCATCCGAATTTAATACAAAAGGCGCAATGCCGACTTAAGTTAAAGTGGACCGACACTTTCTCTTTCTATTATTTGAACCTCTCCTGTGAGTCCAGTTTTATATTCCGATGCTTCACTTCAGGTTTACTGTATACCTTGCACCTTCTTATTGACGATGAAACACAGAAATTGCATCGGAATTAAATTCAGAAGGCACAATGCCGACTTAAGTACAAGAGGACTGGCACTCTCACATTCTATGACTTGAACCTCTCCCGTGAGTCCAGTTTTAGGTTCCGATGCTTCACTTCACGTTTACTGTATCCCTTGGACCTTCGTATTGACAATGAAACACAGAAATTGCATCCGAATTAAATACAAAAAGCACAATGCCGACATAAGTAAAAGAGGACTGACAATCTCACATTCTGTGATTTGAAC
Organism: Schistocerca americana; assembly: GCF_021461395.2. NCBI lineage: Eukaryota > Metazoa > Arthropoda > Insecta > Orthoptera > Acrididae > Schistocerca > Schistocerca americana. Next base: position 60,303,428 of record NC_060125.1, on the reverse strand, counting down.
CTCTCCTGTGAGTCCGGTTTGTAGGTTCCGATGCTTCACTTCTGGTTTACTGTATCCCTTGGACCTTCTTATTGACGATGAAACACAGAAATTGCATCCGAATTAAATACAATAGGCACAATGCCGACTTAAGTAAAGAGGACTGTCACTCTCTCTTTCTACGATTTGAACCTCTCCTGTGAGTCCAGTTTTAGATTCCGATGCTTCACTTTAGGTTTACTGTATACCTTGCACCGTCTTATTGACGATGTAACACAAGAATTGCATCGGAATTAAATTCAAAAGGCACAATGCCGACTTAAGTAAAAGAGGACTGACACTCTCAGTTTCTGTGATTTGAACCTTACCTGTGAGTCCTGTTTTAGATTCCGATGCTTCACTTCAGGTTAACTGTATACCTTGCACCTTCTAATTGACGATGAAACACAGATATTGCATCGGAATTAAATTGAAAAGGCACAATGTCGACTTAAGTACAAGAGGACTGACACTCTAACTTTCTAAGATTTGATCCTCTCCTGTGAGTCCAGTTTTAGATTCCGATGCTTCATTTCAGGTTTACTGTATCCCTTGGACCTTCTTATTGACAATGAAAGACAGAAATTTGCATCGGAATTTAATACAAAGGCGCAATGCCGACATTAGTACAAGAGGACTGACACTCTAACTCTCTATGATTTGAACCTCTCCTGTGGGTCCAGTTTTAGATTCCGATGCTTCACTTCAGGTTTACTGTATACCTTGCACCTTCTTATTGACGATGAAACACAGAAATTGCATCGGATTTATATTCAAAAGGCACAATGCCGACTTAAGTACAAGAGGACTGTCACTCTCCCATTCTATGATTTGAACCTCTCCTGTGAGTCCAGTTCTAAATTACGATGCTTCACTTCAGGTTTACTGTATCCCTTAGACTTTCTTATTGACGATGAAGCACAGTAATTGCATCCGAATTTAATACAAAAGGCCGACTTAAGTAAAAGAGGACTGACACTCTACCTATCTACGATTTGAACCTCTCCTGTGAGTTCAGTTTGGATTCCGATGCTTCACTTCAGGTTTACTGTATCCCTTAAACCTTCTTATTGACGATGAAACACAGAAATTGCATCCGAATTTAACACAAAAGGCACAATGCCGACTGAAGTACAAGATCACTGACACTCTCACTTTCTATGATTTGAACCTCTCCTGTGAGTCCAGTTTTAGATTCCGATGTTTCACTTCAAGTTTACTGTATACCTTGCAACTTCTTATTGACGATGAAACACAGAAATTGCATCCGAATTTAATACAAATGGCACAATGCCAACATAAGTACAAGAGGACTGTCACTACCTGTTTCTATGATTTGAACCTCTTCTGTGATTCCAGTTTTAGATTCCGATGCTTCACTTCAGGTTTACTATATCCCTTGGACCTTCTTATTGACGATGAAACACAGAAATTGCATCCGAATATAACACAAAAGGCACAATGCCGACTTAAGTACAAGAGGACTGTCACTCTCTGTTTCTATGATTTGAACCTCTCCTGTGAGTCCAGTTTTAGACTCCGATGCTTAACTTCAGGTTTTCTGTATACTTTGCAGCGTCTTATTGACGATGTAACACAAGAATAGCATCGGAATTAAATTCAAAAGGCACAATGCTAACTTAGGTACAAGAGGACTGACACTCAAACTCTCTATGATTTGAACCTCTCCTGTGAGTCCAGTTTAGGATTCCGATGCTTCACTTCAGGTTTACTGTATCCCTTAAACCTTCTTATTGACGATGAAACACAGAAATTGCATCCGAATTTAACACAAAAGGCACAATGCCGACTTAAGTACAAAAGGACTGACACTCTCACTTTCTATGATTTGAACCTCTACTGTGAGTCCAGTTTTAGATTCCGATGATTTACTTCAAGTTTACTGTTTACCTTGCAACTTCTTATTGACGATGAGACACAGAAATTGCATCCGAATTTAATACAAAAGGCACAATGCCAACTTCAGTACAAGAGGACTGTCACTCTCTGTTTCTATGATTTGAACCTCTCCTGTGAGTCCAGTTTTAGATTCCGATGCTTCATTTCAGGTTTACTGTATACCTTGCACCTTCTTATTGACGATGAAACCAGAAATAGCATCGGAATTTAACACAAAATGCACAGTGCCGACTTAAGAACAACAGGACTGACACTCTCACTTTCTATGATTTGAACCTCTCCTGTGAGTCCAGTTTTAGATTCCAATGCCTCACTTCAGGTTTACTGTATACCTTGCACCTTCTTATTGACGATGAAACTGAGATATTGCATCGGAATTAAATTGAAAAGGCACAATGTTGACTTAAGTACAAGAAGACTGACACTCTAACTTTCAAAGATTTGATCCTCTCCTGTGAGTCCAGTTTCAGATTCCGATGCTTCACTTCAGGTATACTGTATCCCTTGGACCTTCTTATTGACGATGAAACACCGAAATTGCATCCGAATTTAATACAAAAGGCACAATGCCGACTTAAGTAAAAGAGGACTGACACTCTCACTCTCTATGATTTGAACCTCTCCTGTGAGTCCAGTTTTAGATTCCGATAGTTCACTTCAGGTTTACTGGATACCTTGTACCTTCTTGTTGACGACGAAACACAGAAATTGCATCCGAATTTAATACATAAGGCACAATGCCGCCTTAAGTACAAGAGGATTGTCACTCTCCCATCCTATGATTTGAACCTCTCCTGTGAGTCCAGTTCTAGATTACGATGCTTCACTTTAGGTTTACTGTATCCCTTAGACTTTCTTATTGACGATGAAGCACAGTAATTGCATCCGAATTTAATACAAAAGGCCGACTTAAGTAAAAGAGGACTGACACTCTCACATTCTATGATTTGAACCTCTCCTGTGAGTCCAGTTGTAGATTCCGATGTTTCACTTCAAGCTAACTGTATACCTTGCAACTTCTTATTGACGATGAAACACAGAAATTGCATCCGAATTTATTACAAAAGGCACAATGCCAACTTAAGTACAAGAGGACTGTCACTCTCTGTTTCTATGATTTGAACCTCTCCTGTGAGTCCAGTTTTAGATTCCGATAGTTCACTTCAGGTTTACTGCATACCGTGTACCTTGTTGTTGACGACGAAACACAGAAATTGCATCCGAATTTAATACATAAGGCACAATGCCGCCTTAAGTACAAGAGGACTGAAACTCTCACTTTCTATGATTTGAACGTCTCCTGTGAGTCCAGTTTTAGATTCCGATACTTCACTTCAGGTTTACTGTATACCTTGCACCTTCTTATTGACGATGAAACTGAGATATTGCATCGGAATTAAATTGAAATGGCACAATGTCGACTTAAGTACAAGAAGACTGACACTCTAACTTTCAAAGATTTGATCCTCCCCTGTGAGTCCAGTTTTAGATTCCGATGCTTCACTTCAGGTTTACTATATCCCCTGGACCTTCTTATTGACGATGAAACACAGAAATTGCAACCGAATTTAATACAAATGCATAATGCCGACTTAAGTAAAAGAGGACTTTCACTCTCTCTTTCTATGATTTGAACCTCTCCTGTGAGTCCAGTTTTAGATTCCGATAGTTCACTTCAGGTTTACTGTATACCGTGTACCTTGTTGTTGACGACGGAACACAGAAATTGCATCCGAATTTAATACATAAGGCACAATGCCGCCTTAAGCACAAGAGGACTGAAACTCTCACTTTCTATGATTTGAACGTCTCCTGTGAGTCCAGTTTTAGATTCCGATACTTCACTTCAGGTTTACTGTATACCTTGCACCTTCTTATTGACGATGAAACTGAGATATTGCGTCGGAATTAAATTGAAAAGGCACAATGTCGACTTAAGTACAAGAAGACTGACACTCTAACTTTCAAAGATTTGATCCTCCCCTGTGAGTCCAGTTTTAGATTCCGATGCTTCACTTCAGGTATACTGTATCCCTTGGACCTTCTTATTGACGATGAAACACAGAAATTGCATACGAATTTAATACAAAAGGCACAATGCTGACTTAAGTAAAAGAGGACTGACACTCTCCCATTCTATGATTTGAACTTCTCCTGTGAGTCCAGTTTTAGTTTCCTATGCGTCACTTCAGGTTTACCGTATACTTTGCACCTTCTTATTGACGATGAAAGACAGAAATTTGCATTGGAATTTAATGCAAAGGCACATTGCCGACAATAGTACAAGAGGACTGACACTCTCACTTTCTATGACTTGAACCTCTCCTGTGAGACCAGTTTTAGATTCCGATAGTCCACTTCAGGTTTACTGTATACCTTGTACCTTCTTGTTGACGACGAAACACAGAAATTGCATACGAATTTAATACATAAGGCACAATGCCGCCTTAAGTACAAGAGGTCTGTCACTCTCCCATTCTATGATTTGAACCTCTCCTGTGAGTCCAGTTCTAGATTACGATGCTTCACTTCAGGTTTACTGTAACCCTTAGACTTTCTTATTGACGATGAAGCACAGTAATTGCATCCGAATTTAATACAAAACTCCGACTTAAGTAAAAGAGGACTGACACTCTAACTATCTACGATTTGAACCTCTCCTGTGAGTCCAGTTTTGGATTCCGATGCTTCACTTCAGGTTTACTGTATCCCTTAAACCTTCTTATTGACGATGAAACACAGAAATTGCATCCGAATGTAACACAAAAGGCACAATGCCGACTTAAGTACAAGATCACTGACACTCTCACTTTCTATGATTTGAACCTCTCCTGTGGGTCCAGTTTTAGATTCCGATGTTTCACTTCAAGTTTACTGTATACCTTGCAACTTCTTATTGACGATGAAACACAGAAATTGCATCCGAATTTAATGCAAATGGCACAATGCCGACTTAAGTACAAGAGGACTGACACTCTCCTATTCGATGATTTGATCCTCTCCTGTGAGTCCAGTTTCAGATTCCGATGCTTCACTTCAGGTTTACTGTATACCTTGTACCTTGTTGTTGACGACGAAACACAGAAATTGCATCCGAATTTAATACATAAGGCACAATGCCGCCTAAAGTACTAGAGGACTGAAACTCTCACTGTCTATGATTTGAACGTCTCCTGTGAGTCCAGTTTTAGATTCTGATGCTTAACTTCAGGTTTTCTGTATACCTTGCACCGTCTTATTGACGATGTAACACAAGAATAGCACCGGAATTAAATTCAAAAGGCACAATGCTGACTTAAGTACAAGAGGGCTGACACTCTAACTCTCTACGATTTGAACTCTCCTGTGAGCCCAGTTTTGGATTCCGATGCTCACTTCAGGTTTACTGTATCCCTTAAACCTTATTATTGACGATTAAACACAGAAATTGCATCCGAATTTAACACAAAAGGCACAATGCCGACTTAAGTACAAGAGGACTGACACTCTCACTTTCTATGATTTGAACCTCTCCTGTGAGTCCAGTTTTAGATTCCGATGTTACACTTCAAGTTTACTGTATACCTTGCAACATCTTATTGACGATGAAACACAGAAATTGCATCCGAATTTAATACAAAAGGTACAATGCCAACTTAAGTACAAGAGGACTGTCACTCTCTGTTTCTATGATTTGAACCTCTCCTGTCAGTCCAGTTTTAGATTCCGATGCTTCACTTCAGGTTTACTATATCCCTTGGACCTTCTTATTGACGATGAAACACAGAAATTGCATCCGAATTTAATACAAAAGACACAATGCCGACTTAAGTAAATGGGGACTGACACTCTCCCATTCAATGATTTGAACTTCTCCTGTGAGTCCAGTTTTAGTTTCCGATGCGTCACTTCAGATTTACCGTATACCTTACACCTACTTATTGACGATGAAAGACACAAATTTGACTCGGAATTTAATACAAAGGCACAATGCCGACATTAGTACAAGAGGACTGACACTCTAACCCTCTATGATTTGAACCTCTCCTGTGAGTCCAGTTTTAGATTCCGATGCTTCACTTTAGGTTTACTGGATCCCTTGGACCTTCTCATTGACGATGAAATACAGAAATTGCATCCGAATTTAATACAAAAGGCACAATGCCGACTTAAGTAAAAGTGGACTGACACTCTCCCTCTCTATGATTTGAACCTCTCCTGTGAGTCCAGTTTTAGATTCCGTTGCTTCACTTCAGGTTTACTGTATACCTTGCACCTTCTTATTGACGATGAAACATAGAAATTGTATCGGAATTAAATTTAAAAGGCACAATGCCGACTTAAGTACAAGAGGACTGACACTCTAACTCTTTATGATTTGAACCGCTCCTGTGAACCAGTTTTAGATTCCGATGCTTCACTTCAGGTTAACTGTATACCTTGCACCTTCTTATTGACGATGAAACACAGAAATTGCATCGGAATTAAATTCAAAAGGCACAATGCCGACTTAAGTACAAGAGGACTGAAACTCTAACTATCTATGATTTGAACTTCTCCTGTGAGTTAAGTTTTAGATTCCGATGCTTCACTTCAGGTTTACTGTATCCATTGGACCTTCTAATTGGCGATGAAACACAGAAATTGGATAGGAATTTAATACAAAATCACAATGCCGACTTAAGTACAATAGGACTGACACTCTCACTTTCTATGATTTGAACCTCTCCTGTGAGTCCAGTTTTAGATTCCGATAGTTCACTTCAGATTTACTGTATACCTTGTACCTTCTTATTGACGATGAAACACAGAAATTGCATCCGAGTTTAATACAAAAGGCACAATGCCGACTTAAGTACAAGAGGACTGACACTCTCCCTTTCTATGATTTGAACCTCTCCTGTGAATCCAGTTCTAGATTCCGATGTTTCACTTCAGGTTTACTGTATCTCTTAGACCCTCTTATTGACGATGAAACACAGAAATTGCATCCGAATTTAATACAAAAGGCCGACTTAAGTAAAAGAGGACTGACACTGTCACTTTCTATGATTTGAACCTCTCCTGTGAGTCCAGTTTTAGATTCCGAAGCTTCACTTCAGGATTACTGTATATCTTGCACCTTATTATTGACCATGAAACACAGAAATTGGATCCGAATTAAATACAAAGGGCACAATGCTTACTTAAGTACAAGAGGACTGACACTCTAACTATCTACGATTTGAACCTCTCCTGTGAGTCAAGTTTTCGGTTCCGATGCTTCACTTCAGGTTTACTGTATCCCTTGGACCATCTTATTGACCATGAAAGACAGAAATTTCATCCAAATTTAATAGAAAAGGCACATTGCCGACTTGAGTACTAGAGGACTAACACTCTAACTTTCTATAATATGAATCTCTCCTGTGAGTCCAGTTTTAGATTCCGATGCTTCACTTCGGGTTTACTGTATCCCTTGGACCTTCTTATTGACGATGAAATACATAAATTGCATCCGAATTTAATACCAAAGGCACAATGCCGACTTAAGTAAAAGAGGACCGACACTCTCTCTTTCTATAATTTGAACCTCTCCTGTGAGTCCAGTTTTAGATTCCGATGCTTCACTGCAGGTTTACTGTATACCTTGCACCTTCTTATAGCCGATGAAACACAGAAATTGCATCGGAATTAAATTCAGAAGGCACAATGCCGACTTAAGTACAAGAGGACTGACACTCTCCCTTTCTATGATCTGAACCTCTCCTGTGAATCCAGTTCTAGATTCCGATGTTTCACTTCAGGTTTACTGTATCTCTTAGACCCTCTTATTGACGATGAAACACAGAAATTGCATCCGAATTTAATACAAAAGGCCGACTTCAGTAAAAGAAGACTGACACTCTCTCTTTCTACGATTTGAACCTCTCCTGTGAGTCCAGTTTTAGATTACGATGCTTGACTTCAGGTTTACTGTATACCCTGCACCTTCTTATTGACGATGAAACACAGAAATTGCATCGAATTAAATTCAGAAGGCACAACGCCGATTAAGTACCAGAGGACTGACACTCTAACTCTCTATGATTTGAACCTCTCCTGTGAGTCCAGTTTCAGATTCCGATGCTTCACTTCAGGTTTACCGTATACCTTGGACCATCTTATTGACGATGAAACACAGAAATTTGATCCGAATGTAATACAAGAGGCACAATGCCGACTTAAGTAAAAGAGGACTGTCACTCCCTCTTTCTGTGGTTTGAACCTCTCCTGTGAGTCCAGTTTTAGATTCCGATGCTTCACTTCAGGTTTACTGTATACCTGGCACCGTCTTATTGACGATGTAACACAAGAATTGCATCGGAATTAAATTCAAAAGGCACAATGCCGACTTAGGTACAAGTGGACTGACACTCTCACTTTCTGTGATTTGAACCTTACCTGTGAGTCCTGTTTTAGATTCCGATGCTTCACTTCAGGTTTCGTGTATACCTTGCACCTTCATATTGACGATGAAACACAGATATTGCATCGGAATTAAATTGAAAAAGCACAATGTCGACTTAAGTACAAGAGGACTGATAGTCTCACTTTCTATGATTTGAACCTCTCCTGTGAGTCCAGTTTTAGATTCCGATGCTCCACTTCAGGTTTACTGTATCCCTTGGACCATCTTATTGACGATGAAATACAAAATTGCATCCGAATTTAATACAAAAGGCAGAATGCCGACTTAAGTAAAAGAGGACCGACACTCTCTCTTTCTATGATTTGAACCTCCCCTGTGAGTCCAGTTTTTGATTCCGATGCTTTACTTCAGGTTTACTGTATACCCTGCACCTTCTTATTGACGATGAAACACAGAAATTGCATCGAATTAAATTCAGAAGGCACAATGCCGATTAAGTACCAGAGGACTGACACTCTAACTCTCTATGATTTGAACCTCTCCTGTGAGTCCAGTTTCAGATTCCGATGCTTCACTTCAGGTTTACCGTATACCTTGGACCATCTTATTGACGATGAAACACAGAAATTTGATCCGAATGTAATACAAGAGGCACAATGCCGACTTAAGTAAAAGAGGACTGTCACTCCCTCTTTCTATGGTTTGAACCTCTCCTGTGAGTCCAGTTTTAGATTCCGATGCTTCACTTAAGGTTTACTGTATACCTTGCACCTTCTTATTGACGATGAAACACAGACATTGGATCGGAATGAAATTCAAAAGACACAATGCCGACTTAAGTGCAAGAAGACTGACACTCTCACATTCTATGATTTGATCCTCTGCTGTGAGTCCAGTTTTAGATTTTGATGCTTCACTTTAGGTTTACTGTATACCTTGCACCTTCTTTTTGAAGATGAAACACAGAAATTGCATCCGTATTTAATACAAAAGGCACAATGCCGACATAAGTACAAGAGGACTGACACTCTTTCTTTCTATGATTTGAACCTCTCCTGTGAGTCCAAGTTTAGATTCCGATGCTTCACTTCAGGTTTACTGTATACCTTGCACCTTCTAATTGACGATGAAACACAGAAATTGCATCCGAATATAATACAAAAGGCACAATGCCGACTTAAGTGCAATAGGACTGACACTCTCACTTTCTATGATTTGAACCACTCCTGTGGGTCCAGTTTTAGATGCCAATAGTTCACTTCAGGTTTACTGTATACCTTGTACCTTCTTATTGGCGATGAAACACAGAAATTGCATCCGAATATAATACAAAATCCACAATGACGACTTAAGTACAAGAGGACTGACACTCTCCCTTTCTATGATTTCAACCTCTCCTGTGTGTCGAGTTCTAGATTCTGATGTTTCACTTCAGGTTTACTGTATACCTTGCACCTTCTTATTGACGATGAATCACAGAAATTGCATCCGAATTTAATACAAAAGGCCGATTTAAGTAAAAGAGGACTGACACTCTCTCTTTCTATGATTTGAACCTCTCCTGTGAGTCCAGTTTTAGATTCCGATGCTTCACTTCAGGTTTACTGTATACCTTGCACCTTCTTACTGACGATGAAACACAGAAATTGCATCGGAATTTAATACAATAGGCAAAATGCCGACTTAAGTACTAGAGGACTGACACTCTCACTTTCTATGATTTGAACCTCTCCTGTGAGTCCAGTTTTAGATTCCGATGCTTCACTTCAGGTTTACTGTATCCATTGTACCTTCTTATTGACGATGAAATACAGAAATTGCATCCGAATTTAATACAAAAGGCGCAATGCCGACTTAAGTTAAAGAGGACCGACACTCTCTCTTTCTATTATTTGAACCTCTCCTGTGAGTCCAGTTTTATATTCCGATGCTTCACTTCATGTTTACTGTATACCTTGCACCTTCTTATTGACGATGAAACACAGAAATTGCATCGGAATTAAATTCAGAAGGCACAATGCCGACTAAAGTACAAGAGGACTGACACTCTGACTCTCTTTGATTTGAACCTCTCCTGTGAATCCAGTTTTAAATTCCGATGCTTCACTTCAGGTTTACTGTATACCTAGCACCTTCTTATTGACGATGAAACACAGAAATTGAATCCGAATTTAATACAAAAGGCACAATGCCGACTTAACTACAAGAGGACTGACAGTCTAATTTTCTATGATTTGAACCTCTCCTGTGAGTCCAGTTTTAGATTCCGATGCTTCTATTCAGGTTTAATGTATACCTTGGACCTTCTTATTGACGATGAAACACAGAAATTGCATCCGAATTTATTACAAAAGGCACAATGCCGACTTGTCTACAAGAGGACTGACAGTCTAATTATCTATGATTTGAACCACTCCTGTGAGTCCAGTTTTAGATTCCGATGCTTCACTTCAGGTTTACTGTATACCTTGCACCTTCTTATTGACGATGAAACACAGAAATTGCATCGGAATTAAATTCAAAAGACCCAATGCCGACTTAAGTACAAGAGGACTGACACTCTCACATTCTATGATTTGAACCTCTCCTGTGAGTCCAGTTTTAGGTTCCGATGCTTCACTTCAGGTTTACTGTATCCCTTGGACCTTCGTATTGACGATGAAACACAGAAATTGCATCCGAATAAAATACAAAAAGCACAATGCCGACATAAGTAAAAGAGGACTGACACTCTCACATTCAATGATTTGAACCTCTCCTGTGAGTCCAGTTTTATGTTCCGATGCTCCACTTCAGGTTTACTGTATCCCTTGTACCTTCTTATTGACGATGAATCACAGAAATTGCATCCGAATTAAATACAAAAGGCACAATGCCGACTTAAGTAGAAGAGGAATGTCACTCTCTCTTTGTATGATTTGAACCTCTTCAGTGAGTCCAGTTTTAGATTCCGATGCTTCACTTTAGGTTTACTGTATACCTTGCACCGTCTTATTGTCGATGTAACACAAGAATTGCATCGGAATTAAATTCAAAAGGCACAATGCCGACTTAAGTACAAGAGGACTGACACTCTCACTTTCTGTGATTTGAACCTTACCTGCGAGTCCTGTTTTAGATTCCGTTGCTTCACTTGAGGTTTACTGTATACCTTGCACCTTCTTATTGACGATGAAACACAGATATTGCATCGGAATTAAATTGAAAAGGCACAATGTCGACTTAAGTACAAGAGGACTGACACTCTAAGTTTCTAAGATTTGATCCTCTCCTGTGAGTCCAGTTTTAGATTCCGATGCTTCATTTCAGGTTTACTGTATCCCTTGGACCTTCTTATTGACGATGAAAGACAGAAATTTGCATCGGAATTTAATACAAAGGCACAATGCCGACATTAGTACAAGAGGACTGACACTCTAACTATCTATGATTTGAACCTCTCCTGTGAGTCCAGTTTCAGATTCCGATGCTTCACTTCCGGTTTACTGTATCCCTTGGACCTTCATATTGACGATGAGATACAGAAATTGCATCCGAATTTAATACAAAAGGCACAATGCCGACTTAAGTAAACAAGGACTGACACTCTCCCTCTCTATGATTTGAACCTCTCCTGTGGGTCCAGTTTTAGATTCCGATGCTTCAGGTTTACTGTATACCTTGCACCTTCTTATTGACGATGAAACACAGAAATTGCATCGGATTTAAATTCAAAAGGCACAATGCCGACTTAAGTACAAGAGGACTGACACTCTCTCTTTCTATGATTTAAATCTCTCCTGTGAGTCCAGTTATAGATTCTGATGCTTCACTTCATTTTTACTGTATACCTCGCACCTTCTTATTGACGATGAAACACAGAAATTGCATCGGAATTTAATACAAAAGGCATAATGCCGACTTAAGTACAGGAGGACTGGCACTCTCACTTTCTATGATTTCAATCTCTCCTGTGAGTCCAGTTTTAGATTCCGATGCTTCACTTCAGGTTTACTGTATCCATTGGACCTTCTTATTGACGATGAAACACTGACATTGCATCCGAATTTAATACAAAAGGCGACTTAAGTAAAAGAGGACTGACACTCTCTATTTCTTTGATTTGAATCTCTCCTGTGAGTCCTGATATAGATTCTGATGCTTCACTTCAGGTGTACTGTATACCTCGCACCTCCTTATAGACGATGAAACACAGAAATTGCATCGGATTTAAATTCAAAAGGCACAATGCCGACTTAAGTACAAGAGGACTGACACTCTAACTTTCTAAGATTTGAACCTCTCCTGTGAGACCATTTTTAGATTCCGATGCTTCGCTTCAGGTTTACTGTATCCCTTTTAAATTCTAATTGACGTTGAAACACAGAAATTTCATCCGAATTTAATACAAAATGCCGACTTTAGTAAAAGAGGACTGACACTCTCTCTTTCTATTATTTAAATCTCTCCTGTGAGTCCAGTTATAGATTCTGATGCTTCACTTCATTTTTACTGTATACCTCGCACCTTCTTATTGACGATGAAACACAGAAATTGCATCGGAATTTAATACAAAAGGCATAATGCCGACTTAAGTACAAGAGGACTGGCACTCTCACTCTCTATGATTTGAACCTCTCCTGTGAGTCCAGTTTTAGATTCCGATGCTTCACTTTAGGTTTACTGTATCCCTTGGACCTTCTAATTGACGATGAAACACAGAAGTGGCATCCGAATATAATACAAAAGGCACAATGCCGACTTAAGTGCAATAGGACTGACCCTCTCACTTTCTATGATTTGAACCACTCCTGTGAGTCCAGTTTTAGATGCCAATAGTTCACTTCAGTTTTACTGTATACCTTGTACCTTCTTATTGGCGATGAAACACAGAAATTGCATCCGAATTTAATACAAAATCCACAATGACGACTTAAGTACAAGAGGACTGACACTTTCCCTTTCTATGATTTGAACCTCTCCTGTGTGTCGAGTTCTAGATTCTGATGTTTCACTTCAGGTTTACTGTATACCTTGCACCTTCTTATTGACGATGAATCACAGAAATTTCATCCGAATTTAATACAAAAGGCCGACTTAAGTAAAAGAGGACTGACACTCTCTCTTTCTATGATTTGAATCTCTCCTGTGAGTCCAGTTTGAGATTCTGATGTTTCACTTCAGGTTTACTATATACCTTGCACCTTCTTATTGACAATGAAACACAGAAATTGCATCGGAATTTAATACAATAGGCAAAATGCCGACTTAACTACTAGAGGACTGACATTCTCACTTTCTATGATTTGAACCTCTCCTGTGAAACCAGTTTTAGATTCCGATGCTTCACTTCAGGTTTACTGTATCCATTGGACCTTCTTATTGACGATGAAATACAGAAATTGCATCCGAATTTAATACAAAAGGCGCAATGCCGACTTAAGTTAAAGAGGACCGAAACTCTCTCTTTCTATTATTTGAACGTCTCCTGTGTGTCCAGTTTTATATTCCGATGCTTCACTTCATGTTTACTGTATACCTTGCACCATCTTATTGACGTTGAAACACAGAAATTGCATCGGAATTAAATTCAAAAGGCACAATGCCGACTTAAGTACAAGAGGACTGACACTCTAACTCACTATGATTTGAACCTCTCCTGTGGGTCCAGTTTTAGATTCCGATGCTTCACTTCAGGTTTACTGTTTACTTTGCACCTTCTTATTGACGATGAAACACAGAAATTGCATCGGATTTAAATTCAAAAGGCACAATGCCGACTTAAGTACAAGAGGACTGTCACTCTCCCATTCTATGATTTGAACCTCTCCTGTGAGTCCAGTTCTAAATTACGATGCTTCACTTCAGGTTTACTGTATCCCTTAGACTTTCTTATTGACGATGAAGCACAGTAATTGCATCCGAATTTAATACAAAAGGCCGACTTAAGTAAAAGAGGACTGACACTCTACCTATCTACGATTTGAACCTCTCCTGTGAGTTCAGTTTTGGATTCCGATGCTTCACTTCAGGTTTACTGTATCCCTTAAGCCTTCTTATTGACGATGAAACACAGAAATTGCATCCGAATTTAACACAAAAGGCACAATGCCGACTTATGTACAAGATCACTGACACTCTCACTTTCTATGATTTGAACCTCTCCTGTGAGTCCAGTTTTAGATTCCGATGTTTCACTTCAAGTTTACTGTATACCTTGCAACTTCTTATTGACGATGAAACACAGAAATTGCATCCGAATTTAATACAAATGGCACAATGCCAACATAAGTACAAGAGGACTGTCACTACCTGTTTCTATGATTTGAACCTCTCCTGTGATTCCAGTTTTAGATTCCGATGCTTCACTTCAGGTTTACTATATCCCTTGGACCTTCTTATTGACGATGAAACACAGAAATTGCATCCGAATTTAACACAAAAGGCACAATGCCGACTTAAGTACAAGAGGACTGTCACTCTCTGTTTCTATGATTTGAACCTCTCTTGTGAGTCCAGTTTTAGATTCCGATGCTTCACTTCAGGTTTACTATATCCCTTGGACCTTCTTATTGACGATGAAACACAGAAATTAAATCCGAATTTAATACATAAGGCACAATGCCGCCTTAAGTACAAGAGGACTGAAACTCTCACTTTCTATGATTTGAACGTCTCCTGTGAGTCCAGTTTTAGATTCCGATGCTTAACTTCAGGTTTTCTGTATACTTTGCAGCGTCGTATTGACGATGTAACACAAGAATAGCATCGGAATTAAATTCAAAAGGCACAATGCTAACTTAGGTACAAGAGGACTGACACTCAAACTCTCTATGATTTGAACCTCTCCTGTGAGTCCAGTTTAGGATTCCGATGCTTCACTTCAGGTTTACTGTATCCCTTAAACCTTCTTATTGACGATGAAACACAGAAATTGCATCCGAATTTAACACAATAGGCACAATGTCGACTTAAGTACAAAAGGACTGACACTCTCACTTTCTATGATTTGAACCTCTACTGTGAGTCCAGTTTTAGATTCCGATGATTCACTTCAAGTTTACTGTTTACCTTGCAACTTCTTATTGACGATGAGACACAGAAATTGCATCCGAATTTAATACAAAAGGCACAATGCCAACTTCAGTACAAGAGGACTGTCACTCTCTGTTTCTATGATTTGAACCTCTCCTGTGAGTCCAGTTTTAGATTCCGATGCTTCATTTCAGGTTTACTGTATAACTTGCATTTTCTTATTGACGATGAAACCAGAAATATCATCGGAATTTAACACAAAATGCACAGTGCCGACTTAAGAACAACAGGACTGACACTCTCACTTTCTATGATTTGAACCTCTCCTGTGAGTCCAGTTTTAGATTCCAATGCTTCACTTCAGGTTTACTGTATACCTTGCACCTTCTTATTGACGATGAAACTGAGATATTGCATCGGAATTAAATTGAAAAGGCACAATGTTGACTTAAGTACAAGAAGACTGACACTCTAACTTTCAAAGATTTGATCCTCTCCTGTGAGTCCAGTTTCAGACTCCGATGCTTCACTTCAGGTATACTGTATCCCTTGGACCTTCTTATTGACGATGAAACACCGAAATTGCATCCGAATTCAATACAAAAGGCACAATGCCGACTTAAGTAAAAGAGGACTGACACTCTCCCTCTCTATGATTTGAACCTCTCCTGTGAGTCCAGTTTTAGATTCCGATAGTTCACTTCAGGTTTACTGTATACCATGTACCTTGTTGTTGACGACGAAACACAGAATTTGCATCCGAATTTAATACATAAGGCACAATGCCGCCTTAAGTACAAGAGGACTGAAACTCTCACTTTCTATGATTTGAACGTCTCCTGTGAGTCCAGTTTTAGATTCCGATACTTCACTTCAGGTTTACTGTATACCTTGCACCTTCTTATTGACGATGAAACTGAGATATTGCATCGGAATTAAATTGAAAAGGCACAATGTCGACTTAAGTACAAGAAGACTGACACTCTAACTTTCAAAGATTTGATCCCCCCCTGTGAGTCCAGTTTTAGATTCCGATGCTTCACTTCAGCTTTACTATATCCCTTGGACCTTCTTATTGACGATGAAACACAGAAATTGCAACCGAATTTAATACAAATGCATAATGCCGACATAAGTAAAAGAGGACTTTCACTCTCTCTTTCTATGATTTGAACCTCTCCTGTGAGTCCAGTTTTATATTCCGATAGTTCACTTCAGGTTTACTGTATACCGTGTACCTTGTTGTTGACGACGGAACACAGAAATTGCATCCGAATTTAATACATAAGGCACAATGCCGAATTAAGTACAAGAGGACTGAAACTCTCACTTTCTATGATTTGAACGTCTCCTGTGAGTCCAGTTTTAGATTCCGATACTTCACTTCAGGTTTACTGTATACCTTGCACCTTCTTATTGACGATGAAACTGAGATATTGCATCGGAATTAAATTGAAAAGGCACAATGTCGACTTAAGTACAAGAAGACTGACACTCTAACTTTCAAAGATTTGATCCTCCCCTGTGAGAGAATTTGCATTGGAATTTAATGCAAAGGCACATTGCCGACAACAGTACAAGAGGACTGACACTCTCACTTTCTATGACTTGAACCTCTCCTGTGAGACCAGTTTTAGATTCCGATAGTTCACTTCAGGTTTACTGTATACCTTGTACCTTCTTGTTGACGACGAAACACAGAAATTGCATACGAATTTAATACATAAGGCACAATGCCGTCTTAAGTACAAGAGGTCTGTCACTCTCCCATTCTATGATTTGAACCTCTCCTGTGAGTCCAGTTCTAGATTACGATGCTTCACTTCAGGTTTACTGTATCCCTTAGACTTTCTTATTGACGATGAAGCACAGTAATTGCATCCGAATTTAATACAAAACTCCGACTTAAGTAAAAGAGGACTGACACTCTAACTATCTACGATTTGAACCTCTCCTGTGAGTCCAGTTTTGGATTCCGATGCTTCACTTCAGGTTTACTGTATCCCTTAAACCTTCTTATTGACGATGAAACACAGAAATTGCATCCGAATTTAACACAA
Source organism: Schistocerca americana (assembly GCF_021461395.2). Lineage (NCBI taxonomy): Eukaryota > Metazoa > Arthropoda > Insecta > Orthoptera > Acrididae > Schistocerca > Schistocerca americana. The sequence continues at coordinate 60,286,046 of NC_060125.1, read as the reverse complement.
AAGGCACAATGCCGACTTAAGTACAAGATCACTGACACTCTCACTTACTATGATTTGAACCTCTCCTGTGAGTCCAGTTTTAGATTCCGATGTTTCACTTCAAGTTTACTGTATACCTTGCAACTTCTTATTGACGATGAAACACAGAAATTGCATCCGACTTTAATGCAAAAGGCACAATGCCGACTTAAGTACAAGAGGACTGACACTCTCCTATTCGATGATTTGATCCTCTCCTGTGAGTCCAGTTTCAGATTCCGATGCTTCACTTCAGGTTTACTGTATACCTTGTACCTTGTTGTTGACGACGAAACACAGAAATTGCATCCGAATTTAATACATAAGGCACATTGCCGCATAAAGTACTAGAGGACTGAAACTCTCACTTTCTATGATTTGAACGTCTCCTGTGAGTCCAGTTTTAGATTCTGATGCTTAACTTCAGGTGTTCTGTATACCTTGCACCGTCTTATTGACGATGTAACACAAGAATAGCACCGGAATTAAATTCAAAAGGCACAATGCTGACTTAAGTACAAGAGGGCTGACACTCTAACTCTCTACGATTTGAACTCTCCTGTGAGTCCAGTTTTGGATTCCGATGCTCACTTCAGGTTTACTGTATCCCTTAAACCTTATTATTGACGATTAAGCACAGAAATTGCATCCGAATTTAACACAAAAGGCACAATGCCGACTTAAGTACAAGAGGACTGACACTCTCACTTTCTATGATTTGAACCTCTCCTGTGAGTCCAGTTTTAGATTCCGATGTTACACTTCAAGTTTACTGTATACCTTGCAACATCTTATTGACGATGATACACAGAAATTGCATCCGAATTTAATACAAAAGGCACAATGCCAACTTAAGTACAAGAGGACTGTCACTCTCTGTTTCTATGATTTGAACCTCTCCTGTCAGTCCAGTTTTAGATTCCGATGCTTCACTTCAGGTTTACTATATCCCTTGGACCTTCCTATTGACCATGAAACACAGAAATTGCATCCGAATTTAATACAAATGCACAATGCCGACTTAAGTAAAAGAGGACTTTCACTCTCATTTCTATTATTTGAACCTCTCCTGTGAGTCCAGTTTTAGATTCCGATGCTTCACTTCAGGTTTACTGTATCCCTTGGACCTTCTTATTGACGATGAAACACAGAAATTGCATCCGAATTTAATACAAAAGACACAATGCCGACTTAAGTAAAAGGGGACTGACACTCTCCCATTCAATGATTTGAACTTCTCCTGTGAGTCCAGTTTTAGTTTCCGATGCGTCACTTCAGATTTACCGTATACCTTACACCTTCTTATTGACGATGAAAGACACAAATTTGCATCGGAATTTAATACAAAGGCACAATGCCGACATTAGTACAAGAGGACTGACACTCTAACCCTCTATGATTTGAACCTCTCCTGTGAGTCCAGTTTTAGATTCCGATGCTTCACTTTAGGTTTACTGGATCCCTTGGACCTTCTCATTGACGATGAAATACAGAAATTGCATCCGAATTTAATACAAAAGGCACAATGCCGACTTAAGTAAAAGAGGACTGACACTCTCCCTCTCTATGATTTGAACCTCTCCTGTGAGTCCAGTTTTAGATTCCGTTGCTTCACTTCAGGTTTACTGTATACCTTGCACCTTCTTATTGACGATGAAACATAGAAATTGTATCGGAATTAAATTCAAAAGGCACAATGCCGACTTAAGTACAAGAGGACTGACACTCTAACTCTTTATGATTTGAACCGCTCCTGTGAACCAGTTTTAGATTCCGATGCTTCACTTCAGGTTAACTGTATACCTTGCACCTTCTTATTGACGATGAAACACAGAAATTGCATCGGAATTAAATTCAAAAGGCACAATACCGACTTAAGTACAAGAGGACTGACACTCTAACTATCTATGATTTGACTTCTCCTGTGAGTTAAGTTTTAGATTCCGATGCTTCACTTCAGGTTTACTGTATCCATTGGACCTTCTAATTGGCGATGAAACACAGAAATTGGATAGGAATTTAATACAAAATCACAATGCCGACTTAAGTACAATAGGACTGACACTCTCACTTTCTATGATTTGAACCTCTCCTGTGAGTCCAGTTTTAGATTCCGATAGTTCACTTCAGATTTACTGTATACCTTGTACCTTCTTATTGACGATGAAACACAGAAATTGCATCCGAGTTTAATACAAAAGGCACAATGCCGACTTAAGTACAAGAGGACTGACACTCTCCCTTTCTATGATTTGAACCTCTCCTGTGAATCCAGTTCTAGATTCCGATGTTTCACTTCAGGTTTACTGTATCTCTTAGACCCTCTTATTGACGATGAAACACAGAAATTGCATCCGAATTTAATACAAAAGGCCGACTTAAGTAAAAGAGGACTGACACTGTCACTTTCTATGATTTGAACCTCTCCTGTGAGTCCAGTTTTAGATTCCGAAGCTTCACTTCAGGATTACTGTATATCTTGCACCTTATTATTGACCATGAAACACAGAAATTGGATCCGATTTAAATACAAAGGGCACAATGCTTACTTAAGTACAAGAGGACTGACACTCTAGATATCCATGATTTGAACCTCTCCTGTGAGTCCAGTTTTAGATTTCGATGCTTCACTTTAGGTTTACTGTATCCCTTGGACCTTCTAATTGACGATAAAACACAGATATTGCATCCGAATTTAATACAAAAGGCACAATGCCGACTTAAGTACAATCGGACTGACACTCTCCCTTTCTGTGATTTGAACCTCTCCTGTGAGTCCAGTTCCAGATTCCGATGCTTCACTTCAGGATTACTAAATCCCTTAGACCTTCATATTGACGATGAAACACAGAAATTGCATCTGAATTTAATACAAAAGGCCGACTTCAGTAAAAGAAGACTGACACTCTCTCTTTCTACGATTTGAACCTCTCCTGTGAGTCCAGTTTTAGATTACGATGCTTGACTTCAGGTTTACTGTATACCCTGCACCTTCTTATTGACGATGAAACACAGAAATTGCATCGAATTAAATTCAGAAGGCACAATGCCGATTAAGTACCAGAGGACTGACACTCTAACTCTCTATGATTTGAACCTCTCCTGTGAGTCCAGTGTCAGATTCCGATGCTTCACTTCAGGTTTACCGTATACCTTGGACCATCTTATTGACGATGAAACACAGAAATTTGATCCGAACGTAATACAAGAGGCACAATGCCGACTTAAGTAAAAGAGGACTGTCACTCCCTCTTTCTATGGTTTGAACCTCTCCTGTGAGTCCAGTTTTAGATTCCGATGCTTCACTTCAGGTTTACTGTATACCTGGCACCGTCTTATTGAAGATGTAACACAAGACTTGCATCGGAATTAAATTCAAAAGGCACAATGCCGACTTAAGCACAAGTGGACTGACACTCTCACTTTCTGTGATTTGAACCTTACCTGTGAGTCCTGTTTTAGATTCCGATGCTTCACTTCAGGTTTCATGTATACCTTGCACCTTCTTATTGACGATGAAACACAGATATTGCATCGGAATTAAATTGAAAAAGCACAATGTCGACTTAAGTACAAGAGGACTGATAGTCTCACTTTCTATGATTTGAGCCTCTCCTGTGAGTCCAGTTTTAGATTCCGATGCTCCACTTCAGGTTTACTGTATCCCTTGGACCATCTTATTGACGATGAAATACAAAATTGCATCCGAATTTAATACAAAAGGCAGAATGCCGACTTAAGTAAAAGAGGACCGACACTCTCTCTTTCTATGATTTGAACCTCCCCTGTGAGTCCAGTTTTTGATTCCGATGCTTTACTTCAGGTTTACTGTATACCCTGCACCTTCTTATTGACGATGAAACACAGAAATTGCATCGAATTAAATTCAGAAGGCACAATGCCGATTAAGTACCAGAGGACTGACACTCTAACTCTCTATGATTTGAACCTCTCCTGTGAGTCCAGTTTCAGATTCCGATGCTTCACTTCAGGTTTACCGTATACCTTGGACCATCTTATTGACGATGAAACACAGAAATTTGATCCGAATGTAATACAAGAGGCACAATGCCGACTTAAGTAAAAGAGGACTGTCACTCCCTCTTTCTATGGTTTGAACCTCTCCTGTGAGTCCAGTTTTAGATTCCGATGCTTCACTTAAGGTTTACTGTATACCTTGCACCTTCTTATTGACGATGAAACACAGACATTGTATCGGAATGAAATTCAAAAGACACAATGCCGACTTAAGTGCAAGAAGACTGACACTCTCACATTCTATGATTTGATCCTCTGCTGTGAGTCCAGTTTTAGATTCCGATGCTTCACTTTAGGTTTACTGTATACCTTGCACCTTCTTTTTGAAGATGAAACACAGAAATTGCATCCGTATTTAATACAAAAGGCACAATGCCGACATAAGTACAAGAGGACTGACACTCTTTCTTTCTATGATTTGAACCTCTCCTGTGAGTCCAAGTTTAGATTCCGATGCTTCACTTCAGGTTTACTGTATACCTAACACCTTCTTATTGACGATGAAACACGGAAATTGCATCGGAATCTAATACTAAAGGCACTATGCCGACTTAAATACAAGAAGACTGACACTCTCACTTTCTATGATTTGTAACCCTCCTGTGAGTCCAGTTATAGATTCCGATGTTTCACTTCATTTTTACTGTATCCCGTAGGCCATCTTATTGACGATGAAACACAGAAATTGCATCCGAATTTAATACAAAAGGCACAATGCCGACTTATGTACAAGAGGACTGACACTCTCACTTTCTATGATTTGTAACCCTCCTGTGAGTCCAGTTATAGATTCCGATGTTTCACTTCATTTTTACTGTATCCCGTAGGTCATCTTATTGACGATGAAACACAGAAATTGCATCCAAAATTAATACAAAAACCCGACTTAAGTACAAGAGGACTGACACTCACTCTCTCTATGATTTGAACCTCTCCTGTGAGTCCAGTTTTATATTCCGATGCTTCACTTCAGGTTTACTGTATACCTTGCACCAACTTATTCACGATGAAACACACAAATTGCACCGGAATTAAGTTCAAAAGGCCCAATGCCGACTTAAGGGCAAGAGGACTGACACTCTAACTATCTATGATTTGAACCTCTCCTGTGAGTCCTGTTTTAGATTCCGATGCTTCACTTCAGGTTTACTGTATCCCTAGGATCTTCTTATTGACGATGAAACACAGAAATTGCATCCGAATTTAACACAAAAGGCACAATGGCGACTTAAGTAGTAGAGGACTGACACTCTCACTTTCTATGATTTGAACCTCTCCTGTGAGTCCAGTTTTATATTCCGATGCTTCACTTAAGGTTTACTGTATACCTAGCACCTTCTGATTGACGATGAAACACAGAAATTGCATCCGAATTTAATACAAGAGGCACAATGCCGACTGAAGTACAAGAGGACTGACACTCTCCCAAGCAATGATTTGAACCTCTCCTGTGAGTCCAGTTTCAGATTCCGATGCTTCACTTCAGGTTTACTGTATACGTTGGACCCTCCTACTGACGATGAAACACAGAAATTTCATCCGAATTTAATACAAAAGGCACAATTCCGACTTAAGTAAATGAGGACTGTCACTCTCTCTATCTATGATTTGAACCTCTCCTGTGAGTCCAGTTTTAGATTCCGATTCTTCACTTCAGGTTCACTGTATACCTTACACCGTCTTAATGACGATGAAACACAAGAATTGCATCGGAATTAAATTCAAAAGGCACAATGCCGACTTAAGTACAAGCGGACTGACACTCTAACTCTCTATGATTTGAACCTCTCCTGTGAGTCCAGTTTTGGATTCCGATGCTTCACTTCAGGTTTACTGTATACCTTGCACCTTCTTATTGACGATGAAACACAGAAATTGCATCGGAATTTAATACTAAAGGCACAATGCCGACTTAAGTACATGAGGACTGACACTCTTCCTTTCAATGATTTTAACCGCTGCTGTGAGTCCGGTTCTAGATTCCGATGTTTCACTTCAGGTTTACTGTATCCCATACGCCCCCTTATTGACGATTAAACACAGAAATTGCATCCGAATATAATACAAAAGGCCGACTTAAGTAAAAGGGGACTGACACTCTCTCTGTCTATGATTTGAACCTCTCCTGTGAGTCCAGTTTTAGATTCGGATGCTTCACTTCAGGTTTACTGTATACCTTGCACCATCTGATTGACGATGAAACACAGAAATTGCATCTGAATTTAATACAAAAGGCACAATGCCGACTTATGTACAAGAGGATTGACACTCTCCCTTTCTATGATTTTAACCTCTCCTGTGAGTCCAGTTTTAGTTTCCGATAGTTCACTTCAGGTTTACTGTATCATTTGGACCTTCTTATTGACGATTAAACACAGAAATTGCATCCGAATTTAATACAAAAGGCCGACTTAAGTAAAAGAGGACTGACACTCATTCTTTCTATGATTTGAACCTCTCCTGTGAGTCCAGTTTTAGATTCCGATGCTTCACTTCAGGTTTACTGTATCCCTTGGACCTTCTTATTGACGATGAAACACAGAAATTGCATCCGAATTTAATACAAAAGACACAATGCCGATTTAAGTAAAAGGGGACTGACACTCTCCCATTCAATGATTTGAACTTCTCCTGTGAGTCCAGTTTTAGTTTCCGATGCGTCACTTCAGATTTACCGTATACCTTACACCTTCTTATTGACGATGAAAGACACAAATTTGCATCGGAATTTAATACAAAGGCACAATGCCGACATTAGTACAAGAGGACTGACACTCTAACCCTCTATGATTTGAACCTCTCCTGTGAGTCCAGTTTTAGATTCCGATGCTTCACTTTAGGTTTACTGGATCCCTTGGACCTTCTCATTGATGATGAAATACAGAAATTGCATCCGAATTTAATACAAAAGGCACAATGCCGACTTAAGTAAAAGAGGACTGACACTCTCCCTCTCTATGATTTGAACCTCTCCTGTGAGTCCAGTTTTAGATTCCGTTGCTTCACTTCAGGTTTACTGTATACCTTGCACCTTCTTATTGACGATGAAACATAGAAATTGTATCGGAATTAAATTCAAAAGGCACAATGCCGACTTAAGTACAAGAGGACTGACACTCTAACTCTTTATGATTTGAACCGCTCCTGTGAACCAGTTTTAGATTCCGATGCTTCACTTCAGGTTAACTGTATACCTTGCACCTTCTTATTGACGATGAAACACAGAAATTGCATCGGAATTAAATTCAAAAGGCACAATGCCGACTTAAGTACAAGAGGACTGACACTCTAACTATCTATGATTTGACTTCTCCTGTGAGTTAAGTTTTAGATTCCGATGCTTCACTTCAGGTTTACTGTATCCATTGGACCTTCTAATTGGCGATGAAACACAGAAATTGGATAGGAATTTAATACAAAATCACAATGCCGACTTAAGTACAATAGGACTAACACTCTCACTTTCTATGATTTGAACCTCTCCTGTGAGTCCAGTTTTAGATTCCGATAGTTCACTTCAGATTTACTGTATACCTTGTACCTTCTCATTGACGATGAAACACAGAAATTGCATCCGAGTTTAATACAAAAGGCACAATGCCGACTTAAGTACAAGAGGACTGACACTCTCCCTTTCTATGATTTGAACCTCTCCTGTGAATCCAGTTCTAGATTCCGATGTTTCACTTCAGGTTTACTGTATCTCTTAGACCCTCTTATTGACGATGAAACACAGAAATTGCATCCGAATTTAATACAAAAGGCCGACTTAAGTAAAAGAGGACTGACACTGTCACTTTCTATGATTTGAACCTCTCCTGTGAGTCCAGTTTTAGATTCCGAAGCTTCACTTCAGGATTACTGTATATCTTGCACCTTATTATTGACCATGAAACACAGAAATTGGATCCGAATTAAATACAAAGGGCACAATGCTTACTTAAGTACAAGAGGACTGACACTCTAGATATCCATGATTTGAACCTCTCCTGTGAGTCCAGTTTTAGATTTCGATGCTTCACTTTAGGTTTACTGTATCCCTTGGACCTTCTAATTGACGATAAAACACAGATATTGCATCCGAATTTAATACAAAAGGCACAATGCCGACTTAAGTACAATCGGACTGACACTCTCACTTTCTATGATTTGAACCTCTCCTGTGAGTCCAGTTTAGATTCTGATAGTTCACTTCAGGTTTACTGTATACCTTGTACCTTCTTATTGACGATGAAACACAGATATTGCAACCGAATTTAATACAAAAGGCACAATGCCGACTTAAGTACAAGAGGACTGACACTCACCCTTTCTGTGATTTGAACCTCTCCTGTGAGTCCAGTTCCAGATTCCGATGCTTCACTTCAGGATTACTAAATCCCTTAGACCTTCATATTGACGATGAAACACAGAAATTGCATCTGAATTTAATACAAAAGGCCGACTTCAGTAAAAGAAGACTGACACTCTCTCTTTCTACGATTTGAACCTCTCCTGTGAGTCCAGTTTTAGATTACGATGCTTGACTTCAGGTTTACTGTATACCCTGCACCTTCTTATTGACGATGAAACACAGAAATTGCATCGAATTAAATTCAGAAGGCACAATGCCGATTAAGTACCAGAGGACTGACACTCTAACTCTCTATGATTTGAACCTCTCCTGTGAGTCCAGTGTCAGATTCCGATGCTTCACTTTAGGTTTACCGTATACCTTGGACCATCTTATTGACGATGAAACACAGAAATTTGATCCGAACGTAATACAAGAGGCACAATGCCGACTTAAGTAAAAGAGGACTGTCACTCCCTCTCTCTATGGTTTGAACCTCTCCTGTGAGTCCAGTTTTAGATTCCGATGCTTCACTTCAGGTTTACTGTATACCTGGCACCGTCTTATTGACGATGTAACACAAGAATTGCATCGGAATTAAATTCAAAAGGCACAATGCCGACTTAAGTACAAGTGGACTGACACACTCACTTTCTGTGATTTGAACCTTACCTGTGAGTCCTGTTTTAGATTCCGATGCTTCACTTCAGGTTTCATGTATACCTTGCACCTTCTTATTGACGATGAAACACAGATATTGCATCGGAATTAAATTGAAAAAGCACAATGTCGACTTAAGTACAAGAGGACTGATAGTCTCACTTTCTATAATTTGAACCTCTCCTGTGAGTCCAGTTTTAGATTCCGATGCTCCACTTCAGGTTTACTGTATCCCTTGGACCATCTTATTGACGATGAAATACAAAATTGCATCCGAATTTAATACAAAAGGCAGAATGCCGACTTAAGTAAAAGGGGACCGACACTCTCTCTTTCTATGATTTGAACCTCCCCTGTGAGTCCAGTTTTTGATTCCGATGCTTTACTTCAGGTTTACTGTATACCCTGCACATTCTTATTGACGATGAAACACAGAAATTGCATCGAATTAAATTCAGAAGGCACAATGCCGATTAAGTACCAGAGGACTGACACTCTAACTCTCTATGATTTGAACCTCTCCTGTGAGTCGAGTTTCAGATTCCGATGCTTCACTTCAGGTTTACCGTATACCTTGGACCATCTTATTGACGATGAAACACAGAAATTTGATCCGAATGTAATACAAGAGGCACAATGCCGACTTAAGTAAAAGAGGACTGTCACTCCCTCTTTCTATGGTTTGAACCTCTCCTGTGAGTCCAGTTTTAGATTCCGATGCTTCACTTAAGGTTTACTGTATACCTTGCACCTTCTTATTGACGATGAAACACAGACATTGTATCGGAATGAAATTCAAAAGACACAATGCCGACTTAAGTGCAAGAAGACTGACACTCTCACATTCTATGATTTGATCCTCTGCTGTGAGTCCAGTTTTAGATTCCGATGCTTCACTTTAGGTTTACTGTATACCTTGCACCTTCTTTTTGAAGATGAAACACAGAAATTGCATCCGTATTTAATACAAAAGGCACAATGCCGACATAAGTACAAGAGGACTGACACTCTTTCTTTCTATGATTTGAACCTCTCCTGTGAGTCCAAGTTTAGATTCCGATGCTTCACTTCAGGTTTACTGTATACCTAACACCTTCTTATTGACGATGAAACACGGAAATTGCATCGGAATCTAATACTAAAGGCACTATGCCGACTTAAATACAAGAAGACTGACACTCTCACTTTCTATGATTTGTAACCCTCCTGTGAGTCCAGTTATAGATTCCGATGTTTCACTTCATTTTTACTGTATCCCGTAGGCCATCTTATTGACGATGAAACACAGAAATTGCATCCGAATTTAATACAAAAGGCACAATGCCGACTTATGTACAAGAGGACTGACACTCTCACTTTCTATGATTTGTAACCCTCCTGTGAGTCCAGTTATAGATTCCGATGTTTCACTTCATTTTTACTGTATCCCGTAGGCCATCTTATTGACGAAGAAACACAGAAATTGCATCCAAAATTAATACAAAAACCCGACTTAAGTACAAGAGGACTGACACTCACTCTCTCTATGATTTGAACCTCTCCTGTGAGTCCAGTTTTATATTCCGATGCTTCACTTCAGGTTTACTGTATACCTTGCACCAACTTATTCACGATGAAACACACAAATTGCACCGGAATTAAGTTCAAAAGGCCCAATGCCGACTTAAGGGCAAGAGGACTGACACTCTAACTATCTATGATTTGAACCTCTCCTGTGAGTCCTGTTTTAGATTCCGATGCTTCACTTCAGGTTTACTGTATCCCTAGGATCTTCTTATTGACGATGAAACACAGAAATTGCATCCGAATTTAACACAAAAGGCACAATGGCGACTTAAGTAATAGAGGACTGACACTCTCACTTTCTATGATTTGAACCTCTCCTGTGAGTCCAGTTTTATATTCCGATGCTTCACTTCAGGTTTACTGTATACCTAGCACCTTCTGATTGACGATGAAACACAGAAATTGCATCCGAATTTAATACAAGAGGCACAATGCCGACTGAAGTACAAGAGGACTGACACTCTCCCAAGCAATGATTTGAACCTCTCCTGTGAGTCCAGTTTCAGATTCCGATGCTTCACTTCAGGTTTACTGTATACGTTGGACCCTCCTACTGACGATGAAACACAGAAATTTCATCCGAATTTAATACAAAAGGCACAATTCCGACTTAAGTAAATGAGGACTGTCACTCTCTCTATCTATGATTTGAACCTCTCCTGTGAGTCCAGTTTTAGATTCCGATTCTTCACTTCAGGTTCACTGTATACCTTACACCGTCTTAATGACGATGAAACACAAGAATTGCATCGGAATTAAATTCAAAAGGCACAATGCCGACTTAAGTACAAGCGGACTGACACTCTAACTCTCTATGATTTGAACCTCTCCTGTGAGTCCAGTTTTTGATTCCGATGCTTCACTTCAGGTTTACTGTATACCTTGCACCTTCTTATTGACGATGAAACACAGAAATTGCATCGGAATTTAATACTAAAGGCACAATGCCGACTTAAGTACATGAGGACTGACACTCTTCCTTTCAATGATTTTAACCTCTGCTGTGAGTCCGGTTCTAGATTCCAATGTTTCACTTCAGGTTTACTGTATCCCATAGGCCCCCTTATTGACGATTAAACTCAGAAATTGCATCCGAATATAATACAAAAGGCCGACTTAAGTAAAAGGGGACTGAAACTCTCTCTGTCTATGATATGAACCTCTCCTGTGAGTCCAGTTTTAGATTCCGATAGTTCACTTCAGGTTTACTGTATCCCTTGGACCTTCTTATTGACGATTAAACACAGAAATTGCATCCGAATTTAATACAAAAGGCCGACTTAAGTAAAAGCGGACTGACACTCATTCTTTCTATGATTTGAACCTCTCCTGTGAGTCCAGTTTTAGATTCCGATGCTTCACTTCAGGTTTACTGTATACCTTGCTCTATCTTATTGACGATGAAACACAGAAATTGCATCGGAATTAAATTCAAAAAGCACAGTGCCGACTTAAGTACAAGAGGACTGACACTGTAACTATCTATGATTTGAACCTCTCCTGTCAGTCCAGTTTTAGATTCCGAAGCTTCGCTTCAGGTTGACTGTATCCCTTGGAACTTCTAATTGACGATGAAACACAGAAATTGCATTCGAATTTAATACAAAAGGCACAATGCCGACTTAAGTACAAGAGGACTGACACTCTCCTATTCTATGACTTGAACCTCTCCCGTGAGTCCAGTTCTAGATTCCGATGCTTCACTTCAGGTTTACTGTAACCCATAGACCTTCTTATTGACGATGGAACACAGAATTTGCATCCGAATTTAATACAAAAGGCCGACTTAAGTACAAGAGTACTGACAGTCTCACTTTCTACGATTTGAACCTCTCCTGTGAGTCCAGTTTTAGATTACGATGCTTCACTTCAGGTTTACTGTATACCTTGCACCTTCTTATTGACGATGAATTACCGAAATTGCATCGGAATTTAGTACAAAAGGCACAAGGCCGACTTAAGTAAAAGCGAACTGACACTCTTTCTTTCTATGATATGAACCTCTCCTGTGAGTCCAGTTATGGATTCCGATGCTTCACTTAAGGTTTACTGTATACCTTGCGCCTTCTTATTGACGATGAAACACAGTAATTGCATCGGAATTAAATTCAAGAGGCACAATTCCGACTTAAATACGAGAGGACTGACACTCTAACACTCTATGATGTGAACCTTTCCTCTGAGTCCAGTTTTACATTCCGATGCTTCACTTCAGGTTTACTGTATACCTTGCACCTTCTTATTGACGATGAAACACAGAAATTGCATACGAATTTAACACAAAAGGCACAATGCCGACTGAAGTACAAGAGGACTGACACTCTCACTTTCTATGATTTGAACCTCACTTGTGAGTCCAGTTTTAGATTCCGATGTTTCACTTCAAGTTTACTGTATACCTTGCACCTTCCTATTGACGATGAAACACAGAAATTGCATACGAATTTAACACAAAAGGCACAATGCCGACTTAAGTACAAGAGGACTGACACTCTCACTTTCTATGATTTGAACCTCACTTGTGAGTCCAGTTTTAGATTCCGATGTTTCACTTCAAGTTTACTGTATACCTTGCAACATGTTATTGACGATGAAACACAGAAATTGCATCCGAATTTAATACTAAAGGCACAATGCCAACTTAAGTACAAGAGGACTGACACTCTCCCTTGCTATGATTTGAACCTCTCCTGTGAGACCAGTTTTAGGTTCCGATGCTTCACTTCAGGTTTACTGTATACCTTGCACCTTCTTATTTACGATGAAACACAGAAATAGTATCGAAATTATATTCAAAAGGCACAATGCCAACTTAAGTACAAGAGGACTGACACTCTAACTCTCTATTATTTGAACCTCTCCTGTGAGTCTAGTTTAGGATTCCGATGCTCCACTTCAGGTTTACTGTATACCTTCCGCCTTCTTATTGACGATGAAACACAGAAATTGCATCGGAATTAAATTCAAAAGACACAATGCCGACTTAAATACAAGAGGACTGACACTCTAACTATCTATGATTTGAAACTGTCCTGTGAGTCCAGTTTTAGAATCCGATGCTTCACTTCAGGTTTACTGTATCCCTTTGACCTTGTTATTGACGATGAAACACAGAAATTGCATCCGAATTTAATACAAAAGGCACAATGCCAACTTAAGTACATGAGGACTGACACTATCTTTTTGTATGATTTGAACCACTCCTGTAACTCCAGCTTTAGATTCCGATGCTTCACTTCAGGTTTACTGTATACCTTGCACTTTCTTATTGACGATGAAACACAGAAATTGCATCCGAATTTAATACAAAAGGCACAATGCCGACTTAAGTAAAAGAGGACTGACACTCTCACTTTCTGTGATTTGAACCTTTCCTGTGAGTCCTGTTTTAAAATCCGATGCTTTACTTCGGGTTTACTGTATACCTTGCACCTTCTTATTGACGATGAAACACAGATATTGCATCAGAATTAAATTGAAAAGGCACAATGTCGACTTAAGTACAAGAGGAGTGACACTCTAACTTTCTAAGATTTGATCCTCTCCTGTGAGTCCAGTTTTAGATTCCGATGTTTCACTTCAGGTTTACAGTATCCCTTGGACCTTCTTATTGACGATGAAACACAGAAATTGCATCTGAATTTAATACAAGAGGCACAATGCCGACTGAAGTAAAAGAGGACTGACACTTTCACTTTCTGTGATTTGAACTTCTCCTGTGAGTCCAGTTTTAGTTTCCGATGCGTCACTTCAGGTTTACCGTATACCTTGCACCTTCTTAATGACGATGAAAGACAGAAATTTGCATCGGAATTTAATGCAAAGGCACAATGCCGACATTAGTACAAGAGGACTGATACTCTAACTTTCAATGATTTGAACCTTTCCTGTGAGTCCAGTTTCAGATTCTGATGCTTCACTTCAGGTCTACTGTATCCCTTGGACCTTCATATTGACGATGAAATACAGAAATTGCATCCGAATGTAATACAAAAGGCACAATGCCGACTTGAGTAAAAGAGGACTGACACTCTCCCTTTCTATGATTTGAACCTCTCCAGTGAGTCCAGTTTTAGATTCCGATGCTTCACTTCAGGTTTACTATATACCTTGCACCTTCTTATTGACGAGGAAGCATAGAAATTGCATCGGAATTAAATTCAAAGGCACAATGCCGACTTAAGTACAAGAGGACTGACACTCTAACTCTCTATGATTTGAACCTATCCTGTGAGTCCAGTTTTAGATTACGATGCTTCACTTCAGGTTTACTGTATACCTTCACCTTCTTATTGACGAGGAAGCATAGAAATTGCATCGGAATTAAATTCAAAGGCACAATGCCGACTTAAGTACAAGAGGACTGACACTCTAACTCTCTATGATTTGAACCTCGCCAGTGAGTCCAGTTTTAGATTCCGATGCTTCACTTCAGGTTTACTGTATCCCTTGGACCTACTAATTGACGATGAAACACAGAAATTGCATCCGAATATAATACAAAAGGCACAATGCCGACTTAAGTGCAATAGGACTGACACTCTCACTTTCTATGATTTGAACTTCTCCTGTGAGTCCAGTTTTAGATGATGATAGTTCACTTCAGGTTTACTGTATACCTTGTACCTACTTATTGACGATGAAACACAGAAATTGCATCCGAATTTAATACAAAATCCACAATGACGACTTAAGTACAAGAGGACTGACACTCTCCCTTTCTATGATTTGAACCTCTCCTGTGTGTCCAGTTCTAGATTCTGGTGCTTCTCTTCTGGTTTACTGTATCCCTTAGACCTTCTTATTGACGATGAAACACAGAAATTAAATCCGAATTTAATACAAAAGGCCGACTAAAGTAAAAGAGGATTGACACTCTCTCTTTCTATGATTGGAATCTCTCCTGTGAGTCCAGTTTTAGATTCTGATGCTTCACTTCAGGTATACTGTATACCTTGCACCTTCTTATTGACGATGAAACACAGACATTGCATCGGAATTAAATACAAAAGGCAAAATGCCGACTTAAGTACAAGAGGACTGACACTCTCACTTTCTATGATTTGAACCTCTCCTGTGAGTCCAGTATTAGATGCCGATGCTTCACTTCAGGTTTACTGTATCCATTGGACCTTCTTATTGACGATGATATACAGAAATTGCATCCGAATTTAATACAAAAGGCACAATGCCGACTTAAGTAAAAAGAGGACCGACACTCTATCTTTCTATTATTTGTACCTCTCCTGTGAGTCCAGTTTTATATTCCGATGACTCACTTAAGGTTTACTGTATACCTTGCACCTTCTTACTGACGCTGAAACACAGAAATTGCATCGGAATTAAATTCAGAAGGCACAATGCCGAGTTAAGTACAAGAGGACTGACACTCTAACTCTCTATGATTTGAACCTCTCCTGTGAGTCCAGTTTCGGATTTCGATGCTTCAATTTAGGTTTTTTGTATACCTTGCAGTTTCTTATTGACGATTAAACACAGAAATTGCATCCGAATTAAATTCAAAAGGCACAATGCCGACTTAAGTACAACAGGACTGACACTCTTACTCTCTAGGATTTTAACCTCTCCTGTGAGTCCAGTTTTAGATTCCGATGCTTCACTTCAGGTTTACTGTATCCCTTGGACCTTCTAATTGACGATGAAACACAGAAATTGCATCCGAATATAATACAAAAGGCACAATGCCGACTTAGGTGCAATAGGACTGACACTCTCACTTTCTATGTTTTGAACCTCTCCTGTGAGTCCATTTTTAGAATGCGATAGTTCACTTCAGGTTTACTCTATACCTTGTACCTTCTTATTGACGATGAAACACAGAAATTGCATCCGAATTTAATACAAAAGGCACAATGCCGACTTCAGTACAAGAGGACTGACACTCTCCCTTTCTATGATTTGAACCTCTCCTGTGAGTCCAGTTCTAGATTCCGGTGCTTCACTTCAGATTTACTGTATCCCTTAGACCTTCTTGTTGACGATGAAACACAGAAATTGCATCCGAATTTAATACAAAAGGCCGACGTAAGTACAAGTGGACTGACACTCTCCCTTTCTATGATTTGAACCTCACTGGTGAGTCCAGTTTTAGATTCCGATGCTTCACTTTAGGTTTACTGTATCCCTTGGACCTTCTAATTGACGATGAAACACAGAAATTGCATCCGAATTTAATACAAAAGGCACAATGCCGACTTAAGTAAAAGAGGACTGACACTCTCACTTTCTGTGATTTGAACCTTTCCTGTGAGTCCTGTTTTGGATTCCGATGCTTCACTTTGGGTTTACTGTATACCTTGCACCTTCTTATTGACGATGAAACCCAGATATTGCATCAGAATTAAATTGAAAAGGCACAATGTCGACTTAAGTACAAGAGGAGTGACACTCTAACTTTCTAAGATTTGATCCTCTCCTGTGAGTCCAGTTTTAGATTCCGATGTTTCACTTCAGGTTTACTGTATCCGTTGGACCTTCTTATTGACGATGAAACACAGAAATTGCATCTGAATTTAATACAAAAGGCACAATGCCGACTGAAGTAAAA
Organism: Schistocerca americana; assembly: GCF_021461395.2. Lineage (NCBI taxonomy): Eukaryota > Metazoa > Arthropoda > Insecta > Orthoptera > Acrididae > Schistocerca > Schistocerca americana. The sequence goes on along the minus strand of NC_060125.1, from coordinate 60,268,863 downwards.
GAGGACTGACACTTTCACTTTCTGTGATTTGAACTTCTCCTGTGAGTCCAGTTTTAGTTTCCGATGCGTCACTTCAGGTTTACCGTATACCTTGCACCTTCTTAGTGACGATGAAAGACAGAAATTTGCATCGGAATTTAATACAAAGGCACAATGCCGACATTAGTACAAGAGGACTGATACTCTAACTTTCTATGATTTGAACCTCTCCTGTGAGTCCAGTTTCAGATTCCGATGCTTCACTTCAGGTCTACTGTATCCCTTGGACCTTCATATTGACGATGAAATACAGAAATTGCATCCGAATTTAATACAAAAGGCACAATGCCGACTTGAGTAAAAGAGGACTGACACTCTCACTTTCTATGATTTGAACCTCTCCTGTGAGTCCAGTTTTAGATTCCGATGCTTCACTTCAGGTTTACTATATACCTTGCACCTTCTTATTGACGATGAAGCATAGAAATTGCATCGGAATTAAATTCAAAGGCACAATGCCGACTTAACTACAAGAGGACTGACACTCTAACTCTCTATGATTTGAACCTCTCCTGTGATTCCAGTTTTAGATTCCGATGCTTCACTTCAGGTTTACTGTATACCTTCACCTTCTTATTGACGATGAAACACAGAAATAGCATCGGATTTAAATTCAAAAGGCACAATGCCGACTTAAGTACAAGAGGACTGACACTCTAACTTTCAATGATTTGAACCTCTTCTGTGAGTCCATTATTAGATTCCGATGCTTCACTTCAGGTTTACTGTATCCCTTGGACCTACTAATTGACGATGAAACACAGAAATTGCATCTGAATATAATACAAAAGGCACAATGCCGACTTAAGTGCAATAGGACTGACACTCTCACTTTCTATGATTTGAACCTCTCCTGTGAGTCCAGTTTTAGATGCCGATAGTTCACTTCAGGTTTACTGTATACCTTGAACCTTCTTATTGACGATGAAACACAGATATTGCATCCGAATTTAATACAAAATCGACAATGACGACTGAAGTACAAGAGGACTGACACTCTCCCTTTCTATGATTTGAACCTCTCCTGTGTGTCCGGTTCTAGATTCCGGTGCTTCACTTCAGGTTTACTGTATCCCTTAGACCTTCTTATTGACGATGAAACACAGAAATTAAATCCGAATTTAATACAAAAGGCCGACTTAAGTAAAAGAGGACTGACACTCTCTCTTTCTACGATTGGAATCTCTCCTGTGAGTCCAGTTTTATATTCTGATGCTTCATTTCAGGTTTACTGTATTCCTTGCACCTTCTTATTGACGCTGAAACACAGAAATTGCATCGGAATTTAATACAAAAGGCAAAATGCCGACTTAAGTACAAGAGGACTGACACTCTCTCTTTCTATGATTTGAACCTCTCCTGTGAGTCCAGTATTAGATTCGGATGCTTCACTTCAGGTTTACTGTAATCATTGGACCTTCTTATTGACGATGAAATACAGAAATTGCATCCGAATTTAATACAAAAGGCACAATGCCGACTTAAGTAAAAAGAGGACCGACACTCTCTCTTTCTATTTTTTGTACCTCTCCTGTGAGTCCAGTTTTATATTCCGATGCTTCACTTAAGGTTTACTGTATACCTTGCACCTTCTTATTGACGATGAAACACAGAAATTGCATCGGAATTAAATTCAGAAGGCACAATGCCGAGTTAAGTACAAGAGCACTGACACTCTGACTCTCTATGATTTGAACCTCTCCTGTGAGTCCAGTTTTAGGTTCCGACGCTTTACTTCAGGTTTACTGTATCCCTTGGACCTTCTTATTGACGATGAAACACAGAAATAGCATCCGAATTAAATACAAAAGGCACAATGCCGACTTAAGTAAAAGAGGACTGTCTCTCTTTCTATGATTTGAACCTCTCCTGTGAGTCCAGTTTTAGATTCCGATGCTTCACTTCGTGTTTACTGTATAACTTGCACTGTCTTATTGACGATGTAACACAACAATTGCATCGGAATTAAATTCAAAAGGCACAATGCCGACTTAAGTACAAGAGGACTGACACTCTAACTCTCTATGATTTGAACCTCTCCTGTGAGTCCAGTTTTGGATTTCGATGCTTCAATTTAGGTTTACTGTATACCTTGCACTTTCTTATTGACGATTAAACACAGAAATTGCATCCGAGTTAAATTCAAAAGGCACAATGCCGACTTAAGTACAAGAGGACTGACACTCTTACTCTCTAGGATTTTAACCTCTCCTGTGAGTCCAGTTTTAGATTCCGATGCTTCACTTCAGGTTTACTGTATCCCTTGGACCTTCTAATTGACGATGAAACACAGAAATTGCATCCTAATATAATACAAAAGGCACAATGCCGACTTAAGTGCAATAGGACTGACACTCTATAAAATAAATAAAATAAATTAAAATGTTAGTTATGTATTATTGATGATAGTGATTGGTTGTAATTAATATTTAAGTGACGTTTAATTATTCGGTATCAGACGCTTGACAATGGCTTTTTCGTAAATGTAATGTTATTCGTAGTTGACCGTGAAATAAGACTCAAATAATCGGACTTCGTATTTAAATCGTTTCCAAAGACTGTTTCGGTAGGTGCGGACTCAAGTCTAAATCTCAATATTAGAATAATTTGCCAGCCATGTCAATACGTCGTACAGAGGTGACTGTCTACTAAACATAAAAAGTTTACACAGTTAGTTAAATCAGATATATTCAACGAATAAGCCTACAGTTAAATAATTCTACTTACTTTCATAAATATAAATTCTTTACAGATTCGAGTGCCTAGTAAGATTGCAACTCGCAGTGATCTTATATAACATTAAATATGGCGGTGTGCCAGTCAATAAAATATACGTGCTTCCCGCACCACTTATCCAAGTCCTCTCCTTTTTTAATCAAACATACGAGTAACGAAAATGTGCTTTTGTTTTATCAGCGACACAGCGCTGCAGTTGTGTGCCATAGGCTTTATTTATTTGTCACTGATTATTTATTTAATTAATATTTCGCGTTTCCGAGGAAACTCACGCTCGGCATGCAAATGTGCCTTTATATTGCCCCCTGAATTGCGAGGCGAAAGGACACACCTGCAGGCGAGCAATTCACCTAAAGGCACAAGAAAATCTAAGTTATCTACAACTATTTACATGACTTACATTATACTGTATATTATATACAAAATTTGAATGACGCGCGTGCGCCGAAAAAGTTCTTATGTTGGCAAAACAGAGTGCGCGCATGCGCAGAAGCGTCTGTGTAACTACGGCACTGCCGTTATTTCGTAAATTTAGATCACGCGGCACAGTATTGCAGTTCATATTGTTCGTGTGCGCGCGCATTTCTTAGTCGTTGCACGAAGAAAATATTCCACCAAGATTACATATGAAGACTACATTCTATGACAGGTAACTTAGTTTTAAAATTACAATATTTGTTATAATACAATACAACTTTAGATTGTTGAATGTTCTTAGTTACATAGCATTGCAATGAAATGCTTCAACGAAAAATGTTCTGTTGTTTCAGGTGCGTTGACCTATACACATCGTGTCGTTATTACAGTTTATATTCATCTACTGCACAGTACTGTTTCACAGGTTAATGTCGTCGTGGTAAAGTTTTTTGATCACAGTAACATCGCTGTATAACAACGTGATTGACACATAAGCATGTCCATTTCCTATTTCCATTATAGTCGTTGTGATGCAGTTCGTTGTGACAAAAAGCATTGTTTATTACAGATCAGACGTGACCCGTCGAGTAATTAGTCCATATGCAGTTCGTTTTCGATATTCCGTGGAAGCTTGGTTGCAGAACCTCGGACGGCACATAGCTGGCGTCGATCCTTGGACAGTCCAGGTAAGAGTGTCCGTCACATTTCGAGAACATTTCATTCCCTGAAGTTCCAACCAGAATTCTTCCACCCGTTGTGTTGTTTTCTGGACAGGCACTTTGTGTCCATTTAATCCAGTTAACATTTTGAAGTTGGGTACTGTAGTAATGTCACTAGACGATGCACGAATTATGCACTTCACATATTCAGTTTTTTTTTTTTTTTTTTTTTTTAAATATAGCTCACCTAAATGTTCGTAGTTACTCATCGCGTTTACAAAGGTACGATGCATCATGAATGTCATTAACAGTTTCTTTCACATAGGTTTCTGCGTAGTTGCAGACTTAGTAATGTACGTTAATGTCCGTGAACAGTGGTTCACTACGCATTTTTCTTTTAAAAAAAGTTTTTCACATTTTGGCACTCGTTATCGTTCAAATTTTCACACAGTAACAGTTACATTATACATCAGTTAAAAAAAACATAAGTAATCATACATATACGCGTCACATATTTTCTTAGCATAAACATAATACAGTTACCCATAAACATGTTTTCATCATTATTACATAGCTATAAATTATTACATTGTGTCACATTTGATTACATGGATTGCAGATATTTACGTCCTCTTTAACGGTTTTGCTGGGATTTTATCGATGTTTTTTTGTGATGTCATCTGAAATTAAGATAGGTTAGACACAACATTCATTACATCAGTAGGCAAGACCAGGCGTTTTCACTACTCAATAAATATTCAAAATAATAAGAGACGGAAAGCTGTTAGATTCCTCGCGTTTTGTGCGTGTGTGTATAGTGTCTGTGTGGCCTTGGCTACTGGTAGATGCTTTTCTTGCTGAGAGATGTGCGTCTAATCTATTTCTCGAAGTAAAAGATCGCTTCACAGATGACGTCTGTCGGTTCGTCAGGTGTCATACCAAGTCAATGGTACCTACAGTCACAAATGTTCCGTGAAAAATTTATATATCATTCACTGCTACGTAATCATAAATTTTACTTTAATATTCAGTCTTCTCGGTGGTGCCGCGGCGTTGAAAGAAAAGTTCTTCTGTCTTCAACTGCGTCACTGGAACCGCTGAAATGAAAATTTCTATACTGCTTATTATCTGTGTTGTAGCAAACAGAGTTTTGCGAGTTGCTTAGCAATGTTTTCATGGGTATGACTTTGACATTATTTGGCATGAAATGCTCTAAGATCTCGGTGTGCGTATAGCCCAATAATTTTGTCAGTTCTAGGATGTTGTAGCAGATACGCACCAGGATGCGGTATGTTAACAATTATATAAGGTCCTTCATATTGCAGACGCCACTTAGCATTGCGTCGTTTGAGTGCTACAGATTTATGATGAGTACGAAGTAGTACAAGCATTCCTACCTCGAATTTTTGTTTTCTTTTTATTATGTTTCTGTGATGTTTGTTTCGTATTTGTGCATGATGTGTCAATGTAGTCAATACTTCTTTTATTTTCTGTTCAGGTGTGATTTCCTTGTCTGGCAACTTAGGTAATGGTTCTATCCACTGATCGTTCTGTTTGCAATTGAACATGATCTCGTTAGGTGTGTAATTCGTATCGTAAATATTTAAGTTATTGTGTACGTCTTCGAAAAGACTTAGGTAGGACACCCAATTAGTATGTTTTGATGAAATATAGGTCCTCATGAATCGATTTAGTTCTCGGAAAAGTCTCTCAGTCGCGTTACATTGTGGACTAAACTTTGAAATAAATATACTTTTAATGTTATTGTCCTTCAAGAAATTTCTCCATTTGTACCCAGAGTAGTATGCTGCATTATCTGACAGAATTGATTTAGGTTTTCCCACGTGCGTCAGGTAATCACTTGAGAATCTTCGTATTATAGCATTTGCAGAGGCGGATTTTAAAGCATAAAGTTTTACATGTTTAGAAAATATATCGTAAAAAGCTAAGATATATTTGACGCCTCCAGAGCTTGCTGGATGCGGTCCACTGATGTCAGTACACAGAATTTCCAGGGGTTTACTAGGTAAAATAGAATGTAAATCTGTTTTTGTGGATAAATTCTGAGGTTTTGATTTTTGACATATGACACATGCTTTTAGTTCCCTATAAATTTTTCTTCTCATATTGCTAAAATAACAGTATGTACTGAGCTTTGCCAAACACTTTTTCGTCCCATAATGACCCCAAACTAAGTGTGTGCGCCAAATTAGATTACGTTCAGACTCTTTGGGAATGCATACACACCAGTTAGTAGCATTTGGATGTCGGCGGTAAAATAACACATCATTGTGTAACTTGTAATACTTAGTCAAAGGATGGTTGTGTTTTTCTACCAGTAATGTTATTATCTTATACCAGTGAGGATCAGATTTTTGTAATTCAGCCATGTTTCTGCACATATCAATATAATATTGATGATACTGCTTGTCTTGCATTAAGAGAATCCTGTAGTCATTTATATTTTCTAAGTCACTGTTGGTATCATTCATACCTTGTGGAAGTCTAGACAAAGTGTCTGCAATGGTGTTGTCCTTACCTCTTATGTACTTAATTTCAAAAGAGTAGTTCTGAAGTGTAACTGCCCATCGTGATAGTCTAGGATGTACAAGTTTACAAGTTGACAAAAATGTCAGGGCCTGGTGATCGGTGTAAATTACCGTATGTTTTCCAAATAAATAATAATTGAATTTCTTGAATGCCCATACTATGGAAAGTGTTTCTAACTCAGTAGTGGAGTATGTACGCTCACATTCAGTTAGAGTGCGACTCGCAAACCCAATAATTCTTATCTGTTCCTCCTCTTTATTCTTTACAACTTGAAATAAGCAACAGCCCAAGCCAGTACGTGAAGCGTCACAAGTCATACAAAAATCTAAATTGAAATCTGGATGGCTCAATATGTTAGCATTCACTAAAGCATGTTTAATTGTATTAAAGTCATTCTGGCACTGTTCCGACCAGATCCAAACTTGATTCTTTCTGAGTAGATTTAGCAGATGTTTACTGTTCAAAAGTGGTTGTGGCAAAAAACGCCTGAAAAATGAACATAGCCCAAGGAATGATTTTAACTGCTTTTTAGTTCGAGGGCTAGGAAAGTTTCTGATAGCATCTAATTTACTGGGATCCGGACGTATGCCCTGTGAATTAATGATATGTCCTAAATACTTTATCTCACTGCAACCAAATTTTGATTTTCTTAGGTTGGCTGTGACTCCAGCTTGTGCAAATTTGTTTAAAATTCTTTGAAGAGTGTCAACGTGTTCATTCCAAGATTGTGTAGCTATCAGTATATCATCTACATAGTGTGTGACTGTCTCAACTAAATCGTCGCCAAGCACGGTATCCAGGGCTGTAATGAATACCCCAGAGCTGACATTCAGTCCGAAGGGTAGAACACAAAACTGATAGGTTCGCCCCCCGAACATAAATGCAGTATATTTCCGATAATCAGGAGTGATACCCACCTGCCAAAACGAATTAGCGAGATCTATTGTGGAAAAATATTTTGCATCTAGAAATTTCTGTAATTGCTCTTCTAAATTTTCAGGTTTTGTGTGAACCGGTAAAATTATTTCATTAATAGCTCGTGCGTCTAACACTAACCTAATGCTTCCATTTGATTTTTTGACAACAAGTAGAGGACTACAATAAGGTGAGGTGGATGGTTCAATGACCTTCCAGTCTAACATTTGTTTTAATTCTTGCCACACAGCAGGTCGTTGAGATAACGGTACGTTATATGTCTTATGGTAGAAGATCTTGTGAGGCTTAACTTCAATCTTGTACACATACGTGTTGATAACACCTAATCGTTTGGTAAAAACTTGTAAATATTTGGATAACACTTCCTGTAGTTTTATACGTTCATGTACACTGAGAGCTGTAGCTTCACTTATCTTATGATCAAGCAATGTTTTCAAGTCCATTAGCTCTGTGTCAGATGAGTGTGTTTGCATGTCTTGAATGTCTTTGTCAAGTACTAACTGAACCTTGTACCCTGTACAGTGTTTGTCATGCTTTAGAGTTCTCCTGTCCAAATCAATAATAATTACACTGCCTTTATCATTTAAAATACATTTACCTTTGGAGAAGTCTATAATGCAGTCCTTCTCGCTCATAATATCTATTCCTAATATGCAATTTGTCACAAGGTTTTGTACAACCAGGAATGGCCATTGTACGGTTCCATTACCTATTTTAACGTTTACAAAAACTTGCTTCGTAACCCTACATGACTTATTACCTAGTGCAGTAGTTATTTTACAGTTTTGGGCAGGAAACTCAGGCACAGGCTCCAATTCACACATCTTTTTATAGAAATTAAAAGACAAAACGCTCACAGCTGCACCTGTATCTAAGATAATAGTAGTTGGAATCCCACCTACTACACCAGTAGTAGATGCTAAAACAATTTCATTTGTGTTTAAACGACATTGTGTACTGTCTTGTAAAAGTTCATCTGATATATTGTCATTGTGGTAGTATCTTATAAATAAAACACGTAGCTTTTGTTTAGAATTATTAGGCACATCAATATTTTGTTGTTCAATTGTGGTGTCAAATAACTGATTAACATTGAAGTCGCCCCCCAAGAATTCTTCAGCCACGACCTGGGGCAAAGTAGTGACTGTTTCTAGTTTGTTGGATTACCATTTGTACTAGGTACTGACACAGATTGGGGTTGTGCATCAGGTGTCATTTCTATTATATTCACATTCGGATATTGCCTATTATGATCTCCAAACTTTTGCGGTTGTTGTTGCGGTTGCGCATTATAACTTACCTGTCGGTCGTAAGGTATGCTCCAATTTTGTCCTGGTGGCTGCTGTGGTAAAGCAGTATTTGAATGATAGTATTGATCGCTACGAGTCCAGCCTTGATGCTGTCTTGGCTCGTAGTTATTATTATTTCTATTTCTGTTTGTGTTTTTGTTGTTACATTTGTATCCGTTGTTACCGTTGTTGTTATTACCGCGGTGCCTTTTGTATGGATTGCCGCATGAAGTGTTATTACTGTTGTAATTGTTGTTTGTATTGGAATACGCGTGTTGATTTTGATTTCCGTATTGAGACGGCATGTGAGTTTGCTGTTTTTGCTGTATCGCGTATCCAACTGTGGGCGCGCCAGAATTGTGTTGGCAAGCCTGCATGTTTTGCATACCACTAGTGTAAACATTGTGGCTGCTGTTTTGCCGCGCGAAGCGCTGATCTTCAAGTAACATGTCAACCGAATCTAAAGCTGTTAAAAAATAATCTGAATCGTCATCCGGGATATGTAGAAGTTTTTCCTTAATGTTGAAAGGCAATTTGGCCTTCAACGCTCGGAGTATATCACGCGTTGCGACTGGTTCGTCTAAAAAATGTCCCATGTTCAAGTATTTTTCAAAATATCTGCGTAAGTTACCATTTTTACTGTTAAAAGTTTCAGGTTCTAAAATTTGTCTTCTGAGTCGCTCCTGGACGGATTGCGACCAGAATTTGTTCAGAAAAGCACGCTCAAACTCACTGTACGTGGTACATACGTCAGCTTGACTGTATGCCCAGACAGCTGCATCGCCTTGGATGTAACCGACAATATATGAAATCTTTTTCCGGTCACTCCAAGTGCGTGGAAATGCGTTACTAAAAGATTTGAGAAAAATCCCCGGATGAATGGTTCGTTTTTCTGGGATAAAAATCTGAAATTGCCTGTGTTTTATTAAGCTTTCTTCTTCCTTTGCATTATGATATGGATTTGTTCCACTGTAATTACTGCAATGCTCAGCTGGCGAGTAATTACGATAATGTTGCTGTAGTTTACCATGATAATAGCTTGTGTTTGTGTTTGCACGTTGTGGTATGTGTTGTTGTCGTGGTGTGTTTTGTTCTTGTGTGTATGTTGTGTGCGGTATGTGTGCGTCACACTCGTATGTATATTGGTTTCTGAACTGTACATTTTGACTGGTATTTTCGTTACATTCAGACTGTGGTTGATCGGTGAATTGTCTCATGGGTGCAGTGACGGATTGTACTGCATCACTAATCAGCTGTTTGTTATTAGTGATGTATTCCGCTACGGAGTCGTGCACAATTGTTGGTAAATTTTCACGTATGCATCTATCAAAATGTTTGTCTTTGTTCTCTACCCAATCATGAAATTCTTTATTAATATTTTGAAAATGAGCTGTGGCATCAGATTGTAAGATGTCAGTCAGGTGTTGTTCAACATCGTCAAATTTATTCTGCACGTCAGTAATTCGTTTTTCAAGGTTGTCGTGTACTGAAGGACATGTTTGAATTTGTTCAGTAAGAGCTTCACACGTGACATTAAGGTTTTTTAATTGTGTCTGTAAAAGTGCTACGTCATTTGTAGTCTTTTCTTGTCTCGTATTAAGCTTGGAAAATTTCGTACTGAGTTCAGTCATCTGTTTGGTCAGTGTGGCGTCTATAAGTTCCACACGTTTACACAAAGTGTCATTACATGCCTTGATTGCTATGAGGTCAGATTTAATTTCGTCATTTTGTGTCTTTAAGGTTGCCATGTTTTCCGCGTTCTGTTTCATTAGCACTTGTAACATGTTGGCAATGTTTACTGTTTGCAAGGTCTCTGCCCCCGCCGCGTCATTAGACGTGACGTCATGTATTAACATGGGCTCTGACTGAGACTTTGAAATTTTTGTGGTGGACGGCCTATTGTCAAAACTTCCGTTAACACTTGCGTCAATATTTGATGAATCGTCACTACCGGTTGCTGTCGTAAAGTCATTTTCTAACACTTGTCTCTCGTCCGAGTCGGATTGCGTCTGAATAGTATGTCTTTGCTGTTCCATCTTTGCGTATTGTTTTCTAGTTATGACCATGCCACACGTGATATAAATTTCAAGAAATTAATGTTTGACACTGGTTTTAAAATAAAATGCAGTTGAGCATGAATCGCTCGTAGCAACAATGACTGTTTGTTAATTTAACAATGTAAACTGAATATGGGATTATTGTTAATGGCTGCTGTCCATGTTACAACGTATCGTACAGAAGTCGGCATGTTGTACACTCGTGTATTGGTATTGTTGCAGAAGTTATTGTTTAAGGAAAAGTACTGAGAATGAAATTTATCACTGAAAACTGCTACGCATGAAAGAAATACTACAGAATCTACTGAAGAGCTAATACACTGAATTATGCGTCTGGTCAAGCCTGCCAATGCAAAGATGCTGCGTCTTACCTTATTTTGCTGGAAGCTTCATTGCGTCTTCCCGCAAAATTTTAGAATTGGAAAATATCTTCAGATCTTTGTTATTTCTCAAACATTCACGTCCAGGTCCAGATAATTAATTTTTCACATGAAACAAAGAGAACAATGTAACAAATGACAAAATAACAAGTCCGACACGCAGTCGCCAATATAAAATAAATAAAATAAAATAAAATAAAATAAAATATTAATTATGTATTACTGTATGATAGTGATTGGTTGTAATTAATATTTACGTGACGTTTAATTATTTGGTATCAGACGCTTGACAATGGCTTTTTCGTAAATGTAATGTTATTCGTAGTTGACCGTGAAATAAGACTCAAATAATCGGACTTCGTATTTAAATCGTTTCCAAAGACTGCTGCGGTAGGTGCGGACTCAAATCTAAATCTCAATATTAGAATAATTTGCCAGCCATGTCAATACGTCGTACAGAGGTGACTGTCTACTAAACATAAAAAGTTTACACAGGTAGTTAAATCAGATATATTCAACGAATAAGCCTACAGTTAAATAATTCTACTTACTTTCATAAATATAAATTCTTTACAGATTCGAGTGCCTAGTAAGATTGCAACTCGCAGTGATCTTATATAACATTAAATATGGCGTTGTGCCAGTCAATAAAATATACGTGCTTCCCGCACCACTTATCCAAGTCCTCTCCTTTTTTAATCAAACATACGAGTAACGAAAATGTGCTTTTGTTTTATCAGCGACACAGCGCTGCAGTGGTGTGCCATAGGCTTTATTTATTTGTCACTGATTATTTATTTAATTAGTATTTCGCGTTTCCGAGGATACTCACGCTTGGCATGCAAATGTGCTTTTATAACTCTCACTTTCTATGTTTTGAACCTCTCCTGTGAGTCCATTTTTAGATTCCGATAGTTCACTTCAGGTTTACTCTATACCTTGTACCTTCTCATTGACGATGAAACACAGATATTGCATCCGAATTTAATACAAAAGGCACAATGCCGACTTAAGTACAAGAGGACTGACACTCTCCCTTTCTATGATTTGAACCTCTCCTGTGAGTCCAGTTCTAGATTCCGGTGCTTCACTTCAGGTTTACTGTATCCCTTAGACCTTCTTATTGACGATGAAACACAGAAATTGCATCCGAATTTAATACAAAAGGCCGACGTAAGTAAAAGAGGACTGACACTCTCTCTTACTATGATTTGAATCTCTCCTGTGAGTCCAGTTATAGATTCTGATGCTTCACTTCAGGTTTACTGTATACCTTGCACCTTCTTATTGACGATGAAACACAGAAATTGCATCGGAGTATAATTCAAAAGACACAATGCCGACTTAAGTACAAGAGGACTGACACTCTCACATTCTATGATTTGAACCTCTCCTGTGAGTCCAGTTTTAGGTTCCGATGCTTCACTTCAGGTTTACTGTATCCTTTGGGCCTTCTTATTGACAATAAAACACAGAAATTGCATCCGAATTATATACAAAAGGCACAATGCCGACTTAAGTAAAAGAGGACTGTCACTCTCTCTTTCTATGATTTGAACCTTTCCTGTGAGTCCAGTTTTAGATTCCGATGCTTTACTTCAGGTTTACTGTATACCTTGCACCGTCTTATTGACGATGTAACACAAGAATTGCATCGGAATTAAATTCAAAAGGCACAATGCAGACTTAAGTACAAGAGGACTGACACTCTAACTCTCTATGATTTGAACCTCTCCTGTGAGTCCAGTTTTGAATTTCGATGCTTCACTTCAGGTTTACTGTATACCTTGCACCTTCTTATTGACGATTAAACACAGAAATTGCATCCGAATAAAATTCAAAAGGCACAATGCCAACTTAAGTACAAGAGGACAGACACTCTTACTCTCTAGGATTTGAACCTCTCCTGTGAGTCCAGTTTTAGATTCCGATGCTTCACTTCAGGTTTACTGTAACCCTTGGACCTTCTAATTGACGATGAAACACAGATATTGCATCCGAATATAATACAAAAGGCACAATGCCGACTTATGTGCAATAGGACTGACACTCTCACTTACTATGATTTGAACCTCTCCTGTGAGTCCAGTTTTAGATGCCGATAGTTCACTTCAGGTTTACTGTATACCTTGTACCATCTTATTGACGATGAAACACAGAAATTGCATCCAAATTTAATACAAAATCCACAATGACGACTTAAGTACAAGAGGACTGACACTCTCCCTTTGTATGATTTGAACCTCTCCTGTGTGTCCAGTTCTAGATTCCGGTGCTTCACTTCAGGTTTACTGTATCCCTTAGACCTTCTTATTGACGATGAAACACAGAAATTGCATCCGAATTTAATACAAAAGGCCGACTTAAGTACAAGAGGACAGACACTCTTACTCTCTAGGATTTGAACCTCTCCTGTGAGTCCAGTTTTAGATTCTGATGCTTCACTTCAGGTATACTGTAAACCTTGCACCTTCTTATTGACGATGAAACACAGAAATTGCATCGGAATTTAATACAAAAGGCAAAATGCCGACTTAATTACAAGAGGACTGACACTCTCACTTTCTATGATTTGAACCTCTCCTGTGAGTCCAGTTTTACATTCCGATGCTTCACTTCACGTTTACTGTATCCATTTGACCTTCTTATCGACGATGAAATACAGAAATTGCATTCGAATTTAATACAAAAGGCACAATGCCGACTTAAGAAAAGAGGACCGACACTCTCTCTTTCTATTATTTGAACCTCTCCTGTGAGTCCAGTTTTATGTTCCGATGCTTCACTTCAGGTTTACTGTATACCTTGCACCTTCTTATTGACGATGAAACATAGAAATTGCATCTGAATTAAATTCAGAAGGCACAATGCCGACTTAAGTACAAGAGGACTGACACTCTAACTCTCTATGATTTGAACCTCTCCCGTGAATCCTGTTTTAAATTCCGATGCTTCACTTAGGGTTTACTGTATACCTTGCACCTTCTTATTGACGATGAAACACAGAAATTGCATCGGAATTGTATTCTAAAGACATAATGCCGACTTAAGTACAAGAGGACTGACACTCTCACATTTTATGATTTGAACTTCTCCTGTGAGGCCAGTTTTAGGTTCCGATGCTTCACTTCAGGTTTACTGTATCCCTTGGACCTTCTTATTGACGATGAAACACAAAAATTGCATCCGAATTAAATACAAAAGGCACAATGCCGACATAAGTAAAAGAGGGCTGACACTCTCACATTCTATGATTTGAACCTCTCCTGTGAGTCCAGTTTTAGTTTCCGATGCTTCACTTCTGGTTTACTGTATCCCTTGGACCTTATTATTTACGATGAAACACAGAAATTGCTTCCGAATTAAATACAAAAGGCACAATGACGACTTAAGTAAAAGAGGACTGTCACTCTCTCTTTCTATGATTTGAACCTCTCCTGTGAGTCCAGTTTTAGGTTCCGATGCTTCACTTCAGGTTTACTGTATACCTTGAACCTTCTTATTGACGATGAAACACAGATATTGCATCGGAATTAAATTGAAAAGGCACAATGTCGATTTAAGTACAAGGGGACTGACACTCTAACTTTCTAAGATTTGATCCTCTCCTGTGAGTCCAGTTTTAGATTCCGATGCTTCATTTCAGGTTTACTGTATCCCTTGGACCTTCTTATTGACGATGAAACACAGAAATTGCATCGGAATTTAATACAAAAGGCACAATGCAGACTTAAGTAAAAGGGGACTGACACTCTCACTTTCTATGATTTGAACTTCTCCTGTGAGTCCTGTTTTAGTTTCCGATGCGTCACTTCAGGTTTACCGTATCCCTTGGACCTTCATATTGACGATGAGATACAGAAATTGCATCCGAATTTAATACAAAAGGCACAATGCCGACTTAAGTACAAGAGGACTGACACTCTAACTCTCTATGATTTGAACCTCTCCTGTGAGTCCATTTTTAGATTCCGATGTTTCACTTCCGGTTTACTGTATCCCTTGGACCTTCTGATTGACGATGAAACACAGAAATTGCATCCGAATATAATACAAAAGGCACAATGCCGACTTAAGTGCGATAGGACTGACACTCTCACTTTCTATGTTTTGAACCTCTCCTGTGAGCCCAGTTTTAGATTCCGATAGTTCACTTCAGGTATACTCTATACCTTGTACCTTCTTATTGACGATGAAACACAGAAATTGCATCCGAATTTAATACAAAAGCCACAATGCCGACTTAAGTACAAGAGGACTGACACTCTCCCTTTCTATGATTTGAACCTCTCCTGTGAGTCCAGTTTTAGATTCCGGTGCTTCACTTCAGGTTTACTGTATCCCTTAGTCTTTCTTATTGACGATGAAACACAGAAATAGCATCCGAATTTAATACAAAAGCCACAATGCCGACTTATGTAAAAGAGGACTGACAATCTCTCTTTCTATGATTTGAATCTCTCCTGTGAGTCCAGTTATAGATTCTGATGCTTCACTTCAGGTTTACTGTATACCATGCACCTTCTGATTGACGATGAAAGACAGAAATTTGCATCGGAATTTAATACAAAGGCACAATGCCGACATTAGTACAAGAGGACTGACACTCTAACATTCTATGATTTGAACCTCTCCTGTGAGTCCAGTTTCAGATTCCGACGCTTCACTTCAGGTTTACTGTATCCCTTGGACCTTCATATTGACGATGAGATACAGAAATTGCATCCGAATTTAATACAAAAGGCACAATGCCGACTTAAGTAAAAGAGGACTGACACTCTCCCTCTCTATGATTTGAACCTCTCCTGTGAGTCCAATTTTAAATTCCGATGCTTCACTTCAAGTTTACTGTATACCTTGCACCTTCTTATTGACGATGAAGCATAGAAATTGCATCGGAATTAAATTCAAAGGCACAATGCCGACTTAAGTACAAGAGGACTGACACTCTAACTCTCTATGATTTGAACTTCTCCTGTGAGTCCAGTTTTAGATTCCGATGATTCACTTCAGGTTTACTGTATACCTTGCACCTTCTTATTGACGATGAAACACAGAAATTGCATCGGATTTAAATTCAAAAGACGCAATGCCAACATAAGTACAAGAGGACTGACACTCTAACTTTCTATGGTTTGAACCTCTCCTGTGAGTCCATTTTTAGATTCCGATGCTTCACTTCATGTTTACTGTATCCCTTGGACCTTCTAATTGACGATGAAACACAGAAATTGGAACCCAATATAATACAAAAGGCACAATGCCGACTTAAGTGCAATAGGACTGACACTCTCACTTTCTATGTTTTGAACCTCTCCTGTGAGTCCAGTTTTTAGATTCCGATAGTTCACTTCAATTTTACTCTATACCTTGTACCTTCTTATTGACGATGAACAACAGAAATTGCATCCGAATTTAATACAAAAGGCACAATGCCGACTTAAGTACAAGAGGACTGACACTCTCCCTTTCTATGATTTGAACCTCTCCTGTGAGTCCAGTTCTAGATTCCGGTGCTTCACTTCAGGTGTTTCTGTATCCCTTAGACCTTCGTATTGACGATGAAACACAGAAATTCCATCCGAATTTAATACAAAAGGCCGACGTAAGTAAAAGAGGACTGACACTCTCTCTTTCTATGATTTGAATCTCTCCTGTGAGTCCAGTTATAGATTCTGATGCTTCACTTCAGGTTTACTGTATACCTTGCACCTTCTTATTGACGATGAAACACAGAAATTGCATCGGAATTTAATACAAAAGGCATTATGCCGACTTAAGTACAAGAGAACTGACACTCTCACATTCTATGATTTGAACCTCTCCTGTGAGTCCAGTTTTAGATTCCGATGCTTCACTTCAGGTTTACTGTATCCATTGGACCTTCTTATTGACGATGAAATACAGAAATTGCATCCGAATTTAATACAAAAGGCACAATGCCGACTTAAGTAAAAGAGGACCGACACTCTCTCTTTCTATTATTCGAACCTCTCCTGTGAGTACAGTTTTATATTCCGATGCTTCACTTAAGGTTTACTGTATACCTTGCACCTTTTTATTGACAATGAAACACAGAAACTGCATCGGAATTAAATTCAGAAGGCACAATGCCGACTTAAGTACAAGAGGACTGACACTCTAACTCTCTATGATTTGAACCTCTCCTGTGAATCCAGTTTTAAATTCCGATGCTTCACTTCAGGTTTACTGTATACCTTGCACCTTCTTATTGACGATGAAACACAGAAATTGCATCGGAATATAACTCAAAAGACACAATGCCGACTTAAGTACAAGAGGACTGACACTCTCACATTCTATGATTTGTACCTCTCCTGTGAGTCCAGTTTTAGGTTCCGATGCTTCACTTCAGGTTTACTGTATCCCTTGGACCTTCTTATTGACGATGAAACACAGAAATTGCATCCGAATTAAGTACAAAAGGCACAATGCCGACTTAAGTAAAAGAGGACTGTCACTCTCACATTCTATGATTTGAACCTCTCCTGTGAAACCAGTTTTAGATTCCGATGCTTCACTTCAGGTTTACTGTATACCTTGCACCGTCTTATTGACGATGTAACACAAGAATTGCATCGGAATTAAATTCAAAAGGCTCAAAGCCGACTTAAGTACAAGAGGACTGACACTCTAACTCTCAATGATTTGAACCTCTCCTGTGAATCCAGTTTTAAATTGCGATGCTTCACTTCAGGTTTACTGTAAACCTTGCACCTTCTTATTGACGATTAAACACAGAAATTGCATCCGAATTAAATTCAAAATTCACAATGCCGACTTAAGTACAAGAGGACTGACACTCTCACTCTCTAGGATTTGAACCTCTCCTGTGAGTCCAGTTTTAGATTCCGATGCTTCACTTTAGGTTTACTGTATCCCTTGGACCTTCTAATTGACGATGAAACACAGAAATTGCAGCCGAATATAAAACAAAAGGCACAATGCCGACTTAAGTGCAATAGGACTGACACACTAACTTTCTATGATTTGAACCTCTCCTGTGAGTCCAGTTTTAGTTGCCGTTAGTTCACTTCAGGTTTACTGTATACCTTGTACCTTCTTATTGACGATGAAACACAGATATTGCAATCGAATTTAATACAAAATCCACAATAACGACTGAAGTAGAAGAGGACTGACACTCTCCCTTTCTATGATTTGAACCTCTCCTGTGTGTCCAGTTCTAGATTCCGGTGCTTCACTTCAGGTTTACTGTATCCCTTAGACCTTCTTATTGACGATGAAACACAGAAATTGCATCCGAATTTAATACAAAAGGCCGACTTAAGTAAAAGAGGACTGACCCTCTCTCTTTCTATGAATTGAATCTCTCCTGTGAGTCCAGTTTTAGATTCTGATGTTTCACTTCAGGATTACTGTATTCCTTGCACCTTCTTACTGACGATGAAACACAGAAATTGCATCGGAATTTAATACAATAGGCAAAATGCCGACTTATGTACTAGAGGACTGACACTCTCACTTTCTATGATTTGAACCTCTCCTGTGAGTCCAGTTTTAGATTCCGATACTTCACTTCAGGTTTACTGTATCCATTGGACCTACTTATTGACGATGAAATACAGAAATTGCATCCGAATTTAATACAATAGGCGCAATGTCGACTTAAGTTAAGGAGCACCGACACTCTCTCTTTCTATTAATTGAATCTCTCCTGTGAGTTCAGTTTTATATTCCGATGCTTCACTTCAGGTTTACTGTATACCTTGCACCTTCTTATTGACGATGAAACACAGAAATTGCATCAGAATTAAATTCAGAAGGCACAATGCCGACTTAAGTACAAGAGGACTGACACTCTAACTCTCTATGATTTGAACCTCTCCTGTGAATCCAGTTTTGAATTCCGATGCTTCACTTAGGGTTTACTGTATACCTTGCACCTTCTTATTGACGATGAAACACAGAAATAGCATAGGAATTAAATTCAAATGACCCAATGCCGACTTAAGTACAAGAGGACTGACACTCTCACATTCTATGATTTGAACCTCTCCTGTGAGTCCAGTTTTAGGTTCCGATGCTTCACTTCAGGTTTACTGTATCCCTTGGACCTTCTAATTGACGATGAAACACAGAAATTGCATCCGAATTAAATACAAAAAGCACAATGCCGACATAAGTAAATGAGGACTTACACTTTCACATTCTATGATTTGAACTTCTCCTGTGAGTCCAGTTTTAGGTTTCGATGCTTCACTTCAGGTTTACTGTATCCCTTGGACCTTCTTATTGACGATGAATCACAGAAGTTGCATCCGAATTAAATACAAAAGGCACAATGCCGACTTAAGTAAAAGAGGACTGTAACTCTATCTTTCTATGATTTGAACCTCTCCTGTGAGTCCAGTTTTAGATTCCGATGCTTCACTTCAGGTTTACTGTATACCTGGCACCGCCTCATTGACGATGTAACACAAGAATTGCATCGGAATTAAATTCAAAAGGCACAATGCCGACTTAAGTACAAGAGGAGTGACACTCTCACTTTCTGTGATTTGAACCTTACCTGTGAGTCCTGTTTTAGATTCCGATGCTTCACTTCAGGTTTCATGTATACCTTGCACCTTCTTATTGACGATGAAACACAGATATTGCATCGGAATTAAATTGAAAAAGCACAATGTCGACTTAAGTACAAGAGGACTGACACTCTAACTTTCTAGGATTTGATCCTCTCCTGTGAGTCCAGTTTTACATTCTGATGCTTAATTTCAGGTTTACTGTATCCCTTGGACCTTCTTATTGACGATGAAAGATAGAAATTTTCATCGGAATTTAATACAAAGGCACAATGCCGACATTAGTACAAGAGGACTGACACTCTAACTTTCTATGATTTGAACCTCTCCTGTGAGTCCAGTTTCAGATTCCGATGCTTCACTTCAGGTTTACTGTATCCCTTGGACCTTCATATTGACGATGAGATACAGAAATTGCATCCGAATTTAATACAAGAGGCACAATGCCGACTTAAGTAAACGAGGACTGACACTCTCCCTCTCTATGATTTGAACCTCTCCTGTGAGTCCAGTTTGAAATTCCGATGCTTCACTTCAGGTTTACTGTATACCTTGCACGTACATATTGACGATGAAGCATAGAAATTGCATCGGAATTAAGTTCAAAGGCACAATGCCGACATAAGTACAAGAGGACTGACACTCTAACTCTCTATGATTTGAACCTCTCCTGTGGGTCTAGTTTTAGATTCCGATGCTTCACTTCAGGTTTACTGTATACCTTGCACCTTCTTATTGACGATGAAACACAGAAATTGCTTCGGATTTAAATTCAAAAGGCACAATGCCGACTTAAGTACAAGAGGACTGACACTCTAACTCTCTATGATTTGAACCTCTCCTGTGGGTAAATTTTTAGAATCCGATGCTTCACTTCAGGTTTACTGTATCCCTTGGACCTTCTAATTGACATTGAAACACAGATATTGCATCCGAATTTAATACAAAAGGCCGACTTAAGTAAAAGAGGACTGACACTCTCTCTTGCTATGATTTGAATCTCTCCTGTGATTCCAGATATAGATTCTGATGCTTCACTTCAGGTTTACTGTATACCTCGCACCTTCTTATTGACGATGAAACACAGAAATTGCATCCGAATTTAATACAAAAGGCACAATGCCGACTTAAGTAAAAGAGGACCGACACTCTCTCTTTCTATTATTTGAACCTCTCCTGTGAGTCCAGTTTTATATTCCGATGCTTCACTTCAGGTTTACTGTATACCTTGCACCTTGTTATTGACGATGAAACACAGATATTGCAACGGAATTAAATTCAGAAGGCACAATGCCGACTTAAGTACAGGAGGACTGACACTCTAATTCTCTATGATTTGAAACTCTCCTGTGGATGCAGTATTAAATTCCGATGCTTCACTTCAGGTTTACTGTATACCTTGCACCTTCTTATTGACGATGAAACACAGAAACTGCATCGGAATATAATTCAAAAGACACAATGCCGACAAAAGTACAAGAGGACTGACACTCTCTCATTCTATGATTTGAACCTCTCCTGTGAGTCCAGTTTTAGGTTCCGATGCTTCACTTCAGGTTTACTGTATACCTTGCACCGTCTTATTGACGATGTAACACAAGAATTGCATCGGAATTAAATTCAAAAGGCACAATGCCGACTTAAGTACAAGAGGACTGACACTCTAACTCTCTATGATTTGAACCTCTCCTGTGAGTCCAGTTTTAGATTTCGATGCTTCAGTTCAGGTTTACTGTATACTTTGCACCTTCTTATTGACGATTAAACACTGAAATTGCATCCGAATTAAATTCAAAAGGCACAATCCCGACTTAAGTACAAGAGGACTGACATTCTTACTCTCTAGGATTTGAACCTCTCCTGTGAGTCTAGTTTTAGATTCCGATGCTTCACTTCAGGTTTACTGTATACCTTGCACCTTCTTATTGACGATGAAACACAGAAATTCCATCGGAATTAAATGCAAAAGGCTCAATGCCGACTTAAGGACAAGAGGACTGACACTCTCACTTTCTATGATTTGAACCTCTCCAGTGAGTCCAGTTTTAGATTCCGATAGTTCTCTTCAGGTTTACTGTATACCTTGTACCTTCTTGTTGACGACGAAACGCAGAAATTGCATCCGAATTTAATACATAATGCACAATGCCGCCTTAAGTACAAGAGGACTGTCACTCTCCCATTCTATGATTTGAACCTCTCCTGTGAGTCCAGTTCTAGATTACGATGCTTCACTTTAGGTTTACTGTATCCCTTAGACTTTCTTATTGACGATGAAGCACAGTAATTGCATCCGAATTTAATACAAAAGGCCGACTTTAGTAAAAGAGGACTGACACTCTAACTATCTACGATTTGAACCTCTCCTGTGAGTCCAGTTTTGGATTCCGATGCTTCACTTCAGGTTTACTATATCCCTTGGACCTTCTTATTGACGATGAAACACAGAAATGGTATCCGAATTTAATACAAATGCACAATGCCGACTTAAGTGAAAGAGGACTTTCACTCTATCTTTCTATGATTTGAACCTCTCCTGTGAGTCCAGTTTTAGATACCGATAGTTCACTTCAGGTTTGCTGTATACCTTGTACCTTGTTGTTGGCGACGAAACACAGAAATTGCATCCGAATTTAATACATAAGGCACAATGCCGCCTTAAGTACAAGAATACTGAAACTCTCACTTTCTATGATTTGAACGTCTCCTGTGAGTCCAGTTTTAGATTCCGATACTTCACTTCAGGTTTACTGTACACCTTGAACCTTCTTATTGACGATGAAACACAGAAATTGCATCCGACTTTAATGCAAAAGGCACAATGCCGACTTAAGTTCAAGAGGACTGACACTCTCCTATTCGATGATTTGATCCTCTCCTGTGAGTCCAGTTTCAGATTCCGATGCTTCACTTCAGGTTTACTGTATACCTTGGACTTTCTTATTGACGATGAAACACAGAAATTTCATCCGAATTTAAAACTAAAGGCACAATGCCAACTTAAGTAAAAGAGGACTGTCACTCTCTCTTTCTATGATTTGAACCTCTCCTGTGAGTCCAGTTTTAGATTCTGATGCTTAACTTCAGGTTTTCTGTATACCTTGCAGCGTCTTATTGACGATGAAACACAGAAATTCCATTGGAATTAAATTAAAGAGGCACAATGCCGACTTAAGGACAAGAGGACTGTCACTCTCCCTTTCTATGATTTGAACCTCTCCTGTGAGTTTAGTTTTAGATTCAGATGCTTCACTTCAGGTTTACTGTATACCTTGCACCGTCTTATTGACGATGTAACACAAGAATTGCATCGGAATTAAATTCAAAAGGCACAATGCCGACTTAAGTACAAGAGGACTGACACTCTAACTCTCTATGATTTGAAACTCTCCTGTGGATGCAGTATTAAATTCCGATGCTTCACTTCAGGTTTACTGTATACCTTGCACCTTCTTATTGACGATGAAACACAGAAACTGCATCGGAATATAATTCAAAAGACACAATGCCGACTAAAGTACAAGAGGACTGACACTCTCACATTCTATGATTTGAACCTCTCCTGTGAGTCCAGTTTTAGGTTCCGATGCTTCACTTCAGGTTTACTGTATACCTTGCACCGTCTTATTGACGATGTAACACATGAATTGCATCGGAATTAAATTCAAAAGGCACAATCCCGACTTAAGTACAAGAGGACTGACATTCTTACTCTCTAGGATTTGAACCTCTACTGTGAGTCCAGTTTTTGATTCCGATGCTTCACTTCAGGTTTACTGTATACCTTGCACCTTCTTATTGACGATGAAACACAGAAATTAAATCGGAATTAAATTCAAAAGGCACAATGCCGACTTAAGGACAAGAGGACTGACACTCTCACTTTCTATGATTTGAACCTCTCCAGTGAGTCCAGTTTTAGATTCCGATAGTTCTCTTCAGGTTTACTGTATACCTAGTACCTTCTTGTTGACGACGAAACGCAGAAATTGCATCCGAATTTAATACATAATGCACAATGCCGCCTTAAGTACAAGAGGACTGTCACTCTCCCATTCTATGATTTGAACCTCTCCTGTGAGTCCAGTTCTAGATTACGATGATTCACTTCAGGTTTACTGTATCCCTTAGACTTTCTTATTGACGATGAAGCACAGTAATTGCATCCGAATTTAATACAAAAGGCCGACTTAAGTAAAAGAGGACTGACACTCTAACTATCTAAGATTTGAACCTCTCCTGTGAGTCCAGTTTTGGATTCCGATGCTTCACTTCAGGTTTACTATATCCCTTGGACCTTCTTATTGACGATGAAACACAGAAATGGCATCCGAATTTAATACAAATGCACAATGCCGACTTAAGTGAAAGAGGACTTTCACTCTATCTTTCTATGATTTGAACCTCTCCTGTGAGTCCAGTTTTAGATTCCGATAGTTCACTTCAGGTTTACTGTATACCTTGTACCTTGTTGTTGGCGACGAAACACAGAAATTGCATCCGAATTTAATACATAAGGCACAATGGCGCCTTAATTACAAGAGGACTGAAACTCTCACTTTCTATGATTTGAACGTCTCCTGTGAGTCCAGTTTTTGATTCCGATACTTCACTTCAGGTTTACTGTATACCTTGAACCATCTTATTGACGATGAAACACGGAAATTGCATCCAACTTTAATGCAAAAGGCACAATGCCGACTTAAGTTCAAGAGGACTGACACTCTCCTATTCGATGATTTGATCCTCTCTTGTGAGTCCAGTTTCAGATTCCGATGCTTCACTTCAGGTTTACTGTATACCTTGGACTTTCTTATTGACGATGAAACACAGAAATTTCATCCGAATTTAATACTAAAGGCACAATGCCAAATTAAGTAAAAGAGGACTGTCACTCTCTCTTTCTATGATTTGAACCTCTCCTGTGAGTCCAGTTTTTGATTCCGATGCTTAACTTCAGGTTTTCTGTATACCTTGCACCGTCTTATTGACGATGAAACACAGAAATTCCATCGGAATTAAATTCAAAAGGCACAATGCCGACTTAAGGACAAGAGGACTGTCACTCTCCCTTTCTATGATTTGAGCCTCTCCTGTGAGTCCAGTTTTAGATTCCGATGCTTCACTTCAGGTTTACTGTATACCTTGCACCGTCTTATTGACGATGTAACACAAGAATTGCATCGGAATTAAATTCAAAAGGCACAATGCCGACTTAAGTACAAGAGGACTGACACTCTAACTCTCTGTGATTTGAACCTCTCCTGTGAGTCCAGTTTTAGATTTCGATGCTTCAGTTGAGGTTTACTGTATACCTTGCACCTTCTTATTGACGATGAAACACGGAAACTGCATCGGAATTAAATTCAGAAGGCACAATGCCGACTTAAGTACAAGAGGACTGACACTCCAACTCTCTATGATTTGAACCTCTCCTGTGAATCCAGTTTTAAATTCCGATGCTTCACTTCAGGTTTACTGTATACCTTGCACCTTCTTATTGACGATGAAACACAGAAATTGTATCGGAATATAATTCAAAAGACACAATGCCGACTTAAGTACAAGAGGACTGACACTCTCACATTCTATGATTTGAACCTCTCCTGTGAGTCCAGTTTTAGGTTCCGATGCTTCACTTCATGTTTACTGTATCCCTTGGACTTTCTTATTGACGATGAAACACAGAACTTGCATCCGAATTAAGTACAAAATGCACAATGCCGACTTAAGTAAAAGAGGACTGTCACTCTCACTTTCTATGATTTGAACCTCTCCTGTGAGTGCAGTTTTAGATTCCGATGCTTCACTTCAGGTTTACTGTATACCTTGCACCGTCTTATTGACGACGTAACACAAGAATTGCATCGGAATTAAATTCAAAAGGCTCAAAGCCGACTTAAGTACAAGAGGACTGACACTCTAACTCTCAATGATTTGAACCTCTCCTGTGAATCCAGTTTTAAATTCCGATGCTTTACTTCAGGTTTACTGTAAATCTTGCACCTTCTTATTGACGATTAAACACAGAAATTGCATCCGAATTAAATTCAAAATTCACAATGCCAACTTAAGTACAAGAGGACTGACACTCTCACTCTCTAGGATTTGAACCTCTCCTGTGAGTCCAGTTTTAGATTCCGATGCTTCACTTTAGGTTCACTGTATCCCTTGGACCTTCTAATTGACTATGAAACACAGAAATTGCAGCCGAATATAAAACAAAAGGCACAATGCCGACTTAAGTGCAATAGGACTGACACTCTAACTCTCTATGATTTGAACCTCTCCTGTGAGTCCAGTTTTAGTTGCCGATAGTTCACTTCAGGTTTACTGTATACCTTGTACCTTCTTATTGACGATGAAACACAGATATTGCAATCGAATTTACTACAAAATCCACAATAACGACTGAAGTAGAATAGGACTGACACTCTCCCTTTCTATGATTTGAACCTCTCCTGTGTGTCCAGTTCTAGATTCCGGTGCTTCACTTCAGGTTTACTGTATCCCTCAGACCTTCTTATTGACGATGAAACACAGAAATTGCATCCGAATTTAATACAAAAGGCCGACTTAAGTAAAAGAGGACTGACCCTCTCTCTTTCTATGAATTGAATCTCTCCTGTGAGTCCAGTTTTAAATTCTGATGTTTCACTTCAGGATTACTGTATTCCTTGGACCTTCGTATTGACGATGAAACACAGAAATTGCATCCGAATTAAATACAAAAAGCACAATGCCGACATAAGTAAAAGAGGACTAACACTTTCACATTCTATGATTTGAACTTCTCCTGTGAGTCCAGTTTTAGGTTCCGATGCTTCACTTCAGGTTTACTGTATCCCTTGGACCTTCTTATTGACGATGAAACACAGAAATTGCATCCGAATTAAATACAAAAGGCACAATGCCGACTTAAGTAAAAGAGGACTGTCACTCTATCTTTCTATGATTTGAACCTCTCCTGTGAGTCCAGTTTTAGATTCCGATGCTTCACTTCAGGTTTACTGTATACCTGGCACCGTCTTATTGACGATGTAACACAAGAATTGCATCGGAATTAAATTCAAAAGGCACAATGCCGACTTAAGTACAAGTGGACTGACACTCTCACTTTCTGTGATTTGAACCTTACCTGTGAGTCCTGTTTTAGATTCTGATGCTTCACTAAAGGTTTCATGTATACCTTGCACCTTCTTATTGACGATGAAACACAGATATTGCATCGGAATTAAATTGAAAAAGCACAATGTCGACTTAAGTACAAGAGGACTGACACTCTAACTTTCTAGGATTTGATCCTCTCCTGTGAGTCCAGTTTTACATTCCGATGCTTAATTTCAGGTTTACTGTATCCCTTGGACCTTCTTATTGACGATGAAAGATAGAAATTTGCATCTGAATTTAATACAAAGGCACAATGCCGACATTAGTACAAGAGGACTGACACTCTAACTTTCTATGATTTGAACCTGTCCTGTGAGTCCAGTTTCAGATTCCGATGCTTCACTTTAGGTTTACTGTATCCCATGGACCTTCATATTGACGATGAGATACAGAAATCGCATCCGAATTTAATACAAGAGGCACAATGCCGGCTTAAGTAAACGAGGACTGACACTCTCCCTCTCTATGATTTGAACCTCTCCTGTGAGTCCAGTTTGAAATTCCGATGCTTCACTTCAGGTTTACTGTATACCTTGCACGTACATATTGACGATGAAGCATAGAAATTGCATCGGAATTAAGTTCAAAGGCACAATGCCGACTTAAGTACAAGAGGACTGACACTCTAACTCTCTATGATTTGAACCTCTCCTGTGGGTCCAGTTTTAGATTCCGATGCTTCACTTCAGGTTTACTGTATACCTTGCACCTTCTTATTGACGATGAAACACAGAAATTGCATCGGATTTAAATTCAAAAGGCACAATGCCGACTTAAGTACAAGAGGACTGACACTCTAACTTTCTATGATTTGAACCTCTCCTGTGAGTAAATTTTTAGAATCC
The DNA here is from genome assembly GCF_021461395.2 of Schistocerca americana. Taxonomy (NCBI): domain Eukaryota; kingdom Metazoa; phylum Arthropoda; class Insecta; order Orthoptera; family Acrididae; genus Schistocerca; species Schistocerca americana. The sequence goes on along the minus strand of NC_060125.1, from coordinate 60,241,218 downwards.
GATGCTTCACTTCAGGTTTACTGTATCCCTTGGACCTTCTAGTTGACATTGAAACACAGAAATTGCATCCGAATTTAATACAAAAGGCCGACTTAAGTAAAAGAGGACTGACACACTCTCTATCTATGATTTGAATCTCTCCTGTGAGTCCAGTTATAGATTCTGATGCTTCACTTCAGTTTTACTGTATACCTCGCACCCTGTTATTGACGATAAAACACAGAAATTGCATCGGAATTTAATACAAAGGGCATAATGCCGACTTAAGTACAAGAGGACTGGCACTCTCACTTTCAATGATTTGAATCTCTCCTGTGAGTCCAGTTTTAGATTCCGATGCTTCACTTCAAGTTTACTGTATCCATTGGACCTTCTTATTGACGATGAAACACAGAAATTGCATCCGAATTTAATACTAAAGGCCGACTTAAGTAAAAGAGGACTGACACTCTCTCTTTCTATGATTTGAATCTCTCCTGTGAGTCCAGATATAGATTCTGATGCTTCACTTCAGGTTTACTGTATACCTCGCACCTTCTTATTGACGATGAAACACAGAAATTGCATCGGTATTTAATACAAAAGGCATAATGCCGACTTAAGTACAAGAGGACTGGCACTCTCACTGTCTATGATTTGAATCTATCCGGTGAGTCCAGTTTTAGATTCCGATGCTTCACTTCAGGTTTACTGTATCCATTGGACCTTCTTATTGACGATGAAACACAGAAATTGCATCGGAATTAAATTCAGAAGGCACAATGCCGACTTAAGTACAAGAGGACTGACTCTCTAATTCTCTATGATTTGAACCTCTCCTGTGGATGCAGTATTAAATTCCGATGCTTCACTTCAGGTTTACTGTATACCTTGCACCTTCTTATTGACGATGAAACACAGAAACTGCATCGGAATATAATTCGAAAGACACAATGCCGACTAAAGTACAAGAGGACTGACACTCTCACATTCTATGATTTGAACCTCTCCTGTGAGTCCAGTTTTAGGTTCCGATGCTTCACTTCAGGTTTACTGTATACCTTGCACCGTCTTATTGACGATGTAACACAAGAATTGCATCGGAATTAAATTCAAAAGGCACAATGCCGACTTAAGAACAAGAGGACTGACACTCTAACTCTCTATGATTTGAACCTCTCCTGTGAGTCCAGTTTTAGATTTCGATGCTTCAGTTCAGGTTTACTGTATACCTTGCACCTTCTTATTGACGATTAAACACAGACATTGCATCCGAATTAAATTCAAAAGTCACAATCCCGACTTAAGTACGAGAGGACTTACATTCTTAGTCTCTAGGATTTTAACCTCTCCTGTGAGTCCAGTTTTAGATTCCGATGCTTCACTTCAGGTTTACTGTATACCTTGCACCTTCTTATTGACGATGAAACACAGAAATTCCATCGGAATTAGATTCAAAAGGCACAATGCCGACTTAAGGACAAGAGGACTGACACTCTCACTTTCTATGATTTGAACCTCTCCAGTGAGTCCAGTTTTAGATTCCGATAGTTCACTTCAGGTTTACTGTATACCTTGTACCTTCTTGTTGACGACAAAACGCAGAAATTGCATCTGAATTTAATACATAATGCACAATGCCGCCTTAAGTACAAGAGGACTGTCACTCTCCCATTCTATGATTTGAACCTCTCCTGTGGGTCCAGTTCTAGATTACGATGCTTCACTTCAGGTTTACTGTATCCCTTAGACTTTCTTATTGACGATGAAGCACAGTAATTGCATCCGAATTTAATACAAAAGGCCGACTTAAGTAAAAGAGGACTGACACTCTAACTATCTACGATTTGAACCTCTCCTGTGAGTATAGTTTTGGATTCCGATGCTTCACTTCAGGTTTACTATATCCCTTGGACCTTCTTATTGACGATGAAACACAGAAATGGCATCCGAATTTAATACAAATGCACAATGCCGACTTAAATAAAAGAGGACTTTCACTCTCTCTTTCTATGATTTGAACCTCTCCTGTGAGTCCAGTTTAGATTCCGATAGTTCACGTCAGGTTTACTGCATACCTTGAACCTTGTTGTTGACGACGAAACACAGAAATTGCATCCGAATTTAATACATAAGGCACAATGCCGCCTTAAGTACAAGAGGACTGAAACTCTCACTTTCTATGATTTGAACGTCTCCTGTGAGTCCAGTTTTAGATTCCGATACTTCACTTCAGGTTTACTGTATACCTTGAACCTTCTTATTGACGATGAAACACAGAAATTGCATCCGACTTTAATGCAAAAGGCACAATGCCGACTTAAGTTCAAGAGGACTGACACTCTCCTATTCGATGATTTGATCCTCTCCTGTGAGTCCAGTTTCAGATTCCGATGCTTCACTTCAGGTTTACTGTATACCTTGGACTTTCTTATTGACGATGAAACACAGAAATTTCATCCGAATTTAAAACTAAAGGCACAATGCCAACTTAAGTAAAAGAGGACTGTCACTCTCTCTTTCTATGATTTGAACCTCTCCTGTGAGTCCAGATTTAGATTCCGATGCTTAACTTCAGGTTTTCTGTATACCTTGCAGCGTCTTATTGACGATGAAACACAGAAATTCCATCGGAATTAAATTAAAGAGGCTCAATGCCGACTTAAGGACAAGAGGACTGTCACTCTCCCTTTCTATGATTTGAACCTCTCCTGTGAGTTTAGTTTTAGATTCCGATGCTTCACTTCAGGTTTACTGTATACCTTGCACCGTCTTATTGACGATGTAACACAAGAATTGCATCGGAATTAAATTCAAAAGGCACAATGTCGACTTAAGTACAAAAGGACTGACACTCTAACTCTCTATGATTTGAAACTCTCCTGTGGATGCAGTATTAAATTCCGATGCTTCACTTCAGGTTTACTGTATACCTTGCACCTTCTTATGGACGATGAAACACAGAAACTGCATCGGAATATAATTCAAAAGACACAATGCCGACTAAAGTACAAGAGGACTGACACTCTCACATTCTATGATTTGAACCTCTCCTGTGAGTCCAGTTTTAGGTTCCGATGCTTCACTTCAGGTTTACTGTATACCTTGCACCTTCTTATTGACGATGAAACACAGAAATTCCATCGGAATTAAATTCAAAAGGCACAATGCCGACTTAAGGACAAGAGGACTGACACTCTCACTTTCTATGATTTGAACCTCTCCAGTGAGTCCAGTTTTAGATTCCGATAGTTCTCTTCAGGTTTACTGTATACCTAGTACCTTCTTGTTGACGACGAAACGCAGAAATTGCATCCGAATTTAATACATAATGCACAATGCCGCCTTAAGTACAAGAGGACTGTCACTCTCCCATTCTATGATTTGAACCTCTCCTGTGAGTCCAGTTCTAGATTACGATGCTTCACTTCAGGTTTACTGTATCCCTTAGACTTTCTTATTGACGATGAAGCACAGTAATTGCATCCGAATTTAATACAAAAGGCCGACTTAAGTAAAAGAGGACTGACACTCTAACTATCTACGATTTGAACCTCTCCTGTGAGTCCAGTTTTGGATTCCGATGCTTCACTTCAGGTTTACTATATCCCTTGGACCTTCTTATTGACGATGAGACACAGAAATGGCATCCGAATATAATACAAATGCACAATGCCGACTTAAGTGAAAGAGGACTTTCACTCTATCTTTCTATGATTTGAACCTCTCCTGTGAGTCCAGTTTTAGATTCCGATAGTTCACTTCAGGTTTACTGTATACCTTGTACCTTGTTTTTGGCGACGAAACACAGAAATTGCATCCGAATTTAATACATAAGGCACAATGCCGCCTTAAGTACAAGAGGACTGAAACTCTCACTTTCTATGATTTGAACGTCTCCTGTGAGTCCAGTTTTAGATTCCGATACTTCACTTCAGGTTTACTGTATACCTTGAACCTTCTTATTGACGATGAAACACAGAAATTGCATCCAACTTTAATGCAAAAGGCACAGTGCCGACTTAAGTTCAAGAGGACTGACACTCTCCTATTCGATGATTTGATCCTCTCCTGTGAGTCCAGTTTCAGATTCCGATGCTTCACTTCAGGTTTACTGTATACCTTGGACTTTCTTATTGACGATGAAACACAGAAATCTCATCCGAATTTAATACTAAAGGCACAATGCCAACTTAAGTAAAAGAGGACTGTCACTCTCTCTTTCTATGATTTGAACCTCTCCTGTGAGTCCAGTTTTAGATTCCGATGCTTAACTTCAGGTTTTCTGTATACCTTGCACCGCCTTATTGACGATGAAACACAGAAATTCCATCGGAATTAAATTCAAAAGGCACAATGCCGACTTAAGGACAAGAGGACTGCCACTCTCCCTTTCTATGATTTGAACCTCTCCTGTGAGTCCAGTTTTAGATTCCGATGCTTCACTTCAGGTTTACTGTATCCATTGGACCTTCTTATTGACGATGAAACGCAGAAATTGCATCGGAATTAAATTCAAAAGGCTCAAAGCCGACTTAAGTACAAGAGGACTGACACTCTAACTCTCAATGATTTGAACCTCTCCTGTGAATCCAGTTTTAAATTCCGATGCTTCACTTCAGGTTTACTGTAAACCTTGCACCTTCTTATTGACGATTAAACACAGAAATTGCATCCGAATTAAATTCAAAATTCACAATGCCGACTTAAGTACAAGAGGACTGACACTCTCACTCTCTAGGATTTGAACCTCTCCTGTGAGTCCAGTTTTAGATTCCGATGCTTCACTTTAGGTTTACTGTATCCCTTGGACCTTCTAATTGACGATGAAACACAGAAATTGCAGCCGAATATAAAACAAAAGGCACAATGCCGACTTAAGTGCAATAGGACTGACACTCTAACTTTCTATGATTTGAACCTCTCCTGTGAGTCCAGTTTTAGTTGCCGATAGTTCACTTCAGGTTTACTGTATACCTTGTACCTTCTTATTGACGATGAAACACAGATATTGCAATCGAATTTAATACAAAATCCACAATAACGACTGAAGTAGAAGAGGACTGACACTCTCCCTTTCTATGATTTGAACCTCTCCTGTGTGTCCAGTTCTAGATTCCGGTGCTTCACTTCAGGTTTACTGTATCCCTTAGACCTTCTTATTGACGATGAAACACAGAAATTGCATCCGAATTTAATACTAAAGGCCGACTTAAGTAAAAGAGGACTGACACTCTCTCTTTCTATGATTTGAATCTCTCCTGTGAGTCCAGATATAGATTCTGATGCTTCACTTCAGGTTTACTGTATACCTCGCACCTTCTTATTGACGATGAAACACAGAAATTGCATCGGTATTTAATACAAAAGGCATAATGCCGACTTAAGTACAAGAGGACTGGCACTCTCACTGTCTATGATTTGAATCTATCCGGTGAGTCCAGTTTTAGATTCCGATGCTTCACTTCAGGTTTACTGTATCCATTGGACCTTCTTATTGACGATGAAACACAGAAATTGCATCGGAATTAAATTCAGAAGGCACAATGCCGACTTAAGTACAAGAGGACTGACTCTCTAATTCTCTATGATTTGAACCTCTCCTGTGGATGCAGTATTAAATTCCGATGCTTCACTTCAGGTTTACTGTATACCTTGCACCTTCTTATTGACGATGAAACACAGAAACTGCATCGGAATATAATTCAAAAGACACAATGCCGACTAAAGTACAAGAGGACTGACACTCTCACATTCTATGATTTGAACCTCTCCTGTGAGTCCAGTTTTAGGTTCCGATGCTTCACTTCAGGTTTACTGTATACCTTGCACCGTCTTATTGACGATGTAACACAAGAATTGCATCGGAATTAAATTCAAAAGGCACAATGCCGACTTAAGAACAAGAGGACTGACACTCTAACTCTCTATGATTTGAACCTCTCCTGTGAGTCCAGTTTTAGATTTCGATGCTTCAGTTCAGGTTTACTGTATACCTTGCACCTTCTTATTGACGATTAAACACAGACATTGCATCCGAATTAAATTCAAAAGTCACAATCCCGACTTAAGTACGAGAGGACTTACATTCTTAGTCTCTAGGATTTTAACCTCTCCTGTGAGTCCAGTTTTAGATTCCGATGCTTCACTTCAGGTTTACTGTATACCTTGCACCTTCTTATTGACGATGAAACACAGAAATTCCATCGGAATTAGATTCAAAAGGCACAATGCCGACTTAAGGACAAGAGGACTGACACTCTCACTTTCTATGATTTGAACCTCTCCAGTGAGTCCAGTTTTAGATTCCGATAGTTCACTTCAGGTTTACTGTATACCTTGTACCTTCTTGTTGACGACAAAACGCAGAAATTGCATCTGAATTTAATACATAATGCACAATGCCGCCTTAAGTACAAGAGGACTGTCACTCTCCCATTCTATGATTTGAACCTCTCCTGTGGGTCCAGTTCTAGATTACGATGCTTCACTTCAGGTTTACTGTATCCCTTAGACTTTCTTATTGACGATGAAGCACAGTAATTGCATCCGAATTTAATACAAAAGGCCGACTTAAGTAAAAGAGGACTGACACTCTAACTATCTACGATTTGAACCTCTCCTGTGAGTCCAGTTTTGGATTCCGATGCTTCACTTCAGGTTTACTATATCCCTTGGACCTTCTTATTGACGATGAAACACAGAAATGGTATCCGAATTTAATACAAATGCACAATGCCGACTTAAGTAAAAGAGGACTTTCACTCTCTCTTTCTATGATTTGAACCTCTCCTGTGAGTCCAGTTTAGATTCCGATAGTTCACTTCAGGTTTACTGCATACCTTGAACCTTGTTGTTGACGACGAAACACAGAAATTGCATCCGAATTTAATACATAAGGCACAATGCCGCCTTAAGTACAAGAGGACTGAAACTCTCACTTTCTATGATTTGAACGTCTCCTGTGAGTCCAGTTTTAGATTCCGATACTTCACTTCAGGTTTACTGTATACCTTGAACCTTCTTATTGACGATGAAACACAGAAATTGCATCCGACTTTAATGCAAAAGGCACAATGCCGACTTAAGTTCAAGAGGACTGACACTCTCCTATTCGATGATTTGATCCTCTCCTGTGAGTCCAGTTTCAGATTCCGATGCTTCACTTCAGGTTTACTGTATACCTTGGACTTTCTTATTGACGATGAAACACAGAAATTTCATCCGAATTTAAAACTAAAGGCACAATGCCAACTTAAGTAAAAGAGGACGGTCACTCTCTCTTTCTATGATTTGAACCTCTCCTGTGAGTCCAGATTTAGATTCCGATGCTTAACTTCAGGTTTTCTGTATACCTTGCAGCGTCTTATTGACGATGAAACACAGAAATTCCATCGGAATTAAATTAAAGAGGCTCAATGCCGACTTAAGGACAAGAGGACTGTCACTCTCCCTTTCTATGATTTGAACCTCTCCTGTGAGTTTAGTTTTAGATTCCGATGCTTCACTTCAGGTTTACTGTATACCTTGCACCGTCTTATTGACGATGTAACACAAGAATTGCATCGGAATTAAATTCAAAAGGCACAATGTCGACTTAAGTACAAAAGGACTGACACTCTAACTCTCTATGATTTGAAACTCTCCTGTGGATGCAGTATTAAATTCCGATGCTTCACTTCAGGTTTACTGTATACCTTGCACCTTCTTATTGACGATGAAACACAGAAACTGCATCGGAATATAATTCAAAAGACACAATGCCGACTAAAGTACAAGAGGACTGACACTCTCACATTCTATGATTTGAACCTCTCCTGTGAGTCCAGTTTTAGGTTCCGATGCTTCACTTCAGGTTTACTGTATACCTTGCACCTTCTTATTGACGATGAAACACAGAAATTCCATCGGAATTAAATTCAAAAGGCACAATGCCGACTTAAGGACAAGAGGACTGACACTCTCACTTTCTATGATTTGAACCTCTCCAGTGAGTCCAGTTTTAGATTCCGATAGTTCTCTTCAGGTTTACTGTATACCTAGTACCTTCTTGTTGACGACGAAACGCAGAAATTGCATCCGAATTTAATACATAATGCACAATGCCGCCTTAAGTACAAGAGGACTGTCACTCTCCCATTCTATGATTTGAACCTCTCCTGTGAGTCCAGTTCTAGATTACGATGCTTCACTTCAGGTTTACTGTATCCCTTAGACTTTCTTATTGACGATGAAGCACAGTAATTGCATCCGAATTTAATACAAAAGGCCGACTTAAGTAAAAGAGGACTGACACTCTAACTATCTACGATTTGAACCTCTCCTGTGAGTCCAGTTTTGGATTCCGATGCTTCACTTCAGGTTTACTATATCCCTTGGACCTTCTTATTGACGATGAGACACAGAAATGGCATCCGAATATAATACAAATGCACAATGCCGACATAAGTGAAAGAGGACTTTCACTCTATCTTTCTATGATTTGAACCTCTCCTGTGAGTCCAGTTTTAGATTCCGATAGTTCACTTCAGGTTTACTGTACACCTTGTACCTTGTTTTTGGCGACGAAACACAGAAATTGCATCCGAATTTAATACATAAGGCACAATGCCGCCTTAAGTACAAGAGGACTGAAACTCTCACTTTCTATGATTTGAACGTCTCCTGTGAGTCCAGTTTTAGATTCCGATACTTCACTTCAGGTTTACTGTATACCTTGAACCTTCTTATTGACGATGAAACACAGAAATTGCATCCAACTTTAATGCAAAAGGCACAATGCCGACTTAAGTTCAAGAGGACTGACACTCTCCTATTCGATGATTTGATCCTCTCCTGTGAGTCCAGTTTCAGATTCCGATGCTTCACTTCAGGTTTACTGTATACCTTGGACTTTCTTATTGACGATGAAACACAGAAATCTCATCCGAATTTAATACTAAAGGCACAATGCCAACTTAAGTAAAAGAGGACTGTCACTCTCTCTTTCTATGATTTGAACCTCTCCTGTGAGTCCAGTTTTAGATTCCGATGCTTAACTTCAGGTTTTCTGTATACCTTGCACCGTCTTATTGACGATGAAACACAGAAATTCCATCGGAATTAAATTCAAAAGGCACAATGCCGACTTAAGGACAAGAGGACTGCCACTCTCCCTTTCTATGATTTGAACCTCTCCTGTGAGTCCAGTTTTAGATTCCGATGCTTCACTTCAGGTTTACTGTATCCATTGGACCTTCTTATTGACGATGAAACGCAGAAATTGCATCGGAATTAAATTCAAAAGGTTCAAAGCCGACTTAAGTACAAGAGGACTGACACTCTAACTCTCAATGATTTGAACCTCTCCTGTGAATCCAGTTTTAAATTCCGATGCTTCACTTCAGGTTTACTGTAAACCTTGCACCTTCTTATTGACGATTAAACACAGAAATTGCATCCGAATTAAATTCAAAATTCACAATGCCGACTTAAGTACAAGAGGACTGACACTCTCACTCTCTAGGATTTGAACCTCTCCTGTGAGTCCAGTTTTAGATTCCGATGCTTCACTTTAGGTTTACTGTATCCCTTGGACCTTCTAATTGACGATGAAACACAGAAATTGCAGCCGAATATAAAACAAAAGGCACAATGCCGACTTAAGTGCAATAGGACTGACACTCTAACTTTCTATGATTTGAACCTCTCCTGTGAGTCCAGTTTTAGTTGCCGATAGTTCACTTCAGGTTTACTGTATACCTTGTACCTTCTTATTGACGATGAAACACAGATATTGCAATCGAATTTAATACAAAATCCACAATAACGACTGAAGTAGAAGAGGACTGACACTCTCCCTTTCTATGATTTGAACCTCTCCTGTGTGTCCAGTTCTAGATTCCGGTGCTTCACTTCAGGTTTACTGTATCCCTTAGACCTTCTTATTGACGATGAAACACAGAAATTGCATCCGAATTTAATACAAAAGGCCGACTTAAGTAAAAGAGGACTGACCCTCTCTCTTTCTATAAATTGAATCTCTCCTGTGAGTCCAGTATTAGATTCTGATGTTTCACTTCAGGATTACTGTATTCCTTGCACCTTCTTATTGACGATGAAACACAGAAATTGCATCGGAATTTAATACAATAGGCAAAATGCCGACTTAAGTACTAGAGGACTGACACTCTCACTTTCTATGATTTGAACCTCTCCTGTGAGTCCAGTTTTAGGTTCCGATGCTTCACTTCAGGTTTACTGTATCCCTTGGACCTTCGTATTGACGATGAAACACAGAAATTGCATCCGAATTAAATACAAAAAGCACAATGCCGACATAAGTAAAAGAGGACTAACACTTTCACATTCTATGATTTGAACTTCTCCTGTGAGTCCAGTTTTAGGTTCCGATGCTTCACTTCAGGTTTACTGTATCCCTTGGACCTTCTTATTGACGATGAAACACAGAAATTGCATCCGAATTAAATACAAAAGGCACAATGCCGACTTAAGTAAAAGAGGACTGTCACTCTATCTTTCTATGATTTGAACCTCTCCTGTGAGTCCAGTTTTAGATTCCGATGCTTCACTTCAGGTTTACTGTATACCTGGCACCGTCTTATTGACGATGTAACACAAGAATTGCATCGGAATTAAATTCAAAAGGCACAATGCCGACTTAAGTACAAGTGGACTGACACTCTCACTTTCTGTGATTTGAACCTTACCTGTGAGTCCTGTTTTAGATTCCGATGCTTCACTTCAGGTTTACTGTATACCTGGCACCGTCTTATTGACGATGTAACACAAGAATTGCATCGGAATTAAATTCAAAAGGCACAATGCCGACTTAAGTACAAGTGGACTGACACTCTCACTTTCTGTGATTTGAACCTTACCTGTGAGTCCTGTTTTAGATTCTGATGCTTCACTTCAGGTTTCATGTATACCTTGCACCTTCTTATTGACGATGAAACACAGATATTGCATCGGAATTAAATTGAAAAAGCACAATGTCGACTTAAGTACAAGAGGACTGACACTCTAACTTTCTAGGATTTGATCCTCTCCTGTGAGTCCAGTTTTACATTCCGATGCTTAATTTCAGGTTTACTGTATCCCTTGGACCTTCTTATTGACGATGAAAGATAGAAATTTGCATCTGAATTTAATACAAAGGCACAATGCCGACATTAGTACAAGAGGACTGACACTCTAACTTTCTATGATTTGAACCTGTCCTGTGAGTCCAGTTTCAGATTCCGATGCTTCACTTTAGGTTTACTGTATCCCATGGACCTTCATATTGACGATGAGATACAGAAATCGCATCCGAATTTAATACAAGAGGCACAATGCCGGCTTAAGTAAACGAGGACTGACACTCTCCCTCTCTATGATTTGAACCTCTCCTGTGAGTCCAGTTTGAAATTCCGATGCTTCACTTCAGGTTTACTGTATACCTTGCACGTACATATTGACGATGAAGCATAGAAATTGCATCGGAAATAAGTTCAAAGGCACAATGCCGACTTAAGTACAAGAGGACTGACACTCTAACTCTCTATGATTTGAACCTCTCCTGTGGGTCCAGTTTTAGATTCCGATGCTTCACTTCAGGTTTACTGTATACCTTGCACCTTCTTATTGACGATGAAACACAGAAATTGCATCGGATTTAAATTCAAAAGGCACAATGCCGACTTAAGTACAAGAGGACTGACACTCTAACTTTCTATGATTTGAACCTCTCCTGTGAGTAAATTTTTAGAATCCGATGCTTCACTTCAGGTTTACTGTATCCCTTGGACCTTCTAGTTGACATTGAAACACAGAAATTGCATCCGAATTTAATACAAAAGGCCGACTTAAGTAAAAGAGGACTGACACACTCTCTATCTATGATTTGAATCTCTCCTGTGAGTCCAGTTATAGATTCTGATGCTTCACTTCAGTTTTACTGTATACCTCGCACCCTGTTATTGACGATGAAACACAGAAATTGCATCGGAATTTAATACAAAGGGCATAATGCCGACTTAAGTACAAGAGGACTGGCACTCTCACTTTCAATGATTTGAATCTCTCCTGTGAGTCCAGTTTTAGATTCCGATGCTTCACTTCAAGTTTACTGTATCCATTGGACCTTCTTATTGACGATGAAACACAGAAATTGCATCCGAATTTAATACTAAAGGCCGACTTAAGTAAAAGAGGACTGACACTCTCTCTTTCTATGATTTGAATCTCTCCTGTGAGTCCAGATATAGATTCTGATGCTTCACTTCAGGTTTACTGTATACCTCGCACCTTCTTATTGACGATGAAACACAGAAATTGCATCGGAATTTAATACAAAAGGCATAATGCCGACTTAAGTACAAGAGGACTGGCACTCTCACTGTCTATGATTTGAATCTATCCTGTGAGTCCAGTTTTAGATTCCGATGCTTCACTTCAGGTTTACTGTATCCATTGGACCTTCTTATTGACGATGAAACACAGAAATTGCATCGGAATTAAATTCAGAAGGCACAATGCCGACTTAAGTACAAGAGGACTGACTCTCTAATTCTCTATGATTTGAACCTCTCCTGTGGATGCAGTATTAAATTCCGATGCTTCACTTCAGGTTTACTGTATACCTTGCACCTTCTTATTGACGATGAAACACAGAAACTGCATCGGAATATAATTCAAAAGACACAATGCCGACTAAAGTACAAGAGGACTGACACTCTCACATTCTATGATTTGAACCTCTCCTGTGAGTCCAGTTTTAGGTTCCGATGCTTCACTTCAGGTTTACTGTATACCTTGCACCGTCTTATTGACGATGTAACACAAGAATTGCATCGGAATTAAATTCAAAAGGCACAATGCCGACTTAAGAACAAGAGGACTGACACTCTAACTCTCTATGATTTAAACCTCTCCTGTGAGTCCAGTTTTAGATTTCGATGCCTCAGTTCAGGTTTACTGTATATTTTGCACCTTCTTATTGACGATTAAACACAGACATTGCATCCGAATTAAATTCAAAAGGCACAATCCCGACTTAAGTACGAGAGGACTGACATTCTTAGTCTCTAGGATCTTAACCTCTCCTGTGAGTCCAGTTTTAGATTCCGATGCTTCACTTCAGGTTTACTGTATACCTTGCACCTTCTTATTGACGATGAAACACAGAAATTCCATCGGAATTAAATTCAAAAGGCACAATGCCGACTTAAGGACAAGAGGACTGACACTCTCACTTTCTATGATTTGAACCTCTCCAGTGAGTCCAGTTTTAGATTCCGATAGTTCACTTCAGGTTTACTGTATACCTTGTACCTTCTTGTTGACGACGAAACGCAGAAATTGCATCCGAATTTAATACATAATGCACAATGCCGCCTTAAGTACAAGAGGACTGTCACTCTCCCATTCTATGATTTGAACCTCTCCTGTGAGTCCAGTTCTAGATTACGATGCTTCACTTCAGGTTTACTGTATCCCTTAGACTTTCTTATTGACGATGAAGCACAGTAATTGCATCCGAATTTAATACAAAAGGCCGACTTAAGTAAAAGAGGACTGAAACTCTAACTATCTACGATTTGAACCTCTCCTGTGAGTCCAGTTTTGGATTCCGATGCTTCACTTCAGGTTTACTATATCCCTTGGACCTTCTTATTGACGATGAAACACAGAAATGGCATCCGAATTTAATACAAATGCACAATGCCGACTTAAGTAAAAGAGGACTTTCACTCTCTCTTTCTATGATTTGAACCTCTCCTGTGAGTCCAGTTTAGATTCCGATAGTTCACTTCAGGTTTACTGCATACCTTGTACCTTGTTGTTGACGACGAAACACAGAAATTGCATCCGAATTTAATACATAAGGCACAATGCCGCCTTAAGTACAAGAGGACTGAAACTCTCACTTTCTATGATTTGAACGTCTCCTGTGAGTCCAGTTTTAGATTCCGATACTTCACTTCAGGTTTACTGTATACCTTGAACCTTCTTATTGACGATGAAACACAGAAATTGCATCCGACTTTAATGCAAAAGGCACAATGCCGACTTAAGTTCAACAGGACTGACACTCTCCTATTCGATGATTTGATCCTCTCCTGTGAGTCCAGTTTCAGATTCCGATGCTTCACTTCAGGTTTACTGTATACCTTGGACTTTCTTATTGACGATGAAACACAGAAATTTCATCCGAATTTAAAACTAAAGGCACAATGCCAACTTAAGTAAAAGAGGACTGTCACTCTCTCTTTCTATGATTTGAACCTCTCCTGTGAGTCCAGTTTTAGATTCCGATGCTTAACTTCAGGTTTTCTGTATATCTTGCAGCGTCTTATTGACGATGAAACACAGAAATTCCATCGGAATTAAATTAAAGAGGCACAATGCCGACTTAAGGACAAGTGGACTGTCACTCTCCCTTTCTATGATTTGAACCCCTCCTGTGAGTTTAGTTTTAGATTCCGATGCTTCACTTCAGGTTTACTGTATACCTTGCACCGTCTTATTGACGATGTAACACAAGAATTGCATCGGAATTAAATTCAAAAGGCACAATGTCGACTTAAGTACAAGAGGACTGACACTCTAACTCTCTATGATTTGAAACTCTCCTGTGGATGCAGTATTAAATTCCGATGCTTCACTTCAGGTTTACTGTATACCTTGCACCTTCTTATTGACGATGAAACACAGAAACTGCATCGGAATATAATTCAAAAGACACAATGCCGACTAAAGTACAAGAGGACTGACACTCTCACATTCTATGATTTGAACCTCTCCTGTGAGTCCAGTTTTAGGTTCCGATGCTTCACTTCAGGTTTACTGTATACCTTGCACCTTCTTATTGACGATGAAACACAGAAATTCCATCGGAATTAAATTCAAAAGGCACAATGCCGACTTAAGGACAAGAGGACTGACACTCTCACTTTCTATGATTTGAACCTCTCCAGTGAGTCCAGTTTTAGATTCCGATAGTTCTCTTCAGGTTTACTGTATACCTAGTACCTTCTTGTTGACGACGAAACGCAGAAATCGCATCCGAATTTAATACATAATGCACAATGCCGCCTTAAGTACAAGAGGACTGTCACTCTCCCATTCTATGATTTGAACCTCTCCTGTGAGTCCAGTTCTAGATTACGATGCTTCACTTCAGGTTTACTGTATCCCTTAGACTTTCTTATTGACGATGAAGCACAGTAATTGCATCCGAATTTAATACAAAAGGCCGACTTAAGTAAAAGATTACTGACACTCTAACTATCTACGATTTGAACCTCTCCTGTGAGTCCAGTTTTGGATTCCGATGCTTCACTTCAGGTTTACTATATCCCTTGGACCTTCTTATTGACGATGAAACACAGAAATGGCATCCGAATATAATACAAATGCACAATGCCGACTTAAGTGAAAGAGGACTTTCACTCTATCTTTCTATGATTTGAACCTCTCCTGTGAGTCCAGTTTTAGATTCCGATAGTTCACTTCAGGTTTACTGTATACCTTGTACCTTGTTTTTGGCGACGAAACACAGAGATTGCATCCGAATTTAATACATAAGGCACAATGCCGCCTTAAGTACAAGAGGACTGAAACTCTCACTTTCTATGATTTGAACGTCTCCTGTGAGTCCAGTTTTAGATTCCGATACTTCACTTCAGGTTTACTGTATACCTTGAACCTTCTTATTGACGATGAAACACAGAAATTGCATCCAACTTTAATGCAAAAGGCACAATGCCGACTTATGTTCAAGAGGACTGACACTCTCCTATTCGATGATTTGATCCTCTCCTGTGAGTCCAGTTTCAGATTCCGATGCTTCACTTCAGGTTTACTGTATACCTTGGACTTTCTTATTGACGATGAATTACAGAAATTTCATCCGAATTTAATACTAAAGGCACAATGCCAACTTAAGTAAAAGAGGACTGTCACTCTCTCTTTCTATGATTTGAACCTCTCCTGTGAGTCCAGTTTTAGATTCCGATGCTTAACTTCAGGTTTTCAGTATACCTTGCACCGTCTTATTGACGATGAAACACAGAAATTCCATCGGAATTAAATTCAAAAGGCACAATGCCGACTTAAGGACAAGAGGACTGTCACTCTCCCTTTCTATGATTTGAACCTCGCCTGTGAGTCCAGTTTTAGATTCCGATGCTTCACTTCAGGTTTACTGTATCCATTGGACCTTCTTATTGACGATGAAACACAGAAATTGCATCGGAATTAAATTCAAAAGGCTCAAAGCCGACTTAAGTACAAGAGGACTGACACTCTAACTCTCAATTATTTGAACCTCTCCTGTGAATCCAGTTTTAAATTCCGATGCTTCACTTCAGGTTTACTGTAAACCTTGCACCTTCTTATTGACGATTAAACACAGAAATTGCATCCGAATTAAATTCAAAATTCACAATGCCGACTTAAGTACAAGAGGACTGACACTCTCACTCTCTAGGATTTGAACCTCTCCTGTGAGTCCAGTTTTAGATTCCGATGCTTCACTTTAGGTTTACTGTATCCCTTGGACCTTCTAATTGACGATGAAACACAGAAATTGCAGCCGAATATAAAACAAAAGGCACAATGCCGACTTAAGTGCAATAGGACTGACACTCTAACTTTCTATGATTTGAACCTCTCCTGTGAGTCCAGATTTAGTTGCCGATAGTTCACTTCAGGTTTACTGTATACCTTGTACCTTCTTATTGACGATGAAACACAGATATTGCAATCGAATTTAATACAAAATCCACAATAACGACTGAAGTAGAAGAGGACTGACACTCTCCCTTTCTATGATTTGAACCTCTCCTGTGTGTCCAGTTCTAGATTCCGGTGCTTCACTTCAGGTTTACTGTATCCCTTAGACCTTCTTATTGACGATGAAACACAGAAATTGCATCCGAATTCAATACAAAAGGCCGACTTAAGTAAAAGAGGACTGACCCTCTCTCTTTCTATGAATTGAATCTCTCCTGTGAGTCCAGTTTTAGATTCTGATGTTTCACTTTAGGATTACTGTATTCCTTGCACCTTCTTATTGACGATGAAACACAGAAATTGCATCGGAATTTAATACAATAGGCAAAATGCCGACTTAAGTACTAGAGGACTGACACTCTCACTTTCTATGATTTGAACCTCTCCTGTGAGTCCAGTTTTAGGTTCCGATGCTTCACTTCAGGTTTACTGTATCCCTTGGACCTTCGTATTGACGATGAAACACAGAAATTGCATCCGAATTAAATACAAAAAGCACAATGCCGACATAAGTAAAAGAGGACTTACACTTTCACATTCTATGATTTGAACTTCTCCTGTGAGTCCAGTTGTAGGTTCCAATGCTTCACTTCAGGTTTCTGTATCCCTTGTACCTTCTTATTGACGATGAAACACAGAAATTGCATCCGAATTAAATACAAAAGGCACAATGCCGACTTAAGTAAAAGAGGACTGTCACTCTATCTTTCTATGATTTGAACCTCTCCTGTGAGTCCAGTTTTAGATTCCGATGCTTCACTTCAGGTTTACTGAATACCTGGCACCGTCTTATTGACGATGTAACACAAGAATTGCATCGGAATTAAATTCAAAAGGCACAATGCCGACTTAAGTACAAGAGGACTGACACTCTCACTTTCTGTGATTTGAACCTTACCTGTGAGTCCTGTTTTACATTCCGATGCTTCACTTCAGGATTCATGTATACCTTGCACCTTCTTATTGACGATGAAACACAGATATTGCATCGGAATTAAATTGAAAAAGCACAATGTCGACTTAAGTACAAGAGGACTGACACTCTAACTTTCTAGGATTTGATCCTCTCCTGTGAGTCCAGTTTTACATTCCGATGCTTAATTTCAGGTTTACTGTATCCTTGGACCTTCTTATTGACGATGAAACACAGAAATTGCATCGGAATTTAATACAATAGGCAAAATGCCGACTTAAGTACTAGAGGACTGACACTCTCACTTTCTATGATTTGAACCTCTCCTGTGAGTCCAGTTTTAGGTTCCGATGCTTCACTTCAGGTTTACTGTATACCTTGCACCTTCTTATTGACGATGAAACACAGAAATTGCATCGGATTAAAATTCAAAAGGCACAATGCCGACTTAAGTACAAGAGGACTGACACTCTAACTTTCTATGATTTGAACCTCTCCTGTGAGTAAATTTTTAGAATCCGATGCTTCACTTCAGGCTTACTGTATCCGTTAGACTTTCTTATTGACGATGAAGCACAGTAATTGCATCCGAATTTAATACAAAAGGCCGACTTAAGTAAAAGAGGACTGACACTCTAACTATCTACGATTTGAACCTCTCCTGTGAGTCCAGTTTTGGATTCCGATGCTTCACTTCAGGTTTACTATATCCCTTGGACCTTCTTATTGACGATGAAACACAGAAATTGCATCCGACTTTAATGCAAAAGGCACAATGCCGACTTAAGTTCAAGAGGACTGACACTCTCATATTCGATGATTTGATCCTCTCCTGTGAGTCCAGTTTCAGATTCCGATGCTTCACTTCAGGTTTACTGTATCCCTTGGACCTTCTAATTGACATTGAAACACAGAAATTGCATCCGAATTTAATACAAAAGGCCGACTTAAGTAAAAGAGGACTGACACACTCTCTTTCTATGATTTGAATCTCTCCTGTGAGTCCAGTTATAGATTCTGATGCTTCACTTCAGTTTTACTGTATACCTCGCACCCTCTTATTGACGATGAAACACAGAAATTGCATCGGAATTTAATACAAAGTGCATAATGCCGACTTAAGTACAAGAGGACTGGCACTCTCACTTTCTATGATTTGAATCTCTCCTGTGAGTCCAGTTTTAGATTCCGATGCTTCACTTCAGGTTTACTGTATCCATTGGACCTTCTTATTGACGATGAAACACAGAAATTGCATCCGAATTTAATACAAAAGGCCGACTTAAGTAAAAGAGGACTGACACTCTCTCTTTCTATGATTTGAATCTCTCCTGTGAGTCCAGATATAGATTCTGAAGCTTCACTTCAGGTTTACTGCATACCTCGCACCTTCTTATTGACGATGAAACACAGAAATTGAATCGGAATTTAATGCAAAAGGCATAATGCCGACTTAAGTACAAGAGGACTGGCACTCTCACTGTCTATGATTTGAATCTATCCTGTGAGTCCAGTTTTACATTCCGATGCTTCACTTCAGGTTTACTGTATCCATTGGACCTTCTTATTGACAATGAAATACAGAAAATGCATCCGAATTTAATACAAAAGGCACAATGCCGACTTAAGTAATAGAGGACCGACACTCTCTCTTTCTAGTATTTGAACCTCTCCTGTGAGTCCAGTTTTTGATTCCGATGCTTCACTTCAGGTTTACTGTATACCTTGCACCTTCTTATTGACGATTAAACACAGAAATTGCATCCGAATTAAATTCAAAAGGCACAATCCCGACTTAAGGACAAGAGGACTGACACTCTCACTTTCTATGATTTGAACCTCTCCAGTGAGTCCAGTTTTAGATTCCGATAGTTCACTTCAGGTTTACTGTATACCTTGTACCTTCTTGTTGACGACGAAACGCAGAAATTGCATCCGAATTTAATACATCAGGCACAATGCCGCCTTAAGTACAAGAGGACTGTCACTCTCCCATTCTATGATTTGAACCTCTCCTGTGAGTCCAGTTCTAGATTACGATGCTTCACTTCAGGTTTACTGTATCCCTTAGATTTTCTTATTGACGATGAAGCACAGTAATTGCATCCGAATTTAATACAAAAGGCCGACTTAAGTAAAAGAGGACTGACACTCTAACTATCTACGATTTGAACCTCTCCTGTGAGTCCAGTTTTGGATTCCGATGCTTCACTTCAGGTTTACTATATCCCTTGGACCTTCTTATTGACGATGAAACACAGAAATTGCATCCGAATTGAATACAAATGCACAATGCCGACTTAAGTAAAAGAGGACTTTCACTCTCTCTTTCTATGATTTGAACCTCTCCTGTGAGTCCAGTTTTAGATTCCGATAGTTCACTACAGGTTTACTGTATTCCTTGTACCTTGTTGTTGACGACGAAACACAGAAATTGCATCCGAATTTAATACATAAGGCACAATGCCGCCTTAAGTACAAGAGGACTGAAACTCTCACTTTCTATGATTTGAACGTCTCCTGTGAGTCCAGTTTTAGATTCCGATACTTCACTTTAGGTTTACTGTATACCTTGAACCTTCTTATTGACGATGAAACACAGAAATTGCATCCGACTTTAATGCAAAATTCACAATGCCGACTTAAGTTCAAGAGGACTGACACTCTCCTATTCGATGATTTGATCCTCTCCTGTGAGTCCAGTTTCAGATTCCGATGCTTCACTTCAGGTTTACTGTATACCTTGGACCTTCTTATTGACGATGAAACACAGAAATTTCATCCGAATTTAATACTAAAGGCACAATGCCAACTTAAGTAAATGAGGACTGTCACTCTCTCTTTCTATGATTTGAACCTCTCCTGTGAGTCCAGTTTTAGATTCCGATGCTTAACTTCAGGTTTTCTGTATACCTTGCACCGACTTATTGACGATGTAACACATGAATAGCATCTCGAATTAAATTCAAAAGGCACAATGCTGACTTAAGTACAAGAGGACTGACACTCTAACTCTCTATGATTTTAACCTCTCCTGTGAGTCCAGTTTTGTATTCCGATGCTTCACTTCAGGTTTACTGTATCCCTTAAACCTTCTGATTGACGATGAAGCACAGAAATTGCTTCCGAATTTAACACAAAAGGCACAATGCCGACTTAAGTACAAGAGGACTGACACTCTCACTTTCTATGATTTGAACCTCTACTGTGAGTCCAGTTTTAGATTCCAATGTTTCACTTCAAGTTTACTGTATACCTTGCAACTTCTTATTGACGATGAAACACAGAAATTGCATCCGAATTTAATACAAAAGGCACAATGCCAACTTAAGTACAAGAGGACGGTCACTCTCTGTTTCTATGATTTGAACCTCTCCTGTGAGTCCAGTTTTAGATTCCGATGCTTCACTTCAGGTTTACTATATCCCTTGGACCTTCTTATTGACGATGAAACACAGAAATTGCATCCGAATTTAATACAAATGCACAATGCCGACTTAAGTAAAAGAGGACTGTCACTCTCTCTTTCTATGATTTGAACCTCTCCTGTGAGTCCAGTTTTAGATTCCGATGCTTAACTTCAGGTTTTCTGTATACCTTGCACCGTCTTATTGACGATGTATCACAAGAATAGCATCGGAATTAAATTCAAAAGGCACAATGCTGACTTAAGTACAAGGGGACTGACACTCTAACTCTCTATGATTTGGGCCTCTCCTGTGAGTCCAGTTTTGGATTCCGATGCTTCACTTCAGGTTTACTGTATCCCTTAAACGTTCTTATTGACGATGAAACAACAGAAATTGCATCCGAATTTAACACAAAAGGCACAATGCCGACTTAAGTACAAGAGGACTGACACTCTCACTTCCTATGATTTGAACCCCTACTGTGAGTCCAGTTTTAGATTCCAATGTTTCACTTCAAGTTTACTGTATACCTTGCAACTTCTTATTGACGATGAAACACAGAAATAGCATCCGAATTTAATACAAAAACCACAATGCCAACTTAAGTACAATAGGGCTGTCATTCTCTGTTTCTATGATTTGAACCTCTCCTGTGAGTCCAGTTTTAGATTCCGATGCTTCACTTCAGGTTTACTATATCCCTTGGACCTTCTTATTGACGATGATACACAGAAATTGCATCCGAATTTAATACAAATGCACAATGCCGACTTAAGTAAAAGAGGACTTTCACTCTCTCTTTCTATGATTTGAACCTCTCCTGTGAGTCCAGTTTTAGATTCCGATGCTTCACTTCAGGTTTACTGTATCCCTTGGACCTTCTTATTGACGATGACACACAGACATTGCATCCGAATTTAATACAAATGCACAATGCCAACTTAAGTAAAAGAGGACTTTCACTCTCTCTTTCTATGATTTGAACCTCTCCTCTGAGTCCAGTTTTAGATTCCGATGCTTCATTTCAGGTTTACTGTATACCTTGCACCTTCTTATTGACGATGAAACCAGAAATAGCATCGGAACTTAATACAAAATGCACAATGCCGACTTAAGAACAAGAGGACTGACACTCTCACTTTCTATGATTTGAACCTCTCCTGTGAGTCCAGTTTTAGATTCCAATGCTTCACTTCAGGTTTACTGTATACCTTGCACCTTCTTATTGACGATGAAACTGAGATATTGCATCGGAATTAAATTGAAAAGGCACAATGTCGACTTAAGTACAAGAAGACTGACACTCTAACTTTCAAAGATTTGATCCTCTCCTGTGAGTCCAGTTTTAGATTCCGATGCTTCACTTCAGGTATACTGTATCCATTGGACCTTCTTATTGACGATGAAACACAGAAATTGCATCCGAATTTAATACAAAAGGCACAATGCCGACTTAAGTAAAAGAGAACTGACACTCTCCCATTCTATGATTTGATCTTCTCTTGTGAGTCCAGCTTTAGTTTCCGATGCTTCACTTCAGGTTTACTGGATCCCTTGGACCACCTCATTGACGATGAAATACAGAAATTGCATCCAAATTTAATACAAATGCACAATGCCGACTTAAGTAAAAGAGGACTTTCACTCTCCCTTTCTATAATTTGAACCTCTCCTGTGAGTCCAGTTTTAGATTCCGATAGTTCACTTCAGGTTTACTGTATACCTTGTACCTTGTTGTTGACGACGAAACACAGAAATTGCATCCGAATTTAATACATAAGGCACAATGCCGCCTTAAGTACAAGAGGCCTGAAATTCTCACTTTCTATGATTTGAACGTCTCCTGTGAGTCCAGTTTTGGATTCCGATACTTCACTTCAGGTTTACTGTATACCTTGAACCTTCTTATTGACGATGAAACACAGAAATTGCATCCGACTTTAATGCAAAAGGCACAATGCCGGCTTAAGTACAAGAGGACTGACACTCTCCTATTCGATGATTTGATCCTCTCCTGTGAGTTCAGTTTCAGATTCGTATGCTTCACTTCCGGTTTACTGTATACCTTGGACCTTCTTATTGACGATGAAACACAGAAATTTCATCCGAATTTAATACTAAAGGCACAATGCCGACTTAAGTAAAAGAGGACTTTCACTCTCTCTTTCTATGATTTGAACCTCTCCTGTGAGTCCAGTTTTAGATTCCGATGCTTCATTTCAGGTTTACTGTATACCTCGCACCTTCTTATTGACGATGGAACCAGAGATAGCATCGGAATATAATACAAAATGCACAATTCCGACTTAAGAACAAGAGGACTGACACTCTCACTTTCTATGATTTGAACCTCTCCTGTGAGTCCAGTTTTAGATTCCGATAGTTCACTTCAGGTTTACTGTATACCTTGTACCTTGTTGTTGACGACGAAACACAGAAATTGCATCCGAATTTAATACATAAGGCACAATGCCGCCTTAAGTACAAGAGGCCTGAAATTCTCTCTTTCTATGATTTGAACCTCTCCTGTGAGTCCAGTTTTAGATTCCGATGCTTAACTTCAGGTTTTCTGTATACCTTGCACCGTCTTATTGACGATGTAACACAAGAATAGCATCGGAATTAAATTCAAAAGGCACAATGCTGACTTAAGTACAAGAGGACTGACACTCTAACTCTCTATGATTTGAACTCTCCTGTGAGTTCAGTTTTGGATTCCGATGCTTCACTACATGTTTACTGTATCCCTTAAACTTTCTTATTGACGATGAAACACAGATTTGCATCCGAATTTAACACAAAAGGCACAATGCCAACTTAAGTACAAGAGGACTGTCACTCTCTGTTTCTATGATTTGAACCTCTCCTGTGAGTCCAGTTTTAGATTCCGATGCTTCACTTCAGGTTTACTATATCCCTTGGACCTTCTTATTGACGATGAAACACAGAAATTGCATCCGAATTTAATACAAATGCACAATGCCGATTTAAGTAAAAGAGGACTTTCACTCTCTCTTTCTATTATTTGAACCTCTCCTGTGAGTCCAGTTTTAGATTCCGATGCTTCACTTTAGGTTTACTGTATCCCTTGGACCTTCTTATTGACGATGAAACACAGAAATTGCATCCGAATTTAATACAAATGCACAATGCCGACTTAAGTAAAAGAGGACTTTCACTCTCTCTTTCTATGATTTGAACCTCTCCTGTGAATCCAGTTTTAGATTCCGATGCTTCATTTCAGGTTTACTGTATACCTCGCACCTTCTTATTGACGATGGAACCAGAGATAGCATCGGAATATAATACAAAATGCACAATTCCGACTTAAGAACAAGAGGACTGACACTCTCACTTTCTATGATTTGAACCTCTCCTGTGAGTCCAGTTTTAGATTCCAATGCTTCACTTCAAGTTTACTGTATACCTTGCACCTTCAAATTGACGATGAAACACAGAAATTGCATCCGAATTTAATACAAAAGGCACAATGCCAACTTAAGTACAAGAGGACTGTCACTCTCTGTTTCTATGATTTGAACCTCTCCTGTGAGTCCAGTTTTAGATTCCGATGCTTCACTTCAGGTATACTGTATCCATTGGACCTTCTTATTGACGATGAAACACAGAAATTGCATCCGAATTTAATACAAAAGGCACAATGCCGACTTAAGTAAAAGAGAACTGACACTCTCCCATTCTATGATTTGATCTTCTCTTGTGAGTCCAGCTTTAGTTTCCGATGCTTCACTTCAGGTTTACTGGATCCCTTGGACCACCTCATTGACGATGAAATACAGAAATTGCATCCAAATTTAATACAAATGCACAATGCCGACTTAAGTAAAAGAGGACTTTCACTCTCCCTTTCTATAATTTGAACCTCTCCTGTGAGTCCAGTTTTAGATTCCGATAGTTCACTTCAGGTTTACTGTATACCTTGTACCTTGTTGTTGACGACGAAACACAGAAATTGCATCCGAATTTAATACATAAGGCACAATGCCGCCTTAAGTACAAGAGGCCTGAAATTCTCACTTTCTATGATTTGAACGTCTCCTGTGAGTCCAGTTTTGGATTCCGATACTTCACTTCAGGTTTACTGTATACCTTGAACCTTCTTATTGACGATGAAACACAGAAATTGCATCCGACTTTAATGCAAAAGGCACAATGCCGGCTTAAGTACAAGAGGACTGACACTCTCCTATTCGATGATTTGATCCTCTCCTGTGAGTTCAGTTTCAGATTCGTATGCTTCACTTCCGGTTTACTGTATACCTTGGACCTTCTTATTGACGATGAAACACAGAAATTTCATCCGAATTTAATACTAAAGGCACAATGCCGACTTAAGTAAAAGAGGACTTTCACTCTCTCTTTCTATGATTTGAACCTCTCCTGTGAGTCCAGTTTTAGATTCCGATGCTTCATTTCAGGTTTACTGTATACCTCGCACCTTCTTATTGACGATGGAACCAGAGATAGCATCGGAATATAATACAAAATGCACAATTCCGACTTAAGAACAAGAGGACTGACACTCTCACTTTCTATGATTTGAACCTCTCCTGTGAGTCCAGTTTTAGATTCCGATAGTTCACTTCAGGTTTACTGTATACCTTGTACCTTGTTGTTGACGACGAAACACAGAAATTGCATCCGAATTTAATACATAAGGCACAATGCCGCCTTAAGTACAAGAGGCCTGAAATTCTCTCTTTCTATGATTTGAACCTCTCCTGTGAGTCCAGTTTTAGATTCCGATGCTTAACTTCAGGTTTTCTGTATACCTTGCACCGTCTTATTGACGATGTAACACAAGAATAGCATCGGAATTAAATTCAAAAGGCACAATGCTGACTTAAGTACAAGAGGACTGACACTCTAACTCTCTATGATTTGAACTCTCCTGTGAGTTCAGTTTTGGATTCCGATGCTTCACTACATGTTTACTGTATCCCTTAAACTTTCTTATTGACGATGAAACACAGATTTGCATCCGAATTTAACACAAAAGGCACAATGCCAACTTAAGTACAAGAGGACTGTCACTCTCTGTTTCTATGATTTGAACCTCTCCTGTGAGTCCAGTTTTAGATTCCGATGCTTCACTTCAGGTTTACTATATCCCTTGGACCTTCTTATTGACGATGAAACACAGAAATTGCATCCGAATTTAATACAAATGCACAATGCCGATTTAAGTAAAAGAGGACTTTCACTCTCTCTTTCTATTATTTGAACCTCTCCTGTGAGTCCAGTTTTAGATTCCGATGCTTCACTTTAGGTTTACTGTATCCCTTGGACCTTCTTATTGACGATGAAACACAGAAATTGCATCCGAATTTAATACAAATGCACAATGCCGACTTAAGTAAAAGAGGACTTTCACTCTCTCTTTCTATGATTTGAACCTCTCCTGTGAATCCAGTTTTTAGATTCCGATGCTTCATTTCAGGTTTACTGTATACCTCGCACCTTCTTATTGACGATGGAACCAGAGATAGCATCGGAATATAATACAAAATGCACAATTCCGACTTAAGAACAAGAGGACTGACACTCTCACTTTCTATGATTTGAACCTCTCCTGTGAGTCCAGTTTTAGATTCCAATGCTTCACTTCAAGTTTACTGTATACCTTGCACCTTCAAATTGACGATGAAACACAGAAATTGCATCCGAATTTAATACAAAAGGCACAATGCCAACTTAAGTACAAGAGGACTGTCACTCTCTGTTTCTATGATTTGAACCTCTCCTGTGAGTCCAGTTTTAGATTCCGATGCTTCACTTCAGGTTTACATATCCCTTGGACCTTCTTATTGACGATGAATCACAGAAATTGCATCCGAATTTAATACAAATGCACAATGCCGACTTAAGTAAAAGAGGACTGTCACTCTCTCTATGATTTGAACCTCTCCTGTGAGTCCAGTTTTAGATTCCGATGCTTAACTTCAGGTTAATCTGTATACCTTGCACCGTCTTATTGACGATGTAACACAAGAATAGCATCGGAATTAAATTCAAAAGGCACAATGCTGACTTAAGTACAAGGGGACTGACACTCTAACTCTCTATGATTTGAACCTCTCCTGTGAGTCCAGTTTTGGATTCCGATGCTTCACTTCAGGTTTACTGTATCCCTTAAACCTTCTGATTGACGATGAAGCACAGAAATTGCTTCCGAATTTAACACAAAAGGCACAATGCCGACTTAAGTACAAGAGGACTGACACTCTCACTTTCTATGATTTGAACCTCTACTGTGAGTCCAGTTTTAGATTCCAATGTTTCACTTCAAGTTTACTGTATACCTTGCAACTTCTTATTGACGATGAAACACAGAAATTGCATCCGAATTTAATACAAAAGGCACAATGCCAACTTAAGTACAAGAGGACGGTCACTCTCTGTTTCTATGATTTGAACCTCTCCTGTGAGTCCAGTTTTAGATTCCGATGCTTCACTTCAGGTTTACTATATCCCTTGGACCTTCTTATTGACGATGAAACACAGAAATTGCATCCGAATTTAATACAAATGCACAATGCCGACTTAAGTAAAAGAGGACTGTCACTCTCTCTTTCTATGATTTGAACCTCTCCTGTGAGTCCAGTTTTAGATTCCGATGCTTAACTTCAGGTTTTCTGTATACCTTGCACCGTCTTATTGACGATGTAACACAAGAATAGCATCGGAATTAAATTCAAAAGGCACAATGCTGACTTAAGTACAAGGGGACTGACACTCTAACTCTCTATGATTTGGGCCTCTCCTGTGAGTCCAGTTTTGGATTCCGATGCTTCACTTCAGGTTTACTGTATCCCTTAAACGTTCTTATTGACGATGAAACACAGAAATTGCATCCGAATTTAACACAAAAGGCACAATGCCGACTTAAGTACAAGAGGACTGACACTCTCACTTCCTATGATTTGAACCCCTACTGTGAGTCCAGTTTTAGATTCCAATGTTTCACTTCAAGTTTACTGTATACCTTGCAACTTCTTATTGACGATGAAACACAGAAATAGCATCCGAATTTAATACAAAAACCACAATGCCAACTTAAGTACAATAGGGCTGTCATTCTCTGTTTCTATGATTTGAACCTCTCCTGCGAGTCCAGTTTTAGATTCCGATGCTTCACTTCAGGTTTACTATATCCCTTGGACCTTCTTATTGACGATGATACACAGAAATTGCATCCGAATTTAATACAAATGCACAATGCCGACTTAAGTAAAAGAGGACTTTCACTCTCTCTTTCTATGATTTGAACCTCTCCTGTGAGTCCAGTTTTAGATTCCGATGCTTCACTTCAGGTTTACTGTATCCCTTGGACCTTCTTATTGACGATGACACACAGACATTGCATCCGAATTTAATACAAATGCACAATGCCAACTTAAGTAAAAGAGGACTTTCACTCTCTCTTTCTATGTTTTGAACCTCTCCTCTGAGTCCAGTTTTAGATTCCGATGCTTCATTTCAGGTTTACTGTATACCTTGCACCTTCTTATTGACGATGAAACCAGAAATAGCATCGGAACTTAATACAAAATGCACAATGCCAACTTAAGAACAAGAGGACTGACACTCTCACTTTCTATGATTTGAACCTCTCCTGTGAGTCCAGTTTTAGATTCCAATGCTTCTCTTCAGGTTTACTGTATACCTTGCACCTTCTTATTGACGATGAAACTGAGATATTGCATCGGAATTAAATTGAAAAGGCACAATGTCGACTTAAGTACAAGAAGACTGACACTCTAACTTTCAAAGATTTGATCCTCTCCTGTGAGTCCAGTTTTAGATTCCGATGCTTCACTTCAGGTATACTGTATCCATTGGACCTTCTTATTGACGATGAAACACAGAAATTGCATCCGAATTTAATACAAAAGGCACAATGCCGACTTAAGTAAAAGAGAACTGACACTCTCCCATTCTATGATTTGATCTTCTCTTGTGAGTCCAGTTTTAGTTTCCGATGCTTCACTTCAGGTTTACTGGATCCCTTGGACCACCTCATTGACGATGAAATACAGAAATTGCATCCAAATTTAATACAAATGCACAATGCCGACTTAAGTAAAAGAGGACTTTCACTCTCCCTTTCTATAATTTGAACCTCTCCTGTGAGTCCAGTTTTAGATTCCGATAGTTCACTTCAGGTTTACTGTATACCTTGTACCTTGTTGTTGACGACGAAACACAGAAATTGCATCCGAATTTAATACATAAGGCACAATGCCGCCTTAAGTACAAGAGGCCTGAAATTCTCACTTTCTATGATTTGAACGTCTCCTGTGAGTCCAGTTTTGGATTCCGATACTTCACTTCAGGTTTACTGTATACCTTGAACCTTCTTATTGACGATGAAACACAGAAATTGCATCCGACTTTAATGCAAAAGGCACAATGCCGGCTTAAGTACAAGAGGACTGACACTCTCCTATTCGATGATTTGATCCTCTCCTGTGAGTTCAGTTTCAGATTCGTATGCTTCACTTCCGGTTTACTGTATACCTTGGACCCTCTTATTGACGATGAAACACAGAAATTTCATCCGAATTTAATACTAAAGGCACAATGCCGACTTAAGTAAAAGAGGACTTTCACTCTCTCTTTCTATGATTTGAACCTCTCCTGTGAGTCCAGTTTTAGATTCCGATGCTTCATTTCAGGTTTACTGTATACCTCGCACCTTCTTATTGACGATGGAACCAGAGATAGCATCGGAATATAATACAAAATGCACAATTCCGACTTAAGAACAAGAGGACTGACACTCTCACTTTCTATGATTTGAACCTCTCCTGTGAGTCCAGTTTTAGATTCCGATAGTTCACTTCAGGTTTACTGTATACCTTGTACCTTGTTGTTGACGACGAAACACAGAAATTGCATCCGAATTTAATACATAAGGCACAATGCCGCCTTAAGTACAAGAGGCCTGAAATTCTCTCTTTCTATGATTTGAACCTCTCCTGTGAGTCCAGTTTTAGATTCCGATGCTTAACTTCAGGTTTTCTGTATACCTTGCACCGTCTTATTGACGATGTAACACAAGAATAGCATCGGAATTAAATTCAAAAGGCACAATGCTGACTTAAGTACAAGAGGACTGACACTCTAACTCTCTATGATTTGAACTCTCCTGTGAGTTCAGTTTTGGATTCCGATGCTTCACTACATGTTTACTGTATCCCTTAAACTTTCTTATTGACGATGAAACACAGATTTGCATCCGAATTTAACACAAAAGGCACAATGCCAACTTAAGTACAAGAGGACTGTCACTCTCTGTTTCTATGATTTGAACCTCTCCTGTGAGTCCAGTTTTAGATTCCGATGCTTCACTTCAGGTTTACTATATCCCTTGGACCTTCTTATTGACGATGAAACACAGAAATTGCATCCGAATTTAATACAAATGCACAATGCCGATTTAAGTAAAAGAGGACTTTCACTCTCTCTTTCTATTATTTGAACCTCTCCTGTGAGTCCAGTTTTAGATTCCGATGCTTCACTTTAGGTTTACTGTATCCCTTGGACCTTCTTATTGACGATGAAACACAGAAATTGCATCCGAATTTAATACAAATGCACAATGCCGACTTAAGTAAAAGAGGACTTTCACTCTCTCTTTCTATGATTTGAACCTCTCCTGTGAATCCAGTTTTAGATTCCGATGCTTCATTTCAGGTTTACTGTATACCTCGCACCTTCTTATTGACGATGGAACCAGAGATAGCATCGGAATATAATACAAAATGCACAATTCCGACTTAAGAACAAGAGGACTGACACTCTCACTTTCTATGATTTGAACCTCTCCTGTGAGTCCAGTTTTAGATTCCAATGCTTCACTTCAAGTTTACTGTATACCTTGCACCTTCAAATTGACGATGAAACACAGAAATTGCATCCGAATTTAATACAAAAGGCACAATGCCAACTTAAGTACAAGAGGACTGTCACTCTCTGTTTCTATGATTTGAACCTCTCCTGTGAGTCCAGTTTTAGATTCCGATGCTTCACTTCAGGTTTACATATCCCTTGGACCTTCTTATTGACGATGAATCACAGAAATTGCATCCGAATTTAATACAAATGCACAATGCCGACTTAAGTAAAAGAGGACTGTCACTCTCTCTATGATTTGAACCTCTCCTGTGAGTCCAGTTTTAGATTCCGATGCTTAACTTCAGGTTTTCTGTATACCTTGCACCGTCTTATTGACGATGTAACACAAGAATAGCATCGGAATTTGATTCAAAAGGCACAATGCTGACTTAAGTACAAGAGGACTGACACTCTAAATCTCTATGATTTGAACCTCTCCCGTGAGTCCAGTTTTGGATTCCGATGCTTCACTTCAGGTTTACTGTATCCCTTAAACCTTCTTATTGACGATGAAACACAGAAATTGCATCCGAATTTAACACAAAAGGCACAATGCCGACTTAAGTACAAGAGGACTGACACTCTCACTTTCTATGATTTGAACCTCTACTGTGAGTCCAGTTTTAGATTCCAATGTTTCACTTCAAGTTTACTGTATACCTTGCAACATCTTATTGACGATGAAACACAGAAATAGCATCCGAATTTAATACAAAAACCACAATGCCAACTTAAGTACAAGAGGACTGTCACTCTCTGTTTCTATGATTTGAACCTCTCCTGTGAGTCCAGTTTTAGATTCCGATGCTTCACTTCAGGTTTACTATATCCCTTGGACCTTCTTATTGACGATGATACACAGAAATTGCATCCGAATTTAATACAAATGCACAATGCCGACTTAAGTAAAAGAGGATTTTCACTCTCTCTTTCTATGATTTGAACCTCTCCTGTGAGTCCAGTTTTAGATTCCTATGCTTCACTTCAGGTTTACTGTATCCCTTTGACCTTCTTATTGTCGATGAAACACAGACATTGCATCCGAATTTAATGCAAATGCACAATGCCAACTTAAGTAAAAGAGGACTTTCACTCTCTCTTTCTATGATTTGAACCTCTCCTGTGAGTCCAGTTTTAGATTCCGATGCTTCATTTCAGGTTTACTGTATACCTTGCACCTTCTTATTGACGATGAAACCAGAAATAGCATCGGAATTTAATACAAAATGCACAATGCCGACTTAAGAACAAGAGGACTGACACTCTCACTTTCTATGATTTGAACCTCTCCTGTGAGTCCAGTTTTAGATTCCAGTGCTTCACTTCAGGTTTACTGTATACCTTGCACCTTCTTATTGACGATGAAACTGAGATATTGCATCGGAATTAAATTGAAAAGGCACAATGTCGACTTAAGTACAAGAAGACTGACACTCTAACTTTCAAAGATTTGATCCTCTCCTGTGAGTCCAGTTTTAGATTCCGATGCTTCACTTCAGGTATACTGTATACCTTGGACCTTCTTATTGACGATGAAACACAGAAATTGCATCCGAATTTAATACAAAAGGCACAATGCCGACTTAAGTAAAAGAGGACTGACACTCTCCCATTCTATGATTTGAACTTCTCTTGTGAGTCCAGTTTTAGTTTCCGATGCGTCACTTCAGGTTTACCGCATACCTTGCACCTTCTTATTGACGATAAAAGACAGAAATGTGCATCGGAATTTAATGCAAAGGCACATTGCCGACATTAGTACAAGAGGACTGACACTCTAACTTTCTATGATTTGAACCTCTCCTGTGAGTCTAGTTTTAGATTCCGATGCTTCACTTCAGGTTTACTGGATCCCTTGGACCACCTCATTGACGATGAAATACAGAAATTGCATCCAAATTTAATACAAATGCACAATGCCGACTTAAGTAAAAGAGGACTTTCACTCTCTCTTTCTATTATCTGAACCTCTCCTGTGAGTCCAGTTTTAGATTCCGATTCTTCACTTCAGGTTTACTGTATCCCTTGGACCTTCTTATTGACGATGAAACACAGAAATTGCATCCGAATGTAATACAAATGCACAATGCCGACTTAAGTAAAAGAGGGCTTTCACTCTCTCTTTCTATGATTTGAACCTCTCCTGTGAGTCCAGTTTTAGATTCCGATGCTTCATTTCAGGTTTACTGTATACCTCGCACCTTCTTATTGACGATTGAACCAGAGATAGCATCGGAATATAATACAAAATGCACAATGCCGACTTAAGAACAAGAGGACTGACACTCTCACTTTCTATGATTTGAACCTCTCCTGTGAGTCCAGTTTTAGATTCCAATGCTTCACTTCAGGTTTACTGTATACCTTGCACCTTCAAATTGACGATGAAACTGAGATATTGCATCGGAATTAAATTAAAAAGGCACAATGTCGACTTAAGTACAAGAGGACTGACACTCTAACTTTCAAAGATTTGATCCTCTCCTGTGAGTCCAGTTTTAGATTCCGATGCTTCACTTCAGGTATACTGTATCCCTTGGACCTTCATATTGACGATGAAACACAAAAATTGCATCCGAATTCAATACGAAAGGCACAATGCCGACTTAAGTAAAAGGGGACTGACACTCTCCCATTCTATGATTTGAACTTCTCCTGTGAGTCCAGTTTTAGTTTCCGATGCGTCACTTCAGGTTTACCGTATACCTTGCACCTTCTTATTGACGATGAAAGACAGAAATTTGCATCGGAATTTAATACAAAGGCACAATGCCGACTTAAGTAAAAGAGGACTGACACTCTCCCTCTCTATGATTTGAACCTCTCCTGTGAGTCCAGTTTTAGATTCCGTTGCTTCACTTCAGGTTTACTGTATACCTTGCACTTTCTTATTGACGATGAAACATATAAATTGCATCGGAATTAAATTCAAAAGGCACAAAGCCGACTTAAGTACAAGAGGACTGACACTCTAACTCTCTATGATTTGAACCGCTCCTGTGAACCAGTTTTAGATTCCGATGCTTCACTTCATCTTAACTGTATACCTTGACCTTCTTATTGACAATGAAACACAGAAATTGCATCGGAATTAAATTCAAAAGGCACAATGCCGACTTAAGTACAAGAGGACTGACACTCTAACTATCTATATTTGAACCTCTCCTGTGAGTTAAGTTTTAGATTCCGATGCTTCACTTCAGGTTTACTGTATCCATTGGACCTTCTAATTGACGATGAAACACAGAAATTGGATCCGAATTTAATACAAAATCACAATGCCGATTTAAGTAAAAGAGGACTTTCACACTCATACTTTCTATGATTTGAACCTCTCCTGTGAGACCAGTTTTAGATTCCGATAGTTCACTTCAGGTTTACTGTGTACCTTGTACCTTCTTATTGACGATGAAACACAGAAATTGCATCCGAGTTTAATACAAAAGGCACAATGCCGACTTAAGTACAAGAGGACTGACACTCTCCCTTTCTATGATTTGAACCTCTCCTGTGAGTCCAGTTCTGGATTCCGATGTTTCACTTCAGGTTTACTGTATCCCTTAGACTCTCTTATTGACGATGAAACACAGAAATTGCATTCGAATTTAATACAAAAGGCCGACTTATGTAAAAGAGGACTGACACTGTCACTTTCTATGATTTGAACCTCTCCTGTGAGTCCAGTTTTAGGTTCCGAAGCTTCACTTCAGGTTTACTGTATCGCTTGGACCATCTTATTGACCATGAAACACAGAAATTGCATCCGAATTAAATACAAAGGGCACAATGCTTACTTAAGTACAAGAGGACTGACACTCTAACTATCTACGATTTGAACCTCTCCTGTGAGTCCAGTTTTGGGTTCCGATGCTTCACTTCAGGTTTAGTGTATCCCTTGGACCACCTTATTGACCATGAAACACAGAAATTGCATCCGAATTTAACACAAAAGGCACAATGCCGACTTAAGTACAAGAGGTCTGACGCTCTCACTTTCTATGATTTGAACCTCTCCTGTGAGTCCAGTTTTAGATTCCGATGTTTCACTTCAAGTTTACTGTATACCTTGCAATATCATATTGACGATGAAACACAGAAATTGCATCCGAATTTAATACAAAAGGCACAATGCCAACTTAAGTACAAGAGGACTGTCACTCTCTGTTTCTATGATTTGAACCTCTCCTGTGAGTCCAGTTTTAGATTCCAATGCTTCACTTCAGGTTTACTATATCCCTTGGACCTGCTTATTGACGATGAAACACAGAAATTGCAACCGAATTTAATACAAATGCACAATGCCGATTTAAGTAAAAGAGGACTTTCACACTCTCTTTCTATTATTTGAACCTCTCCTGTGAGTCCAGTTTTAGATTCCGATGCTTCACTTCATGTTTACTGTCTCCCTTGGACCTTCTTATTGACGATGAAACACAGAAATTGCATCCGAATTTAATACAAATGCACAATGCCGGCTTAAGAACAAGAGGACTTTCACTCTCTCTTTCTATGATTTGAACCTCTCCTGTGGGTCCAGTTTTGGAATCCGATGCTTCATTTCAGGTTTTCTGTATACCTTGCACCTTCTTATTGACGATGAAACCAGAAATAGCATCGGAATTTAATACAAAATGCACAATGCCGTTTAAGAACAGGAGGACTGACACTCTCACTTTCTATGATTTGAACCTCTCCTGTGAGTCCTGTTTTAGATTCCAATGCTTCACTTCAGGTTTACTGTATACCTTGCACCTTCTTATTGACGATGAAAGACAGAAAATTGCATCGGAATTTAGTACAAAGGCACAATGCCGACATTAGTACAAGAGGACTGACACTCTAACTTTCTATGATTTAAACCTCTCCTGTGAGTCCAGTTTTAGATTCCGATGCTTCACTTCAGGTTTACTGGATCCCTTGGACCTTCTCTTTGACGATGAATTACAGAAATTGCAGCCGAATTTAACACAAAGGGCACAATGCCGACTTAAGTAAAAGAGGACTGACACTCTCCCTCTCAATGATTTGAACCTCTCCTGTGAGTCCAGTTTTAGATTCCGTTGCTTCACTTCAGGTTTACTGTATACCTTGCACTTTCTTATTGACGATGAAACACAGAAATTGCATCGGAATCTAATACTAAAGGCACAATGCCGACTGAAGTACAAGAGGACTGACACTCTCCCATGCAATGATTTGATCCTCTCCTGTGAGTCCAGTTTCAGATTCCGATGCTTCACTTCAGGTTTACTGTATACGTTGGACCTTCCTACTGACGATGAAACACAGAAATTTCATCCGAATTCAATACAAAAGGCACAATTCCGACTTAAGTAAAAGAGGACTGTCACTCTCTCTTTCTATGATTTGAACCTCTCCTGTGAGTCCAGTTTTTAAATTCCGATGCTTTACTTCAGCTTCACTGTATACCTTACACCCTCTCAATAACGATGAAACCCAAGAAATGCATCGGAATTAAATTCAAAAGGCACAATGCCAACTTAAGTACAAGCGGACTGACACTCTAACTCTCTTTGATTTGTACCTCTCCTGTGGGTCCAGTTTTGGATTCCGATGCTTCACTTTCTGGTTTACTGTATACCTTGCACATTCTTGTTGACGATGAATCACAGAAATTGCATCGGAATCTAATACTAAAGGCACAATGCCGACTTAAGTACAAGAGGACTGACACTCTCACTTTCTATGATTTGAACCTCTCCTGTGAGTCCAGTTTTAGATTCCGATTCTTCACTTCAGGTACACTGTATACCTTACACCGTCCTATTGACGATGAAACACAAGAATTGCATCGGAAGTAAATTGAAAAGGCCCAATGCCGACTTAAGTACAAGAGGACTGACCCTCTAACAATCTTTGATTTCAACCACTCCTGTGAGTCCAGTTTTAAATTCCGATGCTTCACTTCAGGTTTAATGTATCCCTTGGACCTTCTAATTGACGATGAAACACAGAAATTGCATCCGAATGTAATACAAAAGGCACAATGCCGACTTAAGTACAATAGGACTGACACTCTCACTTTCTATGATTTGAACCTCTCCTGTGAGTCCAATTTTAGATTCCCATAGTTTACTTCAGGTTTACTGTATACCTTGTACCTTCTTATTGACGATGAAACACAGAAATTGCATCCGAATTTAATAAAAGAGGCACAATGCCGACTTATGTACAAGAGGACTGACACTCTACCTTTCTATGATTTGAACCTCTCCTGTGAGTCCAGTTTTAGATTCCGTTGCTTCACTTCAGGTTTACTGTATACCTTGCTCTTTCTTATTGACGATGAAACACAGAAATTGCATCGGAATTAAATTCAAAAAGCACAGTGCCGACTTAAGTACAAGAGGACTGACACTGTAACTATCTATGATTTGAACCGCTTCTATCATTCCAGTTTTAGATTCCGATGCTTCACTTCAGGTTGACTGTATCCCTTGGACCTTCTAATTGACGATGAAACACAGAAATTGCATCCGAATTTAATACACAAGGCACAATGGCGACTTAAGTACAATAAGACTGACACTCTCACTTTCTATGATTTGAACCTCTCCTGTGAGTTCAGTTTTAGATTCCGATACTTCACTTCAGGATTACTGTATACCTTGTACCTTCTTATTGACAATGAAACACAGAAATTGCATCCGAATTTAATACGAAAAGCACAATGCCGACATAAGTACAAGAGGACTGACACTCTTGATTTCTATGATTTGAACCTCTCCCGTGAGTCCAGTTCTAGATTCCGATGCTTCACTTCAGGTTTACTGTACCCATAGTCCTTTTTATTTACGATGAAACACAGAAATTGCATCCGAATTTAATACAAAAGGCCGACTTAAGTAAAAGAGGACTGACACTCTCACTTTCTATGATTTGAACCTCTCCTGTGAGTTCAGTTTTAGATTCCGAAACTTCACTTCAGGTTTACTGGATCCCTTGGACCACCTCATTGACGATGAAATACAGAAATTGCATCCAAATTTAATACAAATGCACAATGCCGACTTAAGTAAAAGAGGACTTTCACTCTTCCTTTCTATAATTTGAACCTCTCCTGTGAGTACAGTTTTAGATTCCGATAGTTCACTTCAGGTTTACTGTATACCTTGTACCTTGTTGTTGACGACGAAACACAGAAATTGCATCCGAATTTAATACATAAGGCACAATGCCGCCTTAAGTACAAGAGGCCTGAAACTCTCACTTTCTATGATTTGAACGTCTCCTGTGAGTCCAGTTTTAGATTCCGATACTTCACTTCAGGTTTACTGTATACCTTGAACCTTCTTATTGACGATGAAACACAGAAATTGCATCTGACTTTAATGCAAAAGGCACAATGCCGGCTTAAGTACAAGAGGACTGACACTCTCCTATTCGATGATTTGATCCTCTCCTGTGAGTTCAGTTTCAGATTCCGATGCTTCACTTCAGGTTTACTGTATACCTTGGACCTTCTTATTGACGATGAAACACAGAAATTTCATCCGAAATTAATACTAAAGGCACAATGCCGACTTAAGTAAAAGAGAACTGTCACTCTCTCTTTCTATGATTTGAACCTCTCCTGTGAGTCCAGTTTTAGATTCCGATGCTTAACTTCAGGTTTTCTGTATACCTTGCACCGTCTTATTGACGATGTAACACAAGAATAGCATCGGAATTAAATTCAAAAGGCACAATGCTGACTTAAGTACAAGAGGACTGACACTCTAACTCTCTATGATTTGAACTCTCCTGTGAGTCTAGTTTTGGATTCCGATGCTTCACTACATGTTTACTGTATCCCTTAAACCTTCTTATTGACGATGAAACACAGAAATTGCATCCGAATTTAACACAAAAGGCACAATGCCAACTTAAGTACAAGAGGACTGTCACTCTCTGTTTCTATGATTTGAACCTCTCCTGTGAGTCCAGTTTTAGATTCCGATGCTTCACTTCAGGTTTACTATATCCCTTGGACCTTCTTATTGACGATGAAACACAGAAATTGCATCCGAATTTAATACAAATGCACAATGCCGATTTAAGTAAAAGAGGACTTTCACTCTCTCTTTCTATTATCTGAACCTCTCCTGTGAGTCCAGTTTTAGATTCCGATTCTTCACTTCAGGTTTACTGTATCCCTTGGACCTTCTTATTGACGATGAAACACAGAAATTGCATCCGAATTTAATACAAATGCACAATGCCGACTTAAGTAAAAGAGGACTTTCACTCTCTCTTTCTATGATTTGAACCTCTCCTGTGAGTCCAGTTTTAGATTCCGATGCTTCATTTCAGATTTACTGTATACCTCGCACCTTCTTATTGACGATGGAACCAGAGATAGCATCGGAATATAATACAAAATGCACAATGCCGACTTAAGAACAAGAGGACTGACACTCTCACTTTCTATGATTTGAACCTCTCCTGTGAGTCCAGTTTTAGATTCCAATGCTTCACTTCAGGTTTACTGTATACCTTGCACCTTCAAATTGACGATGAAACTGAGATATTGCATCGGAATTAAATTAAAAAGGCACAATGTCGACTTAAGTACAAGAGGACTGACACTCTAACTTTCAAAGATTTGATCCTCTCCTGTGAGTCCAGTTTTAGATTCCGATGCTTCACTTCAGGAATACTGTATCCCTTGGACCTTCATATTGACGATGAAACACAGAAATTGCATCCGAATTTAATACGAAAGGCACAATGCCGACTTAAGTAAAAGGGGACTGACACTCTCCCATTCTATGATTTGAACTTCTCCTGTGAGTCCAGTTTTAGTTTCCGATGCGTCACTTCAGGTTTACCGTATACCTTGCACCTTCTTATTGACGATGAAACATATAAATTGCATCGGAATTAAATTCAAAAGGCACAAAGCCGACTTAAGTACAAGAGGACTGACACTCTAACTCTCTATGATTTGAACCGCTCCTGTGAACCAGTTTTAGATTCCGATGCTTCACTTCATGTTAACTGTATACCTTGACCTTCTTATTGACAATGAAACACAGAAATTGCATCGGAATTAAATTCAAAAGGCACAATGCCGACTTAAGTACAAGAGGACTGACACTCTAACTATCTATGATTTGAACCTCTCCTGTGAGTTAAGTTTTAGATTCCGATGCTTCACTTCAGGTTTACTGTATCCATTGGACCTTCTAATAGACGATGAAACACAGAAATTGGATCCGAATTTAATACAAAATCACAATGCCGATTTAAGTAAAAGAGGACTTTCACACTCATACTTTCTATGATTTGAACCTCTCCTGTGAGTCCAGTTTTAGATTCCGATAGTTCACTTCAGGTTTACTGTGTACCTTGTACCTTCTTATTGACGATGAAACACAGAAATTGCATCTGAGTTTAATACAAAAGGCACAATGCCGACTTAAGTACAAGACGACTGACACTCTCCCTTTCTATGATTTGATCCTCTCCTGTGAGTCCAGTTCTGGATTCCGATGTTTCACTTCAGGTTTACTGTATCCCTTAGACTCTCTTATTGACGATGAAACACAGAAATTGCATTCGAATTTAATACAAAAGGCCGACTTATGTAAAAGAGGACTGACACTGTCACTTTCTATGATTTGAACCTCCCCTGTGAGTCCAGTTTTAGGTTCCGAAGCTTCACTTCAGGTTTACTGTATCGCTTGGACCATCTTATTGACCATGAAACACAGAAATTGCATCCGAATTAAATACAAAGGGCACAATGCTTACTTAAGTACAAGAGGACTGACACTCTAACTATCTACGATTTGAACCTCTCCTGTGAGTCCAGTTTTGGGTTCCGATGCTTCACTTCAGGTTTAGTGTATCCCTTGGACCACCTTATTGACCATGAAACACAGAAATTGCATCCGAATTTAACACAAAAGGCACAATGCCGACTTAAGTACAAGAGGTCTGACGCTCTCACTTTCTATGATTTGAACCTCTCCTGTGAGTCCAGTTTTAGATTCCGATGTTTGACTTCAAGTTTACTGTATACCTTGCAACATCATATTGACGATGAAACACAGAAATTGCATCCGAATTTAATACAAAAGGCACAATGCCAACTTAAGTACAAGAGGTCTGTCACTCTCTGTTTCTATGATTTGAACCTCTCCTGTGAGTCCAGTTTTAGATTCCAATGCTTCACTTCAGGTTTACTATATCCCTTGGACCTTCTTATTGACGATGAAACACAGAAATTGCAACCGAATTTAATACAAATGCACAATGCCGATTTAAGTAAAAGAGGACTTTCACACTCTCTTTCTATTATTTGAACCTCTCCTGTGAGTCCAGTTTTAGATTCCGATGCTTCACTTCATGTTTACTGTATCCCTTGGACCTTCTAATTGACGATGAAACACAGAAATTGCATCCGAATTTAATACAAATGCACAATGCCGGCTTAAGAACAAGAGGACTTTCACTCTCTCTTTCTATGATTTGAACCTCTCCTGTGAGTCCAGTTTTGGAATCCGATGCTTCATTTCAGGTTTTCTGTATACCTTGCACCTTCTTATTGACGATGAAACCAGAAATAGCATCGGAATTTAATACAAAATGCACAATGCCGTTTAAGAACAGGAGGACTGACATTCTCACTTTCTATGATTTGAACCTCTCCTGTGAGTCCAGTTTTAGATTCCGATGCTTCACTTCAGGTTTACTGGATCCCTTGGACCTTCTCATTGACGATGAATTACAGAAATTGCAGCCGAATTTAACACAAAGGGCACAATGCCGACTTAAGTAAAAGAGGACTGACACTCTCCCTCTCAATGATTTGAACCTCTCCTGTGAGTCCAGTTTTAGATTCCGTTGCTTCACTTCAGGTTCACTGTATACCTTGCACTTTCTTATTGACGATGAAACACAGAAATTGCATCGGAATCTAATACTAAAGGCACAATGCCGACTGAAGTACAAGAGGACTGACACTCTCCCATGCAATGATTTGATCCTCTCCTGTGAGTCCAGTTTCAGATTCCGATGCTTCACTTCAGGTTTACTGTATACGTTGGACCTTCCTACTGATGATGAAACACAGAAATTTCATCCGAATTCAATACAAAAGGCACAATTCCGACTTAAGTAAAAGAGGACTGTCACTCTCTCTTTCTATGATTTGAACCTCTCCTGTGAGTCCAGTTTTAGATTCCGATGCTTTACTTCAGCTTCACTGTATACCTTACACCCTCTTAATAACGATGAAACCCAAGAATTGCATCGGAATTAAATTCAAAAGGCACAATGCCAACTTAAGTACAAGCGGACTGACAATCTAACTCTCTTTGATTTGTACCTCTCCTGTGGGTCCAGTTTTGGATTCCGATGCTTCACTTTCTGGTTTACTGTATACCTTGCACATTCTTATTGACGATGAATCACAGAAATTGCATCGGAATCTAATACTAAAGGCACAATGCCGACTTAAGTACAAGAGGACTGACACTCTCACTTTCTATGATTTGAACCTCTCCTGTGAGTCCAGTTTTAGATTCCGATTCTTCACTTCAGGTTCACTGTATACCTTACACCGTCCTATTGACGATGAAACACAAGAATTGCATCGGAAGTAAATTGAAAAGGCCCAATGCCGACTTAAGTACAAGAGGACTGACCCTCTAACAATCTTTGATTTCAACCACTCCTGTGAGTCCAGTTTTAAATTCCGATGCTTCACTTCAGGTTTACTGTATCCCTTGGACCTTCTAATTGACGATGA
This sequence comes from Schistocerca americana, assembly GCF_021461395.2. Lineage (NCBI taxonomy): Eukaryota > Metazoa > Arthropoda > Insecta > Orthoptera > Acrididae > Schistocerca > Schistocerca americana. Next base: position 60,198,455 of record NC_060125.1, on the reverse strand, counting down.
AACACAGAAATTGCATCCGAATGTAATACAAAAGGCACAATGCCGACTTAAGTACAATAGGACTGACACTCTCACTTTCTATGATTTGAACCTCTCCTGTGAGTCCAATTTTAGATTCCCATAGTTTACTTCAGGTTTACTGTATACCTTGTACCTTCTTATTGACGATGAAACACAGAAATTGCATCCGAATTTAATAAAAGAGGCACAATGCCGACTTATGTACAAGAGGACTGACACTCTACCTTTCTATGATTTGAACCTCTCCTGTGAGTCCAGTTTTAGATTCCGTTGCTTCACTTCAGGTTTACTGTATACCTTGCTCTTTCTTATTGACGATGAAACACAGAAATTGCATCGGAATTAAATTCAAAAAGCACAGTGCCGACTTAAGTACAAGAGGACTGACACTGTAACTATCTATGATTTGAACCGCTTCTGTCATTCCAGTTTTAGATTCCGATGCTTCACTTCAGGTTGACTGTATCCCTTGGACCTTCTAATTGACGATGAAACACAGAAATTGCATCCGAATTTAATACACAAGGCACAATGGCGACTTAAGTACAATAAGACTGACACTCTCACTTTCTATGATTTGAACCTCTCCTGTGAGTTCAGTTTTAGATTCCGATACTTCACTTCAGGATTACTGTATACCTTGTACCTTCTTATTGACAATGAAACACAGAAATTGCATCCGAATTTAATACGAAAAGCACAATGCCGACATAAGTACAAGAGGACTGACACTCTTCATTTCTATGATTTGAACCTCTCCCGTGAGTCCAGTTCTAGATTCCGATGCTTCACTTCAGGTTTACTGTACCCATAGACCTTTTTATTTACGATGAAACACAGAAATTGCATCCGAATTTAATACAAAAGGCCGACTTAAGTAAAAGAGGACTGACACACTCTCTTTCTATGATTTGAACCACTCCTGTGAGTCCAGTTTTAGATTCCAATGCTTCACTTAAGGTTTACTGTATACCTTGCACCTTCTTATTGGCGATGAAACACAGAAATTGCATCGGAATTTAATACAAAAGGCACAATGCCGACTTAAGTACAAGAGGACTGACAGTCTCACTTTCTACGATTTGAACCTCTCCTGTGAGTCCAGTTTTAGATTCCGATGCTTCACTTCAGGTTTACTGTATCCCTCGGACCATCTTATTGACGATGAAATTCAGAAATTGCATCCGAATTTTATACAAAAGGCACAATGCCGACTTAAGTAAAAGAGGACCGACACTCTCTCTTACTATGATTTGAACCTCTCCTGTGAGTCCAGTTTTAGATTCCGATGCTTCACTTCAGGTTTACTGTGTACCTTGCACCTTCTTATTGACGATGAAACACAGAAATGGCATCGGAAATAAATTCAGAAGGCACAATGCCGACTTAAGTACAAGAGGACTGACACTCTAACTCTCTATGATTTGAACCTCTCCTGTGAATCCAGTTTTAGATTGCGATGCTTCACTTCAGGTTTACTGTATACATTGCACCTTCTTATTGACGATGAAACACAGATATTGCATCGGAACTAAATTCAAAAGACACAATGCCGACTTAAGTACAAGAGGACTGACACTCTAACAATCTATGATTTGAACCTCTCCTGTGAGTAAAGTTTTAGGTTCCGATGCTTCACTTCAGGTTTACTGTATCCCTTGGATCTTCTTATTGACGATGAAACACAGAAATTGCATCCGAAATTAATACAAAAAGCACAATGCCGACATAAGTACAAGAGGGCTGACCCTCTCACTTTCTTTGAATTGAACCTCTCCTGTGAGACCAGTTTTAGATTCCGATGCTTCACGTCAGGTTTACTGTATACCTTGCACCTACTTATTGACGATGAAACACAGAAATTGCATCCGAATATAATACTAAAGGCACAATGCCGACTTAAGTACAAGAGGACTGACACTCTCCCATTCTATGATTTGATCCTCTGCTGTGAGTCCAGTTTCAGATTCCGATGCTTCACTTCAGGTTTACTGTATACCTTGGACCTTCTTATTGACGATGAAACACAGAAATTTCATCCGAATTTAATGCAAAAGTCACAATGCCGACTTAAGTACAAGAAGACTGACACTCTCACATTCTATGATTTGAACCTCTCCTGTGAGTCCAGTTTTACATTCCGATGCTTCACTTCAGGTTTACTGTATACCTTGCATCTTCTTATTGACGATGAAATACAGAAATTGCATCCGATTTTAATACAAAAGGCACAATGCCGACTTAAGTACAAGAGGACTGACACTCTCCCATTCTATGATTTGATCCTCTCCTGTGAGTCCAGTTTCAGATTCCGATGCTTCACTTCAGGTTTACTGTATACCTTGGACCATCTTATTGACGGTGAAACACAGAAATTTCATCCGAATTTAATACAAAAGGCACAATGCCGACTTAAGTAAAAGAAGACTGTCACTCTCTCTTTCTATGATTTGTACCTCTCCTGTGAGTCCAGTTTTAGATTCCGATGGTTCACTTCAGGTTTACTGTATCCCTTGGACCTTCTTATTGACGATTAAACACAGAAATTGCATCCGAATTTAATACAAAAGGCCGACTTAAGTCAAAGAGGACTGACACTCTTTCTTTCTATGATTTGAACCTCTCCTGTGAGTCCAGTTTTAGATTCCGATGCTTCACTTCAGGTTTACTGTATACCTTGCTCTTTCTTATTGACGATGAAACACAGAAATTGCATCGGAATTAAATTCAAAAAGCACAGTGCCGACTTAAGTACAAGAGGACTGACACTGTAACTATCTATGATTTGAACCTCTCCTGTCAGTCCAGTTTTAGATTCCGATGCTTCACTTCAGTTTGACTGTATCCCTTGGACCTTCTAAATGACGATGAAACACAGAAATTGCATTCGATTTTAATACAAAAGGCACAATGCAAGCTTAAGTACAATAACACTGACACTCTCACTTTCTATGATTTGAACCTCTCCTGTGAGTTCAGTTTTAGATTCCGATACTTCACTTCAGGTTTACTCTATACCTTGTACCTTCTTATTGACGCTGAAACACAGAAATTGCATCCGAATTTAATACAAAAGGCACAATGCCGACTTAAGTACAAGAGGACTGACACTCTCCATTTCTATGATTTGTACCTCTCCCGTGAATCCAGTTCTAGATTCCGATGCTTCACTTCAGGTTTACTGTATCCCATAGACCTTCTTATTGACGAAGGAACACAGAAATTGCATCCGAATTTAATACACAATGCCGAATTAAGTAAAAGAGGACTGAAACTCTCTCTTTCTATGATTTGAACCACACCTGTGAGTCCAGTTTTAGATTCCAATGCTTCAATTAAGGTTTACTGTATACCTTGCACCTTCTTATTGACGATGAAACACAGAAATTGCATCGGAATTTAATACAAAAGGCACAATGCCGACTTAAGTACAAGAGGACTGACAGTCTCACTTTCTACGATTTGAGCCTCTCCTGTGAGTCCAGTTTTTGATTCCGATGCTTCGCTTTAGGTTTACTGTATCCCTTGGACCATCTTATTGACGATGAAATTCAGAAATTGCATCCGAATTTTATACAAAAGGCACAATGCCGACTTAAGTAAAAGAGGACCGACACTCTCTCTTTCTATGATATGAACCTCTCCTGTGAGTCCAGTTTTAGATTCCGATGCTTAACTTCAGGTCTACTGTATACCTTGCACCTTCCTGTTGACGATGAAACTCAGAAATTGCATCGGAATTAAATTCAGAATGCACAATGCCGACTTAAGTTCAAGAGGACTGACACTCTAACAATCTATGATTTGAACCTCTCCTGTGAGTCCAGTTTTAGGTTCCGATGCTTCACTTCAGGTTTACTGTATCCCTTGGATCTTCTTATTGACGATGAAACACAGAAATTGCATCCGAAATTAATACAAAAAGCACAATGCCAATATAAGTACAAGAGGACTGACACTCTCACTTTCTATGATTTGAACCTTTCCTGTGAGTCGAGTTTTAGATTCCGATGCTTCACTTCAGGTGTACTGTATACCTTCCACCTTCTTATTGACGATGAAACACAGAAATTGCATCCGATATTAATACAAAAGGCACAATGCCGTCTTAAGTACAAGGGGACTGACACTCTCCCTTTCCATGATTTGATCCTCTCCTGTGAGTCCAGTTTCAGATTCCGATGCTTCACTTCAGGTTTACTGTATACCTTCTTATTGACGATGAAACACAGAAATTTCATCCGAATTTAATACAAAAGGCACAATGCCGACTTAAGTAAAAGAGGACTGTCACTCTCTCTTTCTATGATTTGTACCTCTCCTGTGAGTCCTGTTTTAGATTGCGATGCTTTACTTCAGGTTTGCTGGTTACCTTGCACCTTCTTACTGACGATAAAACACATAAATTGCATCGGAATCTAATACTAAAGGCACAATGCCGACTTAAGTACAAGAGGACTGACACTCTCACTTTCCATGATTTGAACCTCTGCAGTGAATCCAGTTTTAGATTCCGATGCTTCACTTCAAGTTTACTGTATACCTTACACCGTCTTATTGACGATGAAACACAAGAATTGCATCGGAATTAAATTCAAAAGGCAAAATGCCGACTTAAGTACAAGAGGACTGACACTCTAATTCTCTATGATTTGAACCTCTCCTGTGAGTCCAGTTTTGCATTCTGATGCTTCACTTCAGGTTTACTGTATACCTTGCACCTTCTTATTGACGATGAAACACAGAAATCTCATCGGAATTAAATTCAAAAGTCACAATGCCGACTTAAGTACAAGAGGACTGACCCTCTAACTATCTATGATATGAACCTCTCCTGTGAGTCCAGTTTTAAATTTCGATGCTTCACTTCAGGTTTACTGTACCCCGTGGTCCTTCTAATTGACGATGAAACACAGAAATTGCATCCGAATGTAATACAAAAGGCACAATGGCGACTTAAGTTCAATAGGACTGACACTCTCACCTTCTGTGATTTGAACCTCTCCTGTGAGTCCAGTTTTGGATTCCGATAGTTCACTTCAGGTTTACTGTATACCATGTACCTTCTTATTGACGATGAAACACAGAAATTGCATCCGAATTAAATACAAAGGGCACAATGCCGACTTATGTACAAGAGGACTGACACTCTCACTTTCAATGATTTGAACATCTCCTGTGAGTCCAGTTTGAGATTCGGATTGTTCACTTCAGGTTTACTGTATATCTTGTACCTTCTTATTGAAGATGAAACACAGAAATTGCATCCGATTTTTATACAAAAGGCACAATGCCGACCTATGGACAAGAGGACTGACACTCTCCCTTTCTATGATTTGAACCTCTCCTGTAAGTCCAGTTTCAGATTCCGATGCTTCACTTCAGGTTTACTGTATACCTTGAACCTTCTTATTGACGTTGAAACACAGAAATTGCATCCGAATTTAATACAAAAGACACATCGCCTACTTAAGTACAAGAGGACTGACACTCTCGCATTCCATGATTTGATCCTCTCCTGTGAGTCCAGTTTCAGATTTCGATGCTTCACTTCCGGTTTACTGTATACCTTGGACCTTCTTATTGACGATGAAACACAGAAATTTCATCCGAAAGTAATACAAAAGGCACAATGCCGACTTAAGTAAAAGAGGACTGGCACTCTCTCTTTCTATGATTTGAACCTCTCCTGTGAGCCCAGTTCTAGATTCCGATGCTTCACTTCAGGTTTACTGTATACCTTGCACCTTCTTATTGACGATGAAACACAGAAATTGCATCGGAATTTAATACTAAAGGCACAATGCCGACTTAAGTACAAGAGGACTGACACTCTAACACCCTATGATTTGAACCTCTCCTGTGAGTCCAGTTTTAGATTCCGATGCTTCACTTCAGGTTTACTGTATACCTTCGACATTCTTATTGACGATGAAACACAGAAATTTCATTTGAATTTAATAGAAAATTCACTATGCAGACTTAAGTAAAAGAGGACTGTCACACTCTCTTTCTATGATTTGAAACTCTCCTGTGAGTCCAGTTTTAGATTCCGATGCTTCACGTCAGGCTCACTGTATCCCTTAGACCTTCGTATTGACGATGAAATACAGAAATTGCATCCGAATTTAATACAAAAGGCACAATGCCGACTTAAGTAAAAGAGGACTGACACTCTCCCTTTCTATGATTTGAACCTCTCCTGTGAGTCCAGTTTTAGATTCCGATGCTTCACTTCAGGTTTACTGTATACCTTGCACCTTCTAATTGACGATGAAACACAGAAATTGCATCGGAATTAAATTCAGAAGGCACAATGCCGACTTAAGTACAAGAGGACTGACATTCTAACTCTATGATTTGAACCTCTCCTGTGAGTCCAGTTTTAGTTTCCGATGCTTAACTTCAGGTTTACTGTCTCCCTTGGACCTTCTTATTGACGATGAAAAACAGAAATTGCATCCGAATTTAATAAAAAAGGCACAATGCCGAATGAAGTACAAGAGGACTGACACGCTTACTTTCTATGATTTGAACCTCTGCTGTGAATCCAGTTCTACTTTCCGATGCTTAACTTCAGGTTTACTGTATCCCTTGGACCTTCTTATTGACGATGAAACCCAGAAATTGCATCCGAATTTAATAAAAAAGGCACAATGCCGAATGAAGTACAAGAGGACTGACACTCTAACTTTCTATGATTTGAACCATTCCTGTGAGTCCAGTTTTAGATTCCGATGCTTCACTTCAGGTGTACTGTATACCTTAGACCTTGCTATTGACGATGACACACAGAAATTTCATCCGAATTTAATACAAATGCACAATGCCGACTTAAGTACAAGAGGACTGACACTCAAACTTTCTATGATTTGAATCCCTCCTGCGAGTCCAGTTTTAGAATCCGATGCTTCACTTCAGGTGTACTGTATACCTTGGACCTTCTTATTGACCATGAAACACAGAAATTTCATCTCAATTTAATACACATGCACAATTCCGACTTGAGTACAAGAGGACTGACACTCTAACTTTCTCTGATTTGAACCTCTCCTGTGAGTCCAGTCTTAGTTTCCGATGCTTCACTTCAGGTTTACTGTATCCCTGGGACCTTCTTATTGACGAAGAAACACGGAAATTGCATCCGAATTTAATACAAAAGGCACAATGCCGACTTAAGCACTACAGGTCTGACACTCTAACTTTCTATGATTTGAACCTCTGCTGTGAGTCCAGTTTTAGTTTCCGATGTTTCACTTCAGGTTTACTGTATCCCTTGGACCTTCTTAATGACGATGAAACACTGAAATTGCATCCGAATTTAGTACAAAAGGCACAATGCCGACTTAAGTACAAGATTACTGAAACTCTAACTTTCTATGATTTGAACCTCTGCTGTGAGTCCAGTTTTAGTTTCCGATGCTTCACTTCAGGTTTACTGTATCCCTTGGACCTTCTTATTGACGATGAAATTCAGAAATTGCATCCGTATTTAATACAAAAGGCACAATGCCGACTTATGTACAAGAATACTGACACTCTCACTTCCTATGATTTGAACCTCTCCTGTGAGTCCAGTTTTAGGTTCCGATGCTTCACTTCAGGTTTACTGTATACCTCGCACCTTCTTATTGACGATGAAACACAGAAATTGCATCCGAATCTAATACAAAATGCACAATGCCGACTTAAGTAAAAGAGGACTGTCACTCCACCTTTCTATAATTTGTACCTCTCCTGTGAGTCCAGTTTTAGATTCCGATGCTTCACTTCAGGTTTACTGTATACCTTGCACCTTCTTACTGACGATGAAACACATAAATTGCATCCGAATTTAATACAAAAGCACAATGCCGACTTAAGTACAAGAGGACTGAAACTCTAACTTTCTATGATTTGAACCTCTGCTGTGAGTCCAGTTTTAGTTTCCGATGCTTAACTTCAGGTTTACTATATCCCTTGGACCTTCTTATTGACGATGAAACACAGAAATTGCATCCGAATTTAATACAAAAGCACAATGCCGACTTAAGTACATGAGGACTGATACTCTAACTTTCTATGATTTGAACCTCTGCTGTGAGTCCAGTTTTAGTTTCCGATGCTTAACTTCAGGTTTACTGTATCCCTTGGACCTTCTTATTGACGATGAAAAACAGAAATTGCATCCGAATTTAATAAAAAAGGCACAATGCCGAATGAAGTACAAGAGGACTGACATGCTAACTTTCTATGATTTGAACCTCTGCTGTGAGTCCAGTTCTACTTTCCGATGCTTAACTTCAGGTTTACTGTATCCCTTGGACCTTCTTATTGACGATGAAACCCAGAAATTGCATCGGAATTTAATAAAAAAGGCACAATGCCGAATGAAGTACAAGAGGACTGACACTCTAACTTTCTATGATTTGAACCATTCCTGTGAGTCCAGTTTTAGATTCCGATGCTTCACTTCAGGTGTACTGTGTACCTTAGACCTTGCTATTGACGATGACACACAGAAATTTCATCCGAATTTAATACAAATGCACAATGCCGACTTAAGTACAAGATGACTGACACTCAAACTTTCTATGATTTGAATCCCTCCTGCGAGTCCAGTTTTAGAATCCGATGCTTCACTTCAGGTGTACTGTATACCTTGGATCTTCTTATTGACCATGAAACACAGAAATTTCATCTCAATTTAATACACATGCACAATTCCGACTTGAGTACAAGAGGACTGACACTCTAACTTTCTCTGATTTGAACCTCTCCTGTGAGCCCAGTCTTAGTTTCCGATGCTTCACTTCAGGTTTACTGTATCCCTTGGACCTTCTTATTGACGAAGAAACACGGAAATTGCATCCGAATTTAATACAAAAGGCACAATGCCGACTTAAGCACTACAGGTCTGACACTCTAACTTTCTATGATTTGAACCTCTGCTGTGAGTCCAGTTTTAGTTTCCGATGTTTCACTTCAGGTTTACTGTATCCCTTGGACCTTCTTATTGACGATGAAATTCAGAAATTGCATCCGTATTTAATACAAAAGGCACAATGCCGACTTATGTACAAGAATACTGACACTCTCACTTCCTATGATTTGAACCTCTCCTGTGAGTCCAGTTTTAGGTTCCGATGCTTCACTTCAGGTTTACTGTATACCTCGCACCTTCTTATTGACGATGAAACACAGAAATTGCATCCGAATTTAATACAAAATGCACAATGCCGACTTAAGTAAAAGAGGACTGTCACTCCACCTTTCTATTATTTGTACCTCTCCTGTGAGTCCAGTTTTAGATTCCGATGCTTCACTTCAGGTTTACTGTATACCTTGCACCTTCTTACTGACGATGAAACACATAAATTGCATCCGAATTTAATACTAAAGCACAATGCCGACTTAAGTACAAGAGGACTGAAACTCTAACTTTCTATGATTTGAACCTCTGCTGTGAGTCCAGTTTTAGTTTCCGATGCTTAACTTCAGGTTTACTATATCCCTTGGACCTTCTTATTGACGATGAAACACAGAAATTTCATTTGAATTTAATAGAAAATTCACTATGCAGACTTAAGTAAAAGAGGACTGTCACTCTCTCTTTCTATGATTTGAAACTCTCCTGTGAGTCCAGTTTTAGATTCCGATGCTTCACGTCAGGCTCACTGAATTCCTTAGACCTTCGTATTGACGATGAAATACAGAAATTGCATCCGAATTTAATTCAAAAGGCACAATGCCGACTTAAGTAAAAGAGGACTGACACTCTCCCTTTCTATGATTTGAACCTCTCCTGTGAGTCCAGTTTTAGATTCCGATGCTTCACTTCAGGTTTACTGTATACCTTGCACCTTCTAATTGACGATGAAACACAGAAATTGCATCGGAATTAAATTCAGAAGGCACAATGCCGACTTAAGTACAAGAGGACTGACATTCTAACTCTATGATTTGAACCTCTCCTGTGAGTCCAGTTTTAGTTTCCGATGCTTAACTTCAGGTTTACTGTCTTCTTGGACCTTCTTATTGACGATGAAAAACAGAAATTGCATCCGAAGTTAATAAAAAAGGCACAATGCCGAATGAAGTACAAGAGGACTGACACGCTTACTTTCTATGATTTGAACCTCTGCTGTGAGTCCAGTTCTACTTTCCGATGCTTAACTTCAGGTTTACTGTATCCCTTGGACCTTCTTATTGACGATGAAACCCAGAAATTGCATCCGAATTTAATAAAAAAGGCACAATGCCGAATGAAGTACATGAGGACTGACACTCTAACTTTCTATGATTTGAACCATTCCTGTGAGTCCAGTTTTAGATTCCGATGCTTCACTTCAGGTGTACTGTATACCTTAGACCTTGCTATTGACGATGACACACAGAAATTTCATCCGAATTTAATACAAATGCACAATGCCGACTTAAGTACAAGAGGACTGACACTCAAACTTTCTATGATTTGAATCCCTCCTGCGAGTCCAGTTTTAGAATCAGATGCTTCACTTCAGGTGTACTGTATACCTTGGACCTTCTTATTGACCATGAAACACAGAAATTTCATCTCAATTTAATACACATGCACAATTCCGACTTGAGTACAAGAGGACTGACACTCTAACTTTCTCTGATTTGAACCTCTCCTGTGAGTCCAGTCTTAGTTTCCGATGCTTCACTTCAGGTTTACTGTATCCCTTGGACCTTCTTATTGACGAAGAAACACGGAAATTGCATCCGAATTTAATACAAAAGGCACAATGCCGACTTAAGCACTACAGGTCTGACACTCTATCTTTCTATGATTTGAACCTCTGCTGTGAGTCCAGTTTTAGTTTCCGATGTTTCACTTCAGGTTTACTGTATCCCTTGGACCTTCTTATTGACGATGAAACACTGAAATTGCATCCGAATTTAGTACAAAAGGCACAATGCCGACTTAAGTACAAGAGGACTGAAACTCTAACTTTCTATGATTTGAACCTCTGCTGTGAGTCCAGTTTTAGTTTCCGATGCTTCACTTCAGGTTTACTGTATCCCTTGGACCTTCTTATTGACGAGGAAATTCAGAAATTGCATCCGTATTTAATACAAAAGGCACAATGCCGACTTACGTACAAGAATACTGACACTCTCACTTCCTATGATTTGAACCTCTCCTGTGAGTCCAGTTTTAGGTTCCGATGCTTCACTTCAGGTTTACTGTATACCTCGCACCTTCTTATTGACGATGAAACACAGAAATTGCATCCGAATTTAATACAAAATGCACAATGCCGACTTAAGTAAAAGAGGACTGTCACTCCACCTTTCTATTATTTGTACCTCTCCTGTGAGTCCAGTTTTAGATTCCGATGCTTCACTTCAGGTTTACTGTATACCTTGCACCTTCTTACTGACGATGAAACACATAAATTGCATCCGAATTTAATACAAAAGCACAATGCCGACTTAAGTACAAGAGGACTGAAACTCTAACTTTCTATGATTTGAACCTCTGCTGTGAGTCCAGTTTTAGTTTCCGATGCTTAACTTCAGGTTTACTATATCCCTTGGACCTTCTTATTGACGATGAAACACAGAAATTGCATCCGAATTTAATACAAAAGCACAATGCCGACTTAAGTACATGAGGACTGATACTCTAACTTTCTATGATTTGAACCTCTGCTGTGAGTCCAGTTTTAGTTTCCGATGCTTAACTTCAGGTTTACTGTATCCCTTGGACCTTCTTATTGACGATGAAAAACAGAAATTGCATCCGAATTTAATAAAAAAGGCACAATGCCGAATGAAGTACAAGAGGACTGACACGCTAACTTTCTATGATTTGAACCTCTGCTGTGAGTCCAGTTCTACTTTCCGATGCTTAACTTCAGGTTTACTGTATCCCTTGGACCTTCTTATTGACGATGAAACCCAGAAATTGCATCCGAATTTAATAAAAAAGGCACAATGCCGAATGAAGTACAAGAGGACTGACACTCTAACTTTCTATGATTTGAACCATTCCTGTGAGTCCAGTTTTAGATTCCGATGCTTCACTTCAGGTGTACTGTATACCTTAGACCTTGCTATTGACGATGACACACAGAAATTTCATCCGAATTTAATACAAATGCACAATGCCGACTTAAGTACAAGAGGACTGACACTCAAACATTCTATGATTTGAATCCCTCCTGCGAGTCCAGTTTTAGAATCCGATGCTTCACTTCAGGTGTACTGTATACCTTGGACCTTCTTATTGACCATGAAACACAGAAATTTCATCTCAATTTAATACACATGCACAATTCCGACTTGAGTACAAGAGGACTGACACTCTAACTTTCTCTGATTTGAACCTCTCCTGTGAGTCCAGTCTTAGTTTCCGATGCTTCACTTCAGGTTTACTGTATCCCTTGGACCTTCTTATTGACGAAGAAACACGGAAATTGCATCCGAATTTAATACAAAAGGCACAATGCCGACTTAAGCACTACAGGTCTGACACTCTAACTTTCTATGATTTGAACCTCTGCTGTGAGTCCAGTTTTAGTTTCCGATGTTTCACTTCAGGTTTACTGTATCCCTTGGACCTTCTTATTGACGATGAAACACTGAAATTGCATCCGAATTTAGTACAAAAGGCACAATGCCGACTTAAGTACAAGAGGACTGAAACTCTAACTTTCTATGATTTGAACCTCTGCTGTGAGTCCAGTTTTAGTTTCCGATGCTTCACTTCAGGTTTACTGTATCCCTTGGACCTTCTTATTGACGATGAAATTCAGAAATTGCATCCGTATTTAATACAAAAGGCACAATGCCGACTTATGTACAAGAATGCTGACACTCTCACTTCCTATGATTTGAACCTCTCCTGTGAGTCCAGTTTTAGGTTCCGATGCTTCACTTCAGGTTTACTGTATACCTCGCACCTTCTTATTGACGATGAAACACAGAAATTGCATCCGAATTTAATACAAAATGCACAATGCCGACTTAAGTAAAAGAGGACTGTCACTCCACCTTTCTATTATTTGTACCTCTCCTGTGAGTCCAGTTTTAGATTCCGATGCTTCACTTCAGGTTTACTGTATACCTTGCACCTTCTTATTGACGATGAAACACAGAAATTGCATCGGAATTTAATACTAAAGGCACAATGCCGACTTAAGTACAAGAGGACTGACACTCTAACACCCTATGATTTGAACCTCTCCTGTGAGTCCAGTTTTAGATTCCGATGCTTCACTTCAGGTTTACTGTATACCTTCGACATTCTTATTGACGATGAAACACAGAAATTTCATTTGAATTTAATAGAAAATTCACTATGCAGACTTAAGTAAAAGAGGACTGTCACACTCTCTTTCTATGATTTGAAACTCTCCTGTGAGTCCAGTTTTAGATTCCGATGCTTCACGTCAGGCTCACTGTATCCCTTAGACCTTCGTATTGACGATGAAATACAGAAATTGCATCCGAATTTAATACAAAAGGCACAATGCCGACTTAAGTAAAAGAGGACTGACACTCTCCCTTTCTATGATTTGAACCTCTCCTGTGAGTCCAGTTTTAGATTCCGATGCTTCACTTCAGGTTTACTGTATACCTTGCACCTTCTAATTGACGATGAAACACAGAAATTGCATCGGAATTAAATTCAGAAGGCACAATGCCGACTTAAGTACAAGAGGACTGACATTCTAACTCTATGATTTGAACCTCTCCTGTGAGTCCAGTTTTAGTTTCCGATGCTTAACTTCAGGTTTACTGTCTCCCTTGGACCTTCTTATTGACGATGAAAAACAGAAATTGCATCCGAATTTAATAAAAAAGGCACAATGCCGAATGAAGTACAAGAGGACTGACACGCTTACTTTCTATGATTTGAACCTCTGCTGTGAGTCCAGTTCTACTTTCCGATGCTTAACTTCAGGTTTACTGTATCCCTTGGACCTTCTTATTGACGATGAAACCCAGAAATTGCATCCGAATTTAATAAAAAAGGCACAATGCCGAATGAAGTACAAGAGGACTGACACTCTAACTTTCTATGATTTGAACCATTCCTGTGAGTCCAGTTTTAGATTCCGATGCTTCACTTCAGGTGTACTGTATACCTTAGACCTTGCTATTGACGATGACACACAGAAATTTCATCCGAATTTAATACAAATGCACAATGCCGACTTAAGTACAAGAGGACTGACACTCAAACTTTCTATGATTTGAATCCCTCCTGCGAGTCCAGTTTTAGAATCCGATGCTTCACTTCAGGTGTACTGTATACCTTGGACCTTCTTATTGACCATGAAACACAGAAATTTCATCTCAATTTAATACACATGCACAATTCCGACTTGAGTACAAGAGGACTGACACTCTAACTTTCTCTGATTTGAACCTCTCCTGTGAGTCCAGTCTTAGTTTCCGATGCTTCACTTCAGGTTTACTGTATCCCTTGGACCTTCTTATTGACGAAGAAACACGGAAATTGCATCCGAATTTAATACAAAAGGCACAATGCCGACTTAAGCACTACAGGTCTGACACTCTAACTTTCTATGATTTGAACCTCTGCTGTGAGTCCAGTTTTAGTTTCCGATGTTTCACTTCAGGTTTACTGTATCCCTTGGACCTTCTTATTGACGATGAAACACTGAAATTGCATCCGAATTTAGTACAAAAGGCACAATGTTGACTTAAGTACAAGATTACTGAAACTCTAACTTTCTATTATTTGAACCTCTGCTGTGAGTCCAGTTTTAGTTTCCGATGCTTCACTTCAGGTTTACTGTATCCCTTGGACCTTCTTATTGACGATGAAATTCAGAAATTGCATCCGTATTTAATACAAAAGGCACAATGCCGACTTATGTACAAGAATACTGACACTCTCACTTCCTATGATTTGAACCTCTCCTGTGGGTCCAGTTTTAGGTTCCGATGCTTCACTTCAGGTTTACTGTATACCTCGCACCTTCTTATTGACGATGAAACACAGAAATTGCATCCGAATTTAATACAAAATGCACAATGCCGACTTAAGTAAAAGAGGACTGTCACTCCACCTTTCTATAATTTGTACCTCTCCTGTGAGTCCAGTTTTAGATTCCGATGCTTCACTTCAGGTTTACTGTATACCTTGCACCTTCTTACTGACGATGAAACACATAAATTGCATCCGAATTTAATACAAAAGCACAATGCCGACTTAAGTACAAGAGGACTGAAACTCTAACTTTCTATGATTTGAACCTCTGCTGTGAGTCCAGTTTTAGTTTCCGATGCTTAACTTCAGGTTTACTATATCCCTTGGACCTTCTTATTGACGATGAAACACAGAAATTGCATCCGAATTTAATACAAAAGCACAATGCCGACTTAAGTACATGAGGACTGATACTCTAACTTTCTATGATTTGAACCTCTGCTGTGAGTCCAGTTTTAGTTTCCGATGCTTAACTTCAGGTTTACTGTATCCCTTGGACCTTCTTATTGACGATGAAAAACAGAAATTGCATCCGAATTTAATAAAAAAGGCACAATGCCGAATGAAGTACAAGAGGACTGACATGCTAACTTTCTATGATTTGAACCTCTGCTGTGAGTCCAGTTCTACTTTCCGATGCTTAACTTCAGGTTTACTGTATCCCTTGGACCTTCTTATTGACGATGAAACCCAGAAATTGCATCGGAATTTAATAAAAAAGGCACAATGCCGAATGAAGTACAAGAGGACTGACACTCTAACTTTCTATGATTTGAACCATTCCTGTGAGTCCAGTTTTAGATTCCGATGCTTCACTTCAGGTGTACTGTATACCTTAGACCTTGCTATTGACGATGACACACAGAAATTTCATCCGAATTTAATACAAATGCACAATGCCGACTTAAGTACAAGATGACTGACACTCAAACTTTCTATGATTTGAATCCCTCCTGCGAGTCCAGTTTTAGAATCCGATGCTTCACTTCAGGTGTACTGTATACCTTGGATCTTCTTATTGACCATGAAACACAGAAATTTCATCTCAATTTAATACACATGCACAATTCCGACTTGAGTACAAGAGGACTGACACTCTAACTTTCTCTGATTTGAACCTCTCCTGTGAGCCCAGTCTTAGTTTCCGATGCTTCACTTCAGGTTTACTGTATCCCTTGGACCTTCTTATTGACGAAGAAACACGGAAATTGCATCCGAATTTAATACAAAAGGCACAATGCCGACTTAAGCACTACAGGTCTGACACTCTAACTTTCTATGATTTGAACCTCTACTGTGAGTCCAGTTTTAGTTTCCGATGTTTCACTTCAGGTTTACTGTATCCCTTGGACCTTCTTATTGACGATGAAACACTGAAATTGCATCCGAATTTAGCACAAAAGGCACAATGCCGACTTAAGTACAAGAGGACTGAAACTCTAACTTTCTATGATTTGAACCTCTGCTGTGAGTCCAGTTTCAGTTTCCGATGCTTCACTTCAGGTTTACTGTATCCCTTGGACCTTCTTATTGACGATGAAATTCAGAAATTGCATCCGTATTTAATACAAAAGGCACAATGCCGACTTATGTACAAGAATACTGACACTCTCACTTCCTATGATTTGAACCTCTCCTGTGAGTCCAGTTTTAGGTTCCGATGCTTCACTTCAGGTTTACTGTATACCTCGCACCTTCTTATTGACGATGAAACACAGAAATTGCATCCGAATTTAATACAAAATGCACAATGCCGACTTAAGTAAAAGAGGACTGTCACTCCACCTTTCTATTATTTGTACCTCTCCTGTGAGTCCAGTTTTAGATTCCGATGCTTCACTTCAGGTTTACTGTATACCTTGCACCTTCTTACTGACGATGAAACACATAAATTGCATCCGAATTTAATACAAAAGCACAATGCCGACTTAAGTACAAGAGGACTGAAACTCTAACTTTCTATGATTTGAACCTCTGCTGTGAGTCCAGTTTTAGTTTCCGATGCTTAACTTCAGGTTTACTATATCCCTTGGACCTTCTTATTGACGATGAAACACAGAAATTTCATTTGAATTTAATAGAAAATTCACTATGCAGACTTAAGTAAAAGAGGACTGTCACTCTCTCTTTCTATGATTTGAAACTCTCCTGTGAGTCCAGTTTTAGATTCCGATGCTTCACGTCAGGCTCACTGAATCCCTTAGACCTTCGTATTGACGATGAAATACAGAAATTGCATCCGAATTTAATTCAAAAGGCACAATGCCGACTTAAGTAAAAGAGGACTGACACTCTCCCTTTCTATGATTTGAACCTCTCCTGTGAGTCCAGTTTTAGATTCCGATGCTTCACTTCAGGTTTACTGTATACCTTGCACCTTCTAATTGACGATGAAACACAGAAATTGCATCGGAATTAAATTCAGAAGGCACAATGCCGACTTAAGTACAAGAGGACTGACATTCTAACTCTATGATTTGAACCTCTCCTGTGAGTCCAGTTTTAGTTTCCGATGCTTAACTTCAGGTTTACTGTCTTCTTGGACCTTCTTATTGACGATGAAAAACAGAAATTGCATCCGAATTTAATAAAAAAGGCACAATGCCGAATGAAGTACAAGAGGACTGACACGCTTACTTTCTATGATTTGAACCTCTGCTGTGAGTCCAGTTCTACTTTCCGATGCTTAACTTCAGGTTTACTGTATCCCTTGGACCTTCTTATTGACGATGAAACCCAGAAATTGCATCCGAATTTAATAAAAAAGGCACAATGCCGAATGAAGTACATGAGGACTGACACTCTAACTTTCTATGATTTGAACCATTCCTGTGAGTCCAGTTTTAGATTCCGATGCTTCACTTCAGGTGTACTGTATACCTTAGACCTTGCTATTGACGATGACACACAGAAATTTCATCCGAGTTTAATACAAATGCACAATGCCGACTTAAGTACAAGAGGACTGACACTCAAACTTTCTATGATTTGAATCCCTCCTGCGAGTCCAGTTTTAGAATCCGATGCTTCACTTCAGGTGTACTGTATACCTTGGACCTTCTTATTGACCATGAAACACAGAAATTTCATCTCAATTTAATACACATGCACAATTCCGACTTGAGTACAAGAGGACTGACACTCTAACTTTCTCTGATTTGAACCTCTCCTGTGAGTCCAGTCTTAGTTTCCGATGCTTCACTTCAGGTTTACTGTATCCCTTGGACCTTCTTATTGACGAAGAAACACGGAAATTGCATCCGAATTTAATACAAAAGGCACAATGCCGACTTAAGCACTACAGGTCTGACACTCTATCTTTCTATGATTTGAACCTCTGCTGTGAGTCCAGTTTTAGTTTCCGATGTTTCACTTCAGGTTTACTGTATCCCTTGGACCTTCTTATTGACGATGAAACACTGAAATTGCATCCGAATTTAGTACAAAAGGCACAATGCCGACTTAAGTACAAGAGGACTGAAACTCTAACTTTCTATGATTTGAACCTCTGCTGTGAGTCCAGTTTTAGTTTCCGATGCTTCACTTCAGGTTTACTGTATCCCTTGGACCTTCTTATTGACGAGGAAATTCAGAAATTGCATCCGTATTTAATACAAAAGGCACAATTGCGACTTATGTACAAGAATACTGACACTCTCACTTCCTATGATTTGAACCTCTCCTGGGAGTCCAGTTTTAGGTTCCGATGCTTCACTTCAGGTTTACTGTATACCTCGCACCTTCTTATTGACGATGAAACACAGAAATTGCATCCGAATTTAATACAAAATGCACAATGCCGACTTAAGTAAAAGAGGACTGTCACTAAACCTTTCTATTATTTGTACCTCTCCTGTAAGTCCAGTTTTAGATTCCGATGCTTCACTTCAGGTTTACTGTATACCTTGCACCTTCTTACTGACGATGAATCACATAAATTGCATCCGAATTTAATACAAAAGCACAATGCCGACTTAAGTACAAGAGGACTGAAACTCTAACTTTCTATGATTTGAACCTCTGCTGTGAGTCCAGTTTTAGTTTCCGATGCTTAACTTCAGGTTTACTATATCCCTTGGACCTTCTTATTGACGATGAAACACAGAAATTGCATCCGAATTTAATACAAAAGCACAATGCCGACTTAAGTACATGAGGACTGATACTCTAACTTTCTATGATTTGAACCTCTGCTGTGAGTCCAGTTTTAGTTTCCGATGCTTAACTTCAGGTTTACTGTATCCCTTGGACCTTCTTATTGACGATGAAAAACAGAAATTGCATCCGAATTCAATAAAAAAGGCACAATGCCGAATGAAGTACAAGAGGACTGACACGCTAACTTTCTATGATTTGAACCTCTGCTGTGAGTCCAGTTCTACTTTCCGATGCTTAACTTCAGGTTTACTGTATCCCTTGGACCTTCTTATTGACGATGAAACCCAGAAATTGCATCCGAATTTAATAAAAGAGGCACAATGCCGAATGAAGTACAAGAGGACTGACACTCTAACTTTCTATGATTTGAACCATTCCTGTGAGTCCAGTTTTAGATTCCGATGCTTCACTTCAGGTGTACTGTATACCTTAGACCTTGCTATTGACGATGACACACAGAAATTTCATCCGAATTTAATACAAATGCACAATGCCGACTTAAGTACAAGAGGACTGACACTCAAACATTCTATGATTTGAATCCCTCCTGCGAGTCCAGTTTTAGAATCCGATGCTTCACTTCAGGTGTACTGTATACCTTGGACCTTCTTATTGACCATGAAACACAGAAATTTCATCTCAATTTAATACACATGCACAATTCCGACTTGAGTACAAGAGGACTGACACTCTAACTTTCTCTGATTTGAACCTCTCCTGTGAGTCCAGTCTTAGTTTCCGATGCTTCACTTCAGGTTTACTGTATCCCTTGGACCTTCTTATTGACGAAGAAACACGGAAATTGCATCCGAATTTAATACAAAAGGCACAATGCCGACTTAAGCACTACAGGTCTGACACTCTAACTTTCTATGATTTGAACCTCTGCTGTGAGTCCAGTTTTAGTTTCCGATGTTTCACTTCAGGTTTACTGTATCCCTTGGACCTTCTTATTGACGATGAAACACTGAAATTGCATCCGAATTTAGTACAAAAGGCACAATGCCGACTTAAGTACAAGAGGACTGAAACTCTAACTTTCTATGATTTGAACCTCTGCTGTGAGTCCAGTTTTAGTTTCCGATGCTTCACTTCAGGTTTACTGTATCCCTTGGACCTTCTTATTGACGATGAAATTCAGAAATTGCATCCGTATTTAATACAAAAGGCACAATGCCGACTTATGTACAAGAATACTGACACTCTCACTTCCTATGATTTGAACCTCTCCTGTGAGTCCAGTTTTAGGTTCCGATGCTTCACTTCAGGTTTACTGTATACCTCGCACCTTCTTATTGACGATGAAACACAGAAATTGCATCCGAATTTAATACAAAATGCACAATGCCGACTTAAGTAAAAGAGGACTGTCACTCCACCTTTCTATTATTTGTACCTCTCCTGTGAGTCCAGTTTTAGATTCCGATGCTTCACTTCAGGTTTACTGTATACCTTGCACCTTCTTACTGACGATGAAACACATAAATTGCATCCGAATTTAATACAAAAGCACAATGCCGACTTAAGTACAAGAGGACTGAAACTCTAACTTTCTATGATTTGAACCTCTGCTGTGAGTCCAGTTTTAGTTTCCGATGCTTAACTTCAGGTTTACTATATCCCTTGGACCTTCTTATCGACGATGAAACACAGAAATTGCATCCGAATTTAATACAAAAGCACAATGCCGACTTAAGTACATGAGGACTGATACTCTAACTTTCTATGATTTGAACCTCTGCTGTGAGTCCAGTTTTAGTTTCCGATGCTTAACTTCAGGTTTACTGTATCCCTTGGACCTTCTTATTGACGATGAAAAACAGAAATTGCATCCGAATTTAATAAAAAAGGCACAATGCCGAATGAAGTACAAGAGGACTGACACGCTAACTTTCTATGATTTGAACCTCTGCTGTGAGTCCAGTTCTACTTTCCGATGCTTAACTTCAGGTTTACTGTATCCCTTGGACCTTCTTATTGACGATGAAACCCAGAAATTGCATCCGAATTTAATAAAAAAGGCACAATGCCGAATGAAGTACAAGAGGACTGACACTCTAACTTTCTATGATTTGAACCATTCCTGTGAGTCCAGTTTTAGATTCCGATGCTTCACTTCAGGTGTACTGTATACCTTAGACCTTGCTATTGACGATGACACACAGAAATTTCATCCGAATTTAATACAAATGCACAATGCCGACTTAAGTACAAGAGGACTGACACTCAAACTTTCTATGATTTGTATCCCTCCTGCGAGTCCAGTTTTAGAATCCGATGCTTCACATCAGGTGTACTGTATACCTTGGACCTTCTTATTGACCATGAAACACAGAAATTTCATCTCAATTTAATACACATGCACAATTCCGACTTGAGTACAAGAGGACTGACACTCTAACTTTCTCTGATTTGAACCTCTCCTGTGAGTCCAGTCTTAGTTTCCGATGCTTCACTTCAGGTTTACTGTATCCCTTGGACCTTCTTATTGACGAAGAAACACGGAAATTGCATCCGAATTTAATACAAAAGGCACAATGCCGACTTAAGCACTACAGGTCTGACACTCTAACTTTCTATGATTTGAACCTCTGCTGTGAGTCCAGTTTTAGTTTCCGATGTTTCACTTCAGGATTACTGTATCCCTTGGACCTTCTTATTGACGATGAAACACTGAAATTGCATCCGAATTTAGTACAAAAGGCACAATGCCGACTTAAGTACAAGAGGACTGAAACTCTAACTTTCTATGATTTGAACCTCTGCTGTGAGTCCAGTTTTAGTTTCCGATGCTTCACTTCAGGTTTACTGTATCCCTTGGACCTTCTTATTGACGATGAAATTCAGAAATTGCATCCGTATTTAATACAAAAGGCACAATGCCGACTTATGTACAAGAATACTGACACTCTAACTTTCTATGATTTGAACCTCTCCTGTGAGTCCAGTTTTACTTTCTGAAGCTTCACTTTAGGTTTACTGTATACCTTGGACCCTCTTATTGGCGATGAAACACAGAAATTGCATCCGAATTTAATACAAAAGGCACAATGCCGACTTAAGTACAAGAGGACTGAAACTCTAACTGTCTATGATTTGAACCCCTACTGCGAGTTCAGTTTTAGATTCCGATGCTTCACTTCAGGTTTACTGTATACCTTGGACCTTCTTATCTACGATGAAACACAGAAATTACATCCGAATTTAATACAAATGCACAATGCCAGCTTAAGTACAAGAGGACTGATACTCTAACTTCCTGTGATTTGAACCTCTGCTGTGAGTCCAGTTTTAGTTTCCGATGCTTCACTTCAGGTTTACTGTATCCCTTGGACCTTCTTATTGACGATGAAACACAGAAATTGCATCCGAATTTAATACAAAAGGCACAATGCCGACTTACGTACTAGAGTACTGACACCCTAACTTTCTATGATTTGAACCTCTCCTGTGAGTCCGGTTTTAGATTCCGATGCTTCGATTCAGGTTTACTGTATCCCTTGGACCTTCTTATTGACGATGAAACACAGATATTTCACCCGAATTTGATACAAAAGGCACAATGCCGACATATGTACAAGAGGACTGATACTCTAACTTTCTATGATTTGAACCCCACCTGTGAGTCCACTTTCAGATTCCGATGCTTCACTTCAGGTGTACTGTATACCTTGGACCTTCTTACTAACGATGAAACACAGAAATTGCATCCGAATTTAATACAAAAGGCGCAATGCTGACATATGTACAAGAATACTGACACTCTAACTTTCTATGATTTGAACCTCTCCTGTGAGTCCAGTTTTAGTTTCCGATGGTTCACTTCAGTTTTACTGTATACCTTGGACCTTCTTATTGGCGAAGAAACACAGAAATTACAACCGAATTTAATACAAAAGGCACAATGCCGACTAAAGTACAAGAGGACTGAAACTCTAACTTTCTATGATTTGAACCCCTCCTGCGAGTCCAGTTTTAGATTCCGATGCTTCACTTCAGGTTTACTGTATACCTTGGACCTTCTTATCGACGATGAAACACAGAAATAACATTCGAATTTAATACAAATGCACAATGCCGACTTAAGTACAAGAGGACTGACACTCTAACTTTCTGTGATTTGAACCTCTGCTGTGAGTCCAGTTTTAGTTTCCGATGTTTCACTTCAGGTTTACTGTATCCCTTGGACCTTCTTATTGACGATGAAACACAGAAATTGCATCCGAATTTAATACAAAAGGCACAATGCCGACTTAAGTACTAGAGGACTGTCACCCTAACTTTCTATGATTTGATCCTCTCCTGTGAGTCCGGTTTTAGATTCCGATGCTTCAATTCAGTTTACTGTATCCCTTGGAATTTCTTATTGACGATGAAACACAGAAATTGCATCCGAATTTAATAAAAAAGGCACAATGCCGACATAAGTACAAGAGGACTGATACTCTAACTTTCTATGATTTGAACCCCTCCTGTGAGTCCAGTTTTAGATTCCGAAGCTTCACTTCAGGTTTACTGTATCCCTTGGACCCTCTTATTGACGATGAAACACAGAAATTGCATCCGAATTTAATACAAAAGGCACAATGCCGACTTAAGTACAAGAGGACTGACTCTCTAACTTTCTACGATTTGAACCACTCCTGTGAGTCCAGTTTTAGATTCCGATGCTTCACTTCAGGTGTACTGTATACCTTGGACCTTCTTATTGACGATGAAACACAGAAATTTCATCCGAATTTAATACAAATTCACAATGCCGACTTAAGTACAAGAGGACTGAAACTCTAACTTTCTATGATTTGATCCTCCGCTGTGAGTCCAGTTTTAGTTTCCGATGCTTCACTTCAGGTTTACTGTATCGCTTGGACCTTCTTATTGACGATAAAACACAGAAATTGCATTCGAATTTAATACAAAAGGCACAATGCCGAGTTAAGTACAAGAGGACTAATACTCTAACTTTCTATGTTTTGAACCTCTGCTGTGAGTCCAGTTTTAGTTTCCGATGCTTCACTTCAGGTTTATTGTATCCCTTGGACCTTCTTATTGACGTTGAAACACAGAAATTGCATCCGAATTTAATAAAAAAGGCCCAATGCCGACTAAAGTACAAGAGGACTGGTACTCTAAGTTTCTATGATTTGAACCCCTCCTGTGAGTCCAGTTTTAGATTACGATGCTTAACTTCAGGTTTACTGTATCCCTTGGACCTTCTTATTGACGATGAAACACAGAAAATGCATCCGAATTTAATACAAAGGCACAATGCCGACTTAACTACAAGTGAACTGAAACTCTTACTCTCTATGATTAGAACCTCTGCTGTGAGTCCAGTTTTAGTTTACGATGCTTCACTTCAGGATTACTGTATCCTTTGGACCTTCTTATTGACGATGAAACACAGAAATTGCATCCGAATTTAACACAAAATGCACAATGCCGACTTAAGTACAAGAGGACTGATACTCTAACTTTCTATGATTTGAACCCCTCCTGTGAGTCCAGTTTTAGATTCCGATGCTTAACTTCAGGATTTCTGTATCCCTTGGACCTTCTTATTGACGATGAAACACAGAAATTGAATCTGAATTTAATACAAAAATCACAATGCCGACTTAAGTACAAGAGGACTGAAACTCTAACTTTTTATGATTCGAACCACTGCTGTGAGTCCAGTTTTAGTTTCCGATGCTTAACTTCAGGTTTACTGTATCCCTTGTACCTTCCCTTGATGATAAAGCACAGAAATTGCATCCGAATTTAATACAAAAGGCAAAATGCCGACTTATGTACAAGAATACTGACACTCTAACTTTCTATGGTTTGAACCCCTCCTGCGAGTCCAGTTTTAGATTCCGATGCTTCACTTCAGGTTTACTGTATACCTTGGACCTTCTTATCGACGATGAAACACAGAAATTACATCCGAATTTAATACAAATGCACAATGCCGACTTAAGTACAAGTGGACTGACACTCTAACTTTCTGTGATTTGAACCTCTCCTGTGAGTCCAGTTTTAGTTTCCGATGCTTCACTTCAGGTTTACTGTATCCCTTGGACCTTCTTATTGACGATGAAACACAGAAATTGCATCCGAATTTAATACATAAGGCACAATGCCGACTTAAGTAGTAGAGGACTGACACCCTAACTTTCTATGATTTAAACCTCTCCTGTGAGTCCAGTTTTAGTTTCCGATGCTTCACTTCAGGTTAACTGTATCCCTTGGACCTTCTTATTGACGATGAAACACGGAAATTGCATCCGAAATTAATACAAAAGGCACAATGCCGACATAAGTACAAGAGGACTGACACTCTCACTTACTATGATTTGAACCTCTCCTGTGAGTCCAGTTTTAGATTCCGATGCTTCACGTCAGGTTTACTGTATACCTTGCACCTACTTATTGACGATGAAACACAGAAATTGCATCCGAATATAATACAAAAGGCACAATGCCGACTTAACTACAAGAGGACTGACTCTCTCACATTCTATGATTTGATCCTCTCCTGTGAGTCCAGTTTCAGATTCCGATGCTTCACTTCCGGTTTACTGTATACCTTGGACCTTCTTATTGACGATGAAACACAGAAATTTCATCAGAACTTAATACAAAAGGCACAATGCCGACTTAAGTACAAGAGGACTGACACTCTCACTTCCTATGATTTGAACCTCTCCTGTGAGTCCAGTTTTAGATTCCGATGCTTCACTTCAGGTTTACTGTATACCTCGCACCTTCTTATTGACGATGAAACACAGAAATTGCATCCGAATTTAATACAAAATGCACAATGCCGACTTAAGTAAAAGAGGACTGTCACTCTCCCTTTCTATGATTTGTACCTCTCCTGTGAGTCCAGTTTTAGATTCCGATGCTTCACTTCAGGTTTACTGTATACCTTGCACCTTCTTACTCACGATGAAACACATAAATTGCATCCGAATTTAATACAAAAGCACAATGCCGACTTAAGTACAAGAGGACTGAAACTCTAACTTTCTATGATTTGAACCTCTGCTGTGAGTCCAGTTTTAGTTTCCGATGCTTAACTTCAGGTTTACTGTATCCCTTCGACCTTCTTATTGACGATGAAACACAGAAATTGCGTCCGAATTTAATAAAAAAGGCACAATGCCGAATGAAGTACAAGAGGACTGACACGCTAACTTTCTATGATTTGAACCTCTGCTGTGAGTCCAGTTTTACTTTCCGATGCTTAACTTCAGGTTTACTGTATCCCTTGGACCTTCTTATTGACGATGAAACCCAGAAATTGCAACCGAATTTAATAAAAAAGGCACAATGCCGAATGAAGTACAAGAGGAATGACACTCTAACTTTCTATGATTTGAACCATTCCTGTGAGTCCAGTTTTAGATTCCGATGCTTCACTTCAGGTGTACTGTATACCTTAGACCTTCTTATTGACGATGACACACTGAAATTTCATCCGAATTTAATACAAATGCACAATGCCGACTTAAGTACAAGAGGACTGACACTCTAACTTTCTATGATTTGAATCCCTCCTGCGAGTCCAGTTTTAGAATCCGATGCTTCACTTCAGGTGTACTGTATACCTTGGACCTTCATATTGACCATGAAACACAGAAATTTCATCTCAATTTAATACACATGCACAATTCCGACTTGAGTACAAGAGGACTGACACTCTAACTTTCTCTGATTGGAACCTCTCCTGTGAGTCCAGTTTTAGATTCCGATGCTTCACTTCAGGTTTACTGTATACCTTGGACCTTCTTATCGACGATGAAACACAGAAATTACATTCGAATTTAATACAAATGCACAATGCCGACTTAAGTACAAGAGGACTGACACTCTAACTTTCTGTGATTTGAACCTCTGCTGTGAGTCCAGTTTTAGTTTCCAATGTTTCACTTCAGGTTTACTGTATCCCTTGGACCTTCTTATTGACGATGAAACACCGAAATTGCATCCGAATTTTATACAAAATGCACAATGCCGACTTAAGTACTAGAGGACTGACACCCTAACTTTCTATGATTTGAACCCCTCCTGTGAGTCCGGTTTTAGTTTCCGATGCTTCAATTCAGTTTACTGTATCGCTTGGACCTTCTTATTGACGATAAAACACAGAAATTGCATTCGAATTTAATACAAAAGGCACAATGCCGAGTTAAGTACAAGAGGACTAATACTCTAACTTTCTATGATTTGAACCTCTGCTGTGAGTCCAGTTTTAGATTCCGATGCTTCACTTCAGTTTTACTGTATCCCTTGGACCTTCTTATTGACGTTGAAACACAGAAATTGCATCCGAATTTAATAAAAAAGGCACAATGCCGAATAAAGTACAAGAGGACTGGTACTCTAATTTTCTATGATTTGAACCCCTCCTGTGAGTCCAGTTTTAGATTACGTTGCTTAACTTCAGGTTTACTGTATCCCTTGGACCTTCTTATTGACGATGAAACACAGAAATTGCATCCGAATTTAATACAAAGGCACAATGCCGACTTAACTACAAGAGGACTGAAACTCTTACTCTCTATGATTAGAACCTCTGCTGTGAGTCCAGTTATAGTTTACGATGCTTCACTTCAGGATTACTGTATCCTTTGGACCTTCTTGTTGACGATGAAACACAGAAATTGCATCCGAATTTAACACAAAAGGCAAAATGCCGACTTGAGTACAAGAGGACTGATACTCTAACTTTCTATGATTTGAACCCCTCCTGTGAGTCCAGTTTTAGATTCCGATGCTTAACTTCAGGATTTTTGTATCCCTTGGACCTTCTTATTGACGATGAAACACAGAAATTGAATTCGAATTTAATACAGAAATCACAATGCCGACTTAAGTACAAGAGGACTGAAACTCTAACTTTTTATGATTTGAACCACTGCTGTGAGTCCAGTTTTAGTTTCCGATGCTTAACTTCAGGTTTACTGTATCCCTTGTACCTTCCCTTTGATGATGAAGCACAGAAATTGCATCCGAATTTAATACAAAAGGCAAAATGCCGACTTATGTACAAGAATACTGACACTCCAACTTTCTATGATTTGAACCCCTCCTGCGAGTCCAGTTTTAGATTCCGATGCTTCACTTCAGGTTTACTGTATACCTTGGACCTTCTTATCGACGATGAAACACAGAAATTACATCCGAAATTAATACAAATGCACAATGCCGACTTAAGTACAAGAGGACTGACACTCTAACTTTCTGTGATTTGAACCTCTCCTGTGAGTCCAGTTTTAGTTTCCGATGCTTCACTTCAGGTTTACTGTATCCCTTGGACCTTCTTATTGACGATGAAACACAGAAATTGCATCCGAATTTAATAAAAAAGGCACAATGCCGACTTAAGTACAAGGGGACTGATACTCTAACTTTCTTTGCTTTGAACCCCTCCTGTGAGTCCAGTTTTAGATTCCGATGCTTCACTTCAGGTTTACTGTATCCCTTGGACACTCTTATTGACGATGAAACACAGAAATTGCATCCGAATTTAATACAAAAGGCACAATGCCGACTTAAGCACTACAGGTCTGACACTCTAACGTTCTATGATTTGAACCTCTGCTGTGAGTCCAGTTTTAGTTTCCGATGCTTCACTTCAGGTTTACTGTATCCCTTGGACCTTCTTATCGACGATGAAATTCAGAAATTGCATCCGTATTTAATACAAAATGCACAATGCCGACTTAAGTACAAGAGGACTGATACTCTAACTTTTTATGATTTGAACCTCTCCTGTGAGTCACGTTTTAGTTTCCGATGCTTCACTTCAGGTTTACTGTATCCTTGGACCTTCTTATTCACGATGGAGCACAGAAAATGCATCCGAATTTGATACAAATGCACGATGCCGACTTAAGCCTAAGAGGACTGTTAATCTATCTTTCTATGATTTGAACCCCTCCTGTGAGTCCAGTTTTAGATTACGATGCTTAACTTCAGGTTTACTGTATCCCTTGGACCTTCTTATTGACGATGAAACACAGAAATTGCATCCGAATTTAATACAAAGGCACAATGCCGACTTAACTACAAGTGAACTGAAACTCTTACTCTCTATGATTAGAACCTCTGCTGTGAGTCCAGTTTTAGTTTACGATGCTTCACTTCAGGATTACTGTATCCTTTGGACCTTCTTATTGACGATGAAACACAGAAATTGCATCCGAATTTAACACAAAATGCACAATGCCGACTTAAGTACAAGAGGACTGATACTCTAACTTTCTATGATTTGAACCCCTCCTGTGAGTCCAGTTTTAGATTCCGATGCTTAACTTCATAATTTCTGTATCCCTTGGACCTTCTTATTGACGATGAAACACAGAAATTGAATCTGAATTTAATACAAAAATCACAATGCCGACTTAAGTACAAGAGGACTGAAACTCTAACTTTTTATGATTCGAACCACTGCTGTGAGTCCAGTTTTAGTTTCCGATGCTTAACTTCAGGTTTACTGTATCCCTTGTACCTTCTCTTGATGATAAAGCACAGAAATTGCATCCGAATTTAATACAAAAGGCAAAATGCCGACTTATGTACAAGAATACTGACACTCTAACTTTCTATGATTTGAACCCCTCCTGCGAGTCCAGTTTTAGATTCCGATGCTTCACTTCAGGTTTACTGTATACCTTGGACCTTCTTATCGACGATGAAACACAGAAATTACATCCGAATTTAATACAAATGCACAATGCCGACTTAAGTACAAGTGGACTGACACTCTAACTTTCTGTGATTTGAACCTCTCCTGTGAGTCCAGTTTTAGTTTCCGATGCTTCACTTCAGGTTTACTGTATCCCTTGGACCTTCTTATTGACGATGAAACACAGAAATTGCATCCGAATTTAATACATAAGGCACAATGCCGACTTAAGTAGTAGAGGACTGACACCCTAACTTTCTATGATTTAAACCTCTCCTGTGAGTCCAGTTTTAGTTTCCGATGCTTCACTTCAGGTTAACTGTATCCCTTGGACCTTCTTATTGACGATGAAACACGGAAATTGCATCCGAAATTAATACAAAAGGCACAATGCCGACATAAGTACAAGAGGACTGACACTCTCACTTACTATGATTTGAACGTCTCCTGTGAGTCCAGTTTTAGATTCCGATGCTTCACGTCAGGTTTACTGTATACCTTGCACCTACTTATTGACGATGAAACACAGAAATTGCATCCGAATATAATACAAAAGGCACAATGCCGACTTAACTACAAGAGGACTGACTCTCTCCCATTCTATGATTTGATCCTCTCCTGTGAGTCCAGTTTCAGATTCCGATGCTTCACTTCCGGTTTACTGTTTACCTTGGACCTTCTTATTGACGATGAAACACAGAAATTTCATCAGAACTTAATACAAAAGGCACAATGCCGACTTAAGTACAAGAGGACTGACACTCTCACTTCCTATGATTTGAACCTCTCCTGTGAGTCCAGTTTTAGATTCCGATGCTTCACTTCAGGTTTACTGTATACCTCGCACCTTCTTATTGACGATGAAACACAGAAATTGCATCCGAATTTAATACAAAATGCACAATGCCGACTTAAGTAAAAGAGGACTGTCACTCTCCCTTTCTATGATTTGTACCTCTCCTGTGAGTCCAGTTTTAGATTCCGATGCTTCACTTCAGGTTTACTGTATACCTTGCACCTTCTTACTCACGATGAAACACATAAATTGCATCCGAATTTAATACAAAAGCACAATGCCGACTTAAGTACAAGAGGACTGAAACTCTAACTTTCTATGATTTGAACCTCTGCTGTGAGTCCAGTTTTAGTTTCCGATGCTTAACTTCAGGTTTACTGTATCCCTTCGACCTTCTTATTGACGATGAAACACAGAAATTGCGTCCGAATTTAATAAAAAAGGCACAATGCCGAATGAAGTACAAGAGGACTGACACGCTAACTTTCTATGATTTGAACCTCTGCTGTGAGTCCAGTTTTACTTTCCGATGCTTAACTTCAGGTTTACTGTATCCCTTGGACCTTCTTATTGACGATGAAACCCAGAAATTGCAACCGAATTTAATAAAAAAGGCACAATGCCGAATGAAGTACAAGAGGACTGACACTCTAACTTTCTATGATTTGAACCATTCCTGTGAGTCCAGTTTTAGATTCCGATGCTTCACTTCAGGTGTACTGTATACCTTAGACCTTCTTATTGACGATGACACACTGAAATTTCATCCGAATTTAATACAAATGCACAATGCCGACTTAAGTACAAGAGGACTGACACTCTAACTTTCTATGATTTGAATCCCTCCTGCGAGTCCAGTTTTAGAATCCGATGCTTCACTTCAGGTGTACTGTATACCTTGGACCTTCATATTGACCATGAAACACAGAAATTTCATCTCAATTTAATACACATGCACAATTCCGACTTGAGTACAAGAGGACTGACACTCTAACTTTCTCTGATTTGAACCTCTCCTGTGAGTCCAGTCTTAGTTTCCGATGCTTCACCTCAGGTTTACTGTATCCCTTGGACCTTCTTATTGACGAAGAAACACAGAAATTGCATCCGAACTTAATTCAAAAGGCACAATGCCGACTTAAGCACTACAGGTCTGACACTCTAACTTCTACGATTTGAACCTCTGCTGTGAGTCCAGTTTTAGTTTCCGATGCTTCACTTCAGGTTTACTGTATCCCTTGGACCTTCTTATTGACGATGAAACACAGAAATTGCATTCGAATTTAATAAAAAAGGCACAATGCCGACTTGAGTACATAAGGACTGACACTCTAACTTTCTCTGATTTCAACTTCTCCTGTGAGTCCAGTCTTAGTTTCCGATGCTTCACTTCAGTTTTACTGTATCCCTTGGACCTTCTTATTGACGAAGAAACACAGAAATTGCATCCGAATTTAATACAAAAGGCACAATGCCGACTTAAGTACTACAGGTCTGACACTCTAACTTTCTATGATTTGAACCTCTGCTGTGAGTCCAGTTTTAGTTTCCGATGCTTCACTTCAGGTTTACTGTATCCCTTGGACCTTCTTATTGACGATGAAACACTGAAATTGCATCCGAATTTAATACAAAAGGCACAATGCCGACTTAAGTACAAGAGGACTGAAACTCTAACTTTCTATGATTTGAACCTCTGCTGTGAGTCCAGTTATAGTTTCCGATGCTTCACTTCAGTTTTACTGTATACCTTGGACCTTCTTCTTGACGATGAAAGTCAGAAATTGCATCCGTATTTAATACAAAGGAAACAATGCCGACTTAAGTACAAGAGGACTGATACTCTAACTTTCTATGATTTGAACCACTCCTGTGAGTCACGTTTTAGTTTCAGACGCTTCACTTCAGGTTTACTGTATCCTTGAACCTTCTTATTGACGATGAAACACAGAAATTGCATCCGAATTTGATACAAATGCAAAATGCCGACTTAAGCACAAGATTACTGTTAATCTAACTTTCTATGATTTGAACCCCTCCTGTAAGTCCGGTTTCAGATTCCGATGCTTCACTTCAGGTGTACTGTATACCTTGGACCTTCTTACTGACGATGAAACACAGATATTTCATCCGAATTTAATACAAAAGGCATAATGCCGACATATGTACAAGAATACTGACACTCTAACTTTCTATGATTTGAACCCCACCTGTGAGGCCACTTTCAGATTCCGATGCTTCACTTCAGGTGTACTGTATACCTTGGACCTTCTTACTGACGATGAAACACAGAAATTGCATCCGAATTTAATACAAAAGGCGCAATGCTGACATATGTACAAGAATACTGACACTCTAACTTTCTATGATTTGAACCTCTCCTGTGAGTCCAGTTTTAGTTTCCGATGCTTCACTTCAGTTTTACTGTATACCTTGGACCTTCTTATTGGCGAAGAAACACAGAAATTGCAACCGAATTTAATACAAAAGGCACAATGCCGACTTAAGTACAAGAGGACTGAAACTCTAACTTTCTATGATTTGAACCCCTCCTGCGAGTCCAGTTTTAGATTCCGATGCTTCACTTCAGGTTTACTGTATACCTTGGACCTTCTTATCGACGATGAAACACAGAAATTACATTCGAATTTAATACAAATGCACAATGCCGACTTAAGTACAAGAGGACTGACACTCTAACTTTCTGTGATTTGAACCTCTGCTGTGAGTCCAGTTTTAGTTTCCAATGTTTCACTTCAGGTTTACTGTATCCCTTGGACCTTCTTATTGACGATGAAACACCGAAATTGCATCCGAATTTTATACAAAATGCACAATGCCGACTTAAGTACTAGAGGACTGACACCCTAACTTTCTATGATTTGAACCCCTCCTGTGAGTCCGGTTTTAGTTTCCGATGCTTCAATTCAGTTTACTGTATCGCTTGGACCTTCTTATTGACGATAAAACACAGAAATTGCATTCGAATTTAATACAAAAGGCACAATGCCGAGTTAAGTACAAGAGGACTAATACTCTAACTTTCTATGATTTGAACCTCTGCTGTGAGTCCAGTTTTAGATTCCGATGCTTCACTTCAGTTTTACTGTATCCCTTGGACCTTCTTATTGACGTTGAAACACAGAAATTGCATCCGAATTTAATAAAAAAGGCACAATGCCGAATAAAGTACAAGAGGACTGGTACTCTAATTTTCTATGATTTGAACCCCTCCTGTGAGTCCAGTTTTAGATTACGTTGCTTAACTTCAGGTTTACTGTATCCCTTGGACCTTCTTATTGACGATGAAACACAGAAATTGCATCCGAATTTAATACAAAGGCACAATGCCGACTTAACTACAAGAGGACTGAAACTCTTACTCTCTATGATTAGAACCTCTGCTGTGAGTCCAGTTATAGTTTACGATGCTTCACTTCAGGATTACTGTATCCTTTGGACCTTCTTGTTGACGATGAAACACAGAAATTGCATCCGAATTTAACACAAAAGGCAAAATGCCGACTTGAGTACAAGAGGACTGATACTCTAACTTTCTATGATTTGAACCCCTCCTGTGAGTCCAGTTTTAGATTCCGATGCTTAACTTCAGGATTTTTGTATCCCTTGGACCTTCTTATTGACGATGAAACACAGAAATTGAATCCGAATTTAATGCAGAAATCACAATGCCGACTTAAGTACAAGAGGACTGAAACTCTAACTTTTTGTGATTTGAACCACTGCTGTGAGTCCAGTTTTAGTTTCCGATGCTTAACTTCAGGTTTACTGTATCCCTTGTACCTTCCCTTTGATGATGAAGCACAGAAATTGCATCCGAATTTAATACAAAAGGCAAAATGCCGACTTATGTACAAGAATACTGACACTCTAACTTTCTATGATTTGAACCCCTCCTGCGAGTCCAGTTTTAGATTCCGATGCTTCACTTCAGGTTTACTGTATACCTTGGACCTTCTTATCGACGATGAAACACAGAAATTACATCCGAAATTAATACAAATGCACAATGCCGACTTAAGTACAAGAGGACTGACACTCTAACTTTCTGTGATTTGAACCTCTCCTGTGAGTCCAGTTTTAGTTTCCGATGCTTCACTTCAGGTTTACTGTATCCCTTGGACCTTCTTATTGACGATGAAACACAGAAATTGCATCCGAATTTAATAAAAAAGGCACAATGCCGACTTAAGTACAAGGTCACTGATACTCTAACTTTCTTTGCTTTGAACCCCTCCTGTGAGTCCAGTTTTAGATTCCGATGCTTCACTTCAGGTTTACTGTATCCCTTGGACACTCTTATTGACGATGAAACACAGAAATTGCATCCGAATTTAATACAAAAGGCACAATGCCGACTTAAGCACTACAGGTCTGACACTCTAACGTTCTATGATTTGAACCTCTGCTGTGAGTCCAGTTTTAGTTTCCGATGCTTCACTTCAGGTTTACTGTATCCCTTGGACCTTCTTATTGACGATGAAATTCAGAAATTGCATCCGTATTTAATACAAAATGCACAATGCCGACTTAAGTACAAGAGGACTGATACTCTAACTTTTTATGATTTGAACCTCTCCTGTGAGTCACGTTTTAGTTTCCGATGCTTCACTTCAGGTTTACTGTATCCTTGGACCTTCTTATTCACGATGGAGCACAGAAAATGCATCCGAATTTGATACAAATGCACGATGCCGACTTAAGCCTAAGAGGACTGTTAATCTATCTTTCTATGATTTGAACGCCTCCTGTGAGTCCAGTTTTAGATTCCGATGCTTCACTTCAGGTTTACTGTATACCTTAGACCTTCTTATTGACGATGACACACTGAAATTTCATCCGAATTTAATACAAATGCACAATGCCGACTTAAGTACAAGAGGACTGACACTCTAACTTTCTATGATTTGATCCCTCCTGCGAGTCCAGTTTTAGAATCCGATGCTTCACTTCAGGTGTACAGTATACCTTGGACCTTCATATTGACCATGAAACACAGCAATTTCATCTCAATTTAATACACATGCACAATTCCGACTTGAGTACAAGAGGACTGACACTCTAACTTTCTCTGATTTGAACCTCTCCTGTGAGTCCAGTCTTAGTTTCCGATGCTTCACCTCAGGTTTACTGTATCCCTTGGACCTTCTTATTCACGAAGAAACACAGAAATTGCATCCGAACTTAATACAAAAGGCACAATGCCGACTTAAGCACTACAGGTCTGACACTCTAACTTCTATGATTTGAACCTCTGCTGTGAGTCCAGTTTTAGTTTCCGATGCTTCACTTCAGGTTTACTGTATCCCTTGGACCTTCTAATTGACGATGAAACACTGAAATTGCATTCGAATTTAATAAAAAAGGCACAATGCCGACTTGAGTACATAAGGACTGACACTCTAACTTTCTCTGATTTCAACTTCTCCTGTGAGTCCAGTCTTAGTTTCCGATGCTTCACTTCAGGTTTACTGTATCCCTTGGACCCTCTTATTGACGAAGAAACACAGAAATTGCATCCGAATTTAATACAAAAGGCACAATGCCGACTTAAGAACTACAGGTCTGACACTCTAACGTTCTATGATTTGAACCTCTGCTGTGAGTCCAGTTTTAGTTTCCGATGTTTCACTTCAGGTTTACTGTATCCCTTGGAGCTTCTTATTGACGATGAAACACCGAAATTGCATCCGAATTTAATACAAAAGGCATAATGCCGACATATGTACAAGAATACTGACACTCTAACTTTCTATGATTTGAACCCCACCTGTGAGGCCACTTTCAGAATCCGATGCTTCACTTCAGGTGTACTGTATACCTTGGACCTTCTTATTGACGATGAAAGTCAGAAATTGCATCCGTATTTAACACAAAGGAAACAATGAGGACTTAAGTACAAGAGGACTGATACTCTAACTTTCTATGATTTGAACCACTCCTGTGAGTCACGTTTCAGTTTCAGACGCTTCACTTCAGGTTTACTGTATCCTTGAACCTTCTTATTGACGATGAAACACAGAAATTGCATCCGAATTTGATACAAATGCAAAATGCCGACTTAAGCATAAGATTACTGTTAATCTAACTTTCTATGATTTGAACCCCTCCTGTAAGTCCGGTTTCAGATTCCGATGCTTCACTTCAGGTGTACTGTATACCTCGGACCTTCTTACTGACGATGAAACACAGATATTTCATCCGAATTTAATACAAAAGGCATAATGCCGACATATGTACAAGAATACTGACACTCTAACTTTCTATGATTTGAACCCCACCTGTGAGGTCACTTTCAGATTCTGATGCTTCACTTCAGGTGTACTGTATACCTTGGACCTTCTTACTGACGATGAAACACAGAAATTGCATCCGAATTTAATACAAAAGGCGCAATGCTGACATATGTACAAGAATACTGACACTCTAACTTTCTATGATTTGAACCTCTCCTGTGAGTCCAGTCTTAGTTTCCGATGCTTCACCTCAGGTTTACTGTATCCCTTGGACCTTCTTATTGACGATGAAACACAGAAATTGCATTCGAATTTAATAAAAAAGGCACAATGCCGACTTGAGTACATAAGGACTGACACTCTAACTTTCTCTGATTTCAACTTCTCCTGTGAGTCCAGTCTTAGTTTCCGATGCTTCACTTCAGTTTTACTGTATCCCTTGGACCTTCTTATTGACGAAGAAACACAGAAATTGCATCCGAATTTAATACAAAAGGCACAATGCCGACTTAAGTACTACAGGTCTGACACTCTAACTTTCTATGATTTGAACCTCTGCTGTGAGTCCAGTTTTAGTTTCCGATGCTTCACTTCAGGTTTACTGTATCCCTTGGACCTTCTTATTGACGATGAAACACTGAAATTGCATCCGAATTTAATACAAAAGGCACAATGCCGACTTAAGTACAAGAGGACTGAAACTCTAACTTTCTATGATTTGAACCTCTGCTGTGAGTCCAGTTTTAGTTTCCGATGCTTCACTTCAGTTTTACTGTATACCTTGGACCTTCTTCTTGACGATGAAAGTCAGAAATTGCATCCGTATTTAATACAAAGGAAACAATGCCGACTTAAGTACAAGAGGACTGATACTCTAACTTTCTATGATTTGAACCACTCCTGTGAGTCACGTTTTAGTTTCAGACGCTTCACTTCAGGTTTACTGTATCCTTGAACCTTCTTATTGACGATGAAACACAGAAATTGCATCCGAATTTGATACAAATGCAAAATGCCGACTTAAGCACAAGATTACTGTTAATCTAACTTTCTATGATTTGAACCCCTCCTGTAAGTCCGGTTTCAGATTCCGATGCTTCACTTCAGGTGTACTGTATACCTTGGACCTTCTTACTGACGATGAAACACAGATATTTCATCCGAATTTAATACAAAAGGCATAATGCCGACATATGTACAAGAATACTGACACTCTAACTTTCTATGATTTGAACCCCACCTGTGAGGCCACTTTCAGATTCCGATGCTTCACTTCAGGTGTACTGTATACCTTGGACCTTCTTACTGACGATGAAACACAGAAATTGCATCCGAATTTAATACAAAAGGCGCAATGCTGACATATGTACAAGAATACTGACACTCTAACTTTCTATGATTTGAACCTCTCCTGTGAGTCCAGTTTTAGTTTCCGATGCTTCACTTCAGTTTTACTGTATACCTTGGACCTTCTTATTGGCGAAGAAACACAGAAATTGCAACCGAATTTAATACAAAAGGCACAATGCCGACTTAAGTACAAGAGGACTGAAACTCTAACTTTCTATGATTTGAACCCCTCCTGCGAGTCCAGTTTTAGATTCCGATGCTTCACTTCAGGTTTACTGTATACCTTGGACCTTCTTATCGACGATGAAACACAGAAATTACATTCGAATTTAATACAAATGCACAATGCCGACTTAAGTACAAGAGGACTGACACTCTAACTTTCTGTGATTTGAACCTCTGCTGTGAGTCCAGTTTTAGTTTCCAATGTTTCACTTCAGGTTTACTGTATCCCTTGGACCTTCTTATTGACGATGAAACACCGAAATTGCATCCGAATTTTATACAAAATGCACAATGCCGACTTAAGTACTAGAGGACTGACACCCTAACTTTCTATGATTTGAACCCCTCCTGTGAGTCCGGTTTTAGTTTCCGATGCTTCAATTCAGTTTACTGTATCGCTTGGACCTTCTTATTGACGATAAAACACAGAAATTGCATTCGAATTTAATACAAAAGGCACAATGCCGAGTTAAGTACAAGAGGACTAATACTCTAACTTTCTATGATTTGAACCTCTGCTGTGAGTCCAGTTTTAGATTCCGATGCTTCACTTCAGTTTTACTGTATCCCTTGGACCTTCTTATTGACGTTGAAACACAGAAATTGCATCCGAATTTAATAAAAAAGGCACAATGCCGAATAAAGTACAAGAGGACTGGTACTCTAATTTTCTATGATTTGAACCCCTCCTGTGAGTCCAGTTTTAGATTACGTTGCTTAACTTCAGGTTTACTGTATCCCTTGGACCTTCTTATTGACGATGAAACACAGAAATTGCATCCGAATTTAATACAAAGGCACAATGCCGACTTAACTACAAGAGGACTGAAACTCTTACTCTCTATGATTAGAACCTCTGCTGTGAGTCCAGTTATAGTTTACGATGCTTCACTTCAGGATTACTGTATCCTTTGGACCTTCTTGTTGACGATGAAACACAGAAATTGCATCCGAATTTAACACAAAAGGCAAAATGCCGACTTGAGTACAAGAGGACTGATACTCTAACTTTCTATGATTTGAACCCCTCCTGTGAGTCCAGTTTTAGATTCCGATGCTTAACTTCAGGATTTTTGTATCCCTTGGACCTTCTTATTGACGATGAAACACAGAAATTGAATCCGAATTTAATACAGAAATCACAATGCCGACTTAAGTACAAGAGGACTGAAACTCTAACTTTTTGTGATTTGAACCACTGCTGTGAGTCCAGTTTTAGTTTCCGATGCTTAACTTCAGGTTTACTGTATCCCTTGTACCTTCCCTTTGATGATGAAGCACAGAAATTGCATCCGAATTTAATACAAAAGGCAAAATGCCGACTTATGTACAAGAATACTGACACTCTAACTTTCTATGATTTGAACCCCTCCTGCGAGTCCAGTTTTAGATTCCGATGCTTCACTTCAGGTTTACTGTATACCTTGGACCTTCTTATCGACGATGAAACACAGAAATTACATCCGAAATTAATACAAATGCACAATGCCGACTTAAGTACAAGAGGACTGACACTCTAACTTTCTGTGATTTGAACCTCTCCTGTGAGTCCAGTTTTAGTTTCCGATGCTTCACTTCAGGTTTACTGTATCCCTTGGACCTTCTTATTGACGATGAAACACAGAAATTGCATCCGAATTTAATAAAAAAGGCACAATGCCGACTTAAGTACAAGGGGACTGATACTCTAACTTTCTTTGCTTTGAACCCCTCCTGTGAGTCCAGTTTTAGATTCCGATGCTTCACTTCAGGTTTACTGTATCCCTTGGACACTCTTATTGACGATGAAACACAGAAATTGCATCCGAATTTAATACAAAAGGCACAATGCCGACTTAAGCACTACAGGTCTGACACTCTAACGTTCTATGATTTGAACCTCTGCTGTGAGTCCAGTTTTAGTTTCCGATGCTTCACTTCAGGTTTACTGTATCCCTTGGACCTTCTTATTGACGATGAAATTCAGAAATTGCATCCGTATTTAATACAAAATGCACAATGCCGACTTAAGTACAAGAGGACTGATACTCTAACTTTTTATGATTTGAACCTCTCCTGTGAGTCACGTTTTAGTTTCCGATGCTTCACTTCAGGTTTACTGTATCCTTGGACCTTCTTATTCACGATGGAGCACAGAAAATGCATCCGAATTTGATACAAATGCACGATGCCGACTTAAGCCTAAGAGGACTGTTAATCTATCTTTCTATGATTTGAACGCCTCCTGTGAGTCCAGTTTTAGATTCCGATGCTTCACTTCAGGTTTACTGTATACCTTAGACCTTCTTATTGACGATGACACACTGAAATTTCATCCGAATTTAATACAAATGCACAATGCCGACTTAAGTACAAGAGGACTGACACTCTAACTTTCTATGATTTGAATCCCTCCTGCGAGTCCAGTTTTAGAATCCGATGCTTCACTTCAGGTGTACAGTATACCTTGGACCTTCATATTGACCATGAAACACAGCAATTTCATCTCAATTTAATACACATGCACAATTCCGACTTGAGTACAAGAGGACTGACACTCTAACTTTCTCTGATTTGAACCTCTCCTGTGAGTCCAGTCTTAGTTTCCGATGCTTCACCTCAGGTTTACTGTATCCCTTGGACCTTCTTATTCACGAAGAAACACAGAAATTGCATCCGAACTTAATACAAAAGGCACAATGCCGACTTAAGCACTACAGGTCTGACACTCTAACTTCTATGATTTGAACCTCTGCTGTGAGTCCAGTTTTAGTTTCCGATGCTTCACTTCAGGTTTACTGTATCCCTTGGACCTTCTA
Source organism: Schistocerca americana (assembly GCF_021461395.2). Classification (NCBI taxonomy): domain Eukaryota; kingdom Metazoa; phylum Arthropoda; class Insecta; order Orthoptera; family Acrididae; genus Schistocerca; species Schistocerca americana. The sequence goes on along the minus strand of NC_060125.1, from coordinate 60,157,201 downwards.
ATTGACGATGAAACACTGAAATTGCATTCGAATTTAATAAAAAAGGCACAATGCCGACTTGAGTACATAAGGACTGACACTCTAACTTTCTCTGATTTCAACTTCTCCTGTGAGTCCAGTCTTAGTTTCCGATGCTTCACTTCAGGTTTACTGTATCCCTTGGACCCTCTTATTGACGAAGAAACACAGAAATTGCATCCGAATTTAATACAAAAGGCACAATGCCGACTTAAGAACTACAGGTCTGACACTCTAACGTTCTATGATTTGAACCTCTGCTGTGAGTCCAGTTTTAGTTTCCGATGTTTCACTTCAGGTTTACTGTATCCCTTGGAGCTTCTTATTGACGATGAAACACCGAAATTGCATCCGAATTTAATACAAAAGGCATAATGCCGACATATGTACAAGAATACTGACACTCTAACTTTCTATGATTTGAACCCCACCTGTGAGGCCACTTTCAGAATCCGATGCTTCACTTCAGGTGTACTGTATACCTTGGACCTTCTTATTGACGATGAAAGTCAGAAATTGCATCCGTATTTAACACAAAGGAAACAATGAGGACTTAAGTACAAGAGGACTGATACTCTAACTTTCTATGATTTGAACCACTCCTGTGAGTCACGTTTCAGTTTCAGACGCTTCACTTCAGGTTTACTGTATCCTTGAACCTTCTTATTGACGATGAAACACAGAAATTGCATCCGAATTTGATACAAATGCAAAATGCCGACTTAAGCATAAGATTACTGTTAATCTAACTTTCTATGATTTGAACCCCTCCTGTAAGTCCGGTTTCAGATTCCGATGCTTCACTTCAGGTGTACTGTATACCTCGGACCTTCTTACTGACGATGAAACACAGATATTTCATCCGAATTTAATACAAAAGGCATAATGCCGACATATGTACAAGAATACTGACACTCTAACTTTCTATGATTTGAACCCCACCTGTGAGGTCACTTTCAGATTCTGATGCTTCACTTCAGGTGTACTGTATACCTTGGACCTTCTTACTGACGATGAAACACAGAAATTGCATCCGAATTTAATACAAAAGGCGCAATGCTGACATATGTACAAGAATACTGACACTCTAACTTTCTATGATTTGAACCTCTCCTGTGAGTCCAGTCTTAGTTTCCGATGCTTCACCTCAGGTTTACTGTATCCCTTGGACCTTCTTATTGACGAAGAAACACAGAAATTGCATCCGAACTTAATACAAAAGGCACAATGCCGACTTAAGCACTACAGGTCTGACACTCTAACTTCTATGATTTGAACCTCTGCTGTGAGTCCAGTTTTAGTTTCCGATGCTTCACTTCAGGTTTACTGTATCCCTTGGACCTTCTAATTGACGATGAAACACTGAAATTGCATTCGAATTTAATAAAAAAGGCACAATGCCGACTTGAGTACATAAGGACTGACACTCTAACTTTCTCTGATTTCAACTTCTCCTGTGAGTCCAGTCTTAGTTTCCGATGCTTCACTTCAGGTTTACTGTATCCCTTGGACCCTCTTATTGACGAAGAAACACAGAAATTGCATCCGAAATTAATACAAAAGGCACAATGCCGACTTAAGAACTACAGGTCTGACACTCTAACGTTCTATGATTTGAACCTCTGCTGTGAGTCCAGTTTTAGTTTCCGATGTTTCACTTCAGGTTTACTGTATCCCTTGGAGCTTCTTATTGACGATGAAACACCGAAATTGCATCCGAATTTAATACAAAAGGCATAATGCCGACATATGTACAAGAATACTGACACTGTAACTTTCTATGATTTGAACCCCACCTGTGAGGCCACTTTCAGATTCCGATGCTTCACTTCAGGTGTACTGTATACCTTGGACCTTCTTATTGACGATGAAAGTCAGAAATTGCATCCGTATTTAATACAAAGGAAACAGTGAGGACTTAAGTACAAGAGGACTGATACTCTAACTTTCTATGATTTGAACCACTCCTGTGAGTCACGTTTCAGTTTCAGACGCTTCACTTCAGGTTTACTGTATCCTTGAACCTTCTTATTGACGATGAAACACAGAAATTGCATCCGAATTTGATACAAATGCAAAATGCCGACTTAAGCATAAGATTACTGTTAATCTAACTTTCTATGATTTGAACCCCTCCTGTAAGTCCGGTTTCAGATTCCGATGCTTCACTTCAGGTGTACTGTATACCTCGGACCTTCTTACTGACTATGAAACACAGATATTTCATCCGAATTTAATACAAAAGGAATAATGCCGACATATGTACAAGAATACTGACACTCTAACTTTCTATGATTTGAACCCCACCTGTGAGGTCACTTTCAGATTCCGATGCTTCACTTCAGGTGTACTGTATACCTTGGACCTTCTTACTGACGATGAAACACAGAAATTGCATCCGAATTTAATACAAAAGGCGCAATGCCGACATATGTACAAGAATACTGACACTCTAACTTTCTATGATTTGAACCTCTCCTGTGAGTCCAGTTTTAGTTTCCGATGCTTCACTTCAGTTTTACTGTATACCTTGGACCTTCTTATTGGCGAAGAAACACAGAAATTGCAACCGAATTTAATACAAAAGGCACAATGCCGACTTAGGTACAAGAGGACTGAAACTCTAACTTTCTATGATTTGAACCCCTCCTGCGAGTCCAGTTTTAGATTCCGATGCTTCACTTCAGGTTTACTGTATACCTTGGACCTTCTTATCGACGATGAAACACAGAAATTATATTCGAATTTAATACAAATGCACAATGCCGACTTAAGTACAAGAGGACTGACACTCTAACTTTCTGTGATTTGAACCTCTGCTGTGAGTCCAGTTTTAGTTTCCGATGTTTCACTTCAGGTTTACTGTATCCCTTGGAGCTTCTTATTGACGATGAAACACCGAAATTGCATCCGAATTTAATACAAAAGGCACAATGCCGACTTAAGTACTAGAGGACTGACACCCTAACTTTCTATGATTTGAACCCCTCCTGTGAGTCCGGTTTTAGTTTCCGATGCTTCAATTCAGTTTACTGTATCGCTTGGACCTTCTTATTGACGATAAAACACAGAAATTGCATTCGAATTTAATACAAAAGGCACAATGCCGAGTTAAGTACAAGAGGACTAATACTCTAACTTTCTATGATTTGAACCTCTGCTGTGAGTCCAGTGTAGATTCCGATGCTTCACTTCAGTTTTACTGTATCCCTTGGACCTTCTTATTGACGTTGAAACACAGAAATTGCATCCGAATTTAATAAAAAAGGCACAATGCCGAATAAAGTACAAGAGGACTGGTACTCTAATTTTCTATGATTTGAACCCCTCCTGTGAGTCCAGTTTTAGATTACGATGCTTAACTTCAGGTTTACTGTATCCCTTGGACCTTCTTATTGACGATGAAACACAGAAATTGCATCCGAATTTAATACAAAGGCACAATGCCGACTTAACTACAAGAGGACTGAAACTCTTACTCTCTATGATTAGAACCTCTGCTGTGAGTCCAGTTATAGTTTACGATGCTTCACTTCAGGATTACTGTATCCTTTGGACCTTCTTGTTGACGATGAAACACAGAAATTGCATCCGAATTTAACACAAAATGCAAAATGCCGACTTGAGTACAAGAGGACTGATACTCTAACTTTCTATGATTTGAACCCCTCCTGTGAGTCCAGTTTTAGATTCCGATGCTTAACTTCAGGATTTCTGTATCCCTTGGACCTTCTTATTGACGATGAATCACAGAAATTGAATCCGAATTTAATACAGAAATCACAATGCCTACTTAAGTACAAGAGGACTGAAACTCTAACTTTTTATGATTTGAACCACTGCTGTGAGTCCAGTTTTAGTTTCCGATGCTTAACTTCAGGTTTACTGTATCCCTTGTACCTTCTCTTTGATGATGAAGCACAGAAATTGCATCCGAATTTAATACAAAAGGCAAAATGCCGACTTATGTACAAGAATACTGACACTCTAACTTTCTATTATTTGAACCCCTCCTGCGAGTCCAGTTTTAGATTCCGATGCTTCACTTCAGGTTTACTGTATACCTTGGACCTTCTTATCGACGATGAAACACAGAATTTACATCCGAAATTAATACAAATGCACAATGCCGACTTAAGTACAAGAGGACTGATACTCTAACTTTCTTTGCTTTGAACCCCTCCTGTGAGTCCAGTTTTAGATTCCGATGCTTCACTTCAGGTTTACTGTATCCCTTGGACCCTCTTATTGACGATGAAACACAGAAATTGCATCCGAATTTAATACAAAAGGCACAATGCCGACTTAAGCACTACAGGTCTGACACTCTAACTTTCTATGATTTGAACCTCTGCTGTGAGTCCAGTTTTAGTTTCCGATGCTTCACTTCAGGTTTACTGTATCCCTTGGACCTTCTTATTGACGATGAAACACAGAAATTGCATCCGAATTTAATAAAAAAGGCACAATGCCGACTTAAGTACAAGAGGACTGATACTCTGACTTTCTATGATTTGAACCCCTCCTGTGAGTCCAGTTTTGGATTCCGATGCTTAACCTCAGGTTTACTGTATCCCTTGGACCTTCTTATTGACGATGAAACACAGAAATTGCATCCGAAATTAATACAAAAGGCACAATGCCGACTTAAGTACAAGAGGACTGATACTTTAACTTTCTATGATTTGAACCTCTCCTGTGAGGCCAGTTTTAGATTCCGTTGCTTCACTTCAGGTTTACTGTATCCCTTGGACCCTCTTATTGACGATGAAACACAGAAATTGCATCCGAATTTAAAACAAAAGGCACAATGCCGACTAAAGTACAAGAGGACTGAAACTCTAACTTTCTATGATTTGAACCCCTCCTGCGAGTCCAGTTTTAGATTCCGATGCTACACTTCAGGTTTACTGTATACCTTGGACCTTCTTATCGACGATGAAACACAGAAATTACATTCGAATTTAATACAAATGCACAATGCCGACTTAAGTACAAGAGGACTGACACTCTAACTTTCTGTGATTTGAACCTCTGCTGTGAGTCCAGTTTTAGTTTCCGATGTTTCACTTCAGGTTTACTGTATCCCTTGGACCTTCTTATTGACGATGAAACACCGAAATTGCATCCGAATTTAATACAAAAGGCACAATGCCGACTTAAGTACTAGAGGACTGACACCCTAACTTTCTATGATTTGAACCCCTCCTGTGAGTCCGGTTTTAGTTTCCGATGCTTCAATTCAGTTTACTGTATCGCTTGAACCTTCTTATTGACGTTAAAATACAAAAATTGCATTCGAATTTAATACAAAAGGCACAATGCCGAGTTAAGTACAAGAGGACTAATACTCTAACTTTCTATGATTTGAACCTCTGCTGTGAGTCCAGTTTTAGATTCCGATGCTTCACTTCAGTTTTACTGTATCCCTTGGACCTTCTTATTGACGTTGAAACACAGAAATTGCATCCGAATTTAATAAAAAAGGCAGAATGCCGAATAAAGTACAAGAGGACTGGTACTCTAATTTTCTATGATTTGAACCCCTCCTGTGAGTCCAGTTTTAGATTACGATGCTTAACTTCAGGTTTACTGTATCCCTTGGACCTTCTTATTGACGATGAAACACAGAAATTGCATCCGAATTTAATACAAAGGAACAATGCCGACTTAACTACAAGAGGACTGAAACTCTTACTCTCTATGATTAGAACCTCTGCTGTGAGTCCAGTTATAGTTTACGATGCTTCACTTCAGGATTACTGTATCCTTTAGACCTTCTTGTTGACGATGAAACACAGAAATTGCATCCGAATTTAACACAAAATGCAAAATGCCGACTTGAGTACAAGAGGACTGATACTCTAACTTTCTATGATTTGAACCCCTCCTGTGAGTCCAGTTTTAGATTCCGATGCTTAACTTCAGGATTTCTGTATCCCTTGGACCTTCTTATTGACGATGAAACACAGAAATTGAATCCGAATTTAATACAGAAATCACAATGCCGACTTAAGTACAAGAGGACTGAAACTCTAACTTTTTATGATTTGAACCACTGCTGTGAGTCCAGTTTTAGTTTCCGATGCTTAACTTCAGGTTTACTGTATCCCTTGTACCTTCTCTTTGATGATGAAGCACAGAAATTGCATCCGAATTTAATACAAAAGGCAAAATGCCGACTTATGTACAAGAATACTGACACTCTAAATTTCTATGATTTGAACCCCACCTGCGAGTCCAGTTTTAGATTCCGATGCTTCACTTCAGGTTTACTGTATACCTTGGACCTTCTTATCGACGATGAAACACAGAAATTACATCCGAAATTAATACAAATGCACAATGCCGACTTAAGTACAAGAGGACTGACACTCTAACTTTCTGTGATTTGAACCTCTCCTGTGAGTCCAGTTTTAGTTTCCGATGCTTCACTTCAGGTTTACTGTATTCCTTGGACCTTCTTATTGACGATGAAACACAGAAATTGCATCCGAATTTAATAAAAAAGGCACAATGCCGACTTGAGTACAAGAGGACTGATACTCTAACTTTCTTTGCTTTGAACCCCTCCTGTGAGTCCAGTTTTAGATTCCGATGCTTCACTTCAGGTTTACTGTATCCCTTGGACCCTCTTATTGACGATGAAACACAGAAATTGCATCCGAATTTAATACAAAAGGCACAATGCCGACTTAAGCACTACAGGTCTGACACTCTAACTTTCTATGATTTGAACCTCTGCTGTGAGTCCAGTTTTAGTTTCCGATGCTTCACTTCAGGTTTACTGTATCCCTTGGACCTTCTTATTGACGATGAAACACAGAAATTGCATCCGAATTTAATAAAAAAGGCACAATGCCGACTTAAGTACAAGAGGACTGATACTCTGACTTTCTATGATTTCAACCCCTCCTGTGAGTCCAGTTTTGGATTCCGATGCTTAACCTCAGGATTACTGTATCCCTTGGACCTTCTTATTGACGATGAAACACAGAAATTGCATCCGAAATTAATACAAAAGGCACAATGCCGACTTAAGTACAAGAGGACTGATACTCTAACTTTCTATGATTTGAACCTCTCCTGTGAGGCCAGTTTTAGATTCCGTTGCTTCACTTCAGGTGTACTGTATCCCTTGGACCCTCTTATTGACGATGAAACACAGAAATTGCATCCGAATTTAAAACAAAAGGCACAATGCCGACTAAAGTACAAGAGGACTGAAAATCTAACTTTCTATGATTTGAACCTCTGCTGTGAGTCCAGTTTTAGTTTCCGATGCTTCACTTCTGGTTTACTGTATCCCTTGGACCTTCTTATTGACGATGAAACACAGAAATTGCATCCGAATTTAATACAAAAGGCACAATGCCGACTTAAGTACAAGGGGACTGAAACTCTAAGTTTCTATGATTTGAAACTCTGCTGTGAGTCCAGTTTTAGTTTCCGATGCTTCACTTCAGGTTTACTGTATCCCTTGGACCTTCTTATTGACGATGAAACTCAGAAATTGCATCCGTATTTAATACAAAATGCACAATGCCGACTTAAGTACAAGAGGACTGATACTCTAACTTTTTATGATTTGAACCTCTCCTGTGAGTCACGTTTTAGTTTCCGATGCTTCACTTCAGGTTTACTGTATCCTTGGACCTTCTTATTCACGATGGAGCACAGAAAATGCATCCGAATTTGATACAAATGCACAATGCCGACTTAAGCCTAAGAGGACTGTTAATCTAACTTTCTATGATTTGAACGCCTCCTGTGAGTCCAGTTTTAGATTCCGATGCTTCACTTCAGGTGTACTGTATACCTTAGACCTTCTTATTGACGATGACACACTGAAATTTCATCCGAATTTAATACAAATGCACAATGCCGACTTAAGTACAAGAGGACTGACACTCTAACTTTCTATGATTTGAATCCCTCCTGCGAGTACAGTTTTAGAATCCGATGCTTCACTTCAGGTGTACTGTATACCTTGGACCTTCATATTGACCATGAAACACAGAAATTTCATCTCAATTTAATACACATGCACAATTCCGACTTGAGTACAAGAGGACTGACACTCTAACTTTCTCTGATTTGAACCTCTCCTGTGAGTCCAGTCTTAGTTTCCGATGCTTCACCTCAGGTTTACTGTATCCCTTGGCCCTTCTTATTGACGAAGAAACACAGAAATTGCATCCGAACTTAATACAAAAGGCACAATGCCGACTTAAGCACTACAGGTCTGACACTCTAACTTCTATGATTTGAACCTCTGCTGTGAGTCCAGTTTTAGTTTCCGATGCTTCACTTCAGGTTTACTGTATCCCTTGGACCTTCTTATTGACGATGAAACACAGAAATTGCATTCGAATTTAATAAAAAAGGCACAATGCCGACTTGAGTACATAAGGACTGACACTCTAACTTTCTCTGATTTCAACTTCTCCTGTGAGTCCAGTCTTAGTTTCCGATGCTTCACTTCAGGTTTACTGTATCCCTTGGACCTTCTTATTGACGAAGAAACACAGAAATTGCATCCGAATTTAATACAAAAGGCACAATGCCGACTTAAGTACTACAGGTCTGACACTCTAACTTTCTATGATTTGAACCTCTGCTGTGAGTCCAGTTTTAGTTTCCGATGCTTCACTTCAGGTTTACTGTATCCCTTGGCCCTTCTTATTGACGATGAAACACTGAAATTGCATCCGAATTTTATACAAAAGGCACAATGCCGACTTAAGTACAAGAGGACTGAAACTCTAACTTTCTATGATTTGAACCTCTGCTGTGAGTCCAGTTTTAGTTTCCGATGCTTCACTTCAGTTTTACTGTATACCTTGGACCTTCTTATTGACGATGAAAGTCAGAAAATGCATCCGTATTTAATACAAAGGAAACAATGCCGACTTAAGTACAAGAGGACTGATACTCTAACTTTCTATGATTTGAACCACTCCTGTGAGTCAGGTTTTAGTTTCAGAAGCTTCACTTCAGGTTTACTGTATCCTTGAACCTTCTTATTGACGATGAAACACAGAAATTGCATCCGAATTTGATACAAATGCAAAATGCCGACTTAAGCACAAGATTACTGTTAATCTAACTTTCTATGATTTGAACCCCTCCTGTAAGTCCGGTTTCAGATTCCGATGCTTCACTTCAGGTGTACTGTATACCTTGGACCTTCTTACTGACGATGAAACACAGATATTTCATCCGAATTTAATACAAAAGGCATAATGCCGACATATGTACAAGAATACTGACACTCTAACTTTCTATGATTTGAACCCCACCTGTGAGGCCACTTTCAGATTCCGATGCTTCACTTCAGGTGTACTGTATACCTTGGACTTTCTTACTGACGATGAAACGCAGAAATTGCATCCGAATTTAATACAAAAGGCGCAATGCTGACATATGTACAAGAATACTGACACTCTAACTTCCTATGATTTGAACCTCTCCTGTGAGTCCAGTTTTAGTTTCCGATGCTTCACTTCAGTTTTACTGTATACCTTGGACCTTCTTATTGGCGAAGAAACACAGAAATTGCAACCGAATTTAATACAAAAGGCACAATGCCGACTTTAGTACAAGAGGACTGAAACTCTAACTTTCTATGATTTGAACCCCTCCTGCGAGTCCAGTTTTAGATTCCGATGCTTCACTTCAGGTTTACTGTATACCTTGGACCTTCTTATCGACGATGAAACACAGAAATTACATTCGAATTTAATACAAATGCACAATGCCGACTTAAGTACAAGAGGACTGACACTCTAACTTTCTGTGATTTGAACCTCTGCTGTGAGTCCAGTTTTAGTTTCCGATGTTTCACTTCAGGTTTACTGTATCCCTTGGACCTTCTTATTGACGATGAAACACCGAAATTGCATCCGAATTTAATACAAAAGGCACAATGCCGACTTAAGTACTAGAGGACTGACACCCTAACTTTCTATGATTTGAACCCCTCCTGTGAGTCCGGTTTTAGTTTCCGATGCTTCAATTCAGTTTACTGTATCGCTTGGACCTTCTTATTGACGATAAAACACAGAAATTGCATTCGAATTTAATAAAAAAGGCACAATGCCGAGTTAAGTACAAGAGGACTAATACTCTAACTTTCTATGATTTGAACCTCTGCTGTGAGTCCAGTTTTAGATTCCGATGCTTCACTTCAGTTTTACTGTATCCCTTGGACCTTCTTATTGACGTTGAAACACAGAAATTGCATCCGAATTTAATAAAAAAGGCACAATGCCGAATAAAGTACAAGAGGACTGTTACTCTAATTTTCTATGATTTGAACCCCTCCTGTGAGTCCAGTTTTAGATTACGATGCTTAACTTCAGGTTTACTGTATCCCTTGGACCTTCTTATTGACGATGAAACACAGAAATTGCATCCGAATTTAATACAAAGGCACAATGCCGACTTAACTACAAGAGGACTGAAACTCTTACTCTCTATGATTAGAACCTCTGCTGTGAGTCCAGTTATAGTTTACGATGCTTCACTTCAGGATACTGTATCCTTTGGACCTTCTTATTGACGATGAAACACAGAAATTGCATCCGAATTTAACACAAAATGCAAAATGCCGACTTGAGTACAAGAGGACTGATACTCTAACTTTCTATGATTTGAACCCCTCCTGTGAGTCCAGTTTTAGATTCCGATGCTTAACTTCAGGATTTCTGTATCCCTTGGACCTTCTTATTGACGATGAAACACAGAAATTGAATCCGAATTTAATACAGAAATCACAATGCCGACTTAAGTACAAGAGGACTGAAACTCTAACTTTTTATGATTTGAACCACTGCTGTGAGTCCAGTTTTAGTTTCCGATGCTTAACTTCAGGTTTACTGTATCCCTTGTACCTTCTCTTTGATGATGAAGCACAGAAATTGCATCCGAATTTAATACAAAAGGCAAAATGCCGACTTATGTACAAGAATACTGACAATCTAACTTTCTATGATTTGAACCCCTCCTGCGAGTCCAGTTTTAGATTCCGATGCTTCACTTCAGGTTTACTGTATACCTTGGACCTTCTTATCGACGATGAAACACAGAAATTACATCCGAAATTAATACAAATGCACAATGCCGACTTAAGTACAAGAGGACTGACACTCTAACTTTCTGTGATTTGAACCTCTCCTGTGAGTCCAGTTTTAGTTTCCGATGCTTCACTTCAGGTTTACTGTATCCCTTGGACCTTCTTATTGACGATGAAACACAGAAATTGCATCCGAATTTAATACATAAGGCACAATGCCGACTTAAGTACTAGAGGACTGACACCCTAACTTTCTATGATTTGAACCTCTCCTGTGAGTCCAGTTTTAGTTTCCGATGCTTCACTTCAGGTTAACTGTATCCCTTGGACCTTCTTATTGACGATGAAACACAGAAATTGCATCCGAATTTAATAAAAAAGAAACAATGCCGACTTAAGTACAAGAGGACTGATACTCTAACTTTCTTTGCTTTGAACCCCTCCTGTGAGTCCAGTTTTAGATTCCGATGCTTCACTTCAGGTTTACTGTATCCCTTGGACCCTCTTATTGACGATGAAACACAGAAATTGCATCCGCATTTAATACAAAAGGCACAATGCCGACTTAAGCACTACAGGTCTGACAGTCTAACTTTCTATGATTGGAACCTCTGCTGTGAGTCCAGTTTTAGTTTCCGATGCTTCACTTCAGGTTTACTGTATCCCTTGGACCTTCTTATTGACGATGAAACACAGAAATTGCATCCGAATTTAATAAAAAAGGCACAATGCCGACTTAAGTACAAGAGGACAAATACTCTGAATTTCTATGATTTGAACCCCTCCTGTGAGTCCAGTTTTGGATTCCGATGCTTAACCTCAGGTTTACTGTATCCCTTGGACCTTCTTATTGACGATGAAACACAGAAATTGCATCCGAAATTAATACAAAAGGCACAATGCCGACTTAAGTACAAGAGGACTGATACTCTAACTTTCTATGATTTGAACCTCTCCTGTGAGGCCAGTTTTAGATTCCGTTGCTTCACTTCAGGTTTACTGTATCCCTTGGACCCTCTTATTGACGAAGAAACACAGAAATTGCATCCGAATTTAAAACAAAAGGCACAATGCCGACTAAAGTACAAGAGGACTGAAATTCTAACTTTCTATGATTTGAACCTCTGCTGTGAGTCCAGTTTTAGTTTCCGATGCTTCACTTCTGGTTTACTGTATCCCTTGGACCTTCTTATTGACGATGAAACACAGAAATTGAATCCGAATTTAATACAAAAGGCACAATGCCGACTTAAGTACAAGAGGACTGAAACTCTAAGTTTCTATGATTTGAAACTCTGCTGTGAGTCCAGTTTTAGTTTCCGATGCTTCACTTCAGGTTTACTGTATCCCTTGGACCTTCTTATTGACGATGAAATTCAGAAATTGCATCCGTATTTAATACAAAATGCACAATGCCGACTTAAGTACAAGAGGACTGATACTCTAACTTTTTATGATTTGAACCTCTCCTGTGAGTCACGTTTTAGTTTCCGATGCTTCACTTCAGGTTTACTGTATCCTTGGACCTTCTTATTCACGATGGAGCACAGAAAATGCATCCGAATTTGATACAAATGCACAATGCCGACTTAAGCCTAAGAGGACTGTTAATCTAACTTTCTATGATTTGAACGCCTCCTGTGAGTCCAGTTTTAGATTCCGTTGCCTCACTTCAGGTGTACTGCATACCTTGGACCTTCTTATTGACGATGAAACACAGAAATTTCATCCGAATTTAATACAAAAGGCACAATGCCGACTTAAGTACAAGACGACTGACACTCTAACTTTCTATGATTTGAACCTCTCCTGTGTGTCCAGTTTTAGTTTCTGATGCTTCACTTCAGGTTTACTGTATACCTTGGACCTTCTTATTGACGATGAAAGTCAGAAATTGCATCCATATTTAATACAAAAGAAACAATGCCGACTAAAGTACAAGAGGACTGATACTCTAACTTTCTATGATTTGAACCACTACTGTGAGTCACGTTTTAGTTTCCGATGCTTCAGTTCAGGTTTACTGTATCCTTGGACCTTCTTATTGACGATGAAGCACAGAAATTGCATCCGAATTTGATACAAATGCACAATTCCGACTTAAGCACAAGACAACTGTTAATCTAACTTTCTATGATTTGAACCCCTCCTGTGAGTCGAGTTTTAGATTCCGATGCTTCACTTCAGGTGTAATGTATACCATAGACCTTCTTATTGGCGATGAAACACAGAAATTTCATCCGAATTTAATACAAAAGACACAATGCCGACTTAAGTACAAGAGGACTGACACTCTAACTTTCTATCATTTGAACCTCTCCTGTGAGTCCTGTTTTAGTTTCCGATACTTCACTACAGGTTTACTGTATCCCTTGGACTTTCTTATTGACGATGAAACACAGAAATTGCATCTGAATTTAATACAAAAGGCACAATGCCGACTTAAGTACTAGAGGACTGACACTCGAACTTTCTATGATTTTAACCTCTCCTGTGAGTCCAGTTTTAGTTTCCGATTCTTCACTTCAGGTAACTGTATGCCTTGGACCTTCTTATTGACGATGAAACACAGATATTGCATCCGGATTTGTGCAAAAGGCACAATGCCGACTTAGGTACAAGAGGACTGACACTCTAACTTTCTTTGATGTGAACCCCTCCTGTGAGTCCAGTTTCAGATTCTGATGCTTCACTTCAGGTGTACTGTATACCTTGGACCTTCTTACTGACGATGAAACACAGAAATTTCATCCGAATTTAATACAAAAGGCACAATGCCGACTTAAGTACAAGAGGACTGACATTCTAACTATCTATAATTTGAACTTCTCCTGTGAGTCCAGTTTTAGTTTTCGATGCTTCACTTGAGGTTTACTGTATACCTTGGACCTTCTTATTGACGATGACACACAGAAATAGCATCCGAATTTAATACAAAAGGCACAATGCCGGCTTATGTACAAGAATACTGACACTCTAACTTTCTATGATTTGAACCTCTCCAGTGAGTCCAGTTTTACTTTCCGAAGCTTCACTTCAGTTTTACTGTATACCTTGGACTTTCTTATTGGCGATGAAACACAGAAATTGCATCCGAATTTAATACAAAAGGCACAATGCCGACTTAAGTTCAAGAGGACTGAAACTCTAACTTTCTATGATTTGAACCCCTACTGCGAGTTCAGTTTTAGATTCCGATGCTTCACTTCAGGTTTACTGTATACCTTGGACCTTCCTATCAACGATGAAACACAGAAATTACATCCGAATTTAATACAAATGCACAATGCCAGCTTAAGTACAAGAGGACTGACACTCTAACTTTCTGTGATTTGAACCTCTGCTGTGAGTCCAGTTTTAGTTTCCGATGCTTCACTTCAGGTTTACTGTATCTTTTGGACCTTCTTATTGACGATGAAACACAGAAATTGCATCCGAATTTAATACAAAAGGCACAATGCCGACTTACGTACTAGATTACTGACACCCTAACTTTCTATGATTTGAACCTCTCCTGTGAGTCCGGTTTTAGTTTCCGATGCTTCAATTCAGGTTTACTGTATCCCTTGAACCTTCTTATTGACGATGAAACACAGAAATTGCATCCGAATTTAATACATAAGGCACAATGCCGACTTAAGTACTAGAGAACTGACACCCTAACTTTCTATGATTTGAACCTCTCCTGTGAGTCCAGTTTTAGTTTCCGATGCTTCACTTCAGGTTAACTGTATCCCTTGGACCTTCTTATTGACGATGAAACTCAGAAATTGCATCCGAATTTAATAAAAAAGGCACAATGCTGACTTAAGTACAAGAGGACTGTTAATCTAACTTTTTATGATTTGAACCCCTCCTGTGAGTCGAGTTTTAGATTCCGATGCTTCACTTCAGGTGTACTGTATACTATAGACCTTCTTATTGGCGATGAAACACAGAAATTTCATCCGAATTTAATACAAAAGACACAATGCCGACTTAAGTACAAGAGGACTGACACTCTAACTTTCTATCATTTGAACCTCTCCTGTGAGTCCTGTTTTAGTTTCCGATACTTCACTACAGGTTTACTGTATCCCTTGGACTTTCTTATTGACGATGAAACACAGAAATTGCATCTGAATTTAATACAAAAGGCACAATGCCGACTTAAGTACTAGAGGACTGACACTCGAACTTTCTATGATTTTAACCTCTCCTGTGAGTCCAGTTTTAGTTTCCGATTCTTCACTTCAGGTAACAGTATGCCTTGGACCTTCTTATTGACGATGAAACACAGATATTGCATCCGGATTTGTACAAAAGGCACAATGCCGACTTAGGTACAAGAGGACTGACACTCTAACTTTCTTTGATGTGAACCCCTCCTGTGAGTCCAGTTTCAGATTCTGATGCTTCACTTCAGGTGTACTGTATACCTTGGACCTTCTTACTGACGATGAAACACAGAAATTTCATCCGAATTTAATACAAAAGGCACAATGCCGACTTAAGTACAAGAGGACTGACACTCTAACTATCTATAATTTGAACTTCTCCTGTGAGTCCAGTTTTAGTTTTCGATGCTTCACTTGAGGTTTACTGTATACCTTGGACCTTCTTATTGACGATGAAACACAGAAATAGCATCCGAATTTAATACAAAAGGCACAATGCCGGCTTATGTACAAGAATACTGACACTCTAACTGTCTATGATTTGAACCTCTCCTGTGAGTCCAGTTTTACTTTCCGAAGCTTCACTTCAGGTTTACTGTATAACTTGGACTTTCTTATTGGCGATGAAACACAGAAATTGCATCCGAATTTAATACAAAAGGCACAATGCCGACTTAAGTACAAGAGGACTGAAACTCTAACTTTCTATGATTTGAACCCCTACTGCGAGTTCAGTTTTAGATTCCGATGCTTCACTTCAGGTTTACTGTATACCTTGGACCTTCTTATCAACGATGAAACACAGAAATTACATCCGAATTTAATACAAATGCACAATGCCAGCTTAAGTACAAGAGGACTGACACTCTAACTTTCTGTAATTTGAACCTCTGCTGTGAGTCCAGTTTTAGTTTCCGATGCTTCACTTCAGGTTTACTGTATCCCTTGGACCTTCTTATTGACGATGAAACACAGAAATTGCATCCGAATTTAATACAAAAGGCACAATGCCGACTTACGTACTAGATTACTGACACCCTAACTTTCTATGATTTGAACCTCTCCTGTGAGTCCGGTTTTAGTTTCCGATGCTTCAATTCAGGTTTACTGTATCCCTTGAACCTTCTTATTGACGATGAAACACAGAAATTGCATCCGAATTTAATACATAAGGCACAATGCCGACTTAAGTACTAGAGGACTGACACCCTAACTTTCTATGATTTGAACCTCTCCTGTGAGTCCAGTTTTAGTTTCCGATGCGTCACTTCAGGTTAACTGTATCCCTTGGACCTTCTTATTGACGATGAAACACAGAATTTGCATCCGAATTTAATAAAAAAGGCACAATGCCGACTTAAGTACAAGAGGACTGATACTCTAACTTTCTTTGATTTGAACCCCTCCTGTGAGTCCAGTTTTAGATTCTGATGCTTCACTTCAGGTTTACTGTATCCCTTGGACCCTCTTATTGACGATAAATCACAGAAATTGCATCCGAATTTAATACAAAAGGCACAATGCCGACTTAAGTACAAGCTGACTGACACTCTAACTTTCTATGATTTGAACCTCTCCTGTGAGTCCAGTATTAGATTCCGATGCTTCACTTCAGGTGTACTGTATACCTTGGTCCTTCTTATTGACGATGAAACAAAGAAATTTCATCCGAATTTAATACAAATGCACAATGCCGACTTAAGTACAAGAGGACTGACACTCTAACTTTCTATGATTTGAACCATTCCTGCGTGTCCAGTTTTAGATTCCGATGCTTCACTTCAGGTGTACTGCATACCTTGGACCTTCTTATTGACGATGAAACACAGAAATTGCATCCGAATTTAATAAAAAGGCACAATGCCGACTTAAGTACAAGAGGACTGATACTCTGACCTTCTATGATTTGAACCCCTCCTGTGAGTCCAGTTTTGGATTCCGATGCTTAACCTCAGTTTTACTGTATCCCTTGGACCTTCTTATTGACGATGAAACACAGAAATTGCATCCGAAATTAATACAAAAGGCACAATGCCGACTTAAGTACAAGAGGACTGATACTCTAACTTTCTATGATTTGAACCTCTCCTGTGAGGCCAGTTTTAGATTCCGTTGCTTCACTTCAGGTTTACTGTATCCCTTGGACCCTCTTGTTGACGATGAAACACAGAAATTGCATCCGAATTTAAAACAAAAGGCACAATGCCGACTAAAGTACAAGAGGACTGAAATTCTAACTTTCTATGATTTGAACCTCTGCTGTGAGTCCAGTTTTAGTTTCCGATGCGTCACTTCTGGTTTACTGTATCCCTTGGACCTTCTTATTGACGATGAAACACAGAAATTGCATCCGAATTTAATACAAAAGGCACAATGCCGACTTAAGTACAAGAGGACTGAAACTCTAAGTTTCTATGATTTGAAACCCTGCTGTGAGTCCAGTTTTAGTTTCCGATGCTTCACTTCAGGCTTACTGTATCCCTTGGACCTTCTTATTGACGATCAAATTCAGTAATTGCATCCGTATTTAATACAAAATGCACAATGCCGACTTAAGTACAAGATTACTGATACTCTAACTTTTTATGATTTGAACCTCTCCTGTGAGTCACGTTTTAGTTTCCGATGCTTCACTTCAGGTTTACTGTATCCTTGGACCATCTTGTTCACGATGGAGCACAGAAAATGCATCCGAATTTGATACAAATGCACAATGCCGACTTAAGCCTAAGAGGACTGTTAATCTAACTTTCTATGATTTGAACGCCTCCTGTGAGTCCAGTTTTAGATTCCGTTGCCTCACTTCAGGTGTACTGCACACCTTGGACCTTCTTATTGACGATGAAACACAGAAATTTCATCCGAATTTAATACAAAAGGCACAATGCCGACTTAAGTACAAGGGGACTGACACTCTAACTTTCTATGATTTGAACCTCTCCTGTGTGTCCAGTTTTGGTTTCCGATGCTTCACTTCAGGTTTACTGTATACCTTGGACCTTCTTATTGACGATGAAAGTCAGAAATTGCATCCATATTTAATACAAAAGAAACAATACCGACTTAAGTACAAGAGGACTGATACTCTAACTTTCTATGATTTGAACCACTACTGTGAGTCACGTTTTAGTTTCCGATGCTTCAGTTCGGGTTTACTGTATCCTTGGACCTTCTTATTGACGATGAAGCACAGAAATTGCATCCGAATTTGATACAAATGCACAATTCCGACTTAAGCACAAGACGACTGTTAATCTAACTTTCTATGATTTGAACCCCTCCTGTGAGTCGAGTTTTAGATTCCGATGCTTCACTTCTGGTGTACTGTATACCATAGACCTTCTTATTGGCGATGAAACACAGAAATTTCATCCGAATTGAATACAAATGACACAATGCCGACTTAAGTACAAGAGGACTGACACTCTAACTTTTTATCATTTGAACCTCTCCTGTGAGTCCTGTTTTAGTTTCCGATACTTCACTACAGGTTTACTGTATCCCTTGGACTTTCTTATTGACGATGAAACACAGAAATTGCATCTGAATTTAATACAAAAGGCACAATGCCGACTTAAGTACTAGAGGACTGACACTCGAACTTTCTATGATTTTAACCTCTCCTGTGAGTCCAGTTTTAGTTTCCGATTCTTCACTTCAGGTAACTGTATGCCTTGGACATTCTTATTGACGATGAAACACAGATATTGCATCAGGATTTGTACAAAAGGCACAATGCCGACTTAGGTACAAGAGGACTGACACTTTAACTTTCTTTGATGTGAACCCCTCCTGTGAGTCCAGTTTCAGATTCTGATGCTTCACTTCAATTGTACTGGATACCTTGGACCTTCTTACTGACGATGAAACACAGAAATTTCATCCGAATTTAATACAAAAGGCACAATGCCGACTTAAGTACAAGAGGACTGACACTCTAACTATCTACAATTTGAACTTCTCCTGTGAGTCCAGTTTTAGTTTTCGATGCTTCACTTGAGGTTTACTGTATACCTTGGACCTTCTTATTGACGATGAAACACAGAAATGGCATCCGAATTTAATACAAAAGGCACAATGCCGGATTATGTACAAGAATACTGACACTCTAACTTTCTATGATTTGAACCTCTCCTGTGCGTCCAGTTTTACTTTCCGAAGCTTCACTTCAGGTTTACTGTATACCTTGGACTTTCTTATTGGCGATGAAACACAGAAATTGCATCCGAATTTAATACAAAAGGCACAATGGCGAATAAAGTACAAGAGGACTGAAACTCTAACTTTCTATGATTTGAAACCCTACTGCGAGTTCAGTTTTAGATTCCGATGCTTCACTTCAGGTTTACTGCATACCTTGGACCTTCTTATCAACGATGAAACACAGAAATTACATCCGAATTTAATACAAATGCACAATGCCAGCTTAAGTACAAGAGGACTGACACTCTAACTTTCTGTGATTTGAACCTCTGCTGTGAGTCCAGTTTTAGTTTCCGATGCTTCACTTCAGGTTTACTGTATTCCTTGGACCTTCTTATTGACGATGAAACACAGAAATTGCATCCGAATTTAATACATAAGGCACAATGCCGACTTAAGTACTAGAGGACTGACACCCTAACTTTCTATGATTTGAACCTCTCCTGTGAATCCAGTTTTAGTTTCCGATGCTTCACTTCAGGTAAGCTGTATCCCTTGGACCTTCTTATTGACGATGAAACACAGAAATTGCATCCGAATTTAATAAAAAAGGCACAATGCCGACTTAAGTACAAGAGGACTGATACTCTAACTTTCTATGATTTGAACCCCTCCTGTGAGTCCAGTTTTAGATTCCGATGCTTCACTTCAGGTTTACTGTATCCCTTGGACCCTCTTATTGACGATGAAACACAGAAATTGCATCCGAATTTAATACAAAAGGCACAATGCCGACTTAAGTACAAGCTGACTGACACTCTAACTTTCTATGATTTGAACCTCTCCTGTGAGTCCAGTTTTAGATTCCGATGCTTCACTTCAGGTGTACTGTATTCCTTGGTCCTTCTTATTGACGATGAAACACAGAAATTTCATCCGAATTTGATACAAATGCACAATGCCGACTTAAGCCTAAGAGGACTGTTAATATAACTTTCTATGATTTGAACGCCTCCTGTGAGTCCAGTTTTAGGTCCGTTGCCTCACTTCAGGTGTACTGCATACCTTGGACCTTCTTATTGACGATGAAACACAGATATTTCATCCGAATTTAATACAAAAGGCACAATGCCGACTTAAGTACAAGAGGACTGACACTCTAACTTTCTATGATTTGAACCTCTCCTGTGTGTCCAGTTTTAGTTTCCGATGCTTCACTTTAGGTTTACTGTATACCTTGGACCATCTTATTGACGATGAAAGTCAGATATTGCATCCATATATAATACAAAACGAACAATGCCGACTTAAGTACAAGAGGACTGATACTCTAACTTTCTATGATTTGAACCACTACTGTGAGTCACGTTTTAGTTTCCGATGCTTCAGTTCAGGTTTACTGTATCCTTGGACCTTCTTATTGACGATGAAGCACAGAAATTGCATCCGAATTTGATACAAATGCACAATTCCGACTTAAGCACAAGACGACTGTTAATCTAACTTTCTATGATTTGAACCACTCCTGTGAGTCGAGTTTTAGATTCCGATGCTTCACTTTAGGTGTACTGTATACCATAGACCTTCTTATTGACGATGAAACACAGAAATTTCATCCGAATTTAATAAAAAAGACACAATGCCGACTTAAGTACAAGAGGACTGACACTCTAACTTTCTATCATTTGAACCTCTCCTGTGAGTCCTGTTTTAGTTTCCGATGCTTCACTACAGGTTTACTGTATCCCTTGGACTTTCTTATTGACGATGAAACACAGAAATTGCATCTGAATTTAATACAAAAGGCACAATGCCGACTTAAGCACTAGAGGACTGACACTCGAACTTTCTATGATTTTAACCTCTCCTGTGAGTCAAGTTTTAGTTTCCGATTCTTCACTTCAGGTAACTGTATGCCTTGGACCTTCTTATTGACTATGAAACACAGATATTGCATCCGAATTTGTACAAAAGGCACAATGCCGACTTAGGTACAAGAGGACTGACACTCTAACTTTCTTTGATGTGAACCCCTCCTGTGAGTCCAGTTTCAGATTCCGATGCTTCACTTCAGGTGTACTGTATACCTTGGAAATTCTTACTGACGATGAAACACAGAAATTTCATCCGAATTTAATACAAAAGGCACAATGCCGACTTAAGTACAAGAGGACTGACACTCTAACTATCTATAATTTGAACTTCTCCTGTGAGTCCAGTTTTAGATTTCGATGCTTCACTTGAGGTTTACTGTATACCTTGGACCTTCTTATTGACGATGAAACAGAAAAATAGCATCCGAATTTAATACAAAAGGCACAATGCCACCTTATGTACAAGAATACTGACACTCAAATTTTCTATGATTTGAACCTCTCCTGTGAGTCCAGTTTTACTTCCCGGAGCTTCACTTCAGGTTTACTGTATGCCTTGGACCTCCTTATTGGCGATGAAACACAGAAATTGCATCCGAATTTAATACAAAAGGCACAATGCCGACTTAAGTACAAGAGGACTGAAACTCTAACTTTCTATGATTTGAACCCCTACTGCGAGTTCAGTTTTAGATTCCGATGCTTCACTTCAGGTTTACTGTATACCTTGGACCTTCTTATCAACGATGAAACACAGAAATTACATCCGAATTTAATACAAATGCACAATGCCAGCTTAAGTACAAGAGGACTGACTCTCTAACTTTCTGTGATTTGAACCTCTGCTGTGAGTCCAGTTTTAGTTTCCGATGCTTCACTTCAGGTTTACTGTATCCCTTGGACCTTCTTATTGACGATGAAACACAGAAATTGCATCCGAATTTAATACAAAAGGCACAATGCCGACTTACGTACTAGAGGACTGACACCCTAACTTTCTATGATTTGAACCTCTCCTGTGAGTCCGGTTTTAGATTCCGATGCTTCAATTCAGGTTTACTGTATCTCTTGGACCTTCTTATTGACGATGAAACACAGAAATTGCATCCGAATTTAATAAAAAAGGCACAATGCCGACTTAAGTACAAGAGGACTGATACTCTAACTTTCTATGATTTGAACCCCTCCTGTGAGTCCAGTTTTAGATTCCGATGCTTCACTTCAGGTGTACTGTATACCATGGACCTTCTTATTAACGATGAAACACAGAAATTTCATCCGAATTTAATACAAATGCACAATGTCGACTTAAGTACAAGAAGACTGAAACTCTAACTCCCTATGATTTGAACCTCTGCTGTGAGTCCAGTTTTAGTTTTCGATGCTTCACTTCAGGTTTACTGTATCCCTTGTACCTTCTTACTGACGATGAAACACAGAAATTGCATGCGAATTTAATAAAAAAGGCACAATGCCGACTTCAGTACAAGAGGACTGATACTCTAACTTTCTATGATTTGAACCCCTCCTGTGAATCCAGTTTTAGATTCCGATGCTTAACTTCAGGTTTTCTGTATCCCTTGGACCTTCTCACTGACGATGAAACACAGAAATAGCATCCGAATTAAATACAAAAATCACAATGCCGACTTAAATACAAGAGGACTGAAACTCTAACTTTTTATGAATTGAACCTCTGCTGTGAGTCCAGTTTTAGTTTCCGATGCTTAACTTCAGGTTTACTGTATCCCTTGGACCTTCTTAATGTCGATGAAACACAGAAATTGCATCCGAATTTAATAAAAAAGGCACAATGCCGACTTAAGTACAAGAGGACTGACACTCTAACTTTCTATCATTTGAACCTCTCCTGTGAGTCCTGTTTTAGTTTCCGATACTTCACTACAGGTTTACTGTATCCCTTGGACTTTCTTATTGACGATGAAACACAGAAATTGCATCTGAATTTAATACAAAAGGCACAATGCCGACTTAAGTACTAGAGGACTGACACTCGAACTTTCTATGATTTTAACCTCTCCTGTGAGTCCAGTGTTAGTTTCCGATTCTTCACTTCAGGTAACTGTATGCCTTGGACCTTCTTATTGACGATGAAACACAGATTTTGCATCCGGATTTGTACAAAAGGCACAATGCCGACTTAGGTACAAGAGGACTGACACTCTAACTTTCTTTGATGTGAACCCCTCCTGTGAGTCCAGTTTCAGATTCTGATGCTTCACTTCAGGTGTACTGTATACCTTGGACCTTCTTACTGACGATGAAACACAGAAATTTCATCCGAATTTAATACAAAAGGCACAATGCCGACTTAAGTACAAGAGGACTGACACTCTAACTATCTACAATTTGAACTTCTCCTGAAGTCCAGTTTTAGTTTTCGATGCTTCACTTGAGGTTTACTGTATACCTTGGACCTTCTTATTGACGATGAAACACAGAAATAGCATCCGAATTTAATACAAAAGGCACAATGCCGGCTTATGTACAAGAATACTGACACTCTAACTTTCTATGATTTGAACCTCTCCTCTGCGTCGAGTTTTACTTTCCGAAGCTTCACTTCAGGTTTACTGTATACCTTGGACTTTCTTATTGGCGATGAAACACAGATATTGCATCCGGATTTGTACAAAAGGCACAATGCCGACTTAGGCACAAGAGGACTGACACTCTAACTTTCTTTGATGTGAACCCCTCCTGTGAGTCCAGTTTCAGATTCTGATGCTTCACTTCATTTGTACTGTATACCTTGGACCTTCTTATCAACGATGAAACACAGAAATTACATCCGAATTTAATACAAATGCAGAATGCCAGCTTAAGTACAAGAGGACTGACACTCTAACTTTCTGTGATTTGAACCTCTGCTGTGAGTCCAGTTTTAGTTTCCGATGCTTCACTTCAGGTTTACTGTATCCCTTGGACCTTCTTATTGACGATGAAACACAGAAATTGCATCCGAATTTAATACAAAAGGCACAATGCCGACTTACGTACTAGAGGACTGACACCCTAACTTTCTATGGTTTGAACCTCTCCTGTGAGTCCGGTTTTAGTTTCCGATGCTTCAATTCAGGTTTACTGTATCCCTTGAACCTTCTTATTGACGATGAAACACAGAAATTGCATCCGAATTTAATACATAAGGCACAATGCCGACTTACGTACTAGAGGACTGACACCCTAACTTTCTATGATTTGAACCTCTCCTGTGAATCCAGTTTTAGTTTCCGATGCTTCACTTCAGGTTAGCTGTATCCCTTGGACCTTCTTATTGACGATGAAACACAGAAATTGCATCCGAATTTAATAAAAAAGGCACAATGCCGACTTAAGTACAAGAGGACTGATACTCTAACTTTCTTTGATTTGAACCCCTCCTGTTAGTCCAGTTTTAGATTCCGATGCTTCACTTCAGGTTTACTGTATCCCTTGGACCCTCTTATTGACGATGAAACACAGAAATTGCATCCGAATTTAATACAAAAGGCACAATGCCGACTTAAGTACAAGCTGACTGACACTCTAACTTTCTATGATTTGAACCTCTCCTGTGAGTCCAGTTTTAGATTCCTATGCTTCACTTCAGGTGTACTGTATACCTTGGTCCTTCTTATTGACGATGAAACACAGAAATTTCATCCGAATTTGATACAAATGCACAATGCCGACTTAAGCCTAAGAGGACTGTTAATCTAACTTTCTATGATTTGAACGCCGCCTGTGAGTCCAGTTTTAGGTCCGTTGCCTCACTTCAGGTGTACTGCATACCTTGGACCTTCTTATTGACGATGAAACACAGATATTTCATCCGAATTTAATACAAAAGGCACAATGCCGACTTAAGTACAAGAGGACTGACACTCTAACTTTCTATGATTTGAACCTCTCCTGTGTGTCCAGTTTTAGTTTCCGATGCTTCACTTCAGGTTTACTGTATACCTTGGACCATCTTATTGACGATGAAAGTCAGAAATTGCATCCATATTTAATACAAAAGAAACAATGCCGACTTAAGTACAAGAGGACTGATACTCTAACTTTCTATGACTTGAACCACTACTGTGAGTCACGTTTTAGTTTCCGATGCTTCAGTTCAGGTTTACTGTATCCTTGGACCTTCTTATTGACGATGAAGCACAGAAATTGCATCCGAATTTGATACAAATGCACAATTCCGACTTAAGCACAAGACGACTGTTAATCTAACTTTCTATGATTTGAACCCCTCCTGTGAGTCGAGTTTTAGATTCCGATGCTTCACTTCAGGTGTACTGTATACCATAGACCTTCTTATTGACGATGAAACACAGAAATTTCATCCGAATTTAATAAAAAAGACACAATGCCGACTTAAGTACAAGAGGACTGACACTCTAACTTTCTATCATTTGAACCTC
This sequence comes from Schistocerca americana, assembly GCF_021461395.2. Taxonomy (NCBI): domain Eukaryota; kingdom Metazoa; phylum Arthropoda; class Insecta; order Orthoptera; family Acrididae; genus Schistocerca; species Schistocerca americana. The sequence continues at coordinate 60,131,508 of NC_060125.1, read as the reverse complement.
TCCTGTGAGTCCTGTTTTAGTTTCCGATGCTTACACTACAGGTTTACTGTATCCCTTGGACTTTCTTATTGACGATGAAACACAGAAATTGCATCTGAATTTAATACAAAAGGCACAATGCCGACTTAAGCACTAGAGGACTGACACTCGAACTTTCTATGATTTTAACCTCTCCTGTGAGTCAAGTTTTAGTTTCCGATTCTTCACTTCAGGTAACTGTATGCCTTGGACCTTCTTATTGACTATGAAACACAGATATTGCATCCGAATTTGTACAAAAGGCACAATGCTGACTTAGGTACAAGAGGACTGACACACTAACTTTCTTTGATGCTAACCCTCCTGTGAGTCCAGTTTCAGATTCCGATGCTTCACTTCAGGTGTACTGTATACCTTGGAATTCTTACTGACGATGAAACACAGAAATTTCATCCGAATTTAATACAAAAGGCACAATGCTGACTTAAAGTACAAGAGGACTGACACTCTAACTATCTATAATTTGAACTTCTCCTGTGAGTCCAGTTTTTAGTTTTCGATGCTTCACTTGAGGTTTACTGTATACCTTGGACCTTCTTATTGACGATGAAACAGAGAAATAGCATCCGAATTTAATACAAAAGGCACAATGCCGACTTATGTACAAGAATACTGACACCTCTAACTTTCTATGATTTGAACCTCTCCTGTGAGTCCAGTTTTACTATCCGGAGCTTCACTTCAGGTTTACTGTATACCTTGGATCCTCCTTATTGGCGATGAAACACAGAAATTGCATCGAATTTAATACAAAAGCACAATGCCGACTTAAGTACAAGAGGACTGAAACTCTAACTTTCTATGATTTGAACCCCTACTGCGAGTTCAGTTTTAGATTCCGATTGCTTCACTTCAGGTTACTGTATACCTTGGACCTTCTTATCAACGATGAAACACAGAATTACATCCGAATTTAATACAAATGCACAATGCCAGCTTAAGTACAAGAGGACTGACTCTCTAACTTTTCTGTGATTTGAACCTCTGCTGTGAGTCCAGTTTTAGTTTCCGATGCTTCACTTCAGGTTTACTGTATCCCTTGGACCTTCTTATTGACGATGAAACACAGAAATTGCATCCGAATTTAATACAAAAGGCACAATGCCGACTTACGTACTAGAGGACTGACACCCTAACTTTCTATGATTTGAACCTCTCCTGTGAGTCCGGTTTTAGATTCCGATGCTTCAATTCAGGTTTACTGTATCCCTTGGACCTTCTTATTGACGATGAAACACAGAAATTGCATCCGAATTTAATTAATAAGGCACAATGCCGACTTGAGTACAAGAGGAATGATACTCTAACTTTCTATGATTTGAACCCCTCCTGTGAGTCCAGTTTTAGATTCCGATGCTTCACTTCAGGTGTACTGTACACCTTGGACCTTCTTATTAACGATGAAACACAGAAATTTCATCCGAATTTAATACAAATGCACAATGTCGACTTAAGTACAAGAAGACTGAAACTCTAACTCCCTATGATTTGAACCTCTGCTGTGAGTCCAGTTTTAGTTTCCGATGCTTCACTTCAGGTTTACTGTATCCCTTGTACCTTCTTACTGACGATGAAACACAGAAATTGCATGCGAATTTAATAAAAAAGGCACAATGCCGACTTCAGTACAAGAGGACTGATACTCTAACTTTCTATGATTTGAACCCCTCCTGTGAATCCAGTTTTAGATTCCGATGCTTAACTTCAGGTTTTCTGTATCCCTTGGACCTTCTCACTGACGATGAAACACAGAAATAGCATCCGAATTAAATACAAAAATCACAATGCCGACTTAAGTACAAGAGGACTGAAACTCTAACTTTTTATGAATTGAACCTCTGCTGTGAGTCCAGTTTTAGTTTCCGATGCTTAACTTCAGGTTTACTGTATCCCTTGGACCTTCTTAATGACGATGAAACACAGAAATTGCATCCGAATTTAATAAAAAAGGCACAATGCCGACTTAAGTACAAGAGGACTGATACACTAACTTTCTATGATTTGAACCCCTCCAGTGAGTCCAGTTTTAGATTCCGATGCTTAACTTCAGGTTTACTGTATCCTTTGGACCTTCTCGTTGTTGATGAAGCACAGAAATTGCATCCGAATTTAATACCAAAGGCACAATGCCGACTTATGTACAAGAATACTGACACTCTAACTTTCTGTAATTTGAACCTCTCCTGTGAGTCCTGTTTTAGTTTCCGATGCTTCACTACAGGTTTACTGTATCCCTTGGACTTTCTTATTGACGATGAAACACAGAAATTGCATCTGAATTTAATACAAAAGGCACAATGCCGACTTAAGTACTAGAGGACTGACACTCGAACTTTCTATGATTTAAACCTCTCCTGTGAGTCCAGTTTTAGTTTCCGATTCTTCACTTCAGGTAACTGTATGCCTTGGACCTTCTTATTGACGATGAAACACAGATATTGCATCCGAATTTGTACAAAAGGCATAATGCCGACTTAGGTACAAGAGGACTGACACTCTAACTTTCTTTGATGTGAACCCCTCCTGTGAGTCCAGTTTCAGATTCCGATGCTTCACTTCAGGTGTACTGTATACCTTGGACCTTCTTACTGACGATGAAACACAGAAATTTCATCCGAATTTAATACAAAAGGCACAATGCCGACTTAAGTACAAGAGGACTGACACTCTAACTATCTATAATTTGAACTTCTCCTGTGAGTCCAGTTTTAGTTTTAGATGCTTCACTTGAGGTTTACTGTATACCTTGGACCTTCTTATGACGGTGAAACACAGAAATAGCATCCGAATTTAATACAAAAGGCACAATGCCGACTTATGTACAAGAATACTGACACTCTAACTTTCTATGAATTGAACCTCTCCTGTGAGTCCAGTTTTACTTTCCGAAGCTTCACTTCAGGTTTACTGTATACCTTGGACCTTCTTATTGGCGATGAAACACAGAAATTGCATCCGAATTTAATACAAAAGACACAATGCCGACTTAAGTACAAGAGGACTGAAACTCTAATTTTCTATGATTTGAACCCCTACTGCGAGTTCAGTTTTAGATTCCGATGCTTCACTTCAGGTTTACTGTATACCTTGGACCTTCTTAACAACGATGAAACACAGAAATTACATCCGAATTTAATACAAATGCACAATGCCAGCTTAAGTACAAGAGGACTGACTCTCTAACTTTCTGTGATTTGAACCTCTGCTGTGAGTCCAGTTTTAGTTTCCGATGCTTCACTTCAGGTTTACTGTATCCCTTGGACCTTCTTATTGACGATGAAACACAGAAATTGCATTCGAATTTAAAACAAAAAGCACAATGCCGACTTACGTACTAGAGGACTGACACCCTAACTTTCTATGATTTGAACCTCTCCTGTGAGTCCGGTTTTAGTTTCCGATGCTTCAATTCAGGTTTACTGTATCCCTTGGACCTTCTTATTGACGATGAAACACAGAAATTGCATCCGAATTTAATAAAAAAGTCACAATGCCGACTTAAGTACAAGAGGACTGATACTCTAACTTTCTTTGATTTGAACCCCTCCTGTGAATCCAGTTTTTGACTCCGATGCTTAACTTCAGGTTTTCTGTATCCCTTGGTCCTTCTTACTGACGATGAAACACAGAAATAGCATCCGAATTAAATCCAAAAATCACAATGCCGACTTAAGTACAAGAGGACTGATACTCTAACTTTCTATGATTTGAACCCCTTCTGTGAGTCCAGTTTTAGATTCCGATGCTTATATTCAGGTTTACTGTATCCCCTGGACCTTCTCATTGTTGATGAAGCACAGAAATTGCATCCGAATTTAATACAAAAGGCACAATGCCGACCTATGTACAAGAATACTGACACTCTAACTTTCTGTAATTTGAACCTCTCCTGTGAGTCCAGTTTTAGTTTCCGATGCTTCACTTGAGGTTTACTGTACCCCTAGTACCATCTTACTGACAATGAAACACAGAATTTGCATCCGAATTTAATAAAAAGGCACAATGCCGACTTCAGTACAAGATGACTGATACTCTAACTTTCTATGATTTGAACCCCTCCTGTGAGTCCAGTTTTAGATTCCGATGCTTAACTTCAGGTTTTCTGTATCCCTTGGACCTTCTTATTGACGATGAAACACAGAAATTGAATCCGAATTTAATAAAAAAGGCAAAATGAGGACTTAAGTACAAGTGGCCTGCCACTCAAACTTTCTATGATTTGAACCTCTCCTGTAAGTCCAGTTTTAGACTCCGATGCTTCACTTCAGGTTTACTGTATAACTTGGACCTTCTTATTGACGATGAAACACGGAAATTGCATCCGAATTTAATACAAAAGGCACAATGCCGGCTTAAGTAAAAGAGGACTGACACTCTTTCTTTCTATGATTTGAACCTCTCCTGTGAATCCAGTTTTAGATTCCGGTGCTGCACTTCAGGTTTACTGTATACCTTGCACCTTCTTATTGACGATGAAACACAGAAATTGCATCGGAATTTAATACAAAAGGCACAATCTCGACTTAAGTACAAGAGGACTGACACTCTCACTTTCTATGATTTGAACCTCTCCTGTGAGTCCAGTTTTAGATTCCGATGCTTCACTTCAGGTTTACTGTATCCCTTGGACCTTCTTATTGACGATGAAACACGGAAATTGCAACCGAATTTAATACAAAAGGCACAATGCCGGCTTAAGTAAAAGAGGACTGACACTCTTTCTTTCTATGATTTGAACCTCTCCTGCGAATCCAGTTTTAGATTCCGATGCTTCACTTCAGGTTTACTGTATTCCTTGGACCTTCTCATTGATGATGAAGCACAGAAATTGCATCCGAATTTAATACAAATGGCACAATGACTACTTATGTACAAGAACACTGACACTCTAACTTTCTGTGATTTGAACCTCTCCTGTAAGTCCCGTTTCAATATCCGATGCTTCACTTCAGGTTTACTGTATACCGTGGACCTTCTTATTGGCGATGAAACACAGAAATTGCATCCGAATTTAATACAAAAGGCACAATGCCGACTTAAGTACAAGAGGACTGAAACTCTAACTTTCTATGATTTGAACCCCTCCTGCGAGGCCAGTTTTAGATTCCGATGCTTAACTTCAGGTTTACTGTATCCCATGAAACTTCTTATTGACGATGAAAGACAGATATTGCATCCGAAATTAATACAAAAGGCACAATGCCGACTTAAGTACAATAGGTCTGATACTCTAACTTTCTATGATTTGAACCTGTGCTGTGAGTAAAGTTTTAGTTTCCGATGCTTCACTTCGGGTTTACTGTATCCCTCGGACCTTCTTATTGACTATGAAACACAGAAATTGCATCCGAATTTAATACAAAAGGCACAATGCCGACTTAAGTACAAGAGGACTGAACTCTAACTTTCTATGATTTGAACCTCTGCTGTGAGTCCAGTTTTAGTTTCCAATGCTTCACTTCAGGTTTACTGTATCCCTTGGACCTGCTTATTGACGATGAAACACAGAAATTGCGTCCGAATTTAATAAAAATGGCACAATGCCTACTTAAGTACGAGAGGACTTATACTCTAACTTTCTATGATTTGAACCCGTCCTGTGAGTCCAGTTTTAGTTTCCGATGATTCACTTCAGGTTTACTGTATCCCTTGGACCTTCTTATTGACGATGAAACACAGAAATTGCATCCGAATTTAATAAAAAAGCACAAAGCCGACTTAAGTACAAGAGGATTGATACTCTAATTTTCTATAATTTCAACCCCTCCTGTGAGTCCAGTTTTAGATTCCGATGCTTAACTTCTGGTTTACTGTATCCCTTGGACCTGCTTATTGACGATGAAACACAGAAATTGCATCCGAATTAAATACAAAAATCACAATGCCGACTTAAGTACAAGAGGACTGAAACTCTAACTTTTTATGAATTGAACCTCTGCTGTGAGTCCAGTTTTAGTTTCCGATGCTTAACTTCAGGTTTACTGTATCCCTTGGACCTTCTTAATGACGATGAAACACAGAAATTGCATCCGAATTTAATAAAAAAGGCACAATGCCGACTTAAGTACAAGAGGACTGATACACTAACTTTCTATGATTTGAACCCCTCCAGTGAGTCCAGTTTTAGATTCCGATGCTTAACTTCAGGTTTACTGTATCCTTTGGACCTTCTCGTTGTTGATGAAGCACAGAAATTGCATCCGAATTTAATACAAAAGGCACAATGCCGACTTATGTACAAGAATACTGACACTCTAACTTTCTGTAATTTGAACCTCTCCTGTGAGTCCTGTTTTAGTTTCCGATGCTTCACTACAGGTTTACTGTATCCCTTGGACTTTCTTATTGACGATGAAACACAGAAATTGCATCTGAATTTAATACAAAAGGCACAATGCCGACTTAAGTACTAGAGGACTGACACTCGAACTTTCTATGATTTAAACCTCTCCTGTGAGTCCAGTTTTAGTTTCCGATTCTTCACTTCAGGTAACTGTATGCCTTGGACCTTCTTATTGACGATGAAACACAGATATTGCATCCGAATTTGTACAAAAGGCATAATGCCGACTTAGGTACAAGAGGACTGACACTCTAACTTTCTTTGATGTGAACCCCTCCTGTGAGTCCAGTTTCAGATTCCGATGCTTCACTTCAGGTGTACTGTATACCTTGGACCTTCTTACTGACGATGAAACACAGAAATTTCATCCGAATTTAATACAAAAGGCACAATGCCGACTTAAGTACAAGAGGACTGACACTCTAACTATCTATAATTTGAACTTCTCCTGTGAGTCCAGTTTTAGTTTTAGATGCTTCACTTGAGGTTTACTGTATACCTTGGACCTTCTTATTGGCGATGAAACACAGAAATTGCATCCGAATTTAATACAAAAGACACAATGCCGACTTAAGTACAAGAGGACTGAAACTCTAATTTTCTATGATTTGAACCCCTACTGCGAGTTCAGTTTTAGATTCCGATGCTTCACTTCAGGTTTACTGTATACCTTGGACCTTCTTAACAACGATGAAACACAGAAATTACATCCGAATTTAATACAAATGCACAATGCCAGCTTAAGTACAAGAGGACTGACTCTCTAACTTTCTGTGATTTGAACCTCTGCTGTGAGTCCAGTTTTAGTTTCCGATGCTTCACTTCAGGTTTACTGTATCCCTTGGACCTTCTTATTGACGATGAAACACAGAAATTGCATTCGAATTTAAAACAAAAAGCACAATGCCGACTTACGTACTAGAGGACTGACACCCTAACTTTCTATGATTTGAACCTCTCCTGTGAGTCCGGTTTTAGTTTCCGATGCTTCAATTCAGGTTTACTGTATCGCTTGGACCTTCTTATTGACGATGAAACACAGAAATTGCATCCGAATTTAATAAAAAAGGCACAATGCCGACTTAAGTACAAGAGGACTGATACTCTATCTTTCTATGATTTGAACCCCTCCTGTGAGTCCAGTTTTAGATTCCGATGCTTCACTTCAGGTGTACTGTATACCTTGGACCTTCTTATTAACGATGAAACACAGAAATTTCATCCGAATTTAATACAAATGCACAATGCCGACTTAAGTACACGAAGACTGAAACTCTAACTCCCTATGATTTGAACCTCTGCTGTGAGACCAGTTTTAGTTTCCGATGCTTCACTTCAGGTTTACTGTATCCCTTGTACCTTTTTACTGACGATGAAACACAGAAATTGCATCCGAATTTAATAAAAAAGGCACAATGCCGACTTCAGTACAAGAGGACTGATACTCTAACTTTCTTTGATTTGAACCCCTCCTGTGAATCCAGTTTTTGACTCCGATGCTTAACTTCAGGTTTTCTGTATCCCTTGGTCCTTCTTACTGACGATGAAACACAGAAATAGCATCCGAATTAAATCCAAAAATCACAATGCCGACTTAAGTACAAGAGGACTGATACTCTAACTTTCTATGATTTGAACCTCTGCTGTGAGTCCAGTTTTAGTTTCCGATGCTTCACTTCAGGTTTACTGTATCCCTTGGACCTTCTAATTGACGATGAAACACAGAAATTGCATCTGAATTTAATACAAAAGGCACAATGCCGACTTAAGTACAAGAGGACTGAAACTCTAACTTTCTATGATTTGAACCTCTGCTGTGAGTCCTGCTTTAGTTTCCGATGCTTCACTTCAGGTTTACTGTATCCCTTGGACCTTCTTATTGACGATGAAACACAGAAATTGCATCCGAATTTAATACAAAATGCACAATGCCGACTTAGGTACAAAAGGACTGAAACTCTAACTTTCTATGATTTGAACCTCTGCTGTGAGTCCAGTTTTAGTTTCAGATGCTTCACTTCAGGTTTACTGTATCACTTGGACCCTCTTATTGACGATGAAACACAGTAATTGCATCCGAAATTAATAAAAAAGGCACAATGCCGACTTAAGTACAAGAGGACTGATACTCTAACTTTCTATGATTTAAACCCTTCCTGTGAGTCCAGTTTTAGATTCCGATGCTTAACGTCAGGTTTACTATATTCCTTGGACCTTCTTATTGACGATGAAACACACAAATTGCATCCGAATTTAATACAAAGGGCACAATGCCGACTTCAGTACAAGAGTACTGATACTCTAACATTCTATGTTTTGAACCCCTCCTGCGAGTTCAGTTTTAGATTCCGATGCTTCACTTCAGGTTTACTGTATACCTTGGACCTTCCTATCAACGATGAAACACAGAAATTACATCCGAATTTAATACAAATGCACAATGCCAGCTTAAGTACAAGAGGACTGACTCTCTAACTTTCTGTGATTTGAACCTCTGCTGTGAGTCCAGTTTTAGTTTCCGATGCTTCACTTCAGGTGTACTGTATACCTTGGACCTTCTTATTAACGATGAAACACAGAAATTTCATCCGAATGTAATACAAATGCACAATGCCGACTTAAGTACAAGAGGACTGAAACTCTAACTCCCTATGATTTGAACCTCTGCTGTGAATCCAGTTTTAGTTTACGATGCTTCACTTCAGGTTTACTGTATCCCTTGGACCTTCTTATTGACGATGAAATACAGAGATTGCATCCGAATTTAATACAAAAATCACAATGCCGACTTAAGTACAAGAGGACTGAAACTCTAACTTTTTATGATTTGAACCTCTGCTGTGGGTCCAGTTTTAGTTTCCGATGCTTAACTTCAGGTTTACTGTATGCCTTGGACCTTCTTAATGACGATGAAACACAGAAATTGCTTCAGAATTTAATAAAAAAGGCACAATGCCGACTTAAGTACAAGAGGACTGATACTCTAACATTCTATGATTTGAAACCCTCCTGTGAGTCCAGTTTTAGTTTCCGATGCTTAACTTCAGGTTTACTGCTTCCCTTGGACCTTCTAATTGTCGATGAAACACAGAAATTGCATCCGAATTTAATAAAAAAGGCACAATGCCGACTTAAGTACAAGAGGACTGATACTCTAACTTTCTATGATTTGAACCCCTCCTGTGAGTCCAGTTTTTGTTTCCGATGCTTCACTTCAGGTTTACTGTATCCCTTGGACCCTCTTACTGACGATGAAACACAGAAATGGCATCCGAATTTAATAAAAAAGGCACAATGCCGACTTAAGTACAAGAGGCCTGCCACTCTAACTTTCTATGATTTGAACCTCTCATGTAAGTCCAGTTTTAGACTCCGATGCTTCACTTCAGGTTTACTGTATCCCTTGGACCTTCTTATTGACGATGAAACACGGAAATTGCATCCGAATGTGATACAAAAGGCACAATGCCGGCTTAAGTAAAAGAAGACTGACACTCTTTCTTTCTATGATTTGAACCTCTCCTGTGAATCCAGTTTTAGATTCCGATGCTTCACTTCAGGTTTACTGTATCCCTTGGACCTTCTCATTGATGATGAAGCACAGAAATTGCATCCGAATTTAATACAAAAGGCACAATGCCGACTTATGTACAAGATGACTGACACTCTAACTTTCTGTGATTTGAACCTCTCCTGTGAGTCCAGTTTTAGTTTCTGATGCTTCACTTCAGGTTCACTGTATCCCTTGTACCTTCTTACTGACGATGAAACACAGAAATTGCATCCGAATTTAATAAAAAAGGCACAATGCCGACTTCAGTACAAGAGGACTGATACTCTAACTTTCTATGATTTGAACCCCTCCTGTGAGTCCAGTTTTAGATTCCGATGCTTAACTTCAGGTTTTCTGTATCCCTTGGACCTCCGTATTGACGATGAAACACAGAAATAGCATCCGAATTTAATACAAAAATCACAATGCCGACTTAAGTACAAGAGGACTGAAACTCTAAATTTTTTTGATTTGAACCTCTGCTGTGAGTCCAGTATTAGTTTCCGATGCTTAACTTCAGGTTTACTGTCTCCCTTGGACCTTCTTAAAGACGATGAAACACAGATATTGCATTTGAATTTAATGAAAAAGGCACAATGCCGACTTAAGTATAAGAGGACTGATACTCTAACTCTCTATGATTTGAACCTCTGCTGTGAGTCCAGTTTTAGTTTCCGATGCTTCACTTCAGGTTTACTGTATCCCTTGGACCTTCTCATTGACGATGAAACACAGAAATTGCATCCGAATTTAATACAAAAGGGACAATGCCGACTTAAGTACTAGTGGACTGACACCCTAAATTTCTATGATTTGAACCTCTCCTGTGAGTCCGGTTTTAGTTTCCGATGCTTCAATTCAGGTTTACTGTATCCCTTGGACCTTCTTACTGACGATGAAACACAGAAATTGCATCCGAATTTAATAAAAAAGGCACAATGCCGACTTAAGTACAAGAGGACTGACACTCTAACTTTCTATGATTTGAACCTCTCCTGTGAGTCCAGTTTTAGATTCCGATGCTTCACTTCAGGTGTACTGTATACCTTGGACCTTCTTATTAACGATGAAACACAGAAATTTCATCCGAATGTAATACAAATGCACAATGCCGACCTAAGTACAAGAGGACTGAAACTCTAACTCCCTATGATTTGAACCTCTGCTGTGAATCCAGTTTTAGTTTACGATGCTTCACTTCAGGTTTACTGTATCCCTTGGACCTTCTTATTGACGATGAAATACAGAGATTGCATCCGAATTTAATACAAAAATCACAATGCCGACTTAAGTACAAGAGGACTGAAACTCTAACTTTTTATGATTTGAACCTCTGCTGTGGGTCCAGTTTTAGTTTCCGATGCTTAACTTCAGGTTTACTGTATGCCTTGGACCTTCTTAATGACGATGAAACACAGAAATTGCATCAGAATTTAATAAAAAAGGCACAATGCCGAATTAAGTACAAGAGGACTGATACTCTAACTTTCTATGATTTGAAACCCTCCTGTGAGTCCAGTTTTAGATTCCGATGCTTCACTTCAGGTTTACTGTATCCCTTGGACCTTCTCATTGATGATGAAGCACAGAAATTGCATCCGAATTTAATACAAAAGGCACAATGCCGACTTATGTACAAGATGACTGACACTCTAACTTTCTGTGATTTGAACCTCTCCTGTGAGTCCAGTTTAAGTTTCCGATGCTTCACTTCAGGTTCACTGTATCCCTTGTACCTTCTTACTGACGATGAAACACAGAAATTGCATCCGAATTTAATAAAAAAGGCACAATGCCGACTTCAGTACAAGAGGACTGATACTCTAACTTTCTATGATTTGAACCCCTCCTGTGAGTCCAGTTTTAGATTCCGATGCTTAACTTCAGGTTTTCTGTATCCCTTGGACCTCCGTATTGACGATGAAACACAGAAATAGCATCCGAATTTAATACAAAAATCACAATGCCGACTTAAGTACAAGAGGACTGAAACTCTAAATTTTTATGATTTGAACCTCTGCTGTGAGTCCAGTATTAGTTTCCGATGCTTAACTTCAGGTTTACTGTCTCCCTTGGACCTTCTTAGAGACGATGAAACACAGATATTGCATTTGAATTTAATGAAAAAGGCACAATGCCGACTTAAGTATAAGAGGACTGATACTCTAACTCTCTATGATTTGAACCCCTACTGTGAGTCCAGTTTTAGATTCCGATGCGTAACTTCAGGTTTACTGTATCCCTTGGACCTTCTAATTGACGGTGAAACAAAGAAATTGCATCCGAATTTAATAAAAAAGGCACAATGCCGACTTAAGTACAAGGGGACTGATACTCTAACTTTCTATGATTTGAACCCTTCCTGTGAGTCCAGTTTTAGTTTCCGATGCTTCACTTCAGGTTTACTGTATCCCTTGGACCCTCTTATTGACGATGAAACACAGAAATTGCATCCGAATTTAATAAGAAAGGCACAATGCCGACCTAAGTACAAGAGGCTTGCCACTCTAACTTTCTATGATTTGAACCTATCCTGTAAGTCCAGTTTTAGACTCCGATGCTTCACTTCAGGTTTACTGTATCCCTTGGACCTTCTTATTGACGATGAAACACGGAAAATGCATCCGAAATTAATACAAAAGGCACAATGCCGGCTTAAGTAAAAGAGGACTGACACTCTTTCTTTCTATGATTTGAATCTCTCCTGTGAATCCAGTTTTGGATTCCGATGCTTCACTTCAGGTTTACTGTATCCCTTGGACCTTCTCATTGATGATGAAGCACAGAAATTGCATCCGAATTTAATACAAAAGGCACATTGCCGACTTATGTACAAGAATAGTGACACTCTAACTTTCTGTGATTTGAACCTCTCCTGTGAGTCCAGTTTTAGTTTCCGATGCTTCACTTCAGGTTTACTGTATCCCTTGTACCTTCTTACTGACGATGAAACACAGAAATTGCATCCGAATTTAATAAAAAAGGCACAATGCCGACTTCAGTACAAGAGGACTGATACACTAACTTTCTATGATTTGAACCCCTCCTGTGAGTCCAGTTTTAGATTCCGATGCTTAACTTCAGGTTTTCTGTATCCCTTGGACCGCCTTATTGACGATAAAACACAGAAATAGCATCCGAATGTAATAAAAAAATCACAATGCCGACTTAAGTACAAAAGGACTGAAACTCTAACTTTTTATGATTTGAACCTCTGCTGTGAGTCCAGTTTTAGTTTCCGATGCTTAACTTCAGGTTTACTGTATCCCTTGGACCTTCTTAATGCCGATGACACACAGACATTGCATCCGAATTTAATGAAAAAGGCACAATGCCGACTTAAGTACAAGAGGACTGATACTCTAACTTTCTATGATTTGAACCCCTCCTGTTGGTCCAGTTTTAGATTCCGATGCTTAACTTCAGGTTTACTGTATCCCTTGGACCTTCTTATTGACGATGAAACACGGAAATTGCATCCGAATGTAATACAAAAGGTACAATGGTGGCTTAAGTAAAAGAGGACTGACACTCTTTCTTTCTATGATTTGAACCTCTCCTGTGAATCCAGTTTTAGATTCCGATGCTTCACTTCAGGTTTACTGTATCCCTTGGACCTTCTCATTGATGATGAAGCACAGAAATTGCATCCGAATTTAATACAAAAGGCACAATGCCGACTTATGTACAAGAATACTGACACTCTAACTTTCTGTGATTTGAACCACTCCTGTGAGTCCAGTTTTAGTTTCCGATGCTTCACTTCAGGTTTACTGTATCCCTTGTACCTTCTTACTGACGATGAAACACAGAAATTGCATCCGAATTTAATAAAAAAGGCACAAAGCGGACTTCAGTACAAGAGGACTGATACTCTAACTTTCTATGATTTGAACCCCTCCTGTGAGTCCAGTTTTAGATTCCGATGCCTAAATTCAGGTTTTCTGTCTCCCTTGGACCTCCTTATTGACGATGAAACACAGAAATAGCATCCGAATTTAATACAAAAATCACAATGCCGACTTAAGTACAAGAGGACTGAAACTCTAACTATTTATGATATGAACCTCTGCTGTGAGTCCAGTATTAGTTTCCGATGCTTCACTTCAGGTTTACTGTATCCCTTGGACCTTCTTAATGACGATGAAACACAGAAATTGCATTTGAATTTAATGAAAAAGGCACAATGCCGACTTAAGTACAAGAGGACTGATACTCTAACTTTCAAAGATTTGAACCCGTACTGTGAGACCAGTTTTAGATTCCGATGCTTAACTTCAGGTTTACTGTATCCTTTGGACCTTCTAATTGACGGTGAAACACAGAAATTGCATCCGAATTTAATAAAAAAGGCACAATGCCGACTTAAGTACAAGAGGACTGATCCTCTAACTTTCTTTGATTTGAACCCCTCCTGTGAGTCCAGTTTTAGTTTCCGATGCTTCACTTCAGGTTTACTGTATCCCTAGGACCCACTTACTGACGATGAAACATGGAAATTGCATCCGAATTTAATAAAAAAGTCACAATGCCGACTTAAGTACAAGAGACCTGCCACTCTAACTTTCTATGATTTGAACCTCTCCTGTAAGTCCAGTTTTAGACTCCGATGCTTCACTTCAGGTTTACTGTATCCCTTGGACCTTCTTATTGACGATGAAACAAGGAAATTGCATCCGAATGTAATACAAAAGGCACAATGCCGGCTTAAGTAAAAGAGGACTGACACTCTTTCTTCTCTATGATTTGAACCTCTCTTGTGAATCCAGTTTTAGATTCCGATGCTTCACTTCAGGTTTACTGTATCCCTTGGACCTTCTCATTGATGATGAAGCACAGAAATTGCATCCGAATTTAATACAAAAGGCACAATGCCGACTTATGTACAAGAATACTGACACTCTAACTTTCTGTGATTTGAACCTCTCCTGTGTGTCCAGTTTTAGTTTCCAATGCTTCACTTCAGGTTTACTGTATCCCTTGTACCTTCTTACTGACGATGAAGCACAGAAATTGCATCCGAATTTAATAAAAATGCACAATGCCGACTTAAGTACAAGAGGACTGATACTCTAACTTTCAATGATTTGAACCCCTACTGTGAGACCAGTTTTAGATTCCGATGCTTAACTTCAGGTTTACTGTATCCCTTGGACCTTCTAATTGACGGTGAAACACAGAAATTGCATCCGAATTTAATAAAAAAGGCACAATGCCGACTTAAGTACAAGAGGACTGATCCTCTAACTTTCTTTGATTTGAACCCCTCCTGTGAGTCCAGTTTTAGTTTCCGATGCTTCACTTCAGGTTTACTGTATCCCTAGGACCCTCTTACTGACGATGAAACACAGAAATTGCATCCGAATTTAATAAAAAAGGCACAATGCCGACTTAAGTATAAGAGACCTGCCACTCTAACTTTCTATGATTTGAACCTCTCCTGTAAGTCCAGTTTTAGACTCCGATGCTTCACTTCAGGTTTACTGTATCCCTTGGACCTTCTTATTGACGATGAAACACGGAAATTGCATCCGAATGTAATACAAAAGGCACAATGCCGGCTTAAGTAAAAGAGGACTGACACTCTTTCTTCTCTATGATTTGAACCTCTCTTGTGAATCCAGTTTTAGATTCCGATGCTTCACTTCAGGTTTACTGTATCCCTTGGACCTTCTCATTGATGATGAAGCACAGAAATTGCATCCGAATTTAATACAAAAGGCACAATGCCGACTTATGTACAAGAATACTGACACTCTAACTTTCTGTGATTTGAACCTCTCCTGTGTGTCCAGTTTTAGTTTCCAATGCTTCACTTCAGGTTTACTGTATCCCTTGTACCTTCTTACTGACGATGAAGCACAGAAATTGCATCCGAATTTAATAAAAATGCACAATGCCGACATCAGTACAAGAGGACTGATACTCTAACTTTCTACGATTTGAACCACTCCTGTGAGTCGAGTTTTAGATTCCGATGCTTAACTTCAAGTTTTCTGTATCCCTTGGACCTCCTTATTGACGATGAAACACAGAAATAGCATCCGAATTTAATACAAAAATCACAATGCCGACTTAAGTACAAGAGGACTGAAACTCTAACTTTTTATGATTTGAACCTCTGCTGTGAGTCCAGTATTAGTTTCCGATGCTTCACTTCAGGTTTACTGTATCCCTTGGACCTTCTTAATGACGATGAAACACAGAAATTGTATTTGAATTTAATGAAAAAGGCACAATATCGACTTAAGTACAAGAGGACTGATACTCTAACTTTCAATGATTTGAACCCCTACTGTGAGACCAGTTTTAGATTCCGATGCTTAACTTCAGGTTTACTGTATCCCTTGGACCTTCTATATGACGGTGAAACACAGAAATTGCATCCGAATTTAGTAAAAAAGGCACAATGCCGACTTAAGTACAAGAGGACTGATCCTCTAACTTTCTTTGATTTGAACCCCTCCTGTGAGTCCAGTTTTAGTTTCCGATGCTTCACTTCAGGTTTACTGTATCCCTTGGATCCTCTTACTGACGATGAAACACAGAAATTGCATCCGAATTTAATAAAAAAGGCACAATGCCGACTTAAGTACAAGAGACCTGCCACTCTAACTTTCTATGATTTGAACCTCTCCTGTAAGTCCAGTTTTAGACTCCGATGCTTCACTTCAGGTTTACTGTATCCCTTGGACCTTCTTATTGACGATGAAACACGGAAATTGCATCCGAATGTAATACAAAAGGCACAATGCCGGCTTAAGTAAAAGAGGACTGACACTCTTTCTTCTCTGAGATTTGAACCTCTCTTGTGAATCCAGTTTTAGATTCCGATGCTTCACTTCAGGTTTTCTGTCTCCCTTGGACCTCCTTATTGACGATGAAACACAGAAATAGCATCCGAATTTAATACGAAAATCACAATGCCGACTTAAGTACAAGAGGACTGAAACTCTAACTTTTTATGATATGAACCTCTGCTGTGAGTCCAGTATTAGTTTCCGATGCTTCACTTCAGGTTTACTGTATCCCTTGGACTTCTTAATGACGATGAAAAACAGAAATTGCATTTGAATTTAATGAAAAAGGCACAATGCCGACATAAGTACAAGAGGACTGATACTCTAACTTTCAATGATTTGAACCCCTACTGTGAGACCAGTTTTAGATTCCGATGCTTAACTTCAGGTTTACTGTATCCCTTGGACCTTTTATATGACGGTGAAACACAGAAATTGCATCCGAATTTAATATAAAAGGCACAATGCCGACTTAAGTACAAGAGGACTGATCCTCTAACTTTCTTTGATTTGAACTCCTCCTGTGAGTCCAGTTTTAGTTTCCGATGCTTCACTTCAGGTTTACTGTATCCCTTGGACCCTCTTACTGACGATGAAACACAGAAATTGCATCCGAATTTAATAAAAAAGGCACAATGCCGACTTAAGTACAAGAGACCTGCCACTCTAACTTTCTATGATTTGAACCTCTCCTGTAAGTCCAGTTTTAGACTCCGATGCTCCACTTCAGGTTTACTGTATCCCTTGGACCTTCTTATTGACGATGAAACACGGAAATTGCATCCGAATGTAATACAAAAGGTACAATGGTGGCTTAAGTAAAAGAGGACTGACACTCTTTCTTTCTATGATTTGAACCTCTCCTGTGAATCCAGTTTTAGATTCCGATGCTTCACTTCAGATTTACTGTATCCCTTGGACCTTCTCATTGATGATGAAGCACAGAAATTGCATCCGAATTTAATACAAAAGGCACAATGCCGACTTACGTACAAGAATACTGACACTCTAAATTTCTGTGATTTGAACCACTCCTGTGAGTCCAGTTTTAGTTTCCGATGCTTCACTTCAGGTTTACTGTATCCCTTGTACCTTCTTACTGACGATGAAACACAGAAATTGCATCCGAATTTAATAAAAAAGGCACAATGCCGACTTCAGTACAAGAGGACTGATACTCTAACTTTCTATGATTGGAACCCCTCCTGTGAGTCCAGTTTTAGATTCCGATGCTTAAATTCAGGTTTTCTGTCTCCCTTGGACCTCCTTATTGACGATGAAACACAGAAATAGCATCCGAATTTAATACAAAAACCACAATGCCGACTTAAGTACAAGAGGACTGAAACTCTAACTTTTTATGATATGAACCTCTGCTGTGAGTCCAGTATTAGTTTCCGATGCTTCACTTCAGGTTTACTGTATCCCTTGGACCTTCTTAATGACGATGAAACACAGAAATTGCATTTGAATTTAATGAAAATGGCACAATGCCGACTTAAGTACAAGAGGACTGATACTCTAACTTTCAATGATTTGAACCCCTACTGTGAGACCTGTTTTAGATTCCGATGCTTAACTTCAGGTTTACTGTATTCCTTGGACCTTCTAATTGACGGTGAAACACAGAAATTGCATCCGAATTTAATAAAAAAGGCACAATGCCGACTTAAGTACAAGAGGTCTGATCCTCTAACTTTCTTTGATTTGAACCCCTCCTGTGAGTCCAGTTTTAGTTTCCGATGCTTCACTTCAGGTTTACTGTATCCCTTGGACCCTCTTACTGACGATGAAACACAGAAATTGCATCCGAATTTAATAAAAAAGGCACAATGCCGACTTAAGTACAAGAGGCCTGCCACTCTAACTTTCTATGATTTGAACCTCTCCTGTAAGTCCAGTTTTAGACTCCGATGCTTCACTTCAGGTTTACTGTATCCCTTGGACCTTCTTATTGACGATGAAAGACGGAAATTGCATCCGAATGTAATACAAAAGGCACAATGCCGGCTTAAGTAAAAGAGGACTGACACTCTTTCTTCTCTGAGATTTGAACCTCTCTTGTGAATCCAGTTTTAGATTCCGACGCTTCACTTCAGGTTTACTGTATCCCTTGGACCTTCTCATTGATGATGAAGCACAGAAATTGCATCCGAATGTAATACAAAAGGCACAATGCCGGCTTAAGTAAAAGAGGACTGACACTCTTTCTTCTCTGAGATTTGAACCTCTCTTGTGAGTCCAGTTTTAGATTCCGATGCTTAACTTCAGGTTTTCTGTATCCCTTGGACCTCCTTATTGACGATGAAACACAGAAATAGCATCCGAATTTAATACAAAAATCACAATGCCGACTTAAGTACAAGAGGACTGAAACTCTAACTTTTTATGATTTGAACCTCTGCTGTGAGTCCAGTATTAATTTCCGATGCTTCACTTCAGGTTTACTGTATCCCTTGGACCTTCTTAATGACGATGAAACACAGAAATTGCATTTGAATTTAACGAAAAAGGCACAATGCCGACTTAAGTACAAGAGGACTGATACTCTAACTTTCTATGATTTGAACCCCTACTATGAGACCAGTTTTAGATTCCGATACATAACTTCAGGTTTACTGTATCCCTTGGACCTTCTAATTGACGGTGAAACACAGAAATTGCATCCGAATTTAACAAAAAAGGCACAATGCCGACTTAAGTACAAGAGGACTGATACTCTAACTTTCTATGATTTGAACCCCTCCTGTGAGTCCAGTTTTAGTTTCCGATGCTTCACTTCAGGTTTACTGTATCCCTTGGACCCTCTTATTGACGATGACTTACAGAAATTGCATCCGAATTTAATAAAAAAGGCACAATGCCGACTTAAGTACAAGAGGCCTGCCACTCTAACTTTCTATGATTTGAACCTCTCCTGTAAGTCCAGTTTTAGACTCCGTTGCTTCACTTCAGGTTTACTGTATACCTTGGACCTTCTTATTGACGATGAAACACGGAAAATGCATCCGAATTTAATACAAAAGGCACAATGCCGGCTTAAGTAAAAGAGGACTGACACTCTTTCTTTCTATGATTTGAACCTCTCCTGTGAATCCAGTTTTAGATTCCGATGCTTCACTTCAGGTTTACTGTATCCCTTGGACCTTCTCATTGATGATGAAGCACAGAAATTGCATCCGAATTTAATACAAAAGGCACATTGCCGTCTTATGTACAAGAATACTGACACTCTAACTGTCTGTGATTTGAACCTCTCCTGTGAGTCCAGTTTTAGTTTCCGATGCTTCACTTCAGGTTTACTGTATCCCCTGTACCTTCTTACTGACGATGAAACACAGAAATTGCATTCGAATTTAATAAAAAAGGCACAATGCCGACTTCAGTACAAGAGGACTGATACTCTAACTTTCTATGATTTGAACCCCTCCTGTGAGTCCAGTTTTAGATTCCGATGCTTAACTTCAGGTTTTCTGTATCCCTTGGACCGCCTTATTGACGATGAAACACAGAAATAGCATCAGAATGTAATACAAAAATCACAATGCCGACTTAAGTACAAAAGGACTGAAACTCTAACTTTTTATGATTTGAACCTCTGCTGTGAGTCCAGTTTTAGTTTCCGATGCTTAACTTCAGGTTTACTGTATCCCTTGGACCTTCTTAATGACGATGAAACACAGACATTGCATCCGAATTTAATGAAAAAGGCACAATGCCGACTTAAGTACAAGAGGACTGATACTCTAACTTTCTATGATTTGAACCCCTCCTGTGGGTCCAGTTTTAGATTCCGATGCTTAACTTCAGGTTAACTGTATCCCTTGGACCTTCTTATTGACGATGAAACACGGAAATTGCATCCGAATGTAATACAAAAGGCACAATGCCGGCTTAAGTAAAAGAGGACTGACACTCTTTCTTTCTATGATTTGAACCTCTCCAGTGAATCCAGTTTTAGATTCCGATGCTTCACTTCAGGTTTACTGTATCCCTTGGACCTTCTCATTGATGATGAAGCACAGAAATTGCATCCGAATTTAATACAAAAGGCACAATGCCGACTTATGTACAAGAATACTGACACTCTAACTTTCTGTGATTTGAACCACTCCTGTGAGTCCAGTTTTAGTTTCCGATGCTTCACTTCAGGTTTACTGTATCCCTTGTACCTTCTTACTGACGATGAAACACAGAAATTGCAACCGAATTTAATAAAAAAAGGCACAATGCCGACTTCAGTACAAGAGGACTGATACTCTAACTTTCTATGATTTGAACCCCTCCTGTGAGTCCAGTATTAGTTTCCGATGCTTCACTTCAGGTTTACTGTATCCCTTGGACCTTCTTAATGACGATGAAACACAGAAATTGCATTTGAATTTAATGAAAAAGGCACAATGCCGACTTAAGTACAAGAGGACTGATACTCTAACTTTCAATGATTTGAACCCATACTGTGAGACCAGTTTTAGATTCCGATGCTTAACTTCAGGTTTACTGTATCCCTTGGACCTTCTAATTGACGGTGAAACACAGAAATTGCATCCGAATTTAATAAAAAAGGCACAATGCCGACTTAAGTACAAGAGGACTGATCCTCTAACTTTCTATGATTTGAACCCCTCCTGTGAGTCCAGTTTTAGTTTCCGATGCTTCACTTCAGGTTTACTGTATCCCTTGGACCCTCTTACTGACGATGAAACACAGAAATTGCATCCGAATTTAATAAAAAAGGCACAATGCCGACTTAAGTACAAGAGGCCTGCCACTCTAACTTTCTATGATGTGAACCTCTCCTGTAAGTCCAGTTTTAGATTTCGATGCTTCACTTCAGGTTTACTGTATCCCTTGGACCTTCTTATTGACGATGAAACACGGAAATTGCATCCGAATGTAATACAAAAGGCACAATGCCGGCTTAAGTAAAAGAGGAATGACACTCTTTCTTCTCTATGATTTGAACCTCTCTTGTGAATCCAGTTTTAGATTCCGATGCTTCACTTCAGGTTTACTGTATCCCTTGGACCTTCTCATTGATGATGAAGCACAGAAATTGCATCCGAATTTAATACAAAAGGCACAATGCCGACTTATGTACAAGAATACCGACACTCTAACTTTCTGTGATTTGAACCTCTCCTGTGAGTCCAGTTTTAGTATCCAATGCTTCACTTCAGGTTTACTGTATCCCTTGTACCTTCTTACTGACGATGAAGCACAGAAATTGCATCCGAATTTAATAAAAATGCACAATGCCGACTTCAGTACAAGAGGACTGATACTCTAACTTTCTATGATTTGAACCCCTCCTGTGAGTCCAGTTTTAGATTCCGATGCTTAACTTCAGGTTTTCTGTATTCCTTGGACCTCCTTATTGACGATGAAACACAGAAATAGCATCCGAATTTAATACAAATATCACAATGCCGACTTAAGTACAAGAGGACTGAAACTCTAACTTTTTATGATTTGAAACTCTGCTGTGAGTCCAGTATTAGTTTCCGATGCTTAACTTCAGGTTTACTGTATCCCTTGGACCTTCTTAATGACGATGAAACACAGATATTGCATTTGAATTTAATGAAAAAGCACAATGCCGACTTAAGTACAAGAGGACTGATACTCTAACTCTCTATGATTGGAACCCCTACTGTGAGTCCAGTTTTAGATTCCGATGCGTAACTTCAGGTTTACTGTATCCCTTGGACCTTCTAATTGACGGTGAAACACAGAAATTGCATCCGAATTTAATAAAAAAGGCACAATGCCGACTTAAGTACAAGGGGACTGATACTCTAACTTTCTATGATTTGAACCCTTCCTGTGAGTCCAGTTTTAGTTTCCGATGCTTCACTTCAGGTTTACTGTATCCCTTGGACCCTCTTATTGACGATGAAACACAGAAATTGCATCCGAATTTAATAAAAAAGGCACAATGCCGACCTAAGTACAAGAGGCTTGCCACTCTAACTTTCTATGATTTGAACCTCTCCTGTAAGTCCAGTTTTAGACTCCGATGCTTCACTTCAGGTTTACTGTATCCCTTGGACCTTCTTATTGACGATGAAACACGGAAAATGCATCCGAATTTAATACAAAAGGCACAATGCCGGCTTAAGTAAAAGAGGACTGACACTCTTTCCTTCTATGATTTGAATCTCTCCTGTGATTCCAGTTTTAGATTCCGATGCTTCACTTCAGGTTTACTGTATCCCTTGGACCTTCTCATTGATGATGAAGCACAGAAATTGCATCCGAATTTAATACAAAAGGCACATTGCCGACTTATGTACAAGAATACTGACACTCTAACTTTCTGTGATTTGAACCTCTCCCGTGAGTCCAGTTTTAGTTTCCGATGCTTCACTTCAGGTTTACTGTATCCCTTGTACCTTCTTACTGACGATGAAACACAGAAATTGCATCCGAATTTAATAAAAAAGGAACAATGCCGACTTCAGTACAAGAGGACTGATACTCTAACTTTCTATGATTTGAACCCCTCCAGTGAGTCCAGTTTTAGATTCCGATGCTTAACTTCAGGTTTTCTGTATCCCTTGGACCGCCTTATTGACGATGAAAAACAGAAATAGCATCTGAATGTAATACAAAAATCACAATGCCGACTTAAGTACAAAAGGACTGAAACTCTAACTTTTTATGATTTGAACCTCTGCTGTGAGTCCAGTTTTAGTTTCCGATGCTTAACTTCAGGTTTACTGTATCCCTTGGACCTTCTTAATGACGATGACACACAGACATTGCATCCGAATTTAATGAAAAAGGCACAATGCCGACTTAAGTACAAGAGGACTGATACTCTAACTTTCTATGATTTGAACCCCTCCTGTGGGTCCAGTTTTAGATTCCGATGCTTAACTTCAGGTTTACTGTATCCCTTGGACATTCTTAATGACGATGAAACACGTAAATTGCATCCGAATGTAATACAAAAGGCACAATGCCGGCTTAAGTAAAAGAGGACTGATACTCTTTCTTTCTATGATTTGACCCTCTCCTGTGAATCCAGTTTTAGATTCCGATGCTTCACTTCAGGTTTACTGTATCCCTTGGACCTTCTCATTGATGATGAAGCACAGAAATTGCATCCGAATTTAATACAAAAGGCACAATGCCGACTTATGTACAAGAATACTGACACTCTAACTTTCTGTGATTTGAACCACTCCTGTGAGTCCAGCTTTAGTTTCCGATGCTTCACTTCAGGTTAACTGTATCCCTTGTACCTTCTTACTGACGATAAAACACAGAAATTGCATCCGAATTTAATAAAAAAGGCACAATGCCGACTTCAGTACAGGAGGACTGATACTCTAACTTTCTATGATTTGAACCCATACTGTGAGTCCAGTTTTAGATTCCGATGCTTAACTTCAGGTTTTCTGTATCCCTTGGACCTCCTTATTTACGATGAAACACAGAAATAGCATCCGAATTTAATACAAAAATCACAATGCCGACTTAAGTACAAGAGGACTGAAACTCTAACTTTTTACGATATGAACCTCTGCTGTGAGTCCAGTATTAGTTTCCGATGCTTCACTTCAGGTTTACTGTATCCCTTGGACCTTCTTAATGACGATGAAACACAGAAATTGCATTTGAATTTAATGAAAAAGGCACAATGCCGACTTAAGTACAAGAGGACTGATACTCTAACTTTCAATGATTTGAACCCCTCCTGTTAGTCCAGTTTTAGTTTCCGATGCTTCACTTCAGGTTTAATGTATCCCTTGGACCCTCTTACTGACGATGAAACACAGAAATTGCATCCGAATTTAATAAAAAAGGCACAATGCCGACTTAAGTACAAGAGGCCTGCCACTCTAACTTTCTATGATTTGAACCTCTCCTGTATGTCCAGTTTTAGACTCCGATGCTTCACTTCAGGTTTACTGTATCCCTTGGACCTTCTTATTGACGATGAAACACGGAAATTGCATCCGAATGTAATACAAAAGGCACAATGCCGGCTTAGGTAAAAGAGGACTGACACTCTTTCTTCCCTATGATTTGAACCTCTCCTGTGAATCCAGTTTTAGATTCCGATGCTTCACTTCAGGTTTACTGTATCCCTTGGACCTTCTCATTGATGATGAAGCACAGAAATGCATCCGAATTTAATACAAATGGCACAATGCCGACTTATGTACAAGCATACTGACACTCTAACTTTCTGTGATTTGAAACTCTCCTGTGAGTCCAGTTTTAGTTTCCAATGCTTCACTTCAGGTTTACTGTATCCCTTGTACCTTCTTACTGACGATGAAACACAGAAAATGCATCCTAATTTAATAAAAATGCACAATGCCGAGTTCAGTACAAGAGGACTGATACTCTAACTTTCTATGATTTGAACCCCTCCTGTGAGTCCAGTTTTAGATTCCGATGCTTAACTTCAGGTTTTCTGTATCCCTTGGACCTCCTTATTGACGATCAAACACAGAAATAGCATCCGAATTTAATACAAAAATCACAATGCCGACTTAAGTACAAGAGGACTTAAACTCTAACTTTTTATGATTTGAACCTCTTCTGTGAGTCCAGTATTAGTTTCCGATGCTTCACTTCAGGTTTACTGTATCCCTTGGACCTTCTTAATGACGATGAAACACAGAAATTGCATTTGAATTTAATGAAAAAGGCACAATGCCGACTTAAGTACAAGAGGACTGATACTCTAACTTTCTATGATTTGAACCCCTACTGTGAGACCAGTTTTAGATTCCGATACTTAACTTCAGGATTACTGTATCCCTTGGACCTTCTAATTGACGGTGAAACACAGAAATTGCATCCGAATTTAATAAAAAAGGCACAATGCCGACTTAAGTACAAGTGGACTGATACTCTAACATTCCATGATTTCAACCCCTCCTGTGAGTCCAGTTTTAGTTTCCGATGCTTCACTTCAGGTTTACTGTATCCCTTGGACCCTCTTATTGACGATGAAACACGGAAAATGCATCCGAATTTATTACAAAAGGCACAATGCCGGCTTAAGTAAAAGAGGACTGACACTCTTTCTTACTATGATTTGAATCTCTCCTGTGAATCCAGTTTTAGATTCCGATGTTTCACTTCAGGTTTACTGTATGCTTTGGACCTTCTCATTGATGATGAAGCACAGAAATTGCATCCGAATTTAATACAAAAGGCACATTGCCGACTTATGTACAAGAATACTGACACTCTAACTTTCTGTGATTTGAACCTCTCCTGTGAGTCCAGTTTTAGTTTCCGATGCTTCACTTCAGGTTTACTGTATCCCTTGTACCTTCTTACTGACGATGAAACACAGAAATTGCATCCGAATTTAATAAAAAAGGCACAATGCCGACTTCAGTACAAGAGGACTGATACTCTAACTTTCTATGATTTGATCCCCTCCTGTGAGTCCAGATTTAGATTCCGATGCTTAACTTCAGGTTTTCTGTATCCCTTGGACCTCCTTATTGACGATGAAACACAGAAATAGCATCCGAATGTAATACAAAAATCACAATGCCGACTTAAGTAGAAGAGGACTGAAACTCTAACTTTTTATGATTTGAACCTCTGCTGTGAGTCCAGATTTAGTTTCCGATGCTTAACGTCTGGTTTACTGTATCCCTTGGACCATCTTAATGACGATGAAACACAGATATTGCATCCGTATTTAATGAAAAAGGCACAATGCCGACTTAAGTACAAGAGGACTGATACTCTAACTTTCTATGATTTGAACCCTTCCTGTGAGTTCAGTTTAAGATTCCGATGCATAACTTCAGGTTTACTGTATCCCTTGGACCTTCTAATTGACGATGAAACACAGAAATTGCATCCGAATTTAATACAAATGGAAAAATGCCGACTTAAGTACAAGAGGACTGAAACTCTAACTTTCAATGATGTGAACCTCTGCTGTGAGTCCAGTTTTAGTTTCTGATGCTTCACTTCAGGTTTACTGTATCCCTTGGACCTTCTTATTGACGATGAAACGCAGAAATAGCATCCGAATTTAATACAAATGGAAAAATGCCGACTTAAGTACAAGAGGACTGAAACTCTAACTTTCTATGATTTGAACCTCTGCTGTGAGTCCTGCTTTAGTTTCCGATGCCTTACCTCAGGTTTACTGTATCCCTTGGACCTTCTTATTGACGATGAAACACAGAAATTGCATCCGAATTTAATACAAAAGGCACAATGCCGACTTAAGTACAAGAGGACTGAAACTCTAACTTTCTATGATTTAAACCTCTCCTGTGAGTCCAGTTTTAGATTCCGATGCTTCACATCAAGCTTACTGTATACCTTCGACCTTCTTATTGACAATGAAGCACAGAAATTGCCGCCGAATCTAATACAAAAGGCACAATGACGACTAAAGTACAAGAGGACTGATACTCTAACTTTCTGTGATTTGAACCTCTGCTGTGAGTCCAGTTTTAGTTTCAGATGCTTCACTTTAGGTTTACTGTATCACTTGGACCTTCTTATTGACGATGAAACACAGAAATTCCATCCGAATTTAATAAAAAATGCACAATGCCGACTTAAGTACAAGAGGACTGATACTCTAACCTGCTATGATTTGAACCCTTCCTGTTAGTGCAGTTTTAGATTCCCATGCTTAACGTCAGGTTTACTGTATCCCTTGAACCTTCTTATTGACGATGAAACACAGAAATTGCATCCGAATTTAATACAAAAGGCACAATGCCGACTAAAGTACAAGAGGACTGATACTCTTACTTTCTATGATTTGAACCCATCCTGTGAGTCCAGTTTTAGTTTCCGATGCTTCACTTCAGGTTTACTGTATCCCTTGGACCTTCTTATTGACGATGAAACACAGAAATTGCATCCGAATTTAATAAAAAAGGCACAATGCCGACTTAAGTACAAGAGGACTGATACTCTAACTTTCTATGATTTGAACCCTTCCTGTGAGTCCAGTTTAAGTTTCCGATGCTTCACTTCAGGTTTACTGTATCCCTTGGACCTTCTTATTGACGAAGAAACACAGAAATTGCATCCGAATTTAATACAAAAGGCACAATGCCGAATTAAGTACAAGAGGACTGAAACTCTAAATTTCTATGATTTGAACCTCTGTTGTGAGTCCAGTTCTAGTTTCCGATGCTTCACTTCAGGTTTACTGTATCCCTTGGACCTTCTTATTGATGATGAAACACAGAAATTGCATCCGAATTTAATACAAAAGGCACAATGCCGAATTACGTACAAGAGGACTGAAACTCTAACTTTCTATGATTTGAGCCTCTGCTGTGAGTCCAGTTTTAGTTTTCCAATGCTTAACTTCAGGTTTACTGTATCCCTTGGACCTTCTTATTGACGATGAAACACAGAAATTGCATCCGACTTTAATACAAAAGGCACAATGCCGACTTAAGTACAAGGCGACTGATACTCTAAATTTCTATGATTTGAACCTCTCCTGTGAGTCCAGTTTTAGATTCTGATGCTTCAGTTCAGGTTTACTGTATCCCTTGGACCTTCTTATTTACGATGAAACACAGAGATTGCATCCGAATTTAATAAGAAAGGCACAAAGCCGACTTAAGTACAAGAGGACTGATACTCTAACTTTCTGTGATTTGAACCCCTCCTGTGAGTCCAGTTTTTGTTTCCGATGCTTCACTTCAGGTTTACTGTATCCCTTGGACCTTCTTATTGACGATGAAACACAGAAATTGCACCCGAATTTAATAAAGAGGCACAATGCCGACTTAAGTACAAGAGGACCGATACTCTAACATTCTATGTTTTTGAACCCCTCCTGTGAGTCCAGTACTAGATTCCGATGCTTAACTTCAGGTTTACTGTATCCCTTGGTCCTTTTTATTGACTATGAAACACAGAAATTGCATCCGAATTTAATAAAAAGGCACAATGCCGACTTAAGTACAAGGCTACAGATACTCTAACTTTCTATGATTTGAACCTCTCCTGTGAGTCCAGTTTTAGATTCTGATGCTTCACTTCAGGTTTACTGTATCCCTTGGACACTCTTATTGACGATGAAACACAGAAATTGCATCCGAATTTAATAAAAAAGGCACAATGCCAACTTAAGTACAAGAGGACTGATACTCTAACTTTCTATGATTTGAACCCCTCCTGTGAGTCCCGTTTTGGATTACGATGCTTAACTTCAGGTTTACTGTATATCTTGGACCTTCTTATTGCCTATGAAACACAGAAATTGCATCCGAATTTAATACAAAAGGCACAATGCCAACTTAAGTACAAGAAGACTGATACTCTAACTTTCTATGATTTGAACCTGTGCTGTGAGTAAAGTTTTAGTTTCCGATGCTTCACTTCACGTTTACTGTCTCCTTTGGACCTTCTTATTGACTATGAAACACAGAAATTGCATCCGAATTTAATACAAAAGGCACAATGCCGACTTAAGTACAAGAGGACTGAAACTCTAACTTTCTATGATTTGAACCTCTGCTGTGAGTCCTGCTTTAGTTTCCGATGCTTCACTTCAGGTTTACTGTATCCCTTGGACCTTCTCATTGACGATGAAACACAGAAATTGCATCCGAATTTAATACAAAAGGCACAATGCCGACTTAAGTACAAGAGGACTGAAACTCTAACTTTCTATGATTTGAACCTCTGCTGTGAGTCCAGTTTAAGATTCCGATGCTTCACTTCAGGTTTACTGTATCAATTGGACCTTCTTATTGACGATGAAACACAGAAATTGCATCCAAATTTAATACAAAAGGCACAATGCCGACCTAAGTACAAGGGGACTGATACTCTAACTCTCTGTGATTTGAACCTCTGCTGTGAATCCAGTTTTAGTTTTAGAGGCTTCACTTCAGGTTTACTGTATCACTTGGACCTTCTTATTGACGATGAAACACAGAAATTGCATCCGAATTTAATAAAAAAGGCACAATGCCTACTTAAGTACAAGAGGACTGATACTCTAACTTTCTATGATTTGAACCCTTCCTGTGAGTGCAGTTTTAGATTCCGATGCTTAACGTCAGGTTTACTGTATCCCTTGGACCTTCGTATTGACGATGAAACACAGAAATTGCATCTGAATTTAATACAAATGGCACAATGCCGACTTAAGTACAAGAGGACTGAAACTCTAACTTTCTATGATGTGAACCTCTGCTGTGAGTCCAGTTTTAGTTTCTGATGCTTCACTTCAGGTTTACTGTATCCCTTGGACCTTCTTATTGACGATGAAACACAGAAATAGCATCCGAATTTAATACAAAGGGCACAATGCCGACTTAAGTACAAGAGGACTGAAACTCTAACTTTCTATGATTTGAACCTCTGCTGTGAGTCCGGCTTTAGTTTCCGATGCTTCACTTCAGGTTTACCGTATCCCTCGGACCTTCTTATTGACGATGAAACACAGAAATTGCATCAGAATTTAATACAAAAGGCACAATGCCGACTTAAGTACAAGAGGACTGAAACTCTAACTTTCTATGATTTAAACCTCTCCTGTGAGTCCAGTTTTAGATTCCGATGCTTCACATCAAGCTTACTGTATACCTTCGACCTTCTTATTGACAATGAAGCACAGAAATTGCCGCCGAATCTAATACAAAAGGCACAATGATGACTAAAGTACAAGAGGACTGATACTCTAACTTTCTGTGATTTGAACCTCTGCTGTGAGTCCAGTTTTAGTTTCAGATGCTTCCCTTTAGGTTTACTGTATCACTTGGACCTTCGTATTGTCGATGAAACACAGAAATTGCATCCGAATTTAAAACAAAAGGCACAATGCCGACTTAAGTACAAGAGGACTGATACTCTAACTTTCTATGATTTGAACCTCTGCTGTGAGTCCAGTTTTAGTTTCCGATGCTTCACTTCAGAATTACTGTATCACTTGGACCTTCTTATTGACGATGAAACACAGAAATTGCATCCGAATTTAATACAAAAGGCACAATGCCGAATTACGTACAAGAGGACTGAAACTCCAACTTACTATGATTTGAGCCTCTGCTGTGAGTCCAGTTTTAGTTTTCCAATGCTTAACTTCAGGTTTACTGTATCCCTTGGACCTTCATATTGACGATGAAACACAGAAATTGCATCCGAATTTAATACAAAAGGCACACTGCCGACTTAAGTACAAGGCCACAGATACTCTAAATTTCTATGATTTGAACCTCTCCTGTGAGTCCAGTTTTAGATTCTGATGCTTCAGTTCAGGTTTACTGTATCCCTTGGACCTTCTTATTTACGATTAAACACAGAGATTGCATCCGAATTTAATAAAAAAGGCACAAAGCCGACTTAAGTACAAGAGGACTGATACTCTAATTTTCTATGATTTGAACCCCTCCTGTGAGTCTAGTTTTAGTTTCCGATGCTTCACTTCAGGTTTACTGTATCCCTTGGACCTTCTTATTGACGATGAAATTCAGAAATTGCATCCGAATTTAATAAAGAGGCACAATGCCGACTTAAGTACAAGAGGACCGATACTCTAACATTCTACGTTTTTGAACCCCTCCTGTGAGTCCAGTACTAGATTCCGATGCTTAACTTCAGGTTTACTGTATCCCTTGGACCTTCTTATTGACTATGAAACACAGAAATTGCATCCGAATTTAATAAAAAGGCACAATGCCGACTTAAGTACAAGGCGACAGATACTCTAACTTTCTATGATTTGAACCTCTCCTGTGAGTCCAGTTTTAGATTCTGATGCTTCACTTCAGGTTTACTGTATCCCTTGGACACTCTTATTGACGATGAAACACAGAAATTACATCCGAATTTAATAAAAAAGGCACAATGCCAACTTAAGTACAAGAGGAATGATACTTTAACTTTCTATGATTTGAACCCCTCCTGTGAGTCCCGTTTTGGATTACGATGCTTAACGTCAGGTTTACTGTATTTCTTGGACCTTCTTATTGCCGATGAAACACAGAAATTGCATCCGAATTTAATACAAAAGGCACAATGCCAACTTAAGTACAAGAAGACTGATACTCTAACTTTCTATGATTTGAACCTGTGCTGTGAGTAAAGTTTTAGTTTCCGATGCTTCACTTCAGGTTTACTGTATCCCTTGGACCTTCTTATTGACTATGAAACACAGAAATTGCATCCGAATTTAATACAAAAGGCAATTTGCCGACTTAAGTACAAGAGGACTGAAACTCTAACTTTCTATGATTTGAACCTCTGCTGTGGGTCCAGTTTAAGTTTCCGATGCTTCACTTCAGGTTTACTGTATCAATTGGACCTTCTTATTGACGATGAAACACAGAAATTGCATCCGAATTTAATACAAAAGGCACAATGCCGACTTAAGTACAAGAGGACTGAAACTCTAACTTTCTATGATTTGAACCTCTGCTGTGGGTCCAGTTTAAGTTTCCGATGCTTCACTTCAGGTTTACTGTATCAATTGGACCTTCTTATTGACGATGAAACACAGAAATTGCATCCAAATTAAATACAAAAGGCACAATGCCGACTTAAGTACAAGGCGACTGATACTCTAACTTTCTGTGATTTGAACCTCTGCTGTGAGTCCAGTTTTAGTTTTAGAGGCTTCACTTCAGGTTTACTGTATCACTTGGACCTTCTTATTGACGATGAAACACAGAAATTGCATCCGAATTTAATAAAAAAGGCACAATGCCTACTTAAGTACAAGAGGACTGATACTCTAACTTTCTATGATTTTAACCCTTCCTGTGAGTGCAGTTTTAGATTCCGATGCTTAACGTCAGGTTTACTGTATCCCTTGGACCTTCTTATTGACGATGAAACACAGAAATTGCATCTGAATTTAATACAAATGGCACAATGCCGACTTAAGTACAAGAGGACTGAAACTCTAACTTTCTATGATGTGAACCTCTGCTGTGAGCCCAGTTTTAGTTTCTGATGCTTCACTTCAGGTTTACTGTATCCTTTGGACCTTCTTATTGACGATGAAACACAGAAATAGCATCCGAATTTAATACAAAAGGCACAATGCCGACTTAAGTAGATGAGGACTGAAACTCTAACTTTCTATGATTTGAACCTCTGCTGTGAGTCCTGCTTTAGTTTCCGATGCTTCACTTCAGGTTTACTGTATTTCTTGGACCTTCTTATTGACGATGAAACACACAAATTGCATCCGAATTTAATACAAAAGGCACAATGCCGACTTAAGTACAAGAGGACTGAAACTCTAACTTTCTATGATTTAAACCTCTCCTGTGAGTCCAGTTTTAGATTCCGATGCTTCACATCAAGCTTACTGTATACCTTCGACCTTCTTATTGACAATGAAGCACAGAAATTGCCGCCGAATCTAATACAAAAGGCACAATGACGACTAAAGTACAAGAGGACTGATACTCTAACTTTCTGTGATTTGAACCTCTGCTGTGAGTCCAGTTTTAGTTTCAGATGCTTCACTTTAGGTTTACTGTATCCCTTGGACCTTCTTATTGACTATGAAACACAGAAATTGCATCCGAATTTAATAAAAAGGCACAATGCCGACTTAAGTACAAGGCGACAGATACTCTAACTTTCTATGATTTGAACCTCTCCTGTGAGTCCAGTTTTAGATTCTGATGCTTCACTTCAGGTTTACTGTATCCCTTGGACACTCTTATTGACGATGAAACACAGAAATTACATCCGAATTTAATAAAAAAGGCACAATGCCAACTTAAGTACAAGAGGAATGATACTTTAACTTTCTATGATTTGAACCCCTCCTGTGAGACCCGTTTTGGATTACGATGCTTAACGTCAGGTTTACTGTATATCTTGGACCTTCTTATTGCCGATGAAACACAGAAATTGCATCCGAATTTAATACAAAAGGCACAATG
Organism: Schistocerca americana; assembly: GCF_021461395.2. Taxonomy (NCBI): domain Eukaryota; kingdom Metazoa; phylum Arthropoda; class Insecta; order Orthoptera; family Acrididae; genus Schistocerca; species Schistocerca americana. Next base: position 60,097,890 of record NC_060125.1, on the reverse strand, counting down.
CCAACTTAAGTACAAGAAGACTGATACTCTAACTTTCTATGATTTGAACCTGTGCTGTGAGTAAAGTTTTAGTTTCCGATGCTTCACTTCAGGTTTACTGTATCCCTTGGACCTTCTTACTGACTATGAAACACAGAAATTGCATCCGAATTTAATACAAAAGGCAATTTGCCGACTTAAGTACAAGAGGACTGAAACTCTAACTTTCTATGATTTGAACCTCTGCTGTGGGTCCAGTTTAAGTTTCCGATGCTTCACTTCAGGTTTACTGTATCAATTGGACCTTCTTATTGACGATGAAACACAGAAATTGCATCCGAATTTAATACAAAAGGCACAATGCCGACTTAAGTACAAGAGGACTGAAACTCTAACTTTCTATGATTTGAACCTCTGCTGTGGGTCCAGTTTAAGTTTCCGATGCTTCACTTCAGGTTTACTGTATCAATTGGACCTTCTTATTGACGATGAAACACAGAAATTGCATCCAAATTAAATACAAAAGGCACAATGCCGACTTAAGTACAAGGCGACTGATACTCTAACTTTCTGTGATTTGAACCTCTGCTGTGAGTCCAGTTTTAGTTTTAGAGGCTTCACTTCAGGTTTACTGTATCACTTGGACCTTCTTATTGACGATGAAACACAGAAATTGCATCCGAATTTAATAAAAAAGGCACAATGCCTACTTAAGTACAAGAGGACTGATACTCTAACTTTCTATGATTTTAACCCTTCCTGTGAGTGCAGTTTTAGATTCCGATGCTTAACGTCAGGTTTACTGTATCCCTTGGACCTTCTTATTGACGATGAAACACAGAAATTGCATCTGAATTTAATACAAATGGCACAATGCCGACTTAAGTACAAGAGGACTGAAACTCTAACTTTCTATGATGTGAACCTCTGCTGTGAGCCCAGTTTTAGTTTCTGATGCTTCACTTCAGGTTTACTGTATCCTTTGGACCTTCTTATTGACGATGAAACACAGAAATAGCATCCGAATTTAATACAAAAGGCACAATGCCGACTTAAGTACACGAGGACTGAAACTCTAACTTTCTATGATTTGAACCTCTGCTGTGAGTCCTGCTTTAGTTTCCGATGCTTCACTTCAGGTTTACTGTATTTCTTGGACCTTCTTATTGACGATGAAACACACAAATTGCATCCGAATTTAATACAAAAGGCACAATGCCGACTTAAGTACAAGAGGACTGAAACTCTAACTTTCTATGATTTAAACCTCTCCTGTGAGTCCAGTTTTAGATTCCGATGCTTCACATCAAGCTTACTGTATACCTTCGACCTTCTTATTGACAATGAAGCACAGAAATTGCCGCCGAATCTAATACAAAAGGCACAATGACGACTAAAGTACAAGAGGACTGATACTCTAAATTTCTGTGATTTGAACCTCTGCTGTGAGTCCAGTTTTAGTTTCAGATGCTTCACTTTAGGTTTACTGTATCCCTTGGACCTTCTTATTGACTATGAAACACAGAAATTGCATCCGAATTTAATAAAAAGGCACAATGCCGACTTAAGTACAAGGCGACAGATACTCTAACTTTCTTTGATTTGAACCTCTCCTGTGAGTCCAGTTTTAGATTCTGATGCTTCACTTCAGGTTTACTGTATCCCTTGGACACTCTTATTGACGATGAAACACAGAAATTACATCCGAATTTAATAAAAAAGGCACAATGCCAACTTAAGTACAAGAGGAATGATACTTTAACTTTCTATGATTTGAACCCCTCCTGTGAGTCCCGTTTTGGATTACGATGCTTAACGTCAGGTTTACTGTATATCTTGGACCTTCTTATTGCCGATGAAACACAGAAATTGCATCCGAATTTAATACAAAAGGCACAATGCCAACTTAAGTACAAGAAGACTGATACTCTAACTTTCTATGATTTGAACCTGTGCTGTGAGTAAAGTTTTAGTTTCCGATGCTTCACTTCAGGTTTACTGTATCCCTTGGACCTTCTTACTGACTATGAAACACAGAAATTGCATCCGAATTTAATACAAAAGGCAATTTGCCGACTTAAGTACAAGAGGACTGAAACTCTAACTTTCTATGATTTGAACCTCTGCTGTGGGTCCAGTTTAAGTTTCCGATGCTTCACTTCAGGTTTACTGTATCAATTGGACCTTCTTATTGACGATGAAACACAGAAATTGCATCCGAATTTAATACAAAAGGCACAATGCCGACTTAAGTACAAGAGGACTGAAACTCTAACTTTCTATGATTTGAACCTCTGCTGTGGGTCCAGTTTAAGTTTCCGATGCTTCACTTCAGGTTTACTGTATCAATTGGACCTTCTTATTGACGATGAAACACAGAAATTGCATCCAAATTAAATACAAAAGGCACAATGCCGACTTAAGTACAAGGCGACTGATACTCTAACTTTCTGTGATTTGAACCTCTGCTGTGAGTCCAGTTTTAGTTTTAGAGGCTTCACTTCAGGTTTACTGTATCACTTGGACCTTCTTATTGACGATGAAACACAGAAATTGCATCCGAATTTAATAAAAAAGGCACAATGCCTACTTAAGTACAAGAGGACTGATACTCTAACTTTCTATGATTTTAACCCTTCCTGTGAGTGCAGTTTTAGATTCCGATGCTTAACGTCAGGTTTACTGTATCCCTTGGACCTTCTTATTGACGATGAAACACAGAAATTGCATCTGAATTTAATACAAATGGCACAATGCCGACTTAAGTACAAGAGGACTGAAACTCTAACTTTCTATGATGTGAACCTCTGCTGTGAGCCCAGTTTTAGTTTCTGATGCTTCACTTCAGGTTTACTGTATCCTTTGGACCTTCTTATTGACGATGAAACACAGAAATAGCATCCGAATTTAATACAAAAGGCACAATGCCGACTTAAGTACACGAGGACTGAAACTCTAACTTTCTATGATTTGAACCTCTGCTGTGAGTCCTGCTTTAGTTTCCGATGCTTCACTTCAGGTTTACTGTATTTCTTGGACCTTCTTATTGACGATGAAACACACAAATTGCATCCGAATTTAATACAAAAGGCACAATGCCGACTTAAGTACAAGAGGACTGAAACTCTAACTTTCTATGATTTAAACCTCTCCTGTGAGTCCAGTTTTTAGATTCCGATGCTTCACATCAAGCTTACTGTATACCTTCGACCTTCTTATTGACAATGAAGCACAGAAATTGCCGCCGAATCTAATACAAAAGGCACAATGACGACTAAAGTACAAGAGGACTGATACTCTAACTTTCTGTGATTTGAACCTCTGCTGTGAGTCCAGTTTTAGTTTCAGATGCTTCACTTTAGGTTTACTGTATCACTTGGACCTTCTTATTGACGATGCAACACAGAAATTGCATCCGAAATTAATACGAAAGGCACAATGCCGACTAAAGTACAAGAGGACTGATACTCTTACTTTCTATGATTTGAACCCCTCCTGTGAGTCCAGTTTCAGTTTCCGATGCTTCACTTCAGGTTTACTGTATCCCTTGGACCTTCTTATTGACGATGAAACACAGAAATTGCATCCGAATTTAATAAAAGAGGCACAATGCCGACTTAAGTACAAGAGGACTGATAGTCTAACTTTCTATGATTTGAACCCTTCCTGTGAGTCCAGTTTAAGTTTCCGATGCTTCACTTCAGGTTTACTGTATCCCTTGGACCTTCTTATTGACGATGAAACACAGAAATTGCATCCGAATTTAATAAAAAAGGCACAATGCCGACTTAAGTACAAGAGGACTGATACTCTAAGTTTCTATGATTTGAACCCATCCGGAGAGTCCAGTTTTAGATTCCAATGCTTAACTTCTGATTTACTGTATCCCTTGGACCTTCTTATTGATGATGAAACACAGAAATTGCATCCGAATTTAATACGAAAGGCACAATGCCGTCTTAAGTACAAGAGGACTGATCCTCTAACATTCTATGATTTGAACCTCTCCTGTGAGTCCAGTTTTAGATTACGATGCTTCACTTCGGGTTTACTGTATCCCTTGGACCCTCTTATTGACGATGAAACACAGAAATTGCATCCGAATTTAATACAAAAGGCACAATGCCGAATTAAGTACAAGAGGACTGAAACCTTAACTTTCTATGATTTGAACCTCTGTTGTGAGTCCAGTTTTAGTTTCCGATGCTTCACTTCAGGTTTACTGTATCCCTTGGACCTTCTTATTGACGATGAAACACAGAAATTGCATCCGAATTTAATACAAAAGGCACAATGCCGAATTACGTACAAGAGGACGGAAACTCTAACTTTCTATGATTTGAGCCTCTGCTGTGAGTCCAGTTTTAGTTTTCCAATGCTTAACTTCAGATTTACTGTATCCCTTGGACCTTCTTATTGACGATGAAACACAGAAATTGCATCCGAATTTAGTACAAAAGGCACAATGCCGACTTAAGTACAAGGCGACAGATACCCTAAATTTCTATGATTTGAACCTCTCCTGTGAGTCCAGTTTTAGATTCTGATGCTTTAGTTCAGGTTTACTGTATCCCTTGGACCTTCTTATTTACGATGAAACACAGAAATTGCATCCGAATATAATAAAAAAGGCACAATGCCGACCTAAGTACAAGAGGACTGATACTCTAACTTTCTTTGATTTGAACCCCTCCTGTGAGTCCAGTTTTAGATTCCGATGTTTAACTTCAGGTTTACTGTATCCCTTGGACCTTCTTATTGACGATGAAACACAGAGATTGCATCCGAATTCAATACAAAAGGCACAATGCCGACTTAAGTACAAGAGGACTGATACTCTTACTTTCTATGATTTGAACCCCTCCTGTGAGTCCAGTTTTAGTTTCCGATGCTTCACTTCAGGTTTACTGTATCCCTTGGACCTTCTTATTGACGATGAAACACAGAAATTGCATCTGAAATTAATAAAAAAGGCACAATGCCGACTTAAGTACAAGAGGACTGAAACTCTAACTTTCTATGATTTGAACCCTTCCTGTGAGTCCAGTTTAAGTTTCCGATGCTTCACGTCAGGTTTCCTGTATCCCTTGGACCGTCTTATTGACGATGAAACACAGAAATTGCATCCGAATTTAGTAAAAAAGGCACAATGCCGACTTAAGTACAAGAGGACTGATACTCTAACTTTCTATGATTTGAACCCCTCCTGAGAGTCCAGTTTTAGATTCCGATGCTTAACTTCTGATTTACTGTATCCCTTGGACCTTCTTATTGACGATGAAACACAGAAATTGCATCCGAATTTAATACGAAAGTCACAATGCCGACTTAAGTACAAGAGGACTGATCCTATAACATTCTATGATTTGAACCCCTCCTGTGAGTCCTGTTTCAGATTCCGATGCTTCACTTCGGGTTTACTGTATCCCTTGGACCCTCTTATTGACGATGAAACACAGAAATTGCATCCGAATTTAATACAAAAGTCACAATGCCGACTTAAGTACAAGAGGACTGAAACTCTAACTTTCTATGATTTGAACCCCTCCTGCGAGTCCAGTTTTAGATTCCGATGCTTAACTTCAGGTTTACTGTATCCCATGAACCTTCTTATTGACGATGAAAGACAGATATTGCATCCGAATTTAATACGAAAGGCACAATGCCGACTTAAGTACAATAGGACTGATACTCTAACTTTCTATGATTTGAACCTGTGTTGTGAGTCCAGTTTTAGTTTCCGATGCTTCACTTCAGGTTTACTGTATCCCTTGGACCTTCTTATTGACGATGAAACACACAAATTGCATCCGAATTTAATACAAAAGGCACAATGCCGACTTAAGTACAAGAGGACTGAAACTCTAACTCTCTATGATTTAAACCTCTCCTGTGAGTCCAGTTTTAGATTCCGATGCTTCACATCAAGCTTACTGTATACCTTCGACCTTCTTATTGACAATGAAGCACAGAAATTGCCGCCGAATCTAATACAAAAGGCACAATGACGACTAAAGTACAAGAGGACTGATACTCTAACTTTCTGTGATTTGAACCTCTGCTGTGAGTCCAGTTTTAGTTTCAGATGCTTCACTTTAGGTTTACTGTATCCCTTGGACCTTCTTATTGACTATGAAACACAGAAATTGCATCCGAATTTAATAAAAAGGCACAATGCCGACTTAAGTACAAGGCGACAGATACTCTAACTTTCTATGATTTGAACCTCTCCTGTGAGTCCAGTTTTAGATTCTGATGCTTCACTTCAGGTTTACTGTATCCCTTGGACACTCTTATTGACGATGAAACACAGAAATTACATCCGAATTTAATAAAAAAGGCACAATGCCAACTTAAGTACAAGAGGAATGATACTTTAACTTTCTATGATTTGAACCCCTCCTGTGAGTCCCGTTTTGGATTACGATGCTTAACGTCAGGTTTACTGTATATCTTGGACCTTCTTATTGCCGATGAAACACAGAAATTGCATCCGAATTTAATACAAAAGGCACAATGCCAACTTAAGTACAAGAAGACTGATACTCTAACTTTCTATGATTTGAACCTGTGCTGTGAGTAAAGTTTTAGTTTCCGATGCTTCACTTCAGGTTTACTGTATCCCTTGGACCTTCTTACTGACTATGAAACACAGAAATTGCATCCGAATTTAATACAAAAGGCAATTTGCCGACTTAAGTACAAGAGGACTGAAACTCTAACTTTCTATGATTTGAACCTCTGCTGTGGGTCCAGTTTAAGTTTCCGATGCTTCACTTCAGGTTTACTGTATCAATTGGACCTTCTTATTGACGATGAAACACAGAAATTGCATCCGAATTTAATACAAAAGGCACAATGCCGACTTAAGTACAAGAGGACTGAAACTCTAACTTTCTATGATTTGAACCTCTGCTGTGGGTCCAGTTTAAGTTTCCGATGCTTCACTTCAGGTTTACTGTATCAATTGGACCTTCTTATTGACGATGAAACACAGAAATTGCATCCAAATTAAATACAAAAGGCACAATGCCGACTTAAGTACAAGGCGACTGATACTCTAACTTTCTGTGATTTGAACCTCTGCTGTGAGTCCAGTTTTAGTTTTAGAGGCTTCACTTCTGGTTTACTGTATCACTTGGACCTTCTTATTGACGATGAAACACAGAAATTGCATCCGAATTTAATAAAAAAGGCACAATGCCTACTTAAGTACAAGAGGACTGATACTCTAACTTTCTATGATTTTAACCCTTCCTGTGAGTGCAGTTTTAGATTCCGATGCTTAACGTCAGGTTTACTGTATCCCTTGGACCTTCTTATTGACGATGAAACACAGAAATTGCATCTGAATTTAATACAAATGGCACAATGCCGACTTAAGTACAAGAGGACTGAAACTCTAACTTTCTATGATGTGAACCTCTGCTGTGAGCCCAGTTTTAGTTTCTGATGCTTCACTTCAGGTTTACTGTATCCTTTGGACCTTCTTATTGACGATGAAACACAGAAATAGCATCCGAATTTAATACAAAAGGCACAATGCCGACTTAAGTACACGAGGACTGAAACTCTAACTTTCTATGATTTGAACCTCTGCTGTGAGTCCTGCTTTAGTTTCCGATGCTTCACTTCAGGTTTACTGTATTTCTTGGACCTTCTTATTGACGATGAAACACACAAATTGCATCCGAATTTAATACAAAAGGCACAATGCCGACTTAAGTACAAGAGGACTGAAACTCTAACTTTCTATGATTTAAACCTCTCCTGTGAGTCCAGTTTTAGATTCCGATGCTTCACATCAAGCTTACTGTATACCTTCGACCTTCTTATTGACAATGAAGCACAGAAATTGCCGCCGAATCTAATACAAAAGGCACAATGACGACTAAAGTACAAGAGGACTGATACTCTAACTTTCTGTGATTTGAACCTCTGCTGTGAGTCCAGTTTTAGTTTCAGATGCTTCACTTTAGGTTTACTGTATCACTTGGACCTTCTTATTGACGATGCAACACAGAAATTGCATCCGAAATTAATACGAAAGGCACAATGCCGACTAAAGTACAAGAGGACTGATACTCTTACTTTCTATGATTTGAACCCCTCCTGTGAGTCCAGTTTCAGTTTCCGATGCTTCACTTCAGGTTTACTGTATCCCTTGGACCTTCTTATTGACGATGAAACACAGAAATTGCATCCGAATTTAATAAAAGAGGCACAATGCCGACTTAAGTACAAGAGGACTGATAGTCTAACTTTCTATGATTTGAACCCTTCCTGTGAGTCCAGTTTAAGTTTCCGATGCTTCACTTCAGGTTTACTGTATCCCTTGGACCTTCTTATTGACGATGAAACACAGAAATTGCATCCGAATTTAATAAAAAAGGCACAATGCCGACTTAAGTACAAGAGGACTGATACTCTAAGTTTCTATGATTTGAACCCATCCGGAGAGTCCAGTTTTAGATTCCAATGCTTAACATCTGATTTACTGTATCCCTTGGACCTTCTTATTGATGATGAAACACAGAAATTGCATCCGAATTTAATACGAAAGGCACAATGCCGTCTTAAGTACAAGAGGACTGATCCTCTAACATTCTATGATTTGAACCTCTCCTGTGAGTCCAGTTTTAGATTACGATGCTTCACTTCGGGTTTACTGTATCCCTTGGACCCTCTTATTGACGATGAAACACAGAAATTGCATCCGAATTTAATACAAAAGGCACAATGCCGAATTAAGTACAAGAGGACTGAAACCTTAACTTTCTATGATTTGAACCTCTGTTGTGAGTCCAGTTTTAGTTTCCGATGCTTCACTTCAGGTTTACTGTATCCCTTGGACCTTCTTATTGACGATGAAACACAGAAATTGCATCCGAATTTAATACAAAAGGCACAATGCCGAATTACGTACAAGAGGACGGAAACTCTAACTTTCTATGATTTGAGCCTCTGCTGTGAGTCCAGTTTTAGTTTTCCAATGCTTAACTTCAGATTTACTGTATCCCTTGGACCTTCTTATTGACGATGAAACACAGAAATTGCATCCGAATTTAGTACAAAAGGCACAATGCCGACTTAAGTACAAGGCGACAGATACCCTAAATTTCTATGATTTGAACCTCTCCTGTGAGTCCAGTTTTAGATTCTGATGCTTTAGTTCAGGTTTACTGTATCCCTTGGACCTTCTTATTTACGATGAAACACAGAAATTGCATCCGAATATAATAAAAAAGGCACAATGCCGACCTAAGTACAAGAGGACTGATACTCTAACTTTCTTTGATTTGAACCCCTCCTGTGAGTCCAGTTTTAGATTCCGATGTTTAACTTCAGGTTTACTGTATCCCTTGGACCTTCTTATTGACGATGAAACACAGAGATTGCATCCGAATTCAATACAAAAGGCACAATGCCGACTTAAGTACAAGAGGACTGATACTCTTACTTTCTATGATTTGAACCCCTCCTGTGAGTCCAGTTTTAGTTTCCGATGCTTCACTTCAGGTTTACTGTATCCCTTGGACCTTCTTATTGACGATGAAACACAGAAATTGCATCTGAAATTAATAAAAAAGGCACAATGCCGACTTAAGTACAAGAGGACTGAAACTCTAACTTTCTATGATTTGAACCCTTCCTGTGAGTCCAGTTTAAGTTTCCGATGCTTCACGTCAGGTTTCCTGTATCCCTTGGACCGTCTTATTGACGATGAAACACAGAAATTGCATCCGAATTTAGTAAAAAAGGCACAATGCCGACTTAAGTACAAGAGGACTGATACTCTAACTTTCTATGATTTGAACCCCTCCTGAGAGTCCAGTTTTAGATTCCGATGCTTAACTTCTGATTTACTGTATCCCTTGGACCTTCTTATTGACGATGAAACACAGAAATTGCATCCGAATTTAATACGAAAGTCACAATGCCGACTTAAGTACAAGAGGACTGATCCTATAACATTCTATGATTTGAACCCCTCCTGTGAGTCCTGTTTCAGATTCCGATGCTTCACTTCGGGTTTACTGTATCCCTTGGACCCTCTTATTGACGATGAAACACAGAAATTGCATCCGAATTTAATACAAAAGTCACAATGCCGACTTAAGTACAAGAGGACTGAAACTCTAACTTTCTATGATTTGAACCCCTCCTGCGAGTCCAGTTTTAGATTCCGATGCTTAACTTCAGGTTTACTGTATCCCATGAACCTTCTTATTGACGATGAAAGACAGATATTGCATCCGAATTTAATACGAAAGGCACAATGCCGACTTAAGTACAATAGGACTGATACTCTAACTTTCTATGATTTGAACCTGTGTTGTGAGTCCAGTTTTAGTTTCCGATGCTTCACTTCAGGTTTACTGTATCCCTTGGACCTTTTTATTGACGATGAAACACAGAAATTGCATCCGAATTTAATACAAAAGGCACAATGCCGACTTAAGTACAACAGGACTGAATCTCTAACTTTCTATGATTTGAACCTCTGCTGTGAGTCCAGTTTTAGTTTCCGATGCTTCACTTCAGGTTTACTGTATCCCTTGGACTTTCTTATTGACGATGAAACACAGAAATTGCGTCCGAATTTAATAAAAAAGGCACAATGCCGACTTAAGTACAAGAGGACTGAAACTCTAATTTTCTATGATTTGAACCACTCCTGTGAGTATAGTTTAAGTTTCCGATGTTTCACTTCAGGTTTACTGTATCCCTTGGACCTTCTTATTGACGATGAAACACAGAAATTGCATCCGAATTTAATAAAAAAGGCACAATGCCGACTTAAGTACAAGAGGATTGATACTCTAACTTTCTATGATTTGAACCCCTCCTGTGAGTCCAGTTTTAGATTCCGATGCTCAACTTCTGGTTTACTGTATCCCTTGGACCTTCTTATTGACGATGAAACACAGAAATTGCATCCGAATTTAATACAAAAGGCACAATGGCCACTTAAGTACAAGAGGACTGATACTCTAACTTTCTATGATTTGAACCTCTCCTGTGAGTCCAGTTTAAGTTTCCGATGCTTCGCTTCAGGTTTACTGTATCAATTGGACCTTCTTATTGACGATGAAACACAGAAATTGCATCCAAATTTAATACAAAAGGCACAATGCCAACTTAAGTACAAGGGGACTGATACTCTGACTTTCTGTGATTTGAACCTCTGCTGTGAGTCCAGTTTTAGTTTCAGATGCTTCACTTCAGGTGTACTGTATCACTTGGACCTTCTGATTGACGATGAAACACAGAAACTGCATCCGAATTTAATACAAAAGGCACAATGCCGACTTAAGTACAAGAGGACTGATACTCTAACTTTCTATGATTTGAACCCTTCCTGTGAGTGCAGTTTTAGATTCCGATGCTTAACGTCAGGTTTACTGTATCCCTTGGACCTTCTTATTGACGATGAAACACAGAAATTGCATCCGAATTTAATACAAAAGGCACAATGCTGACTTAAGTACAAGAGGACTGATACTCGTACTTTCTATGATTTGAACCCTTCCTGTGAGTCCAGTTTTAGTTTCCGATGCTTCACTTCAGGTTTACTGTCTCCCTTGGACCTTCTTATTGACGATGAAACACAGAAATTGCATCCGAATTTAATAAAAAAGGCACAATGCCGACTTAGGTACAAGAGGACTGATACTCTAACTTTCTATGATTTGAACCCCTCCTGAGAGTCCAGTTTTAGATTCCGATGCTTAACTTCTGATTTACTGTATCCCTTGGACCCTCTTATTGACGATGAAACACAGAAATTGCATCCGAATTTAATACGAAAGGCACAATGCCGAATTAAGTACAAGAGGACTGAAACTCTAACTTTCTATGATTTGAACCTCTGCTGTGAGTCCAGTTGTAGTTTCCGATGCTTCACTTCAGGTTTACTGTATCCATTGGACCTTCTTATTGACGATGAAACACAGAAATTGCATCCGAATTTAATACAAAAGGCACAATGCCGACTTACGTACAAGAGGACTTGAACTCTAACTTTCTATGATTTGAGCCTCTGCTGTGAGTCCAGTTTTAGTTTTCCAATGCTTAACTTCAGGTTTACTGTATCCCTTGGACCTACTTATCGACGATGAAACACAGAAATTGCATCTGAATTTCATAGAAAAGGCACAATGCCGACATAAGTACAAGAGGACTGAAACTCTAACTTTCTATGTTTTGAACTTCTGCTGTGAGTCCAGTTTAAGTTTCCGATGCTTCACTTCAGGTTTACTGTATCCCTTGGACCTTCTTATTGACGATGAAACACAGAAATTGCATCCGAATTTAATACAAAAGGCACAATGCCGACTTAAGTACAAGGCGACTGAAACTCTAAATTTCTATTATTTGAACCTCTCCTGTGAGTCCAGTTTTAGATTCTGATGCTTCAGTTCAGGTTTTCTGTATCCCTTGGACCTTCCTATTGACGATGAAACACAGAAATTGCATCCGAATTTAATACAAAGGGCACAATGCCGACTTACGTACAAGAGGACTTGAACTCTAACTTTCTATGATTTGAGACTCTGCTGTGAGTCCAGTTTTAGTTTTCCAATGCTTAACTTCAGGTTTACTGTATCCCTTGGACCTTCTTATCGACGATGAAACACAGAAATTGCATCTGAATTTCACAGAAAAGGCACAATGCCGACATAAGTACAAGAGGACTGAAACTCTAACTTTCTATGTTTTGAACTTCTGCTGTGAGTCCAGTTTAAGTTTCCGATGCTTCACTTCAGGTTTACTGTATCCCTTGGACCTTCTTATTGACGATGAAACACAGAAATTGCATCCGAATTTAATAAAAAAGGGACAATGCCGACCTAAGTACAAGAGGGCTGATACTCTAAGTTTCTATGATTTGAACCCCTCCTGTGAGTCCAGTTTTAGATTCCGATGTTTAACTTCAGGTTTAGTGTATCCCTTGGACCTTCTTATTGACGATGAAGCACAGAGATTGCATCCGAATTTAATAAAAAAGGCACAATGCCGACTTAAGTACAAGAGGACAGATACTCTAACTTTCTATGATTTGAACCCCTCCTTTGAGTCCAGTTTTAGTTTCCGATGCTTCACTTCAGGTTTACTGTATCCCTTGGACCTTCTTATTGACGATGTAACACAGAAATTGCATCCGAATTTAATAAAGAGGCACAATGCCGACTTAAGTACAAGAGGACCGATACTCTAACTTTCTATGTTTTTGAACCCCTCCTGAGAGTCCTGTACTAGATTCCCATGCTTAACTTCAGGTTTACTGTATCCCTTGGACCTTCTTATTGACTATGAAACACAGAAATTGCATCCGAATTTAATAAAAAGGCACAATGCCGACTTAAGTACATGGCGACAGATACTCTAACTTTCTATGATTTGAACCTCTCCTGTGAGTCCAGTTTTAGATTCTGATGCTTCACTTCAGGTTTACTGTATCCCTTGGACACTCTTATTGACGATGAAACACAGAAATTGCATCCGAATTTAATAAAAAAGGCACAATGCCAACTTAAGTACAAGAGGACTGATACTCTAACTTTCTATGATTGGAACCCCTCCTGTGAGTCCAGTTTTAGTTTCCGAAGCTTCACTTCAGGTTTTATGTATCCCTTGGACATTCTTATTGACGATGAAACACAGAAATTGCATGCGAATTTAATACAAAAGGCACAATGCCGACTTAAGTACAAGAGGACTGAAACTCTAACTTTCTATGATTTGAACCTCTGCTGTGAGTCCAGTTTTCGTTTCCGATACTTCACTTCAAGTTTACTGTATCCCTTGGACCTTCTTATTGACGATGAAACACAGAAATTGCATCCGAATTTAATAAAAAAGGCACAATGCCGACTTAAGTACAAGAGGACTTATACTCTAACTTTCTATGATTTGAACCCCTCCTGTGAGTCCAGTTTTAGATTCCGATGCTTAACTTCAGGTTTACTGTATCCCTTGGACTTTCTTATTGACGATGCAACACAGAAATTGCATCCGAATTTAATACAAAAGGCACAATGCCGACTTAAGTACAAGAGGACTGAAACTCTAACTTTCTATGATTTGAACCTCTGCTGTGAGTCCTGCTTTAGTTTCCGATGCTTCACTTCAGGTTTACTGTATCCCTTGGACCTTCTCATTGACGATGAAACACAGAAATTGCATCCGAATTTAATACGAAAGGCACAATGCCGACTTAAGTACAAGAGGACTGATCCTCTAACATTCTATGATTTGAACCTCTCCTGTGAGTCAAGGTTTAGATTCCGATGCTTCACTTCGGGTTTACTGTATCCCTTGGACCCTCTTATTGACGATGAACACAGAAATTGCATCCGAATTTAATACAAAAGGCATAATGCCGAGTTAAGTACAAGAGGACTGAAACTCTAACTTTCTATGATTTGAACCTCTGCTGTGAGTCCAGTTTTAGTTTCCGATGCTTCACTTCAGGTTTACTGTATCCATTGGACCTTCTTATTGACGATGAAACACAGAAATTGCATCCGAATTTAATACAAAAGGCACAATGCCGACTTACGTACAAGAGGACTGAAACTCTAACTTTCTATGATTTGAGCCTCTGCTGTGAGTCCAGTTTTAGTTTTCCAATGCTTAACTTCAGGTTTACTGTATCCCTTGGACCTTCTTATTGACGATGAAACACAGAAATTGCATCCGAATTTCATAGAAAACGGCACAATGCCGACATAAGTACAAGAGGACTGAAACTCTAAATTTCTATGATTTGAACTTCTGCTGTGAGTCCAGTTTAAGTTTCCGATGCTTCACTTCAGGTTTACTGTATCCCTGGGACCTTCTTATTGACGATGAAACACAGAAATTGCATCCGAATTTAATAAAAAAGGCACAATGGCGACTTAAGTACAAGAGGACTGATACTCTAACTTTCTATGATTTGAACCCCTCCTGTGAGTCCAGTTTTAGATTCCGATGCTTAACTTCAGGTTTACGGTATCCCTTGGACCTTCTTATTGACGATGAAACACTGAAATTGCGTCCGAATTTAATACAAAACGCACAATGCCGACTTAAGTACAAGGCGACTGAAACTCTAAATTTCTATTATTTGAACCTCTCCTGTGAGTCCAGTTTTAGATTCTGATGCTTCAGTTCAGGTTTTCTGTATCCCTTGGACCTTCCTATTGACGATGAAACACAGAAATTGCATCCGAATTTAATAAAAAAGGGACAATGCCGACCTAAGTACAAGAGGACTGATACTCTAAGTTTCTATGATTTGAACCCCTCCTGTGAGTCCAGTTTTAGATTTCGATGTTTAACTTCAGGTTTACTGTATCCCTTGGACCTTCTTATTGACGATGAAGCACAGAGATTGCATCCGAATTTAATAAAAAAGGCACAATGCCGACTTAAGTACAAGAGGACAGATACTCTAACTTTCTATGATTTGAACCCCTCCTGTGAGTCCAGTTTTAGTTTACGATGCTTCACTTCAGGTTTACTGTATCCCTTGGACCTTCTTATTGACGATGTAACACAGAAATTGCATTCGAATTTAATAAAGAGGCACAATGCCGACTTAAGTACAAGAGGACCGATACTCTAACTTTCTATGTTTTTGAACCCCTCCTGAGAGTCCAGTACTAGATTCCCATGCTTAACTTCAGGTTTACTGTATCCCTTGGACCTTCTTATTGACTATGAAACACAGAAATTGCATCCGAATTTAATAAAAAGGCACAATGCCGACTTAAGTACAAGGTGACAGATACTCTAACTTTCTATGATTTGAACCTCTCCTGTGAGTCCAGTTTTAGATTCTGATGCTTCACTTCAGGTTTACTGTATCCCTTGGACACTCTTATTGACGATGAAACACAGAAATTGCATCCGAATTTAATAAAAAAGGCACAATGCCAACTTAAGTACAAGAGGACTGATACTCTAACTTTCTATGATTGGAACCCCTCCTGTGAGTCCAGTTTTAGTTTCCGAAGCTTCACTTCAGGTTTTATGTATCCCTTGGACATTCTTATTGACGATGAAACACAGAAATTGCATGCAAATGTAATACAAAAGGCACAATGCCGACTTAAGTACAAGAGGACTGAAACTCTAACTTTCTATGATTTGAACCTC
The DNA here is from genome assembly GCF_021461395.2 of Schistocerca americana. Taxonomy (NCBI): domain Eukaryota; kingdom Metazoa; phylum Arthropoda; class Insecta; order Orthoptera; family Acrididae; genus Schistocerca; species Schistocerca americana. Next base: position 60,081,762 of record NC_060125.1, on the reverse strand, counting down.
TGCTGTGAGTCCAGTTTTCGTTTCCAATGCTTCACTTCAAGTTTACTGTATCCCTTGGACCTTCTTATTGACGATGAAACACAGAAATTGCATCCGAATTTAATAAAAAAGGCACAATGCCGACTTAAGTACAAGAGGACTTATACTCTAACTTTCTATGATTTGAACCCCTCCTGTGAGTCCAGTTTTACATTCCGATGCTTAACGTCAGGTTTACTGTATCCCTTGGACTTTCTTATTGACGATGAAACACAGAAATTGCATCCGAATTTAATACAAAAGGCACAATGCCGACTTAAGTACAAGAGGACTGAAACTCTAACTTTCTATGATTTGAACCTCTGCTGTGAGTCCTGCTTTAGTTTCCGATGCTTCACTTCAGGTTTACTGTATCCCTTGGACCTTCTCATTGACGATGAAACACAGAAATTGCATCCGAATTTAATACAAAAGGCACAATGCCGACATAAGTACAAGAGGACTGAAACTCTAATTTTCTATGATTTGAACCTCTGCTGTGAGTCCAGTTTAAGTTTCCGATGCTTCACTTCAGGTTTACTGTATCAATTGGACCTTCTTATTGACGATGAAACACAGAAATTGCATCCAAATTTAATACAAAAGGCACAATGCCGACTTAAGTACAAGGGGACTGATACTCTAACTTTCTGTGATTTGAAACTCTGCTGTGAGTCCAGTTTTAGTTTCAGATGCTTCACTTCAGGTTTACTGTATCACTTGGACCATCTTATTGACGATGAAACACAGAAATTGCATCCGAATTTAATAAAAAAGGCACAATGCCGACTTAAGTACAAGAAGACTGATACTCTAACTTTCTATGACTTGAACCCTTCCTGTGAGTGCAGTTTTAGATTCCGATGCTTAACGTCAGGTTTACTGTATCCCTTGGACCTTCTTATTGACGATGAAACACAGAAATTGCATCCGAATTTAATACAAAAGGCACAATGCCGACTTAAGTACAAGAGGACTGATACTCTAACTTTCTATGATTTGAACCCTTCCTGTGAGTGCAGTTTTAGATTCCGGTGCTTAACGTCAGGTTTACTGTATCCCTTGGACCTTCTTATTGATGATGAAACACAGAAATTGCATCCGAATTTAATACAAAAGGCACAATGCCGACTTAGGTACAAGAGGACTGATACTCTAACTTTCTATGATTTGAACCCCTCCTGAGAGTCTAGTTTTAGATTCCGATGCTTAACTTCTGATTTACTGTATCCCTTGGACCTTCTTATTGACGATGAAACACAGAAATTGCATCCGAATTTAATACGAAAGGCACAATGCCGACTTAAGTACAAGAGGACTGATCCTCTAACATTCTATGATTTGAACCTCTCCTGTGAGTCAAGGTTTAGATTCCGATGCTTCACTTCGGGTTTACTGTATCCCTTGGACCCTCTTATTGACGATGAAACACAGAAATTGCATCCGAATTTAATACAAAAGGCATAATGCCGAGTTAAGTACAAGAGGACTGAAACTCTAACTTTCTATGATTTGAACCTCTGCTGTGAGTCCAGTTTTAGTTTCCGATGCTTCACTTCAGGTTTACTGTATCCATTGGACCTTCTTATTGACGATGAAACACAGAAATTGCATCCGAATTTAATACAAAAGGCACAATGCCGACTTACGTACAAGAGGACTGAAACTCTAACTTTCTATGATTTGAGCCTCTGCTGTGAGTCCAGTTTTAGTTTTCCAATGCTTAACTTCAGGTTTACTGTATCCCTTGGACCTTCTTATTGACGATGAAACACAGAAATTGCATCCGAATTTCATAGAAAACGGCACAATGCCGACATAAGTACAAGAGGACTGAAACTCTAAATTTCTATGATTTGAACTTCTGCTGTGAGTCCAGTTTAAGTTTCCGATGCTTCACTTCAGGTTTACTGTATCCCTGGGACCTTCTTATTGACGATGAAACACAGAAATTGCATCCGAATTTAATAAAAAAGGCACAATGGCGACTTAAGTACAAGAGGACTGATACTCTAACTTTCTATGATTTGAACCCCTCCTGTGAGTCCAGTTTTAGATTCCGATGCTTAACTTCAGGTTTACGGTATCCCTTGGACCTTCTTATTGACGATGAAACACTGAAATTGCGTCCGAATTTAATACAAAACGCACAATGCCGACTTAAGTACAAGGCGACTGAAACTCTAAATTTCTATTATTTGAACCTCTCCTGTGAGTCCAGTTTTAGATTCTGATGCTTCAGTTCAGGTTTTCTGTATCCCTTGGACCTTCCTATTGACGATGAAACACAGAAATTGCATCCGAATTTAATAAAAAAGGGACAATGCCGACCTAAGTACAAGAGGACTGATACTCTAAGTTTCTATGATTTGAACCCCTCCTGTGAGTCCAGTTTTAGATTTCGATGTTTAACTTCAGGTTTACTGTATCCCTTGGACCTTCTTATTGACGATGAAGCACAGAGATTGCATCCGAATTTAATAAAAAAGGCACAATGCCGACTTAAGTACAAGAGGACAGATACTCTAACTTTCTATGATTTGAACCCCTCCTGTGAGTCCAGTTTTAGTTTACGATGATTCACTTCAGGTTTACTGTATCCCTTGGACCTTCTTATTGACGATGTAACACAGAAATTGCATCCGAATTTAATAAAGAGGCACAATGCCGACTTAAGTACAAGAGGACCGATACTCTAACTTTCTATGTTTTTGAACCCCTCCTGAGAGTCCAGTACTAGATTCCCATGCTTAACTTCAGGTTTACTGTATCCCTTGGACCTTCTTATTGACTATGAAACACAGAAATTGCATCCGAATTTAATAAAAAGGCACAATGCCGACTTAAGTACAAGGTGACAGATACTCTAACTTTCTATGATTTGAACCTCTCCTGTGAGTCCAGTTTTAGATTCTGATGCTTCACTTCAGGTTTACTGTATCCCTTGGACACTCTTATTGACGATGAAACACAGAAATTGCATCCGAATTTAATAAAAAAGGCACAATGCCAACTTAAGTACAAGAGGACTGATACTCTAACTTTCTTTGATTGGAACCCCTCCTGTGAGTCCAGTTTTAGTTTCCGGAGCTTCACTTCAGGTTTTATGTATCCCTTGGACATTCTTATTGACGATGAAACACAGAAATTGCATGCAAATGTAATAAAAAAGGCACAATGCCGACTTAACTACAAGAGGACTGAAACTCTAACTTTCTATGATTTGAACCTCTGCTGTGAGTCCAGTTTTCGTTTCCAATGCTTCACTTCAAGTTTACTGTATCCCTTGGACCTTCTTATTGACGATGAAACACAGAAATTGCATCCGAATTTAATAAAAAAGGCACAATGCCGACTTAAGTACAAGAGGACTTATACTCTAACTTTCTATGATTTGAACCCCTCCTGTGAGTCCAGTTTTAGATTCCGATGCTTAACGTCAGGTTTACTGTATCCCTTGGACTTTCTTATTGACGATGAAACACAGAAATTGCATCCGAATTTAATACAAAAGGCACAATGCCGACTTAAGTACAAGAGGACTGAAACTCTAACTTTCTATGATTTGAACCTCTGTTGTGAGTCCTGCTTTAGTTTCCGATGCTTCACTTCAGGTTTACTGTATCCCTTGGACCTTCTCATTGACGATGAAACACAGAAATTGCATCCGAATTTAATACAAAAGGCACAATGCCGACATAAGTACAAGAGGACTGAAACTCTAATTTTCTATGATTTGAACCTCTGCTGTGAGTCCAGTTTAAGTTTCCGATGCTTCACTTCAGGTTTACTGTATCAATTGGACCTTCTTATTGACGATGAAACACAGAAATTGCATCCAAATTTAATACAAAAGGCACAATGCCGACTTAAGTACAAGGGGACTGATACTCTAACTTTCTGTGATTTGAAACTCTGCTGTGAGTCCAGTTTTAGTTTCAGATGCTTCACTTCAGGTTTACTGTATCACTTGGACCATCTTATTGACGATGAAACACAGAAATTGCATCCGAATTTAATAAAAAAGGCACAATGCCGACTTAAGTACAAGAGGACTGATACTCTAACTTTCTATGATTTGAACCCTTCCTGTGAGTGCAGTTTTAGATTCCGATGCTTAACGTCAGGTTTACTGTATCCCTTGGACCTTCTTATTGACGATGAAACACAGAAATTGCATCCGAATTTAATACAAAAGGCACAATGCCGACTTAAGTACAAGAGGACTGATACTCTAACTTTCTATGATTTGAACCCTTCCTGTGAGTGCAGTTTTAGATTCCGATGCTTAACGTCAGGTTTACTGTATCCCTTGGAAATTCTTATTGACGATGAAACACAGAAATTGCATCCGAATTTAATACAAAAGGCACAATGCCGACTTAGGTACAAGAGGACTGATACTCTAACTTTTTATGATTTGAACCCCTCCTGAGAGTCTAGTTTTAGATTCCGATGCTTAACTTCTGATTTACTGTATCCCTTGGACCTTCTTATTGACGATGAAACACAGAAATTGCATACGAATTTAATACGAAGGGCACAATGCCGACTTAAGTACAAGAGGACTGATCCTCTAACATTCTATGATTTGAACCTCTCCTGTGAGTCAAGGTTTAGATTCCGATGCTTCTCTTCGGGTTTACTGTATCCCTTGGACCCTCTTATTGACGATGAAACACAGAAATTGCATCCGAATTTAATACAAAAGGCATAATGCCGAATTAAGTACAAGAGGACTGAAACTCTAACTTTCTATGATTTGAACCTCTGCTGTGAGTCCAGTTTTAGTTTCCGATGCTTCACTTCAGGTTTACTGTATCCATTGGACCTTCTTATTGACGATGAAACACAGAAATTGCATCCGAATTTAATACAAAAGGCACAATGCCGACTTACGTACAAGAGGACTGAAACTCTAACTTTCTATGATTTGAGCCTCTGCTTGGTTCCAGTTTTAGTTTTCCAATGCTTAACTTCAGGTTTACTGTATCCCTTGGACCTTCTTATTGACGATGAAACACAGAAATTGCATCCGAATTTCATAGAAAACGGCACAATGCCGACATAAGTACAAGAGGACTGAAACTCTAAATTTCTATGATTTGAACTTCTGCTGTGAGTCCAGTTTAAGTTTCCGATGCTTCACTTCAGGTTTACTGTATCCCTGGGACCTTCTTATTGACGATGAAACACAGAAATTGCATCCGAATTTAATAAAAAAGGCACAATGGCGACTTAAGTACAAGAGGACTGATACTCTAACTTTCTATGATTTGAACCCCTCCTGTGAGTCCAGTTTTAGATTCCGATGCTTAACTTCAGGTTTACGGTATCCCTTGGACCTTCTTATTGACGATGAAACACTGAAATTGCGTCCGAATTTAATACAAAACGCACAATGCCGACTTAAGTACAAGAGGAATGACACTATAACTTTCTAAGATTTGAACCTCTGCTGTGAGTCCAGTTTTAGTTTCCCATGCTTCACTTCTGGTTTACTGTATCCCTTGGACCTTCTTATTGACTTTGAAACACAGAAATTGCATCCGAATTTAATAAAAAAGGCACAATGCCGACTTAAGTACAAGAGGACTGATACTCTATTTTTCTATGATTTGAACCCCTCCTGTGAGTCCCGTTTTAGATTCCGATGCTTAACTTCAGGTTTACTGTATCCCTTGGACCTTCTTATTGACGATGAAACACAGAAATTGCATCCGAATTTAATAAAAAAGGCACAATGCCGACTTAAGTACAAGAGGACTGATACTCTAACTTTCTATGATTTGAACCCCTCCTGTGAGTCCAGTTTTAGATTCCGATGATTATCTTCAGGTTTACTGTATCAATTGGACCTTCTCATTGACGATGAAACACAGAAATTGCATCCGCATTTAATACAAAAGGCACAATGCCGACTTAAGTACAAGGCGACTGATACTCTAAATTTCTATGATTTGAACCTCTCCAGTGAGTCCAGTTTGAGATTCTGATGCTTCAGTTCAGGTTTACTGTATCCCTTGGACCTTCTTTTTGACGATGAAACACAGAAATTGCATCCGAATTTAATAAAAATGGCACAATGCCGACTTAAGTACAAGAGGACTGACACTCTAACTTTCTTTGATTTGAACCCCTCCTGTGAGTCCAGTTTTAGATTCCGATGTTTAACTTCAGGTTTACTGTATCCCTTGGACCTTCTTATTGACGATGAAACACAGAGATTGCATCCGACTTTAATACAAATGGCACAATGCCGACTTAAGTACAAGAGGACAGATACTCTAACATTCTATGATTTGAACCCCTCCTGTGAGTCCAGTTTTAGTTTCCGATGCTTCACTTCAGGTTTACTGTATCCCTTGGACCTTCTTATTGACGATGAAACACAGAAATTGCATCCAAATTTAATAAAGAGGCACAATGCCGACTTAAGTACAAGAGGACTGATACTCTAACTTTCTATGTTTTTGAATCCCTCCTGTGAGTCCAGTACTAGATTCCGATGCTTAACTTCAGGTTTACTGTATCCCTTGGACCTTCTTAGTGACGATGAAACACAGAAATTGCATCCAAATTTAATACAAAAGGCACAATGCCGACTTAAGTACAAGGCGACAGATACTCTAACATTCTATGATTTGAACCTCGCCTGTGAGTCCAGTTTTAGATTCCGTAGCTTAACTTCAGGTTTACTGTATCCCTTGGACCTTCTTATTGACGATGAAACACAGAAATTGCATCCGAATTTAATACAAAAGGCACAATGCCGACTTAAGTACAAGAGGACTGATTCTCTAACTTTCTATGATATGAACCCCTCCTGTGAGTCCAGTTTTAGATTCCGATGCTTAACTTCAGGTTTACTGTATACCTTGGACCTTCTTATTGACGATGAGACACAGAAATTGCATGCGAATTTAATACAAAAGGCACAATGCCGACATAAGTACAAGAGGACTGAAACTCTAACTTCCTATGATTTGAACCTCTGCTGTGAGTCCAGTTTTAGTTTCCAATGCTTAACTTCTGGTTTACTGTATCCCTTGGACCTTGTTATTGACGATGAAACACAGAAATTGCATCCGAATTTAATAAAAAGGCACAATGCTGTCTTAAGTACAAGTGGACTGATACTCTAACTTTCTATGATTTGAACCCCTCCTGTGAGTCCAGTTTTAGTTTCCGATGCTTCACTTCAGGTTTACTGTATCCCTTGGAACTTCTTATTGACGATGAAACACAGAAATTGCATCCGAATTTAATACAAAATGCACAATGCCGACTTAAGTACAAGAGGACTGATACTCTAACTTTCTATGATTTGAACCCCTCCTGTAAGTCCAGTTTTAGATTCCGATGCTTAACTTCTGGTTTACTGTATCCCTTGGACATTCTTATTGACGATGAAACACAGAAATTGCATGCGAATTTAATACAAAAGGCACAATGCCGACTTAAGCACAAGAGGACTGAAACTCTAACTTTCTATGATTTGAACCTCTGCTGTGAGTCCAGTTTTAGTTTCCGATGCTTCACTTCAAGTTTACTGTATCCCTTGGACCTTCTTATTGACGATGAAATACAGAAATTGCATCTGAATTAAATAAAAAAGGCACAATGCCGACTTAATTACAAAAGGACTGATACTCTAACTTTCTATGATTTGAACCCCTCCTGTGAGTCCAGTTTTAGATTCCGTAGCTTAACTTCAGGTTTACTGTATCCCTTGGACCTTCTTATTGACGATGAAACACAGAAATTGCATCCGAATTTAATACAAAAGGCACAATGCCGACTTAAGTACAAGAGGACTGATACTCTATTTTTCTATGATTTGAACCCCTCCTGTGAGTCCAGTTTTAGTTTCAGATGCTTCACTTCAGGTTTACTGTATCCGTTGGACCTTCGTATTGACGTTGAAACACAGAAATTGCATCCGAATTCAATAAAAAATGCACAATGCCGACTTAAGTACAAGAGGACTGATACTCTAACTTTCTATGATTTGAACCCCTCCTGTGAGTCCGGTATTAGTTTCTGATGCTTAAATTCAGGTTTATTGTATCCCTTGGACCTTCTTATTGACGATGAAACACAGAAATTGCATCCGAAGTCAATACAAAAGGCACAATGCCGACTTAAGTACAAGGCGACTGATACTCTAACTTTCTATGATTTGAACCTCTACTGCGAGTCCAGTTTTAGTTTCCGATGCTTCACTTCAGCTTTACTGTATCCCTTGGACCTTTTTATTGACGATGAAACACAGAAATTGCATCCGAATTTAATAAAAAAACTCACAATGCCGACTTAAGTACAAGAGGACTGATACTCTAACTTTCTATGATTTAAACCCCGCCTGTGAGTCCAGTTTTAGTTTCCGATGCTTCACTTCAGGTTTACTGTATCCCTTGGACCTTCTTATTGACGATGAAACACAGAAATTGCATCCGAATTTAATACACAAGGCACAATGCCAACTTAAGTACAAGAGGACTGATACTCTAACTTTCTATGATTTGAACCTCTGCTGTGAGTCCAGTTTTAGTTTCCGATGCTTCACTTCAGGTTTACTGTATCCCTTATACCATCTTATTGACGATGAAACTCAGATATTGCATCCGAATTTAATAAAAAAGGCACAATGCCGACTTAACTACAAGAGGACTGATACTCTAATTTTCTATGATTTGAACCCCTCCTGTGAGTCCAGTTTCAGATTCCGTTGCTTAACTTCAGGTTTACTGTATCCCTTGGACCTTCTTATAGACGATGAAACACAGAAATTGCATCCGAATTTAATACAAAAGGCACAATGCCGACTTAAGTACAAAAGGACTGATACTCTAACTTTCCATTATTTGAACCCCTCCTGTGAGTCCAGTTTTAGTTTCCGATGCTTCACTTCAGGTTTACTGTATCCCTTGGACCTTCTTATTGACGATGAAACACAGAAATTGCATCCAAATTTAATAAAGAGGCACAATGCCGACTTAAGTACAAGAGGACTGATACTCTAACTTTCTATGTTTTTGAATCCTCTGCTGTGATTGCAGTTTTAGTTTCCGATGCTTCACTTCAGGTTTACCGTATCCCTTGGACCTTCTTATTGGCGATGAAACACAGAAAGTGCATCCCAATTTAATACAAAAGGCACAATGCCGACCTAAGTACAAGAGGACGGAAACTCTAACTTTATATGATTTGAACCTCTGCTGTGAGTCCTGCTTTAGTTTCCGATGCTTCACTTCAGGTTTACTGCATCCCTTGGACCTTCTCATTGACGATGAAACACAGAAATTGCATCCGAAATTAATACAAAAGGCACAATGCCGACATAAGTACAAGAGGACTGAAACTCTAATTTTCTATGATTTGAACCTCTGCTGTGAGTCCAGTTTAAGTTTCCGATGCTTCACTTCAGGTTTACTGTATCAATTGGACCTTCTTATTGACGATGAAACACAGAAATTGCATCCAAATTTAATACAAAAGGCACAATGCCGACTTAAGTACAAGGGGACTGATACTCTAACTTTCTGTGATTTGAAACTCTGCTGTGAGTCCAGTTTTAGTTTCAGATGCTTCACTTCAGGTTTACTGTATCACTTGGACCATCTTATTGACGATGAAACACAGAAATTGCATCCGAATTTAATAAAAAAGGCACAATGCCGACTTAAGTACAAGAGGACTGATCCTCTAATTTCTATGATTTGAACCCTTCCTGTGAGTGCAGTTTTAGATTCCGATGCTTAACGTCAGGTTTACTGTATCCCTTGGACCTTCTTATTGACGATGAAACACAGAAATTGCATCCGAATTTAATACAAAAGGCACAATGCCGACTTAAGTACAAGAGGACTGATACTCTAACTTTCTATGATTTGAACCCTTCCTGTGAGTGCAGTTTTAGATTCCGGTGCTTAACGTCAGGTTTACTGTATCCCTTGGACCTTCTTATTGACGATGAAACACAGAAATTGCATCCGAATTTAATACAAAAGGCACAATGCCGACTTAGGTACAAGAGGACTGATACTCTAACTTTCTATGATTTGAACCCCTCCTGAGAGTCTAGTTTTAGATTCCGATGCTTAACTTCTGATTTACTGTATCCCTTGGACCTTCTTATTGGCGATGAAACACAGAAATTGCATCCGAATTTAATACGAAAGGCACAATGCCGACTTAAGTACAAGAGGACTGATCCTCTAACATTCTATGATTTGAACCTCTCCTGTGAGTCAAGGTTTAGATTCCGATGCTTCACTTCTGGTTTACTGTATCCCTTGGACCCTCTTATTGACGATGAAACACAGAAATTGCATCCGAATTTAATACAAAAGGCATAATGCCGAGTTAAGTACAAGAGGACTGAAACTCTAACTTTCTATGATTTGAACCTCTGCTGTGAGTCCAGTTTTAGTTTCCGATGCTTCACTTCAGGTTTACTGTATCCATTGGACCTTCTTATTGACGATGAAACACAGAAATTGCATCCGAATTTAATACAAAAGGCACAATGCCGACTTACGTACAAGAGGACTGAAACTCTAACTTTCTATGATTTGAGCCTCTGCTGTGAGTCCAGTTTTAGTTTTCCAATGCTTAACTTCAGGTTTACTGTATCCCTTGGACCTTCTTATTGACGATGAAACACAGAAATTGCATCCGAATTTCATAGAAAACGGCACAATGCCGACATAAGTACAAGAGGACTGAAACTCTAAATTTCTATGATTTGAACTTCTGCTGTGAGTCCAGTTTAAGTTTCCGATGCTTCACTTCAGGTTTACTGTATCCCTGGGACCTTCTTATTGACGATGAAACACAGAAATTGCATCCGAATTTAATAAAAAAGGCACAATGGCGACTTAAGTACAAGAGGACTGATACTCTAACTTTCTATGATTTGAACCCCTCCTGTGAGTCCAGTTTTAGATTCCGATGCTTAACTTCAGGTTTACGGTATCCCTTGGACCTTCTTATTGACGATGAAACACTGAAATTGCGTCCGAATTTAATACAAAACGCACAATGCCGACTTAAGTACAAGGCGACTGAAACTCTAAATTTCTATTATTTGAACCTCTCCTGTGAGTCCAGTTTTAGATTCTGATGCTTCAGTTCAGGTTTTCTGTATCCCTTGGACCTTCCTATTGACGATGAAACACAGAAATTGCATCCGAATTTAATAAAAAAG